>NC_063352.1:32736493-32893121 GCF_021869965.1 Rhincodon typus
CGGTCTGTGAACGGGGGAGTGGATCCCGGGATCGGTCTGTGAACGGGATTAGAATCATTCATTTGGAATTCCTCATGATGGATGCTTTCTGTTTAATAAAACCACGGGTATCGTCCGAGAAATAACCTCTTCCCCCCCCTCTTTAGAAACAAGACTAATAAAAATATTTAAACCATAAAGGAACTGTTCTGAAATGAATTACCCCAAATGCCCACTCTACTCTCCAGTGCATGTTTTGAACCGCATTTGTTTTAAGCCTTGCTCCATGGAGCTTGCCATTTAAAGATACATGTCTGTAAAATGGCTATTTATTTAGTTCGGGAATTGTGGCCTTTTTATGCGGCATCTTCTACTGATTTTACACCGTGCTGTTTCCTTCCCCTAATGTCACCTTTTAGAAAATCACTTCGGAGATGGATGAATATATACAACATTTAAGGGAAAAGGTGAAAATTGGAGTTGTGGGCGGTTCTGATTTCGATAAAATTAAAGAGCAGCTGGGAGACGAGGGTGAGTCCTTGCTTTTGAACAAGACCGTGGGTGAGATGGAGACCTGCGCCAGATTTTGTAAACTGTGCTCCCGACAGATTAAAGGCGATCGCTGCAGAGCTTGTCAATGACCCTAAGCGCCTGTTACCTATCTCTACCATTCGATTTTGAAAATAAATCTGTCTGCCTTGTGCAAAACCGAAAGCTTTCCCCCCTGAATGATAGTGAAGGCAGTGTGCTGATATAACCAATCAGAACAGCAAAGACAACGTGGCAATTCCGGCAGCTAGGTTTACAGTGTACCAATCAGTAACTACGACATTTGGAGGCATGGTCCATTTGCAAGTGAAAACACCCTGGCACACGGACATAGCAATAGCCCCATGCTGTATTTATTCAGCGCACAGTTTCCAATTGGTCAGAGCCCAGTTTGTACTATCTGCCTCAAAACTACAGTTCTGCTTATGAAAGGTTCTGTGTTATCTGGATTTACGTTACAGAGGTTAAAATGTGAATGTGGTTATAAGAAATAGGAGGAGTCTATTCAGCTTGGTCGAGCCTTCTCTGACATTAGATGAAGTGGCTGATTTTGTTGCAATCTCAACACTATTTTCTTGCCTACCCCCATTACCTTTAATTCCATTGTTAATCCTAATTTCTCTAACCTGGCCTTCAACATGTTTAACCTCTATGGCTCTCTGTGGAACAGAATTGCAAAGATTGGCAGCTTGTGTTTCCTCTAATTTCTCCAGTGACTGTGCAGACCTCCGAATGCAATGGTACATCAGTCGGCGTACGCTTCAAGGGAACATTGCTGACAACCCTCCTCGTGACTTTCTCAAAAAGACAACCTCTTTATCTTTAAAAGAAGCTGTTGTTCAATAAGGGCATTTTATACTTATCAATATCTAAATTAACTTTGGCTAGAATTAAAATATGTGGAGACATCCAAAATAGATATACAGCCCCAAGTCATGTGAGACTTGCTTCTCCCAGAGGCTGTGTATTACTTTGTTGTGGAGTTCGATGGGAACAAAGTTTACACAATTTTAGTCCAATAATGTGAGCTCACTAAACAATGGTTCTCAATAACACACATCATATATCTCATAAATAACTGAATCAAAGATAAAGAAACATGATCTACAAAGAATACTAACTCACCATTGTAGTCATGGTAACTCTCAGGATCCACACTTGAAATATCTCATGTAAGATGTCAATACTCATTAGTCTTGATATGATATACCAAGTTGAAAGATTAATATCAAGAGACGAACCCATACCCTTCTTTTCCAAATTTGAAGTTTACTTTAGGATACAGAGAAGCTGAAGGTTTGGGGTTGCCCAGTTACCCTACCAAAGTTGTGATTTGATCAGCAGTGAAACTTGAGCAGAAATAAAGAGGCTACAAGACCGTAAGATCTGGGAGCAGAAGTAGGCCATTCAGCCATCAAGACTACTCTGCTATTCAGTGAGATGGGTGATCTGATAATCCTCAACTCCAATTCCCACCTTTTCCCCTTTTCTCTTACTGATTAAAAATCTATCTATGCTTTGGCCATACTTAACAACCCAGTCTGTACAGCCCTCTGCAGCAAAGAATTCCACATATTCACTACCCTCTAAGAGAAAAAATTCCTCCTCATCTGACTTAAACATGTTTCTGCTTATAGAACCATAGAATCCCTACAGTGTGGAACCAGGCCATTCGGCCCATTTATGCTCTATGATCCTAAACCCTTCCCCCACGGGAAAATAACTCTCTGCATTTACCCTGTGAAACCCCCTAAGAAACTTGTATGTTTCAACAAAGTCACCTCTCATTCTTCTAAATTCCAATAAGTGTAGGCTTAACCTGTCCTCACAAGAAATTTCTTCCATGCCTGAGATCAATCTCATAAACCTTCTCTGGACTGCCTCCAATGCCAGTATATCTTTTTTTAAGAAAAGAGGATCAAAATTGTTTGCAGGATTCTAGGTGTGGTCTAACTAGTGCCTTTATAATTTTAGCAAGATTTCCCTGTTTTTATACTTCATTCCATTTGAATTAAAAGCCAACATTCAATTTGCCTCTGTTCCCTGCTGAACTTGCGTGGTAGCAGCTTCCATGCTGCAGATTTCTGCAACCCTTCTCCATTTAAATAATACTCAAGTCCTGTATTCCTGCTCAAGTGCATAACTGTACATTTTCCCAAATTATATTCCACATGCCAATTTTTGCCTACTCATTTTACCTGTCTGTACCTCTCTTTGGATTCTGAGTCATCCTCACCGCTTGTCTTCCTACTTATTTTTGTGTCATCCACAATCTTAGTACATTCACTTCCTTCATCCAAATTACTAATACATAAATATATATATAGTAAATGATTGTGGCCCCAGCACCTATGTGACACTCCAGTAGTTATGATCTGGCATCCTAAAAATGATTCTTTTATTCCAACTCTTTGCCTTCTATTAATTAGCCAATCCTCTGTCCATGCCAATTTAGTACACCCAACCCATGAGCTCTTTTCTTATTAAGCAACATTGTGTATGGTACCTTATCAAAGCCCTCTTGGAAATCCAAATATTACATTTACTGGTTCTCCTTTATCCTGCTTGCTACCTCTTCAAAGACTTCTAAGAAATTTGTCAGGCATAATTTCCACTTCATGAAGCCGAACTGGCTCTACTTGATTATATTACATATTTTTAAATGCTGTGCTATTACATCCTAAACCTTTACCAATGACAGAGGAGAAGCTCACTGGCCTATAATTATTTTGTTTTTGTTTCCTACTTTCTGAATAGGGTGTTACATTGGGAGTTTTCCAATCCTCTGGAACTTTTCTGGAATCTTAAAGATTCCTAGAAGATTAGTACTAATGCACCCACTATGTCTGCAGCTACTTCCTTTAATAGGATGCAGTTCATCAAGACTAATTAGCCTTTAGTCCCATTAGTTTCCCTAGTACATTTTCTGTAGCTATTAGATATTGTATTTATTTCCTCTCCACCTTTACCCCCTTGCTTATTTAGTATTTTAGGTATCAGAGATCTTCTGCTAGCTCCTGGTTTCTCATTATTATTTCCACAGCCTCATTCTTGGAGGGACCTATGTTCACTTCAGCTTCTCTCTTTCTTTTTATATCTTTACAGAAGCTTTTATTGTCAGTTTTTAAAATACTTGCTCAGTTTACCTTATTCCACCACCCTTTCCTCCCTGGCTGTCCTTTCAAAAACTCACATAACCCTGAATGTTTAGCTCCCAGCTCTGCTTCTCCATAATGGTCTGAAGATCATGTTCATCAGACTCCATTTGTGGCATTACTTTATTTATTTTATTCTGAAAACACTGCATTTAAGATCCAATAATTTTACCTTCCTAACCCTATTTTTTGGCAGTGCAGCAATAACAAAAATAGGGAAAAGTAGGAAGAGAAGGAGAGGATTACATAAAAATGGAGTTGAAGAGGCAAATAATGCATTCCAACCCGGATGGTGCCCACCTCCCTCTAAATGCTTTGAGGATGTTGGCTTTTGAAGAACACGGCTTTTTTTATACTTTTTTAAGAACTCATCTGTTAACACCACATCACCTGTCTTCCCAATTAAATAAATAATTAACAAGGATACTAGTGAGCCAAATAGGTTTCATGATAATCAATATGGTTACATGGTTGCCATTAGGCTACCTTTTCAGATTTTTATTGAATTCTGATTTCACCATTTGCCATGATGGGATTCAAACTCCAGTTCCCAGAGCATTAATTTGAGGAGCATTAGTTCTGTATTAAAAGTCCAGTAACATGACTGCTAAGCCACTGTCTCTCCTCGAACTTGGATCTTTTTTGTATTTTCAAACCTACCAATTCAGAGTTATTACACATCTCTTGAACAAGTGGGACTTACATCCGAGATTCCTTGCTCAGCCATACAGACACTGTCACTGCATCACAAGACCCATGTGGAAATCAGCATTTTTGTTTTCCTGAAGCTGATCTGTCTGAGCATAAAAAGGACCTCGTTTCTAACTCTTGGCAAAACTGGAATAGAGATTGGCTGCCAACCATGAGACAAATCAAACCTGAATAGATGGATTACCAACTTTGCCATACCCAACCCAGTTTATGCTAACAGCACTCAACAGGATGTCTCCACAGTTTATTTCTATTTCTATTCCTAGATATGTATATACAACAAAAGGTATTTTCAGTATATACAATCAATCTTTTGTTGCTGTTATGGGGTTAGTGATGTAATTGGCTTTCATTCCCCTGGGTTCGGGAGGCAGCATTATCAAAAATTTCCTATATCTCATTACTTACTAGTGACCACTACGCTGAAATGTCTGTATGTGTCTTTGAACAACTGCTTGATCTGCCGTGCATCTTTGTAAACCAACAACTTAAACCGTCTACAAGACTCAATTAAAGTGATTTAATTTGCAGTTGTATGTTACTGTCTAATTTCTTGGATTTCAGCTTTAAGTCACTGGTCAGTAGGTGGTTTGCTGTTAAGAGTTGAGTCAACAAATGGAGCAAACTATGAAATTTAAGTTAATTGGTGGTCTATACGTAGATTCATTGCATTTACGGCTTCAGAAAAATGAGTGTCTCAGATGTATCGTATTCTAAAATGTCTGTTCTATTTTCCTTTCAGTTGTTTGCAAAGTCGATTATGTATTTGCTGAAAATGGCTTAGTTGCATATAAAGCTGGCAAGTTTTTTGCTAAACAGGTAAGTTTTCCCAATACTGAAATTCACCTGCATGTGTTAAGGGGGAAATAATCCCCTTTTTATTATTAATATGTGGAAATACATATTTTTGATTTGTTGAACTAGCTTATCCCAATCCTCCTCTCAAATAGAGAAATGTAAAAGGGGTTTGTTTTATCTGTCGCACTGACACAACACTAGAAAATGTATGTACACAGCATTCAGCTGAAAATGTGCAGCAGCAGTTTATGCACCCAGCACTTCTGATCAGCTAGAAATTTAACTGCATATAATTTATATACATTTTTGAAACATCAGTTATGAAACTTCAATGTTTGTCCTATTTTAATAGATCACTTAATCGCACACCTTCTTGAATGCCAATATTATTTTTGTTGCTGATCAAAGTACATTTGTCCCATTCTCTTTTTTTTAATTCATTATATTCCCTGAGTACAAATCATCAATGTAAAGCAAAATTTGAACTATCTGGCATGGTATTATATGGAATTCTCTGGTACTACAATTCCTGGAGTCTGCTGTGTCTTTTTAACAAAAACGAATGCCCCTCGACTTCTGAAACACAGCTTACATGAGTTGTGCAAAAAATATTTGAATTCCACTGAATAGTGCTGTTATTTAACTCCATAACTAAATTAGAATGATATTTAAGTGGTTAAAGACAGCGATCATGGGCTCCAAACAAGAACCCGCCCAATGTTGGCTAAACAAAAATGCCATTTAAAGAGATTTCTTGAGTGTCTCTTACTCACTACTTGATTCACATCTCTGGAACTTTTAAAACGTTACAAGACCGTAAGATGTGGGAGCAGAATTAAGCCATTCGGCCCATTGAGTCTGTTCCATCATTCATTCAAGGCTGAAACGTTTCTCAACCCCATTCTCCCTGTAATCCTTGATTCCCTTACTAATCAAGGACCTATGTATCGCTGTTTTAAATAGCCTCAATGACTTGGTCTCCACAGCCTTCTGTAGCAATGAGTTTCACAGATTAATCATCCTTAGGCTGAAGAAATTCCTCCTCATCTCAGTCCTAAAGGCTCATCCCTTCACTGTGAGGCTGTGCCCTCAGGTCCTAGTCTCTCCTACTAGTGGAAACATCTTCACCATGTCCACTCTATCCTCTCAGTATTGAGTAAGTTTCAATCAGATCCCCTATCATCCTCCTAAACTCTATCGACTACATACCCAGAGTTCTCAACTGCTCCTCACATGACAAGCCTTTCATCCCTGGTTTCATTCTTGTAAACCTCCTCTGGGACCCCTCCAATGCCAGCCATCCTTCCTTTGAAGCAGGACCCAAAACTACTCATGATATTCCAAATGTGATCTGAACAGAGCCTTACACAGCCTCAGTGGTACATCTCCTGCTCTTGGATTCTAGCCCTTTTGAAATGATTGCTGCATTGCACTTGTCTTGCCAACTTCCAACTGAATCTGTATGTAAACCTTAAACTAGGACTGATAAGTCCCTTTGTGCTTCAGATTTACAAAGCTTTTCCCCATTTAGGAAATAGTCTATGCATCTATACTTCCTACCAAAGTGTATAACCTCACACTTGCCCCACGAAAGGTTGAAAGCTTCCTAACAAGTGAAACTAACACCTGTCTGCTCTTAAACCCCTGTCCATTAATGATTGGGAATGATCCCACGCTGACACAGCTTGCCATCCAAGAACATCAGCTTCTTTGAGTTTGACTAAGAAGCCAGTGACAGGAGAACGTTCTGTTTGGAGCAAGATAACTGAGCTCTAATGAACGAATTATTGACTTCTCAGGATCAGAGGATGATGAACAGGTAATAGTTCAGATTGTAAAAATGTGAAATATAGAAAACCGGATTGAGCAACAGATTTGTGAAGTATCCTTAGGATTCTGGAGAATCTGGAATACTTCTGACTTGCGTGGGTGCATCCCTGCCCTTTTAATGTAGAGGAATTTTACAGAGCAATCTGCTTTATCTTTCACTTGTTAGGAAACTTCTGACCTTCCCTGGACATCTTAAAATGCCAGTGATATGAATCAAGTGGTAAATAAGGGACTCTCAACAAACCCTTTAACTGTCATTTCTTTGTTTACTCAGCATGACGTATCTCTGCTGTGTGCTAAACAACAGAATTTTTACTGTCCTGGGCAACCTACAGGTTTTTCTTCTAACCGAATGCAAATCAAATTAGGAGACAATTCATACACACATGGCTTACATAATGCACTGATAACTTTGGAAATAGCGAATTGTAATGCTGGATATATTTGCTACACTGTTATACCATGTTTAAAACTGTGCTAACATTAGGGACCTGCTTACCAGGAAACAAGGATTTTGTCAAATGTCATATGGAAGAATTGAGTTGAATTCTAATTTGCAGTAGTGGATGAGGGACTAAATGCATGGAAATTGACAGTGCATGAAGAAGCCATCCCCACCTGCTGACTTGAAATTTTAACTGCAACATGTTAGGCTTTCTGTATGCGATGTCCTTAGAAGAGGTGGGGTGTCAATTTCAGTATGCCAGCAGATCAATTACAGCAATATTAAAAGGCTTTTGCAGTTTTACTAGCGTTCCGATGGTTTCCCAGAACTTGCCAATGAAAGCAAGGTTAGAATGCAACAACAGTTAAATCAGTTAAGTGAATTGGCCATGCTAAATTGCCCATGGTGTCCAGGATGTCTACGTTAAGTGGATTAGCCATGGTTACAGGGCCAGGATCGGGGGGATGGGTCTGGGTGGGATGTTCTTCAGAAGGTTGGTGTGGACTCAATGAACTGAATGGCCTGCTTCCACCCTGTAGGGATTCTACGATTCAAAACAAATGTCAGGGAAATATGCTAGTAAATCGTGAATCCTCGCAAGTGCTCTCCTGCATGATTGTATCAAAGGCTTTGCTGACAATACTTGTGCTGAGGGGTGATTTTTGTTGACTTTGGAGATTTGCATGGATATGTTTGCAGGTCCTTTAGATTAGCATCAGAGTTTGGCTTATGCTGTATTACCGTGGACCTGAAATGAGGATCAAGATGAGCAGCACTAACAGCAAGAGGAGCAATTGCTGGTAGATGTGCAGCTCCATGGGAGAGAGAAAGTTAGAAAGGCATAACTTGTAAGAGGCCATAACTATTTAGTAGGTCTGAAGGCAGAGGATAAGCTACCTCTGTTGGCACAAAAATATCTCAGTAGATCTAGGCTCTCATCTAAGATTTGTAGAAACAAATGCTGGGGGAAAAAATCTTGCTGCTAAGTGGACTAGGTGACCAAACTTTACTACTGACTGAGTGTTATCAACGTCCTCCACTTCTTTGTCTCTGGATCCTTCCTTCTAGGTCTCTGCTGGAGACATACGGGAAGGTGATGGCCTAATGGTATTATCGCTGAACTATTAATCCAGAGACCCAGGTAATGTTCTGGGGACCCGGGTTTGAATCTCGCCATGGCAGATGGTGGAATTTGAATTCAATAAAGATCTGGAATTAAGAGTCTAATGATGACCATGAAACCATTGTTGATTGTTGGGGTAAAGCCCATCTGGTTCACTAATGTCCTTTAGGGAAGGAAACAGCCTCCCTTACCTGGTATGGCATACATGTGACTCCAGACCCACAGCAATGTGGTTGATTTCTAACTATCCTATGGGCAATTGGGGATGGGCAGTAAATGCTAGCCTAGCCAGTGACGCCCTCATCGCGTGAATGAATTTTAAAAAAATTGATGGACCTCCATGTCATTTGCTGAATTTTGAAACCATGAGGTATCAGACAAAGACTGCTGCATCTTCTCATCTGCAGGGACAGATTTGGCCTTTGGAAGACAAAGCAGCATTCAGGGTGTTAACTGAGTTGGAGGAATGAGTCGAAGTGGAAGAGCTTTGAATTGAGCCCCTACTTCCTTGTTCCATTGAACAATCATTTCTCTTATGGCCCACCCATAACTGCTTACTAGAAATGGACTGGAGAGCTCTTTTTTTGAGGGGGGGGGAGGGGGGTGGGGGGGTCGGTTCAGATTAGGGTATCTTTTATTTTGTTTCAGGACAGGTTTGGAATGTGTGAATCATGGAAATCAGCATGTGCTCATTTGATTGCCAGGTCTGATACTCCACACAGATGGCTACTTTTAGCATTGTAAAGGCCTGCAACATCATGCCATTCATGTTTGGGATTCCTCTAATATCTCTGCAATTGTGCACAATGCAGCTATAAATCACACATCATTGCCGATGTTCCAGAAGTATTCTGTTGTCTCAGTCCCTGACCTGAGCAGGTTCTTCCAACTGAACAGAACTCTGAGGACCAGGCAGTCTCTGACATGGACTCCATGCTGTTCTCGTCTCCTTCATCTGATCATGGGCACTTGGAAAAAGTGAATCACCAAGTGAATGCTTTGCATGAGTCCTGTGACTTTATCTATTCAGAGGGAATGACCTCCTCAGAAGTTGTCGTCCTTCCCCTGCTCAACTATTTGACGATGTTTGCAGGTCCTATCAGAGATTCAAAGCATGAAATAGAACTGTCAGGGTAAGAATGTTTTAAGTGATCATTATTCACTTGGTCACTGGCTACTGACGTCAAGTCAACATGAGTGAGTGTTCTTTGTCTGGTGGCTGCCTTTGATTTAATTCTGTTGGCATTGAAGCCTCTATTTCTGAAGCTAAGTGTGCTGAGGCTCTGCTACTGTCTGGCCTTCCCAGCAGTTGTCAGTTGAGGGATTGATAGAGAGCCCCCTTGGAATCTGTACATCTTGTATATGTTCTGTGCTTCCTTCTCTTACAAGGGATAATGGCCCATGAGTAAGAGTAATGGCATTTGTTGACAGATGGATGGATGGGAAGCATTTGTTGAGAATGATAATGAAGGAGAAGTGTGACATTGGATAAGGATGAGATTGAGTGGACCGTTGGGGATGTGAGAAAGGATGAATGATGTGCTGGAGTAGGTTTGAGAAGGTAGAGTGAGAGCGGTTTGGGGGATAACTACATCAGGATGTAGTTAAATATGGCACTTTTCTGCCCTACATATGTCGTTAAACGGATTTCAGCGTTGAATTCATGGGCAACCATCAACAATATATTTCATGATTCACCGGAATTTTTCCACCAGTCAGAGGGAAAGTGTATCTCTCTGGGGCCTAAGTGGGCCATTAACAACTTGCAGCTTCACAAACATCATCACTAAAGTGAGCTGCATCCGAACTCCATTCTGCCAATTCCTTCAGTTGTGCTCTCAACTCCAAACTACATCATATTGCATGTTTGCAATGTCTATTTAATTACTGGAGTTGGAATCAACTTGTGGGTCCTTATCACTTCTACACAGGATAATTGTTTCCAGGTTTTGTGATCCAATGGTAATGCAATAGGGTGGGTTTATAAGCTACTGACCAAATGCACTTCACTTGCTTCCCATGTACTACCAGGCCTCAACCCACCCAGGTACTTTGAATCTAGCCCATTGTTTTTGTACATGATATGAAATATACTTCACTAGTATTTTTGTTTCATATGTCATGATTTTTAGACCATCCAGAGCTATATTGGTGAGGATATCCTGCAAGACCTGATCAATTACTGTCTAAATTATATGGCCAAGATTAAGCTGCCTAAAAAAAGGTAAAAATCTTATCTAGAATAACCTCTTTCTCCATAGTTTGGATCATCATCTTTGAGCAACATTATTTCGACTGTTCTACACAATAATTCTTACATTTTTATTGTTAACTTTGTTGACAATGTTTTCGAATGAATCCTAATGAATTAAAGAGAAGTAATAATCAGAACATAATGGGTAAAAACTGGACGTTGTTGCAAATCTTTTGTTGGCCTCTATGTTCAGCCTTATTCTGCTTAATTTAAGAATGGGTTGTGTTTGACAGTATCCAGTGAAATTTATCTCATTTAATTTTGACTTACTTCCTTTATACCATATGGCATCATACTAACCTGCAAATTCGGACAGATCATACTTATTTATTGTTTCTGGTAAGCCCTCCCTGTCGATTACAACCTTGTCACCATAATCTCTCAGTCACATATGTCTTCCTTGTTTATTGACTGATGTGCTTAGCAATGGTGATTTTATCACCCATTAAGGATTAATTTACATTCATATTAGCTTTCCTCGTCTCCCTTTATGGAGGTTTTCCCCATTTATATTTTTCTTTTTTAAATAGTCCTTTCAAGTGGTAAGTTCTTTTTTAAGTTTGAAATCCAATCCAATCTAATCTCTCTATGTATCCAGAGAATCCCAACCTTCAAAAATCACTTTTATCCCCTACTGGAATATATTTAATTATATTTCTTTCCTCTCTATCCCTTTCTATTCCAATTTCTGATCTGCAGTCATATTGAAAATGTTTCCTTACATTTAAACTGTGAATTGTTACTGTTGAACACTGTAAATTATACTATTATAACACTTATCCTAGAATTTTCTGAGCAAAAACATATTGTAACCAGTGATTCAGATGTTCTGTTAATTTTGGTTACCTGTTAACTCTGCTTAATTATCTGGAAGCAGTACAAGTAGTGCTTCCTTCCTTGTTAAAGTATCAACATACTGATGGAGAAGACAGGCACAAAGACTGCAAAAATGCTTTTTCCTTTCTTCTCCAACCTCACTGTAATAGAATAATTAAAAGCCTAATAAATTGTACATTTTGTAAATACATGCTTTCTAACTTGTCCAAAAATAATATCCTTGTCTTCTTCACCAGCAATTTATAATTTATTTAATGTGACTAAGTCCTCGCAATTTTTCAGTTCAGTCCAAATTAATACTTCTGGAATCATTTCTTTTACATATTTTATGCTATAGTTAGTGTCTGAATGTTCTGTGTCCTTGCTGAACATTTTATAACCTGGAATATTTCATTGCTAATCCTGACCTAGCAGTAATTATGATTCTGTAATTATTGTTATGTTATGATTTTCTATTTTAATCGGAGTCCAGTTCCCTAATTTTGAATTTTGGTAAACTTCAGTTTGGATTGACTTATTGGACAATTTATTCACCCTTCTTAAATCCTGACCCATTTTTATTATCACATTCTATTTAACTACATAGCCATTTACAGTTTTAATTGGACATAACTTTTTGTTCCAAGCAACCAAATCTCTTCCTTTATCCAATCCAGTGTGATATTAGTTCCATCTTCTCCCACAATGCGAATCAACCTCCTTTGGGCCTTCTCTTTAATATAGTTCATTTTTGTCCAGTGCCCAAGAAGCCTGAACACTCCCCCTCTGTCCCTAACCTACTGTCTTTCACCATGCCATGAGATAGATGTTCATTTTTGCTTCTTGGTCTGCACACTTCAGTGCTGTTTTCAGTGCATGCAGTTCTTTTTAAGTCCTTTCGTCAAATGATTTTGTAATACACCAATCTTCTAAGAATACATTTCCTAAATAGATTATATTAGAAGTCTTTTTAAAATTTATTCAATATATTAATCATAGGGGTTTTTAAAGTGCTTAAGTACATCCTGGCCAATGAATTGATATTTGCAATACAACTATTTTTGTGGGCTATACAATTCAAAACTTACAATAATTTAAGTATTAGTGGTGGTTAGTGATTTAATGATGCTATATTTCTTTCACAGAGGCACATTCATTGAATTCCGTAATGGAATGCTGAACATCAGTCCAATCGGTCGAAATTGCAGCCAAGAAGAACGTATTGAATTCTTCGAACTTGACAAAGTGGGTTCATTGGAAAAAATGTTTAACTTGCTGATAACTGATGAGATTTAGAAAACAAACTTGAGGACAGCCAGTTGATCTTCACCAAACGAAAATAATTTCAGATTGAGGTGCTGGTTTAAAAACTGCAGGGTTTCTCTTGGCCAAAATGGTGAAAAAAAGATGCTAAGTGCTTACAATGCTATTAAGATTAGCCTGGACATACAATTCTAGTCTTTATTGTTTACTCCCAAAATTTTAACTTGCCTCCACGTACTATGCAAGACCTGCAAGTTTAGCTCTGAAATGCTAATATGATATAATATTTATGGTGTACTATATGTGGGCTCCTTTCATCTAATTCCACTTAAGTGTACTCTGGTTGGCACACAGTAGTAAGTTGCAGGATGCTTTGGGAATAGAATATTTTTGATTTAATTTTGTTTTGATTTGCATTAATTTTTGCTTGTTTGGCAAGATGTCATATTTTGGTGGACCCTTTGAAATCTTCCCGCAGACATCCAGGCTTAAAAGTATTCCATGGGAATTACCATTTTTAGTCTATTGTACCTTAATAACGTGCAAATTGCCAAATGGAAAGTTATATTTGAAATATACAAAGCTAATTCATTAACATATTTTGAATAAATTATTTTATAGCTAATCATCCCATTATTAAAATCCAAAATGGTTACATCCATGTACAGTAAACAGTTGAAGACATGTCTTCAATAAATGCTGTCAAAACACCCAAGAATGAATTGAGCAAGATCTAAAGCTCACACGGCCAATCATGATACAGCATCAAGCAACAAAACAAATAGAACGCAGAACTATATTGCTGGTAATGGAGAGACAGATCATGTTCAAACTGAGTCATGTTCTGATCAGATCCCTCCTGGGTGATGCATTCATTCTGGTCACCCCGTGGAAGGGAGGGATTCAGCCTGGAGGTGTTTCTGAGAATAGCTGAATGTCAGAGAACTAGATATATTTGTAATTAACCTATATAGATTTACCTCTGAAACAGGTGAGATTTTAACCCAGGACCCCTGGCTGAGGGGTAGGGACATGACCACAGGACCTTAACAGCACATCAGAGAGCTAAGTTGTAAAGAAATATTGCTGAAACCTGATCTTTTTGGCCTTCAAATGTAATGACCTTGTAGCATTATTAAAATATACAAAAAGGATAAATGTATGACTTGAAACCAAGTCATAATCAGTCAAGACAGCACAGATTCACATTGTAAAAGATATACTTAAATCTGTGGTTCGGAATGTTTCACAAAAACCTATTGAACGTACAGATGTAGTGGAGGTGAAACTGCAGGGAGAACTATAGTATCTTTCTGGATGGAATAACGAAGGTGGGCTAAATAGGATTCAAGATTCAAAGGCTATGATTTGTCTGTCATGTAATTTTCTGCAAGCCAGAACTCCTCCTCATCATAATGAAAATGTAACATTATAGTACAGTATCTAGTCATTGCCACATGGTGGTGCTGTAGAACAGTACAGTACAATGAAAGTCTGCAGTGTTTGTACAGTACTTTCAGCTGTTTCTGTTTATTAATAAGTTCTTTAAAGCATCCATTGCAGTTGAAACCCAGAGCACAACAGTTATCAGCATTATCAGCATTAAAGATCATTTTTCAATTTCTTGTTTACCAGTAATATTGGTGCCCAAGCATTGCAGCAAGCAGTGATAATCTATTAAAAACCGAAAGAACTGCAGATGCTGTAAATCGGGAACAAAAACAGAAGTTACTGAAAAAGCTCAGCAGGTCTGGCAGCATCTGTGAAGAAAACAATCAGAGTTAACATTTCGGGTCCAATGACCCTTCCTTTATTAGGTGTTTGGTTTAGAAGTTTTTTTTTGCCCCTGGTCCAAACGTTGGATTGGAACACATCAGCTAAATTTTTTCACGTTTGTGTTTTTTCTGAAGAACCATTTCTCTTCATGGTTCAGAAGCTTGCAGTAACTGGACTTTGTACTCTGTGGTCTGGTTAATGTACCTTTTCTATAATTTGCTGACCTGTAAGGTTAACAGTATATTTGTCCACATGCTGAATTACAATGCAACAGGAGTAACCATTTAATCCCTTGAATGTATTCTGCCTTTCAGTTGACTAACCTGTGCCTCAGCTTGATTTTCCCACCTTTTGATTTATATCTCTTTATCCCTTCATGTCATTGCTGAACAAAAAGAGTCATGTGACCCAGTATCCAAAGTTCTTCAGTTCCAGATCTCCACTATCATTTATGTGCAACAAAATTCCTGGTTTAATTCTTGAACAAGCTTAATTTGTAAACTGCTTCTTCTGGACTTCTTCTTTAGTGAATAGTTTTTTTGTTCTGGATCTACCCTATTGAATCCCTTTATCATTTTAAATCCTTCACTCTGAAGTTCTGAACTTACAGGAATATGAACCAAGTTTATGCAACAGTTCCCATAATTTAACCTTTTAAGCTCTGTTTCATTCTGGTGAATCTACACTGTGCCTTTTGCTAGACTGACCCCCAATCGCTCATCTAACTTTGACCCCTGACTACCAGCTCACCCACCTGCTACTTACCTACTTTACTCATTACCTCAGCCCCCAACAATTCACTCATCCACTAACATTCAAATCAGATCAATAAATTTGCCACACAGCAGCTACAGCTGTAAAAGGGCCGTGCCCTCTTTTACCCCTGATTCTACTGCACTGTGCTGCAGCTGTCTAAGGGGCTGCACTCTGTGTTTCTGGAAAAGCCAGACTCTCAATGCCTTTGCAGAAATGTCAGGGAAATGTTCAAACAGTAATCTAACAGCGATTGCCACTTCTCAGAAGATCCAGGCCAATACATTATTTTGAGATGGAGTATTTCTTGATAGAAACAAGCAAACATTTTTATCAATCACTGTGCTTCTACTGCTGTTTGACAAAATAGAAAGTGGACATTTTAATATATTTTAAAAATACATATCATTAGAAGGGATGCCCTATGGAAGGTGATGTAAGTACCGATAGTTTTGAATACAAATGTGCATGTTACTAGGCAAACACACTGAAAAACCATTATCTCATTCAAGCAATAGAAAACTGTGATGTACACAAAAGAAAGCATTGGCAAGTTAGATCAGTAACAACAATCAAATCTTTATTTGCAATCAGGACAAATAAACCATGGACATTTGTAATGCCTTTCACAAATTGCCAGCTTTTAGCAGGATTGGAAATCTGACTTTCAGACAGCTTTATTAAAGACACTAAAGTATAAGTCCTGATCATTTCCTAACATCCCTTTCTTTAAGTTTGCTTGCAGATTCATCTCCACTACATCTGTACGTTCAATAGGCTTGTTTTTATGTTTATAACAGTCTGCAGTGACTAGACGATTCCCATGTCTGTGTTATGATGTACTTAAATTATGAAAGATAGATAGTTTGCATGGCTTTATTTTTTGCTGTCGTTCACCCTCCTATGAGAGGCACAAGTTTTTCTGTACTTAGCAGTTCCTTCAAAGCTCTGATCTCTGGATTGCGAACTTCTTGGTGAGAACTTACACAATGTTAACGGCTTGTCACTGTTTGAGGATAGACAAGTGTGTTGCTCCTGCAAGACTATTTTATGTTCATTGAGAAAATAATGTTCTAAATCAAATTCAAAGAATAACCTAAAGAAAGAATTTATCTGAATAAAAATAGCATCCATTTAGCTGCACAAATTTGTCTGAAGAACAGAAATAAAGTTGACATATGGGATTTTCTGAGATAGTAGGAGCTGCAGATGCTGGAGAATCTGAGATAACAAGGTGTAGAGCTGGATGAACACAGCAGGCCAAGCAGCATCAGAGGAGCAGGAAAGCTGACGTTTCGGGCCTAGACCCTGCTTCAGAAATGGGGGAGGGGAAGGGGGTTCTGAAATAAATAGGGAGAGAGGGGGAGGCGGATCGAAGATGGATAGAGGAGAAGATAGGTGGAGAGGAGACAGACAGGTCAAAGAGGCAGGGACGGAGCCAGTAAAGGTGAGTGTAGGTGGGGAGGGGATAGGTCAGTCCAGGGAGGGCGGACGGGTCAAGGGGGCGGGATGAGGCTAGTAGGTAGGAGATGGGGGTGGGGCTTGAGGTGGGAGGAGGGGATACGTGGGAGGAAGGACAGGTTAGGGAGGCGGGGACAAGCTGGGCTGGTTTTGGGATGCGGTAGTGGGAGGGGAGATTTTGAAGCTTGTGAAGTCCACATTGATACCATTGGACTGCAGGGTTCCCAAGCGAAATATGAGGTGCTGTTCCTGCAATCTTCGGGTGGCATCGTTCTGGCACTACAGGACGCCCAGGATGGACATGTCGTCTGAGGAATGGGAGGGGGAGTTGAAATGGTTGAATAAAAACCACAACGATGCCACCCGAAGGTTGCACAAACAGCACTTCATATTTCTTTTGGGAACCCTGCAGCCCAATGGTATCAATGTGGACTTCACAAGCTTCAAAATTTCCCCTCCCCCAACCGCATCCCAAAACCAGCCCAGCTTGTCCCTGCCTCCCTAACCTGTCCTTCCTCCCACGTATCCCCTCCTCCCACCTCAAGCCCCACCCCCATCTCCTACCTACTAGCCTCATCCCGCCCCCTTGACCCGTCCGCCCTCCCTGGACTGACCTATCCCCTCCCTAACTCCCCACCTACACTCACCTTTACTGGCTCCTTCCCCGCCTCTTTGACCTGTCTGTCTCCTCTCCACCTATCTTTTCCTCTATCCATCTTCTATCTGCCTCCCCCTCTCTCCCTATTTATTTCAGAACCCCCTTCCCCTCCCCCATTTCTGAAGCAGGGTCTAGGCCCGAAACGTCAGCCTTCCTGCTCCTCTGATGCTGTTTGGCCTGCTGTGTTGATCCAGCTCTACACCTTGTTATCTTATATGGAATTTTCTATTTGTCTGATTTAGCCTCTGTCCCCTACTTTGTAGATTTATTGAGATTTGATGGTGTTTTAACAGATTATTGTTTCAAGTTTCAATGCTCATATGTGTGACCATTTATAAATGGTCAGTAAATGCTTTATATTGAATTGAATGATATATTGTCACTTGCATTCGACAGTGAATAATACAGTAAAATACAGTGAAAAGCTTCAACTGTTGCCATAATCCGGTGCCATTGAGTAGTTTAAGAATAAAATAGTAACAAGATACAACTGAAAGAGAGTCTATATTTGCGCTTCCACATCCACCATGTGTCCTGAGCCGGCTCACCAGCAACACCCGCGCCTCCACCCCTCCTTCAGCACCTGCACTGGACCGACCAACATAAGAGTCACCAATCTTTGGGTGCCATCTCTTCACTACTGGACCCATCTCACTGACACCACCAATGAGTCCCATTGCTGAACCCACACTCACCCCCTGACACCAGAAGTCCCTGCTCTGGGCCTTTGGTAACGTGGAGTCCCAGGCTGCACTGCAAGGACAGACTGCTGCCGCCTCTGATCACGGGGGGAGCTTTGCTGCCGCTGCCCTGAATGCAAGGAAGATGCCCTTGCTGCCACCACTGCCTGCCTCCAATCGCCATGGGGTGCTGCGCCCCCAGCACCTCCAATCCTGACTGCTGGAAGGCTACCATCACTCTGCATATAGCCCCTCTCTCACTGCCACACCAATGCTGCTAACTAACCATCCAAAGAAAAGAAAAATTAAAGAGAAGCTTCAGAAGTAAAAAGGAAAAAAATAAAGCTGATGGTAGCAGATGAGGCCTGGGCAAGAGTCCACATGCAGCCCTGCTGCTCCGCCACCATCTTGAACTCCAAAGAAATAGCTGCAGATGAGCAATTTGAATATCCATTTAATTTTATTGAGTAATAAAATGTCAAATTTGAATTTATCAAGCGAGGCGAATTTTGAACTAAAGAGGGTCCCCAAAGCTGTCAGTGCAAGTTACATGAAACATATTGTTCTCTATAGTTGTCAGTACATTGGATTACTTCTTTTGATCCAATTGAATATTTCTTACTGAGTCCATTTTGAAACAGGCTGCAATTGTGCTTTATTTCATAACAGGAAGAAAAGATCAGAGAAAAATTTGTGGCTGATTTACGAAGAGAATTTGCAGGGAAGGGCCTCACTTTTTCTATAGGTAATTTTAATTATTTTTCTAATAGTGTGGTGTTGTGGGGGGGCGTGAGGCAAAATGTTTGTATTTTCAGAAAAGCTGTCAAAAGCGAAAATTCTGCTAATTCTTTTCCAGAAATTTGTTTTCTCAGTTATTCATTTTGTATGTTCAACAAAATTGCAGATCACACTGCAGTTCAATAGGTTTGAATTTTATATATCCATCAGTTAGACATCAGTGATCTTTTCACTATCTAGATAGTGGCAGATGTATTGAAGACCAGTTAGCTTTTACAACTTGAACTTTGTGGCAAGTTGTAGAAGCAATGAATATAATCCCAGTTAAAAATTAATTTGAACTACATTACAGAAGTAATTTGTACTTTAATGAGATGCATTTATGTACTTTGTTGTAATTCATTTACAAATGAATTTTGAAACCTAACCTCCAGCTGAAGTTACAACTCTGCTCTTGGTCTCAAATCACCAAGCACTAGGGCTTCAACATTCCGGTCGAGAAGATTTATTTGGACTTGCATCAGTTTTGTTTCCACACTAACACCAGCTTCACTGCAGCATTAAGCAAGTAACTGGGAACTGCCTCTGGGGTCTACCGATTAGCTATCATAACTTCAAAAGATTTTCAGAAGTCCAATTTATCCATCTGTCCAGAATTTTGGCTGATTGGGAGAGCCTTTGAAGAAATTCCCATTGGTTATATATTGAATCCTACGAGATTCAGGTCTACATGCACTCAGTTGCATACCCATTGTAGTAGAGATTGGATAAGGAACTGAACTTGTGCAGCACATACACTTCTTCAGCAAATAAGAAAGGAATATTGCTAAATTTATAAGTTTACTGCATTTGTTGTCAATGTTTTCATCATACTTTAAGCCATACTTGGCAGTAATGATCAGAATTGGTTTAAAGATTTAAAAGTCAACATTTCATACATTTTGTTTTTACTTCTAATATATGGGGTTTTAGGATTAGCACCAGTAATGCTTTGTCAGGTGGAAATGTATAACTAATTTCTAACATGTTTTCATCTCTTCTTTAGGTGGACAGATCAGTTTTGATGTGTTTCCAAATGGATGGGATAAGCGATACTGTCTGGGAATTCTGGAGAGTGATAACTATGAGACCATCCATTTCTTTGGTGATAAAACCTCACCAGTAAGCACATATGGAAAAATCTGGGCACAAATGGGAGGTTGGGGATGAAATGCTGATCCCAATCTGAATGCTTTCAGATTTATTTGTGAAGGTGGGGCAAGGGACTTGACAGTGAACCTACTGTTGGGAGGTGGATGGATCATTTAAATATCTTGATGAAATTGACAGACTGACTGAATGTGATTTTCAGCTTTTAACATTGGACACCTTGGTTTTCCAGGCAAGACAAGCTCAGTAAGTAAATTTATTGTTTGTGGGTTGGGAGGGAACAAGAGTGCTCTTCCCAGCCACCAGACCTACCATCTCCTGCTGATTTCCAGGCAAAGACCAGCTAGGGCCAAAGAAGGCGCAACATAGAGTTAAAACTCTACAGCATGTGTGGAAGTAGACCTTCCACCCCTGTGAATATCCACTCCATAAGTCAGAAAGCAAAAGTCACCAAAAATTGATGTTCTTGAAGCTAAAATGATGCTCCTTTCTCTTAAAAGACTTAATTAGTCACTTAGGCGATGTGGATTTTGCTCACTGGGCAGCATTTATTGCTCATTTCAAAGTAGTATAGTGTAAATGAAATATAGCAGCAGACATGATCTGGAGAACAAAAGGGAGGGCCAACTGGTACAAAGTACTTTAAATATGGTTTAACAAATACCCAATTTCATTGCAATATTGTATTCAATCTTTAATTGACGGCTATAGACTCATCTCATAAAAATAAACAAATTCTTTAGTGAGTTAGGCCCCTGTTAAGTGCATGTAGATCACCTCCAGAAGCTCTTATCTTTGGCCAGCTCAATTGCATACTCATTGCAGTAGAAATTGGATAAGGAACTGACTGTGTGCAGCACGTACACTTCAATAGCAAGAAAGAAAGGAATATCACTGACTTTAAGTTTGCTGCATTTATTATCAATTTTTTATCACACTTTTAACATGCAGAACATCAGCAGCAGCCCATAGCACCATACTATGAAAATATGCAAAAAAAAATCACTCCTTCAGATCTCTAAGCCCTCCTATTGGAGATTGAAGGCAGAATGAACAGCTCCATAGATGTGTGTGCTGTTAAACCACCCATCTTATCTGGAGGTGGCACCACAATCGATTTACTCAACCCCAGCATTAATATGGTGCAAGGATTAATC
This sequence comes from Rhincodon typus, assembly GCF_021869965.1. Classification (NCBI taxonomy): domain Eukaryota; kingdom Metazoa; phylum Chordata; class Chondrichthyes; order Orectolobiformes; family Rhincodontidae; genus Rhincodon; species Rhincodon typus. Next base: position 32,757,789 of record NC_063352.1, read on the forward strand.
CTTGTGTTGGAAAACGTTGACCCCTGGACTTACGTTCACATGAGACCTGTGAACCTCATATCTGCAGCAAGTTGGGAAGGGTGATTAACAGTAGCAGTCATGTTTTAATTGGAGCTGGAAAGTACTGTTCTGTTCCTTGTGGTTCTGTCTTTGAAACTCATTCCATGGTTTTTAAAACGCATTTTTGTTAGTCGCTGATGGAGGTTCCTTTAAATATTGCTGGTTTCCCTTAAAATAATTGTTTCAATACAAAAGCAATGGGGCATTTATTTATTTACATATGCAGAAAGGGAGTTAAGGCTATTCAGTGGTGAGTTCTAAATGCTTCTGTTGGTGCTTATTATCAGTATGGCAGGTAGGATGTCTAGTTCAACTCAGTGTGCACCCACTTCATCCACAATATAGGAGGATGTGGGTTCTGTAAAGTAGGTGCAGTTATATCATGTTTTTTTAAGACTTAACTTTCAAAACTTGACTTTGCTGGATTGTAAATATAACCAGGCCATCACAGACCTGTGACTTCATCGTCAGCACCTAGCCCATGAGAATAGGGGGTAAGGGGAGGAAATCCCACATTAAACATTGTTTTTGTCTTCCAGTAAATTTCCTGCATTTGTTGTAAACAGCTCAGGAACCCACTGTAAAATATCAGTGCCAACCATGACTGGAAATGTTTTAAGTAATTATTTCTTTTCTAAACAAATTAAATCTATTTTTTGTAGGATGGGAATGACTATGAAATCTTCAGTGATCCAAGAACTATAGGCCATTCTGTCACATCCCCAGAGGACACCAGGAGAATCTGTGATGAATTGTTTTTCCACTGAGAGATTAGCATTCCAACATAGTTGTTTTTTCCCAAGTTCACATCATCTAGTTGAAGAAATATACCTGGATTAAACTTTTCTCCCCTCCCAATTAAATCTTATTTTTCCTGGAATATTCAGCAAAAATGCTGAAAATTGTTTATCATTACAGATGCAACTTCTAATTTGTTTTAAAAAACGGTGCGGTATTGAATAACTGTCGAGCGAGCTTTGAGTGTGGTCTCAAAGTACAAGTAAAGATTAAATCTCAAAATAACAGATTTTCTGACTGATGAATGGAAACTAAAGGTGTTGTCACGATGATTCAGCTAATTGCACTGCTTCTAATAAAAGCAGAATACTGCAGATGCTGGAAATCTAAAATAAATACAGAGAATGCTGGAGAAACTCTAGCAGGTCTGGCAGCATCTATGGGAAAAGAAAGAGTCAATGTTGCGATTCCAGTATGACAGTTTCAGTTCTGAAGAAAAGCCATATTGGGCTTGATTGAAATGTTAACTTTTTCTCTCTTCACAGATGCTGCCAGATCTGCTGGAGTTTCTCCAGCATTCGTTTATATTTGCACTGCTTACCTCAATGTACAATATTCAGGAATCTGATTATTCATTTATTATACATAAATGAATAAGGCAGTTGACAAATAGTACTCTAGAAAGGTGGTGTTCCTTTTTTTTCAAATTGATATGGTCTGGTTAGCTAAATCACAAATAGAAACTTGAATAGATACTTAACAATTGCACCTTAATGTGGAGTCTTTATTTTATTACTTTGGATTCAATCAAGGACCTATACTCTGCATTTTCCGCAATTGTGCTGGTCACTGAGATTTACAAGGATGCAGTATGATATAACTGAGCCTACTGTAGCAGCCCTGCAGTGATTTTGCTAATTATCTCTCACAGATTCTGATTTTAGAAATAATGCTCATAGCCCATCTACAGAACCATCTGCTGTGTAATCTTCATTTTTAATTATAAACTGCAATTTTCCACAATGATTCATGATTGATTTCCCAAAAATCTAATTATGATCATCTACCTTTGAATTAATAAATTTCCCTATTTGGGAATCATTACATTTCAATCCAAGGATGGCTGTTAATTCAGTTATTCTGTAAATACGATTACTACTGTGCAGGAGAGGGCTATTTGGTCCATTGTGCCTTGCACCGGCTCTATTTCCTAGTGCTGAACTGCGACATATCCCTGCATAACACTATCCGAAAAAAATCCAATGCCCTCTTGAATGCCTCAATTGAACCTGTTGAATAATGGTGAACCAATTGCTTTTTAGATTGCAAGAAGGTAAACAATAGGGTTTCCACAGAATTGGTACCAGGACCAATATTTCTCAATCATATTAGTGACCGAAGAACATGATACAATAACATTAATTTCCTACCTCTAGCCATATGTAGTAAGATGGATACCCTACTTTTTTTTTTAAATGATAGGTATTTATCAGATTGTGGGTAAATCATTTTAAATGACTGTTGCTTGTGCTTGTTAATTCAAAAAGGTAGGAATGACAAAACTAGAACTGAATGCAGGTTTTTTTTAAAAAAAGCACCTAGTGAAACATGCTGCCTTTTCTAACATTTAATTATTTTGACATCATACAACATTCCATTTTAGATCTTGGCTGAAATTTCTTTGTCAAAAGTTTTTGTGCACATTTGATAATGTCCACCCTGATGTGATTATGTACACTGCAAAGCGTGTTGTACCTTTCTCAAATCAATAAAGCTGTGATCAGAGTTATTTCAGAAAAAGCTGGCTACAGTCACATCTTTTTGAAATCCAGTTCAAGGACAAATCCACTCCCAGAGTTACATTTGGAGTTGGTCATTATCAGACATCTTTTCATCTTCTGTGACTTTCTTCAAGGCATGGACTATGAAATGTGGTCCTGTGCCTACGATTCTAATGTTTGAGTAACCAGAATAGTTATTTACTAATTTAACACTGCAATGAATGCTAAAGCATTCAGATCCTTAAGATCACAATTTGTTTTTATAAAGTATTGGCATGTTTAATTGTACATTTGAAATAAAAAGATCAATGCTGTACTTAAAAACATACCTGTCTGGTTCTGTTGCCATCATTTAAACGTTCTAAGAATAATGTTTGAAGATTTGCTTTTTCAGTCTTGCCAACTAGTTCCATTGACTTCAAAACTTGCATTTTTAAATATAAATGATTGAAAACTGTGTTCCAATCAGAAGAACATAGTACAGCACAGGAGCAGGCCCTTTAGCTCACCATGTCTGCTGTGATCATGATGTCATTTTAAACTGTCAAAGTCAGAGTTAAGGTTATAAGAAGAACGTGGTTAGAATAAGAACTAATTAAGGACAGTTATATTTATAATGGATAAATTGAACCAGATGAAAAGGTTCAAACTAGAAGAGATTATGTGCTATTTTGAAATGTATATACTTCTAGTCTTGCTTGAGTCAATGACACACTTTTTTTGCTCTGGATTACATTTTCTCTTTGAAATTCATGCAGTACAACATTTTAAAAAGTTTGCATAGATGCGCTTAAGTCTGTACAATTCATTGTCCAGTAATTGGAAATTGGGGTTGAGATTACACAGCTCCATCTATCTATCATGGCTACCTTTTGTGTTTGGTTTACCCAATTTGATGATTTGATGTAAAATCATCCCTCCAGGTATGGAAATGACTGTTCTCCAAATGTAATTTTAGACTTATTTTGACTCTCTTGCTTTCACAACCATCAGATATTGCTGGTGCCTGAAAAGGGTATGTCATTCAAAAAGTATTGTCAACAGCAAAAAAAAATTCATAAATTTAAGTCCTGGTGTTTTGTTCAAAAAATGGTTACATTAAATCAATACAAGAATTAAGTTCTGTCATTTATTCAAACATTTAATACTTTTATTTGTCCCTAATTAATCAGATGTACATGAATAGCAGTTTACACATAAATATCAAAAGGCACATTGATCCTCAAAGTTCACACAAAGATTCCAATTTTCTAGTTCAAATTTAATGAATCGCAACTGAAGTACAATACATCAATGCAATATTCATATTTGTAAATATAAACTGCTGACTGATTTTGCCACGGGATAAAATAGATTCTTCTTCTATTTTGTCCAAATAGTTTTATCAAAGACTAAGGCACTGAAGAAAAACCAAATTAAAACAAACATTCTTCACAAAAAGCAAGATATTTGAAAAAGACACAGCAACACCATTAGGCTGTTTTACATCAGATGATGCCTTTTACAAGAGTTGCAACCAATCCTGCCTTCACTGATATTTTCCAATGGAAATGCAGGATACCTCCATGCATCCAGGATCCAGACATTTTCTGGTATCAGCAATGACCTTGGGTTTTAAATCCATATGCAAAGCAAATATTTCATTGCCTTCTACCCATGAATTGAGAATTTTCTACACTTAATATTGACCTAGAGCAGTTTAAAAGAAAGGGAAGTGACTGGGAGACTCGCAGAAAAAAAAAATCACAATCTTTAAATCCACATCACTCTACTGGAACCCTCAACTCTTAATATAGCAGAGAATTAAAGACAAGAGTTTATTGAAATAGACTTTTAACTTCATCTTCAAGTAGACACCAATAGCCACACAAAATTGTAATGGTTAATCAGAAAAGTGGTATATTTTAAAATTCAAATAGGTTCCACAACATGACGGTAACGTTTGTGCACAAATCTTTAAAAGCCTCTCTTACACTACAAACAACACATCTATTTCGTTAATTTTAAATGTAAATTCATTTCTTAATGTTTCATTACACTGTTCAGGTTTTGGTAACTTTTGAATAAAAAAAGGCAAATTTGACAGGAAATGCCTCATTATCCGGATAAATGCAAGAAATCAACCTCCATTTTGAATTAAATGGACATGAGCATTAAGTGGAAATAATATTTTCCAATCTCAGACCGTCACTCACCATAATTTGACCACCCATTCCTTATCTGTTTGAGAATCACCACATTGAACAAAGCTTGGTTTGCTTGATTAATTATCTTGGTGAAACTTGTCAGATTTAAAAGACTGCAACAATATTACAGCACTGAAAAATTCAATTTTAGTCACAAATTTGCAAGACCTTATACTGCCTTGTGAAAAGGTACAAGCAAAAGAATAATCTGTCAAGCTACTTTTACCATGTCATTTATAAACACAGTTGGAGTCTATTTAAAAAAAAAAGTTGCCCAGTAACTAACTACTGCAATATTCTATGTGGTTGACAAAAATAAAAACTCATAAGAATGTCATGGATGTGCCATATTTTCTTTAAAGCCCAAAACCCTGCAAGACATGTGTGTGTGTATTTATACTAACAACCTCAGATGGTATATACAAGTTTCACAGCAGTAAACAGCCACCTTGATACTATGTACAGTTGGTAACTCAGTTCATACCTGTGTTCGCAATCATGCAATACACAATAAAGTTTAGGAAAAATGATCAGTTTTCTTTAAAACTGTACTGATCAAAAACATTATGTGCTGGTGGTTAGACCCCAGCCAGCCAGATATTAGCAGTGTTGGATTAACATGGGTACAACTGTCAAAGCATTGTATTTATTGAAATATCAGAGATTTTAACTACTGTACGCTATAGAACATTGACAATACTGAGTGACAAGGCATGATCATGTTGAGTTCACATACACATTGCATTGAGAGAGGGGAAACTATAGTGTTCTTTCACCTCCTGCTGGCTAGTTTGGAGAGGGTTTGGCAAAGGCCGATCACCTGCTGACACAATGAGCCTTCAGCAATGGATCATGCAGACCACAGCAGAGCTAAGTAGAAAATATTAGAGAGTAAATACTTTTTTAAAATGATTAAATCAAATAAATTACAAGCACGATTTGCTGTGGAAATGATTCAAATGGAACTAAGGCCAACTAAATAAGTTTGTAGGGCAATGCAGTTTGAAATAAATTTCCAATTCACAGCTGCTTATAAGAAAATGCAGCTTTTAATATACTTGTTTGAGTGACTTAACTATTTTCTGCACACATTCTTCAGGTAGAGAGGAGACAAATGTACAGCATGATTCCCTGATACAAAGTCCCATATGTACATTCACTGGCTCAGAGACCTTAATAAAAATTATGGAAAGGATGAGTGATAACCAATTATTGTTTAATGAATAACTTTTATATGTTTAAAACACCACACCTTGTAAAAGTTTTATTTTAATTCTGCAAACACTCAGCCTACTGCTCAAATACATAACTCTGATATTTGCTCATACTTAAACCTCCATGCTGGATAGAAGGTTAGGACAGTTGACCATTCTTATAAGTTGACATGTCCAGACCATGTTTCATGCTTTGTTCCTGGTGCTTGGTGGGTGATGACCACTTCGACAGCCTGTACCTTCACATTTTTGGGAGGAATGGAACAGAGCTTGTAAGAGACCTCATCTCCCTCCATTGGCACATATTCTCCTTCGATACTGACATGAAAAAGAAAGAAAACATTCAACTTAAAGCTGCCCATATGCATGTTGTAAATACATAAAAGTCAGGCCTGGAAACTTGATGTAGCCACCAGAAACATGCACTTTTTTTATACCAGTGTCTATTACCATAGCTCTGTACACCAACACTTTCACAACACACGTCCCTATCTGAATTCTTGTGTATTTAGCTATAAAGGGGTAATCAGGTTCTGATGGAAACTGGAGCTCCTATGACCAGGAGAAAAATATTTGAAAGCCAGTTTTCATGTAAAGGTGATGGCACATGTGGTTTACATTAACGTGATGCATCTATTGACATAGAGGCTCTTCAAAGCTGTGATCCAGTGCATCTGACCTGTATGAAGTGTCCCAGATGAGGCAACAAATACCATTGGCAGGTTCTTCTTCCTCCCCACCTGTTTTTCATTCCCAAGCAATATTAAATACTAAAGTTAGATATACACACACACACACACTTACCTACTTAATAACCTCAATTTATGCAAAATAGCAAGTAATATATCTCCTGGAATACTGTAAACATTTCGGTCCCCTTATGGAAAGGCAATACTGACATTGGAGGAAGTCCAGAGAAGGTGCACTAGGTTGATTCCAGGCATGGAGGGATCTTCTTGGGAGGAGTTGTTACAGAGGTTGAGCTTGTATTCCTTGGAGTTTAGAAGAATGAGAGGAGACCTTATTGGAACAGAAGGGATACTTAAGGGAACTGACAGGGTGGATGTTCACGTTTCCCCTTGTGAGAAAGTGTAGGGCCAGAGGACATAATCTCAGAGTAAAGGGTCATCCAGTTAGGATAGAGATAAGAAGGAACATTTTCTACTTAGGAGGATAGTGCATCTATAGAATTCTTTGCTGTAGAGGTTAGGTCATTAAGTCTATTCAAAGCTAAGATAGACAGATTTCTTCAAAGAGAATCAATGGTGATGGGGATAAGGCAGAAAAGTGGCGTTGAGTATGATCAGATCAGCCATGATCTTGTTCAATGGACCATATGGCCTACTTGTACTCTTGTGCATTACAGAAAAATAGAGAATAGGAACAGGAGTAGGTCATTTGGCCCTTCAGGTTTACTCTGCCATTCATGGCTGATCAACAAACACAATATGCTGTTCCCACTTTCCCCCTTCCCCCCATATTCTTTCATCCCTTTAGCTCCAAGTGTTATGTACAACTCCTTCTTGAAATTAAACCATGTTTTGGCCTTGACTGGTTTCTGTGGTAGCAAATTCCATAGGCTTACTACTCTGAGGAAATTTCTCCTCACTCAGTTCTAAGTGATTTACCCTTACAGTACCTTTATCCCTGGTCCTGGACTTTCCCCACCATCTACTCCGTCTAGTCCTGTTAGAATTTCATAGGCTTCTATAAGATACTCCCTCATTTTTCTCAAGTCCAGCAAATCTCCCAACCAATTCAACGTCTCATCATACATCAGTCCTATCATCCCAGAAACCCATTGGTAAACCTTTGTTGCAATCCCTCCATAGCAACAACATAATTCCTCAGGTAAAGAGGCCAAAACTGCACACAGTATTCCAGGTGTGGTCTCACCAAGGCCCTGTATAATCACAACAAGACATCCCTGCTCCTGCACTAGAGTCTTCTTGCTATAAAACCCGACATACCATTTGCCTCTTTATTGCCCACTGCACCTGCATACATTCAGGACTGGTCTGCACATTCTCCCCTCTCAATTTATAGCCACACAGATAATAATCTGCATTGCCGTTTTTGCGAAAGCGGACAACCTCACATTTATCCAAATTATTCTGCATTTGCCGTGCATTTGCTCTCTCACTCAGCTTGTCCAAATCACATTGAAGCATCTCTACAATTCTCCTCACAGCTCACCCTCCTACCCAGCTTTGTGTCATCTGCAAGTTTGGAGATATTACAGTCCCCTCATCTAAATCATTAATGTATAATGGGAGTAGCTAGAGTCTTAGCAGTAGCCCACTGGTCACAGCCTAACATTTGGAAAAAGACTTGTTTATTCCGACTCTTTGTTTCCTGTCTGCCAACCAGATTCCTATCCATCACAATACACTCTCCCCAATCCTATGCATTTTATTTTTGCATGCATATACTACACATGGTGGGTCTTATAGGTAGGCTGATGCACAAATCAGAAAGTCCTGGCTAATGAAAAAATAACTATCAGCAAGAGATAAACGGCGTAAACTGACAATGGGTAGCAACTGAGTGTTCGAACAAAATGAAAAGATAGAGGAGAAACAAGCTGGTGGTGTGGGGAATGTTGGTTACCTCAAGAACAGAGAGGTGGAATCTTCCTCAATATGTCTGTAATTCCGAGTGAACTGAATGGGCTATTTCTCTGTGGTAGCCACAATATTAGTACTGGTCAATGTTCAATTATATTTCTAAATTTGTAACATCAACTTGGACCTCACAGGCCAGCTTCCTAAAAGGTAGTGTTGCATTTTTCCCTGACATTACAAAAAATGATTATAAATACATAACACATTGGACTACCTCCTAGGAATTTTATACATAGAACCTGCAGTCTGTTTCAAATAACTTACTTTCTAGAAAATTCTTGCTATTACCAGGTCACTTTGTTTTTTTAGGAAGAACATATTTTAATTCCACTAATTTGTTGCATTGTGCTGGTTGTCTGTACCAAATCAATGCTATTGGACCATTCAAACGTTTTCTGTCATTTATTAGCAGAAATGGATTATATTTTTCAGCATCACAAAAATCGATCTTGTCACAGTACACCTGAGCTTGAACAATTACATTTGTATTAAATTTTATGAAATTCTGAAATAGCTAAATTATCTTTAACATTTATAATGCAAGCCATTATGTAAAATATATTCTTCTTTATTCAACATTCTTCTTCCCTGCAGACCAGACATTATACTTGCAATATTTCAGCAAGATTAAACCATTTCCCTTCACCAACTAAAGGTACTTAAATGAAACAACTTTCTTTAATTAATAAAAGTACTACTTTGTAGTTTGAAACATTAGTTTCTTTTTTATTGAATTAATTTCTTCCTCGCTCTATTGGAACAGAAAGATTCCAAGGCTGGTTAATGTGGAGGTAGTTGGGTGTGGACATCGAGACTCTGTGGCTTTATGGAATTCAATCTTCACAACCATTTTTTCTCCATTTCCCAGAATCCCTACAGTGTGGAAGCAGGCCATTCAGCCCATCGAGTCCACACCGACCCTCTGAAGAGCATCCCACCCAGACCCACGCCCCCACCCTATCCGTGTAACACTGTATTTCCCATGGCTAATGCACCTAGTCTGCACATCCCCGGACACTATGGGCAATTTAGCCTGACTAATCCACCAAACCTACACATCTTTGGAACTGTGGGAGGAAACAAGAACACCAGAGGAAAGCCATGCAGACACAGTGAGAATGTGCAAATTCCACACAGGCAGTCACCCAAGGCTGGAATCGAGCCTGGGTCCCTGGTGCTGTGAGGCAGCAGTGCTAAACACTGAACCACTGTGCTGTCCTTGATAATTATAGAAGATAATTATCGGAGCTCAACTATAAAGCAGCAGCCCTGGGATATGTTTCGTTTCATTCAGGACTGTTAACTACGTCTGTACATTTCAAATCAAACAGTTCATCAACTTCACTAACACGTTCCCACCCCGCCCTCAAATTCACCTGGACTATTTCTGACACCTCCTCCCTTCCTGGACCTCTCCATTTCCATCTCCAGAAACCAACTCACCACTGACATCAATTTCAAACCTACTGACTCCCACAACTACCTCGACTACACCTCCTCTCATCCACCCTCCTGCAAAATTCTATCCCATACTCTCAATTCCTCCGCCTCTGCTGCATCTGCTCCCAGGAGGAGGCATTCTATTCTAGGGCTTCTCAGATAGCCTCCTACTTTAGAGACCGTAGGTTCTCCTCCTATGTAAATAAGGATGCCCTCAACCACATCTCCCCCATTTCCCTCACTTGTGCCCTCAAATCCCCTACCCCCGCAACAAGGATACAGTCCTCCTAGTCCTCACATGACACCCAACAACCTTAGAATCCAAAGCATCATCCTCTGACATTTCCACCACTACAATCAGACCCCAACACCGGAAAGATACTTCCTTCCCCAGCCCTGTTCACTTTCCGCAGGGTACACTCATTCTGTGACTCCTTCATCAGCTCTACACTCCCCACCAACCCTCTCCGCCACACCCGGTACCTTTCCCTGCAACCGCGCAGGAGGTGCAACACCTGTCCCTACACCTCCGTCCAAGATCCCAAACAATCCCTCCAGATCCGGCAGAGATTCAGCTACACTTCACCCAACCTGATTTATTGCATCCGTTGTTCCCGATGTGGTGTCCTCTACATCGGGGAGGCCAAACACAGACTCAGGCACCAATTCGCGAAGCATCTGTGCAATGCACGCATCAACCAGCCCGACCTCCAGGTTGCCATCCACTTTAACTCCCCCTCCCACTTCCCTGGCGACATGTCCATCCTTGACCTCCTCCACTGTCAGAGTGAGGCCCAAACGCAAGGTGGAGGAACAACATCTTGATATTTCACCTTTGGAGCTTAAGGCCCAATGGCCTGAATATTGACTTCACCAGCTTCAAAATCCCTCCTCCCTACTGCCCTATCCCATATCCTGCCTCCCTGACCTGTCCGCCTTCCTACTCACCTACAAATCCTTTATTTGCATCCACCTATCACCATCCCACCTACCTTTCCCCAACCCCACTCCCCTCCCCTGTCCTGGCAAAGGGTTTCAGCCCGAAACGTTGACGTTCCTGCTCCTCTGATGCTGTCAGATCCGCTGTGTTTGTCCAGCCCCACGTTTATGGACAAAGAAAGAAATTTGCTCAGTTCATCAGCTGTTGATATGTGTATCACCCTTGCAAAACCAGATCACGCATGCAAACTCCACTGTAGAGACGTAACACAGTAATGCACAATACAGGCCGACACCAGTCCACAAAACAGCCCTCATGGGAACATTTGCAATTCAATGGGGGGGCCGGGAGGAGCGGGGGGAGCGTGGTGGTGGGGTGGTGGTTCTGACCAATATTCATCTCCCATTTGCATCGTCAAATAGCTTATACTGCCTGTTGAACCTTGCTGGCTGCTAATTTTCTGCATTAAAAAAGCGACTACATCTCAAAATTACTTCACTGATTGTAAACCATCTCAGTAGGGGAGACTAGGACCCAAGGGCACAGCCTGAGAGTAAAGGAAAGACCTTTTAGAACGGAGATAAGGAGAAACTTCTTCAGCCAGAGAGTGGTGAATCTATGGAACTCACTGCCACAGAAGGCTGTGGAGGCCAGGTCATTGAGTACACTTAAGACTGAGATAGATAGGTTCTTAATTATCAAGGGGATTAAGGATTACGGGGAGAAAGCGGGAGAATGGGGTTTAGAAACTTATCAGCCATGATTGAATGGTGGAGCAGACGCGATGTGTTGAATGGCCTAATTTCTGATCCTATGTCTTATGGTCTTATAGATTCCAGGATCATGGTGGGTAATGCATATAAATACAAGTTATAGAATCACAGAATCCCTACAGTGTGGAAGCAGGCCATTCAGCCCATCAAGTCCACACCGACCCTCCAAACAGCATCCCACTCAGTCCCACCCCACCCCACCCCTGTAACCCCACATTCACCATTCAACTAACCTGCATTCCCTGGCAATGGTATGCAAACTACAGGCAATTTAGCATTCCCAATCTACCTAACTTGCACATCTTTGGACTGTGGGAGGAAAGCCAAGCAGACACGGGGAGAATGTGCAGACTCCACACCGACAGTCACCCGAGGGTGGAACTGAACCCAGGTCCCTGGCACTGAGCCAGCGGTGCTAACCACTGAGCCACCGTGCCACTCATTTCTTCCTATTTAGTTTTGGAAAATAAAGCGGAGCAAATAACAGATGCAAGTAGTAGAGCAATTGAGAAAGTGCAACTGTAAAAGTTCAGTCCCAGAATATAGATAGTATCATTAAGATAAGGGTGCTGACCGGAACAGGCAATTTGTCTCTTAGACGACCTGTCTGGGCAAGAAAGTTAACAAAATGTGGATTAACATGAAAAAAAAACTTTTAAATAAGAGATGGATAGGACACAAATTAAATATATTCTCAGAAGGCAAAAAAAAGTGTTTAAAAAGTAGAGCTCATTGATAAATAGAGGGATTAAAATTAAACTGAATCTTAAAAGTGAGCTATAAGATTAAATTATACTCATGATGCTTCGGATAATTCAAAAGTACAGTGGCAGTGTCCATACCCCTGGATCAGGAGACCTAGATTTAAGTTTCACGGCTTCAGAGGTGTGTAATAATATCTCTGAACAGGTGGATTAGGACAAAAAAGGATAATTTGAAATATGAAAAGTCTAGCAGGGAGGTGAAATTGAAGACTAAAAGGAAATTTATACACTGGCCAGTGTATAACTTATGAAGAAGTTACTGGAATCAATAACTAGGTCAAAGGCACTGGGCCCTTGAGAAATTTGAGCTGATTACAGGAAGCTAACTCCGATTTGTAAGGAGTAATAAACCTTAATGAAACTTTTGGGGAAATAATTACAATAATCTACAGGGAAATAAATGTCAACGGATGCAATTTACACAGACTTTCTGAAAGCAGTCCATAACATTCTACACGAGAGACTGAGGGAAATAGGAAAGTGCATGGAATTGAAGGCAAATTTTAGATCAGATGAGAAGTTGGTCAGGTGATCAAAGTAATTATGAGTTTGCCTCAAAATTGGATTGAAGTGACTTGTGTCCCACAGCTTGGCCCTGACTATTCAGTGAACTGAAAGGTATGCAGTGCGGATTCACTAAGCATGTCGCAGGGTTCAACGATTAGATCGTGAACAATGACTGCATATATAAGGCTTGACTGTCCTTAAACATATAAAGTTATTGAGCGATTTGAAAACTTGCAATAGCTTAATTAACAATTTTAAATTGAGATTGGTAGAATGTTTCTTGCCAAATATATTAAGTAATACAGAGGCAAGACGGGTAAATGAGTCCAGATACAGATCAGTCATGATATTCAAAAATTGTGGGGCCAGCTCGCAAGGTGCTGAATGTCCAGTGCCTGTTCCTTTGCTTCTAAAGCTACGATGTGATTTTAAGCAGTATGATCCTGGTGGAACACGCTTGAGCATTGTCAGCGGACCATTAAGTGAGAGGCACTGACGTAGTCATAAATTTGCTGGACTAGTAATCCAGACTCTCAGGCTAATGTTCTGACGGCATAGGTTCGAAATTGGGAAATGATGGTGAAATTTGAATTTAATAAAATTTTGGAGTAAGAGGCTAGTCTAACAGTGACCATGTAACCACCGCCTATTATCACAAAAACATATCTGGTTCACTAATATCCTTAAGGGAAGGAAATCTGTCTATACTTTGTCTGGGCTGCATGTGACTCCAGACCTGCAGCAATGTGGTTGACTCTTAAGTGCTCTCTGGGCAATTAGGAATGGGAGATAAATACTGGCCTAGTCAAAGACTTCCACATCCTATGAACAAATATGAGCAAGTTGAGGTTTGGCTATTGACGAATCTTCCTCTCATTTTACTAATGATGGGGAGGTGGCTGCTAGGGTAGCGTTTGGACTTTTATTTTTGTGTGAGATATTGCCATTGCACCACAAAAGCCCTTTTTCTATTGCAGTCCAGGTGGCCTCCCATCCAAATACTAACTAGGACCCTGTCGGCTTAGCTTCCGAGATCAGGCGTTTTCAGACCAACATGACGCTCGAATGGGATATACTTGGGCAATCTACCACATTGTCAGGTAAATGCAAGACTCACTGGGGAGCAGCTGGTTTGGACCATAGGTCTTATGCACTGCATGTCGTATATTTTCAGTGATCAGCTTATACTCTGTTTCAAGTACTTCAGTCATCCTTCATGTCTGAATCAAACTGAATAATCCATTTGGCAGGTTTATCTGAAAACACTTGAAAAAGCTTAAAGCTTGAGCTTGCACCCACATGCTGGGCTCCACTCTGGTGAAGAGTGGGTATATTCGCAGAGCTGCCTTCTCCAATGGGTTGCTGGTTTTCTTTTCTCAAACCAGTCCTGTGAGGCATCATTTCAAACACCTTTGGAAAATTATTTCACACTCCTTCTGAACATCAATATGTGGTGCATCTACTGTATTTCCTTCTATAAGTCACTCTTCAAAAAAACGTGTTAAATTTGTCAAACATTACTTTCCTTTAACAGATTCATGCTGTTTGTCCTTGATTAATGTATGCATTTCTAAATCTCTCAAATTTTGAATTAGATTTCCAGCAGTTTTTTCCACAAGTGCCCTTAGATTAATTTACCTGTTCTTGCTTTCTCTTTGCTTCCTTTTTTGTTAATAGAAGTTGTTTTTCTGTAGTCCTCTTACTAGATAACTCTCTACCAGACTTGGATTTTCGATTTGATCATCATTTATAAAAGAAGACAATGTAAGGTTTTTAGCTTCTCATTTATATTCTTATCATGCACATTTAATTTATTGCTTCATCTGGAGTGAAACTTGCATTTTTTTTTAAAGTTATACACTAGCCAGTCTCAATTTCTTGTTTCCTTTTGGACATTAAGGAACATGAAGGGAATCCAGGGATGTGGGAACAGGACAGGAAAATTGAGTTAAGGTAGATCAGCCATGATCTTATTGAATGAAGGGCCGTATTTTTTCTTACATTCTTTGAACCAGCTACATTTCTGGATTAGGTGCTATCCTGTAAACAGTTGGTTACTTAATCTCAAACTAAATTGCCTTTACTGTAAAGAATAAATGGCAAATTGTTTCCTCTAAGATGAGAAGTGACAGTGGTGCATGAAGATCAGATAAGTGGTGAGAGGAAGCCCTGGTTGCAAAAGATGGTACAAGTTATTTAAGAGGCCACTTTTGTGTTATGAGCTGTGGGAGGGGAAGTGAGCGTTGGAAGAGTAGACCGGGTCATTGAATATTTTTTAAGGCAGAGACAGATCGATTGATTCCCTTGGCTGAAAAAAGGCAAAAGTTTCCTGGGTTAGATAGGAATTTGCAAATGGAAACAAACAGATTAACCCTGGTCTTATTGAATGGTGCAGCAGGTTTGAGGGACCGAATGACCTAGTTCTGCTCCTATTTTGTACGTTTGTATGTCACAGAGGAAATGGCTCTTTTGTACTACTGAAAGCAAATGGGGAGATAGACTTGGTGTCATTGAGCTACAGGTGGCTGAAAATGACCCATTCAATACTGAGGCCATGCAGAGGCCGACAGTGCTATTGAATAACCTGGCTACCAATAGCCTCTACAACACCCACCTGAGGCTTGGTGTTGTTGCTAGATCCCGGGCCGCAGTAAATGATAGAAGGATGTTACTTACACTGGATCTTATGGAGTCTTACATTGTTAATCATTGGGACCTTGTCAAAGTCTTCCTAGAAATTATTTTGGATGGCATCAAATGTGCTACACTCTTTGACCTTCTTTGTCATCCTCCTCCTCCTCCTCAAAAGTTCAATAACAAGTCAGATATGACCTTCACTTAACAAATCCATGTGACTCTCTTTGATTAGTGAATGTCATTTTAATTTGTTTTATATTGTATCCTGGACTTTTTCCCCCAATGATTTGTTGACCACTGAAATTAGATTGACCAGCCTATAATTGCTTGGAGCACCCCTTCCTTTTTAAACAACAGTGCAATGTTAGCAGTCCTCTGGCATCATGCCTGTCTCTAGAGAGGATTGTCTGGGCCCTATATGATCAGGGAGAGCAAAAGAGGGTCTTTTTATTTCTACATGAACTCAATGGCACAACAGGCTGCAGGCAAAATTAACAGCGACAGGAACAAATGTCTTGAGGATTTGACTATGGTGTTTGTTTACCACACTAAAAGACATGGAAACATTGAACAGCAGTGTCTGACTGTCTAAAGATTGGACTCAATAAGCAGCTTTTGCTAAAGATTTATTGTTAATATGCATTGTTAATAGCGAAGTGTACTTCCAAACAAAACCTAATTAAGGAATTAATTAATCGAAAATCTTTCACTTCTCTTTTCACAGATTACTGTGTGAACAACATTCAACCTCATCATAAACGCTTCAGTTTTACCTTAAAATAAACCAGACAGGTTTGCCACACATAGTTCTTTCAATCATGAGGAGTACATTTTACACGCAGATTCCATTTCCAATTTTTCCCTTATCTAGCAAGAAGCACAACACAAGCAATCAGCAGCACACTTTATAACTGCTCTCAGGAGGAATGAATAGGACCAGCCCATTTCCTCACAGTCCTTTCGCTCTCCTTTTGTCAAGGAAAAATTCAATTGTTTCCGTCTTCTCTTAGGTCACCCTACACAATCCACCATTTCCTTTCCAACTGGGTGGATAGGCCTACTGTGAACGTCACTCTTCTTAGGGCTACAAAGTAGTAATTTACCCACTGCTTTTCCTTCCTGTTCTTCCTTTAAACATAAAACATTCTGCCATCACCTTCGTACCAGCCTTCTTACCCCCAGTGTTCAATCATTCAGCGTGCACGCATACACACACGGACAACTTTGATGGTAATAGCAAAATAGAAACATTGTGAATCTTTGAAATTCTCTATTGTGAAAGGTGATAGAAGATTAGTCTTTGCATATATAAAAGATCAATAGCCTTTTGGACATTAAGGAACATGAAAGGAATCACAGGATATATGGATTTAGGACAAGAAAATTGAGTTGAGGTAGATCAGCCATGCTCTCATTGAACAAAGCACCATCTTTTTCATACGTTCGTAGACTTGTCTATGTTTCTAGGTTAGGTGCAATCCTGTAACAGTTTCTTACTTAATCTCAAATTAAATTGCCTTCACTGTAAAGAATAACAAATAGCTTCCTCCAAGGTAACGAGTTCTATAGCAGATTGTATGAACCAAGAATATTCAGTCGTAGCCTCACAAATCTTTTCTTACATTTTTGCTCGTTTCAAGAGCATTCCTGAGCACGAGGTTTCTTGTGTGAACTAAATCCTAAACTGTGGCAGCAATTTGAAATATAAAATACAACATGACACTCTGAACTGAACCTCCTCCGCCAGTTCATTGTAAGTGCAAAGAAAATCCACAAATTGGATCTCTAAATCAAATTCAAAGAATTAAGTCTCTGCTCACTGACAGGCATAAGCTTACAAAGAACTAATTCCGTAACTCCCCCTCACCCCCAGCATCTCACATTGTAGTGGTCCTGATTTCTACTGATGGCAATGTTCTCAGGCCATACTCTCAAAGGCACATTGACATCAACTGCAGATCTCAAACAGTATTCCTTCAAATCGAACAGTTCTTGCCATAAATCAGCAAAACAAAAAGGGGGCCATGATCAATTGGCAAAAAAACCACCCAATATAGGCTTATGAAAGCTTGAACATTACACAGGCTATTTACTTTGGAAAGTTCACTACAGAATGCATCATAAACAGCATCAGTGTAGAAAACGTGATTGATTAGTTCGGAATTTCTATTAAATCTGAAAAGTTTGCTTTAAAGAAGTCCCTATTCTCCCCAGAACATGGTGGTTACTAAATCTTCATTCAAAAAAATGGAGCACGAATATCAACCATAGAGCCATAACTGAAACCAAAACATTGGGGCTCTTGAGTCATAAAATCCATTTTAATTGTTCCCCGATATAATCCTTAGGTTTTGAAATTTTAACAGTGATATTGTCTATTTTCACATAGAACCTTTGGGAATTGTAAATTACCGCGCACTCCTGTTCCACATGTAACACGAAAGAACATTTTTAGCAGTCTCTACAATCATTGCACCCAACCAATGTCAGTACTTCAGTCATAATCACTGGTTAGATTTCAATGTACATCATATTGTTTAGATTTTCCAGTACTCGACTTGAGCCCCATCAACAGTAGCTTTGCAGCCAAATGAACATGGACAGGGTATAAATATCTTTGGACAGTTCAAATCTTAGTCTGTGGGTATTAGATAATGCTTGCTGAATAATTGTTAAATTTCCTGCCCAAATTATGGGAAGCCACAGTGAATCACAAAACACTGGCCACAATTTTGTTAATTCTAAGCACAAATAGGAACATTTTCCCTCTTCCTTGTTCACTGCCTTTATTTTATGAAAGTTAGTAAACCCAAATTAACAGAATAACATTTTTTGCTAAGTTTGTATTTGGCAAACAGAGACAAGGAAATTTGATTTGATTGACATTGTCTATTTCAGTACCAACAAGAGAGGCAGGGCAAGGAAAGAGGTTCTGCACAATTAGTATGAGAAACTAAGCACCAAATTGAAACAGTAGAATTTCAAACATAATGGTCTCTGGATCATTACCTGCGCCAATGGCTCAAAGCAAAGAAGACTAGAGAAATGAATGCCTGTCTCCAAAAATAGTGTGATGGAACTAGTTTCCAATTCGTGGGGCACCGCATCAAATGCAATCTGTTCCTTTGGGACGGTCTACACTTGAATCTTGCTGGGACCAGTGTTCTACAGAGCTGCAACTAGGGAAGTAGAAAGGATTTTAAACTAAATAGTGGAGACAAGAGATCAAATTTGGGAAGATGTGGCAAATAAGAAAAGAGATGTGGAAAGAGAAAAAATAAAGAGGTGACTTGATTAAAACACAGAAAATCCTGAGGAGGCTTAACAAGGTGGACACGAAAAGGATGTTTCCTTTCGTAAGAGAATCTGGAACTAGGAGTCACAGTTTAAAAACAGGGAGTTACCATTTAAAACAAAAACGATGAGGATTTGTTTCAGGGAGTACTGAGTCTTTGAGATTCTCTTCACTGACAGGTAGTAGAAGCAAAGTCTTTGAATATTGCTAAGGCAGAGGCGGGTAGCTACTTGATAAAGGAAAGGAACATTAAATCGGGGTAGTCAGGAATGTGGAATAATCAGACCTATCGTGATCTTCTTGAGTGACAGAGCAGGCTCAAGAAGCCGAATGGACTACTTCTGCTCCCACATCTACGTTCTATGTTATCAGCCATCACAATCTCAGGAGCAGTTCAGAATAGGAATACGGCAAATTCTGCACATCTTAAACCTGCAAATTTACCTGTAACTTCTCACATCAGCATTCTGCAGATAAAACAACATCTAGGATGTCTGCTGTCATGTGTGGCGGCAATTGCATAACTTGTAGCCAAAATGCAGCTCATCAAATATCTGCAGCCATGGCAACGAACATAAATCACTCACCACAGCAAAAAGGCTGCACTACAGTTCAAACACTTCAATGGAACTTGGTACAATTATAATTTGAGCCATTAGAAATAAAAATGTTTGTTCCGGCCTTGGTAAACAGAAAAGAGTTTATAAAAAGATCTTGTCCATGGGGTGATCATCCTCGTATTCTTCAGGGTTAACATTTATCTTGAGCGGTTATCAACAAGTGTATTTGAATGATTTGTCCATCAGCAAGTGAGGGAGACAAATTAAGAGGATTGAAATAAACACAGAAGACAGCAGAAATTCAGCAGGTCTGGCAGCACTAGAGTTTCTCCAGCATTCTTGGTGTTTACTTCAGATTTCCAGAACTACAGTATTTTGCCTAAATTAAGACACTTGTTTTAAATTGAGAAGATCCGAAGAACGCTTTAAACAAGTGCAGACAAGGTGGCTGTTACAGCAGCTTAAAAATAACTGTGCTGGCAACTCAAGCTTTTGTTTTCATTATGGGAACATATAAAATAGTTTTCGATGGGCCTTTTTGTAAACTCAAATAGAGCTACTGCACCCTGTGGTAAAACTAATCTGCTTCTTAGATGGTCACTCAATAAATGTATTATGGAAAAAGCATAGGAGGACCTGGTCATATTAATTACTAAACTCCAAACAGGATATTACTCGCACATAGAAGAAGCCTGTAACAGTTTCAGGACCTATGTTATGACTAGAGTTGTTTCCTGTACACATAAATTGGTTATTTAACATGAGGCAGAGAATAGGCAGGAATGAATCATCGTGGACGTGATGAATGGATTGCCACAAGGATCAGTGCTGGGGCCTCAACAATCTACAATTTATACCAATGATGTGATTGAAGGTACCAAATGTGTGGTTGCTAAATTTGTAGAAGATATCAAAATTGGATTATACTACAAAGAAATGCACCAAAATACAAAGATAATCCAGCTTGCAGAGTGGATTGATAAATGGAAAATTATGTTTAATAAGTTCAAGAAAATGAGGAGACCACCTTCCTCGAATGCCATGAAACTAAAATGATAAAAGGGCCAAAGAGACCTGGGGATACTGATGCATAAGATAGCATCAACTGGTAAGAGATCAAATGGAGAATTCAGAAGGAATTTATTCATACAGTTGTGAGGAGATAGAATTCACTGCCACATAGATTGATAGAAGAAGAAAGCAGCACCACACTAAAATGAAAGATTTGATGGATATGTGAGGAGAAGACAAGGTCAGGAGCAGAGTAGCCCTTGTGGAGACCAGTCAAACAGGCTAGTGCTGCTTGATAACTTCATCACTTTGTCGTTAGTCAAGAGAAGACTAGTGTGATAGTGACTGGTTGGATTGGAGTTATAGAATCAGAGAGACAGACCCTTTGGTCCAACTCATCCATGCCAACCAGATATCCTAAATAAATGTAGTCCAATTTGCCAGCATTTGGCTCATGTCCCTCTAAACCCTTACAGGAGGACATGCCTAGGCAACTGTCCACACAGCTGGCTGGATGGCAGTGTTCTCACTCTGTTATCATGGTATTGTTGAGGTGGGTTACTTGTTCTGGAGCATGCCTTCAATACTATTGCCAAATTGTTGTGGAGAGCCATTTTATCAGCTATCAAAAATATGACTCTACCAGCTGAAACCTTACCTTTAAACCCTCCCTTTTAACCCCTACATATCACACACTGAAAAGGCTGGGACTTCTTTCACTGGAGCATAGGAGGTTGAGAGGTGACCTGATAGAAGTTTATAAAATAATGAGAGGGAGAGATAGAGTTGATAGCAGTCATCTTTTCCCTGAGATGGGGAATTTCAAGACTAGGGGCCACATTTTTAAGCTAAGAGGAGAGAGATTTACAAAAAGGCTAAGAGGCAAATTTTTTACACAGAGGGTGGTTCGCATGTGGAATGAACTTCCTGAGGAAGTGGTGGATGCGGATACAACAACAACTTTTAAAAGACGTTTGGATCGATAAATGAATAGGAAAGGTTTGGAGGGATATGGGCCAGGAGCAGGCATGTGGGACTAGTTTAGTTTGGAATGGACTGGTCGGACCAAAAAGGTCTGCTTCCATGCTGTAAGACTCTATGACACACACACACACACACACACACACACACACACACGTGAGAATGTGAGGGTGTGAGACAGAGTGAGAGACAAAGTTAGTTTTATGGATGGAGAACAAAAACTGGGAACCACAGTTCACTAAGATAATCCTACTGACTTGTCCGGACTTTCAGTTCTTTAATCTCTTTGCTTCAGGTTCCTTCACTTCAGGGCAACAGGTATTCTAAATGAGGAACCAAGATACTTTGCACTTAACTGGTGGGAGAAACTGGTGGCTTTCTTCAGGTAAGTTTATTGCAGGAAGAGAAAAACACACCACCTGCCCTTACAACATTTAAAAGGCTTCTCCCTGTATTGTTCACACCTGTGAGCAGTTTAGCTGGCCAGGAGTGGTCAGCCAGGCTGTTGACTTCTGCCATCCACAACTGGTCACAACTCACAACCCAATCAGCTGCATGTTGCTTCCCAAATCTCACTCTGCAAATATCTTGCCATCCACTGCCAAGCCAGCCACAAACAGCTTCCCCTACTCCTTGAGCAAAGAGCAGTGCAAACACCACATTCAATGAGTTTCAGGAACTGGTTTTTAAAATGGCAGCAATTCCTTCCACAATCCTTGGTTTTAAAACAGTTGATTTTCTTCCCTCCACCCCCAGTTAGTTCATAATCAAAAATGCATGGGAAAAAATACACAGTTTTTGTAACATGCTTGTCAGAGATTTCAAATTCTGGCTGAATGCAGTTCTGCTGCTGATAACCTACTGAGCCTTGTGGATGCTCAGTTTGAAATCTATTCCATTTAGCATGGTGGTGGTGCCACACAATATAACATAGGGTAACCTTAACGTGAACAGGACTGTGCGGTGATCACTCTTACCAATACTATCATGAACAAATGTGTCAGTAACAGGTAGATTGCCTTCACCAATGTCAAGTTGATTCTTCCTCCTTATTGGCTCCTCACAACCTACAAAGATCAGTTTAGTAGCTATTTTCTTTAAAACTTAGCCAGGGCAGTCAATGGTGTTACAGTTAAACTACTATGATGATGAGCATTGAAACCTCCCACCCACAATACATTCTGTGACCAAACTACCCTCAGAGCTTCTTCCCAGTAGTGATGCTCAACATGAAGGAGTACAAATTCATCAGCTAATTTTTTGGGGTGGGGCTGAGGGCACTGTTGTTGTCATCAGCAAGAGTTTTCCTTCCTTATGCTTGGCTTCATGCTAAGATACATCATGGGATCCAACATTAATGTTGAGGACTCCTCAGGGCAACTCCCTCCAATTGTATGCCACTGTCCTACTGCCTCTGGAGGTCTGTCCTGTCAATGGGACAGGAACACCCAGGGATGGTATTCATGATGTGTGGCACATTGTATAGCTTATTTTGAAGCCAACTGCTCACAATATTGACAACCTATTTCACCACAATGTCATTCTCTACAACACAAGGGCCACATATTCCATAACATCACCCAAATTTGCTCTCGCCTCAGCTCATTTACTGCTGAAACATTTATTCATGTCTTTGTCATCTTTAGGTTTACCTGTTCCAATGCTCTGAATATTCACCACTCAACTCTCACCCTCAAACTCATCCAAGACTTTTGTATGGAAATCCTAATACAGACCATGTGCGGCTCACATATCACTCGTGCATTCACAGACCAATAGTGGCTCACAATAATGCCTTCACTTTAATATTTTCATCTTAGTTTTCAAATCCCTCAATAGACCTGTCCTTCCCAAATTATACAACTTTCTCCAGTACCGTAGTCCTCCATGATTTCTAAAGTCTGCTGATTCCAACACTTACGCAGCCTAATTTTTGCTATCCACACCACTGAACGCTGTGGTTTCACCTGTTTAGGTGCAAAGCTCTGGAACTTCATCCCCATCTCTCCTCAATTAAGATGCTCCTCAAAATTGCCGTCTTCGACTAAGCTTTTGCTCACCTCAGAATTACACAGCACAGCCCAATATTTCCTTTTATGACTCAGCAGCAAATTTTTGTTGCTAGTGCTCCTTTGAAACATCTTAGAACATAGAAACAGAAATGCACAACACAGGAGATTGTGGGCATTTGAGAGCTTTTACCTGAATTCTTTTCTCTGTTGATATTAACGACTTATTAGTTCTTTGGTTACCCTTTACTTCTGGTTTATAATTTGTCGTC
This sequence comes from Rhincodon typus, assembly GCF_021869965.1. Classification (NCBI taxonomy): domain Eukaryota; kingdom Metazoa; phylum Chordata; class Chondrichthyes; order Orectolobiformes; family Rhincodontidae; genus Rhincodon; species Rhincodon typus. Next base: position 32,781,581 of record NC_063352.1, read on the forward strand.
TACTGTGAAGTTGGACACAAACTCTTTGTTTAACATCTCCACCAGTTCTTCATTCCCCATGATAATTGTACCTGTCTCTGCCTCCCAAAGGACCAATGTTTACTTTAATTTCTGATTCTTTTGATACATTGGGATTTTGTTTTTCCCAATAAATATGTATCATTTGAAAGTGCTGAACCAGTTTTTTTTAACATAACATTAACATTTATCTTATTTACCACCATACATTTTGGTCTATTTACCCAATCATCTTAAGATGGCTCTCCAATCATACTTCTCCATTCAGTGTGTAATTATCTGACCCAGTGGCCATGAGCTTACAGCCAAGTGATGGTATCTCCTGTTCACTATGGTTCATACTTTCTCTTCTGAGATTGATCCCAAACACTTGTTGGACAAATCTCCTTAAGGGAGCTGAAAAATTGTATTTAAGTTTTAGATTCTTGTTTCTAACTCCAATATGCCACTCTCAAATGTAATATGGAATTAAATCCTATTTTGATCACCTCCCCTGCCTCAGGATGTTTTACTATGAGACTACTGATTAACCCTGTCTCATGATGTTTTACTATGAGACTACTGATTAACCCTGTCTCATTACATAATACCAGATCTAAAACAGTTTTTATCCTAGCTTGTTTTGCAACTTATTGTTCTAAGAAACTGTCATGACAGCACTCTGCAAGCTCATCCTCCACACACCCTTTACCAACTCATTTGCTCAGTCTTTTAAGATGATTAAAGCCCATGTTTATTACCTTGCTTTGTTACAAGCTCTAATTATTTCTTGCTTAATGCTGTATTAACAACTCTTAGGGGGTGAATAAACAGATTCTACTAATGCTTCCTGACTGTAACCATTTGACTGAATTCTTTCATAACAGTTCACATAAGGATCATTTTAAAAATAGGAATATCCATAAGAGAGAGCTGATGTCAGTCCAAGAGGTCTGTAATTCACTGTGGCGACTAGACTTACTGGATATCAATCAACGAGCCACCAATTCGGCCTAGATTTAAGCAATTCTCTTTTTTTGGTCTCTTGATAATATTTGTTTATGTTACCCTCATCATTCCACACAAACATGCTGTAGACTCTAGCAACTTACTCAGAGATATGAACAAAGATATCTGGTCCTCCATCCAAAGGGGTGATAAATCCATGACCTTTCGAACGGGAAAAGCATTTACAGGTTCCTTTGAAGACTGGTCCTTCGGCTGCCCGAGCAGTTCTGTAACAATATAAGAAACAATGATTAGCTGCATTATTTGACATGATACAAAAATTATGCTGCATAATACATAATTACAGAACTGTTTTGCAAATTCATCTTCTGTCACATTTTCACCGGTTACACATTTGGAGCAGACGGATCACAGCCCTGCACTGAAACTCGGATTAGACTTCATAATTCACCAGAATAGTCAATTTCTATGCTGCAGTATATTTATATAATCCTAACACAAAAGATGTGTTTGGTATAAGCCATTTGCAAACATGTTTGAAACAAAAACAGAGCTTACTGCTTAGGATTCAAATTTAACATCAGCTAGAATCTGAAGGGGAAGGCAAAAAATTATCTAGAATGTGCAACACAGGAGCTAGTCATTTGGCTCCAGTGGCCTATGGCAGCTCCACACTAGTCTCCTCCCATCTGACTTTGTCTCATCCCATTGGAATATTCTTCTATTCCTTTGTCCCTCATGTGCTTGTCTGGATTCCTCCAAAATGCATCTACGGTATTTGCCTCAACTACTCTGTGTGATAGCAAGTTCCAACTTATAACCTCTATTTGTGGAAGTCTTTTCCTCAAGGTCTGTTATTAGACTTCATAAGTTATATTAAAAAATGCCCCAAAACTCGGCTGGTTGTACAATAACTTGTAATAGATTCCATTCATCGGTATACACTAGCTCTGGCAATGCACAAAGTTTAACTTTTATCCTGGATTTCAAATCCTTCCTAGCTGCTGGTCAACTCTGCAATCTTTTCCAGCTGTACAAACTACACATGTCTGCACTATGCCAACTCTGCCCTCCTCCTGAATAACCTATCCCTGTTCCTATGTAAAAATTGAGACAGTCATTACCATCAGATTACAATTAGAACTAGTAATGACCTCTGAAAGCAAAAGGAATAGATTTTGCAATTTCTGTTAGTTATGAATTAAGGGGTCATAAACAACTCAATGTAGCAGACATATTAGATCAGAGTCCATATTACAAAACAAAAATCATTGTCACTTTTCAACTATTAGTTTGTTGTTGTCTATAATAACTTAAAGAGACATCTAGAGATTCTGTAGCAACAACTTTTCCATCAATAAAACAAACTAATGCCCTACACGTCATTTTCTTCAATGCCCAAAACATCTCATGAAAAACATCTCACATTGTCATTTGACCCCACCACTGCCATGGAGAAGAGCTTTGACAATAGTGTGCATTGCAGGTTGTCTTCAACAATTATCAACTCAACAGGTATCAAACAACAGCACATTTTTGCAAACACTGCCCAAATTCAAGCTGGCCCAACCAAAGACTGAGCCAACTGCTGTCACCATTCTGGCCACATCCTGATCTTAAAATTTTAATGGATGCCTTAAAAACTACAAGGCATCTCAACTCCTCGATCAAACTCTGTTCAATCTGTAGCTGCACAGTTCTCACAGTTACTGGCCAAATGAAGTGTGGTTCTCCCCAAACCCAACCCAACAACACAGGCAGCAGCTGGTTCTGGAGCTGAATATTATCCAAAATGCATGGATGCCCTTCCTATGTCCGCAAGTCAGCTGGTTCATCAGTCAGTACTTACATTAGGGCACATCAAGGATTAGATTTTTCCCATAAGCTTTCCTCTTTGTTGTAATCATTCTACTTGCTTTGCAAATAGCATCACTTCCACAACATTATTTTTGATCTGTAGCACTGCTCTCAGGAGGACTGGATCAGTAACAAGTTAACTGGTAACCTTAACCTTTCTATTTTGTCCATTGCTCAAAGACCCTCCTGCAGCCTATGCTCAGAATCAGAGGGTCCAAAATACATGCCACCAGGTCACACAATTATAAACATCAATAGGATGTGAGGAGTGCAGACCAGGATCTGGGGGCCTTATTACATGTCAATGAAATAGAATGAAAGCATGCCAAATCTGCTATTTCTCTGCCCAAGTCTCTAGCCTACCAACATCCTGTTGTATTCTCTGGCAATCCCCCTCATTATCTGCAGCTCCCCCAATCTTTGTGTGTCCAGAAACTTACTAATCAGACTAGGTACATTCTCCTCCAAATCATTTATACATATTACAAACAACAGGGGTGCCAGCACTGATCCCTGCACAACACCACTGGTCACAGATCTCCAGTCAGAAAAACACCCTTCCACCACTACTCTCTATCTTCTATGACTAAGTCAGTTCTGTATTCATCTTACCAGCTCACTGTGGATCCTATGTGACTTCAGCTTTTGTATCAGCCTGTGATGAGGAACCTTGTCAAAGGCCTTGCTAGAGTCCATACAGAGAATTTATCGCCCTGCCCTCAATCATCTTTGTTATTTCTTTAAAAAGCTCAATCAAGTTTGTAAGACACAACCTTCCCCACACAAAACCATGCTGCATCTTGTTAATAAGTACATATTTTTCCAAATGTCTTATGGATAGGGTTTATTGAATCTTCTCCAATAATTTCCCTACCACTGACATAAGGCTCACTGGCCTGTAATTTCCAGGATTATCGTGTAAAACATTTTCAAAATCTTTATTTGTTGGTGTCTCACATCATCAAACCACTTCCTTTCAACCTGACCCCACCTTGAAAACTGTGAGCATATTTGTAGATTTTCACTGAATTAAAGAAAGCTTCTAATATTCATGTTATTGCATTTGTGATCTTTAGACTTACGACTTCTTTGCATTTTATTGATTTTGAAACAAACTTCATTTTTCAACAAAAATCATTAAATTGAATAAGCAAATAGAAATGAAACCAGGCAGAGTCTGCACGTTTAAAGTGGTCAGCATAGCAAGATCAGTTGTCTGGATGCGAAAGGGGTTAATTTGGAATTGAAATCGGTCTATAACCGTTTATGTTATTGTTTGGCAGTTCCCAGTCATAAGTATTGCCAAGCAAACACCTTTCAATAGTATAGCAGTGGCCTTGTGCTGATTATACCATTTTCTGTCTTAAGCAAAATGTTATGTTAGCCAAGACTTTCTGCACTGTAGGGATTATGATTCTATGATAAAATAAAACCTCTTATTTAATGCAGAAGTATGTTTCTTATTAAGTGGGGAGCACACATTGCTGAGTTCCATTCCATACCCAAAGCAGATTTGCGAGCCTCTTATCAAAACCAGTCTTGGGGATCATTTATGTAGAGGCGAGATATTGATTAGTGTCATATGTTTGTTATCTCAGTTTGTATTCAATAATCTCTGCTGTTGCCTCTCAGTTAGAAGCACAACAAGAAATGTGGATTTCTCTCTCTCTCTTTCTATACTTCTAATGATTACTTAGCTGTTGTGCTACACAAGATGTAAGATTCAAACGGGAAATGGAAACTTGTAAGAGCACATACATTCAATAAAACATGTAAAGCTACTTGCCTCAAATCAATTCTCAAATGATCCATCACAGGGGTATTTTTCAAATAAAACTGACTTTCCTTATAATTCAGCACATGCTGGGTTTTTTTTTAACCTATCAAGCCACATAGACCAGGAAGACCCTAAGGAAGTATCGAATCAGTATCCCCTTGGTAAGGAGAGAAAGGGGAAAGGTGCAAATAAGCATCAGTCAGAATCCTACTTCTGTTTCCCATCTGGTGACTCATGGAAAATTGTTGCCAGCAATGATTCACGTCAGCTCTGTTGTTATCTATGAAAAGAATAAGACTTAGGCATCAAATTCAGGTACAGCAAAGATGAATAATTGTCACAGTAGGCTGACTGCATCGAAAGAACAGAGATCCAATGACAAAGGAAAGTTTCCTTTTAATCCAAAGCTATGCACCAACTGATATGAAACAAGATTTCACCTGCTGTAACATGTTCTACGTGTTGATTATAGCTTGATTATGAAAAACACTCAAAACATTGTCAATAATGACAATCTCAAACTTGAAGCTTAAACGTCTTTCAACACACTGTTAAGACTGTGAGATCAGCATCCCAATACTAAAATGTTGTTAATTTCAGGGAGTATTTAGTACTGCTTGTTAACATGTATAACCAGCAGAAATGCTGGTTACACTACACTAAACGATGGCTACGACACAAATAACAAACCCATCCCAGACAATTTAACTTCTACAACTCAGTTCAAAGCATTCTTGAAGCATCAAAGGCAAAAGTTTAAACTTTGCTATTCTCCCAATTAATTATTTCAGAAGTTTCCCTCGGAAAAGCATACAATCGCAAACATTCCCAAAATAGATCAAAAAGTAGATCAAAAACTCCACAATTTACACAAATTATTATTTCCTTACAGTTTTGTCTTTAGTTTAGATTTGCTTTATTCTAAGTAGTTATGCGGCAGTGATGATCTTAGGAAGTTCCTCATTAACTGCATTACATTATTTATATTTAAGCATCCAACATTGGAAAACATACTTCTGTTATTACAGATAGTCTATATGTGTTACAGAGTGTTTATGCTTCAAAAACCAGGTCAGCAGATACTATCCAAGCACATATCCTGTTCTACAACCAATCTATTAACATTCCTCGAAAAGAAACTTTGCTGTCATCGAATCTCTACAAAATAGAGGGGTCAGACCTACGCATTGGGTTCAGACATTAAGGCAACCTTTATAGCCTGGTCAACCTTGCAAACAGTCATTCTCAGGAATACCTGGAACTAGAAGCAGAGCTGATCCAGTAACAGGAAGAGTGATTGTCATGACGAACCATGATGAACACCACATAATGGAAGTGGTGAGTAGTTGGCAACATGGCCACTAACTGAGGTGGCAGACTCCTAAAGGTCATAGTTGTCAAATTACCATGAAGCAGGTAGTGAGATATCGTCCATCTAATTGTCACAAAAATAATCTGGTCTTGTTGGTGTTGGGTAGAAGAGACCACCAGTTTATTTGGGGATCACATCTTTTCTTCATAAAGTGCCTACAATGTTGTTTTGGGGCAAATTAAGAGCTCATCTAGCACAATCTAGGTAAGTCATACACTACAGCAAAGATGCAATCCATTATAATCACACCCATTATATACCTCAGTCCTCCATCACAAATCAAGCCAATATATCAATCCTGGTTCAATGACAGTGTAGAAATGCTTTCAGAAGCAGCAACAGACATATCTGAAAATGAGGCAGCACCCTAGCAAAGCTACAATGCAGCCTACTGTTTTTCTGTTTAAGATGCATGCACTCCTATCGATAAAGCCATTACATTGTCAATTTCTCTAACAGGGAGAAACTAACTTTTGTCCCTTTTATTGCTGATTTCTGTCTAAGACAAGTTATTGTTCCAGGAGAGTATGTTTTACTATTTATGAATTATTTTCAAGCAATGTTTAGGACATGTAAGATGAATAGTTGTTATTTTATTTAGGACTTTTTCTGTCAGAACATTTTTCTTTACAAATTACATTTTGTAATCAGACTTATAAATCAGTAGTACTGTTAAAATGCATCTCTTTGTCCTGCGGATAAAGGAGACAAGAAGAAACTTAGTTTGCTGCCAAGGTTTGCCTTTCTCCATTTATACTGAATGTCCCCAAGGGGAATGCATAGACACATCAACCGAAGGTGTGAAGACAATGTGATATTCCCTATGATTAAATAGCTGAACAATTACAGTCTATACTCATGCATGAATAAAACTCGTGCATGAATAGTGGTCACTTGAGCAAGGTATTGTTTGCAGTGTCTACATCTACAATCCAAGAGCTGGTAAGTTCAAAAGAGACAAGACTAATGGTGGAAGAAAACAAATGCAGTAGTAATTTAATTAGTATGTTTAATTTTAATTTTAAATAAACATACACAACACACAAAAGGAACCTCACATTAGCTCTCTTAACAACTAGAACTGACCATGTATTTCATGTCCACAAATAAAAGATACTTTTATGGATAAACCGGAATGGAGATTAACAGTTTTCTGAAAGAATGAAAACCAGTAAGAGTCAGAACATTTTACGTGTGGGCGTGAGAGAGAGAGAGAGAGAGAGAAAGAAAGAAAGAGCTGGGGTGGGGTGGCTGCGAGAGAGAGAGAGAGAGAGAGAGAGAGAGAGAGAGAGAGAGAGCTGACAGCACGGGCACCAGAGACAGCAAGCAAGAGCGCGCAGGCACAAGAGAGAGAGCGAGCAGACAGCGGGCGCTCACAGGCGCGAGAGAGAGAAAAAGATCTGAGAGTACGCATGTGCATGCGAGACAGACAGAGACAGAGAGTGTGCACCACAGAGGGTGGTGTGTATGGAATAAGTTGCCAGAGGAAGTGGTCGAGGCTGGTACAATTACAACATTTAAAAGGCATCTGGATGGGTATATGAATGGGAAGGGTTGAGGGGGATATGGGCCAAATGTTGGCAAATGGAGCTAAATTTACTTCAGAAATATCTGGTCAGCATGGACAAGCTGGACTGAAGGGTCTGTTTCCATGCTGTATATTCTATGACTCTATGGATCTATAAATTGTATAGTTACGTGAAGAGGATAACCTAGATATAAGAAAGGAGCAGACAATGGAATTAGTTTGGGACTGTTCTCACAGAAAAGCTGAATAATCTCCTCAATGCTGTAAAGCTCCAGGATTTTACGACTGAATTTACTGCTACTGTTTCTAGGCAATGAACTGTCAGCTTATTTAATGCTGTTGCATTGAGGCTGTGTATTGATTCTGTCAATTATTCCTTCTGATGTAAAACAAAAGGATGTGGATGCTGGAGACCTGAAACAAAAAAAAACAGAAATTGCTATCAAAAGAGAGACAAGAAGGGAAAAAAAAAGGCAAGCAGACGATGGGATTGTTGATAGTAATCAAGGGAGGAGGAGGAGGTTTTGATGGGGCCTGTCAGTACTTGAAAATGGGTTGGCTGTGCTGACAGCAAGCCATTCACAGGACAGGGAATGCGGGTATGGGGTTGGATAACTGATATGGAGGGAGGTGTTCATGCTCTGAAATTGTTAAACTCAATGTTGAGTCCTCAAGGGTGTAGGATACCTAGGCAGAAAATGAAGAGTTGTTCCTCCAGCTTGAGACAGAAATGCTGATATGGCAACATGCATACAATGTGCTATCTCTTGCACCCACGCTCTCACTCGCTGTCTCTGGTGTGCTGAAGCGGCAGGCAACTGGATGTTCGGGTGAATTTTACAGACAAGAGCGTAAGTGTTCCGCAAAACGGTTACCCAGTTTGTGTGTTCGGAGCCTTGGATAATGAGGAGGAAAGAGGTAAATGGAGAAACAACGCAAAGCTACAGCAGGGGTGTGGAGAGGTGTTGGGAGTGGAGGAGGAATGGACCAGGGCAACCATGAAGAAACAAACAGTCCGTGCAAAATGCTGACAAGGGAGGGGAGAGTGTCTGTTGGTGGCATCCTACTGGAAATGACTAAAACGGTGGCTTTCGATCCTTTGGATGTGGTGATTAGTAGGGTGCCAAGTGAGGGACATGGGGACCCTATCGTTGTGGGAGAGAAGGGAAGGGTTGAGGGCAGAAGTGCGGGAAATGGGTCATATATAGTTCCAGGTCCTGTCACCCACGGTAGCAGGGAATCCTCGATTGAAAGGAAAGGTCGACATATCTGAGGCTCCCCTGCACAACAGAGGCCGAGGAACTGGGAGAACAGAATGGAGTCCTTACAGGAGGCAGGGTGTGAGGGTGTAAGGTCAAGGTAACTGCACCAATCGGTGGGTTTGTACAGGCAGCCCCCGGGATGCAAACAGGTCCTGTTCTGGAGTCCGTTCACAAGTCAATGTGTTTGCAAGTCAATGGAAAACAACTGTTCATAATACAGCAAGTGTCTGTATATCAGGTCTTTAAATTTTAAAACCATGTATGGGGTTGCATTTGTAAATATGAACATTTGTAACTTAAACGGCTCCATAAGTAAAATTAAGGATCCCCGTGTAATGGATATCGGTGGCCAGCCTAGCCCCATAAACAGAAACACAGACGTCAAGGCAGGGAAGGGAGGAGATGGACAAAGTGAAGGTGAGGGAAGGGATGGGAACGGGAAGCAAAATTGATAGTTCTTTCCAATTCCAGAGGAAAGAGGGAAGGAGAACCAATGATTGCATTTACATACCAGAGAACGAGCTGTAGGGATAGATCCAAGTAGGATTGGAACAAGGAATGTTTCATATACCCCACAAAGGGCCAGGCATAACTGGTGCACATCCTAAAATGGCTCCTCCTCGAATATAAACTCTACTCCTCTACACATTCAGAAAACCAGTAACTATTGCTAAATAATCACAATTTTTACTTTATTGTTAAATCTACATCTTTATTGCTTTTTCCCTATCCAACAATAGCTGAAGCATTCCATTTCCTAGTCCGAATTAATCTGGCACCAACCCAGAAAACAGCCTCCAAAAATATCTGTCAACCGATAAGAGCTTATTTCTTCCAACCATCAGCCAATGCGCACATCACCCCAACTCCAACAGATTTATTCTGCCACGTCATCTTACATAGACAGAAGGAAGCAGATGACTAATCAATACCTACTGCAGAAACCGCTGTTCCCAGAAAGTCTATGGCCTTTTCTTTGTATCTGCTTCAAAAATGTTTATTCAACTTCCACGGGGCAAATTTCTTTACTTGTATAACTCCCAGAGGTTTAAGCACAGAATTTTCTTCAAAACTTGGTGGATGAGGATTTAAGTTTCTGATATCTGAAACTTATAACATGAATTTCTCATTGCAAAGTAGAACATCTTGTTAAACCAGCTTCTTGCTTATTGTCAACAAGGTCATAGGGCATTTCCTGTACTCTGTGGTTAGTGTTATGATTCCAGCTGACAGCAATACTGGGCGAGTCAGATCCAGAGCGGAAACTGGTTGGATTGAGCAGAAATTTTACTTTTATTTACAAAGAGATCAGTCTCTGAACATATTCACAAGAGGCTGCCCGTGCATTTTTAACCAAAGAATGTGAATGTGAACATAAAAGAAAAATACAAAATGGGATTCAGGGAAATTTGGCTGTCTGGATACAGAATTGGCTGGCCAATAGAAGACAGAGGGTGGTAGTAGATGGAAAGTATTCAGCCTGGGGCTCGGCGACCAGTGGTGTGCCGCAGGGATCTGTTCTGGGACCTCTGCTCTTTGTGATCTTTATAATTGACTTGGATGAGGAAGTGGAAAGGTAGGTTAGTAAGTTTGCCGATGACACAAAGGTTGGTGGAGTTGTGTGGAGGGCTGTTGTAGGTTGCAACGGGACATTGACAGGATGCAGAGCTGGGCAAAGAAGTGGCAGATGAAATTCAACCTGGAAAAGTGTGAAGTGATTCATTTTGGAAGGTCGAATTTGAATGCAGAATACACGGTTAATGGCAGGATTCTTGGCAGCGTGGAGGAACAGAGGGATCTTGGGGTCCACGTCCATATATCCATCAAAGTCGCCACCCTAGTTGATAGGGTTGTAAAGAAGGCGTATGGTGCGTTGGCTTTCATTGGCAGGGGAATTGAGTTTAAGAGCCGCAAGGTTATGCTGCAGCATCTCTAAAACCCTGGTTAGACTACACTTGGAATGGTGTGTTCAGTTCTGGTCGCCTCACTATAGGAAGGATGTGGAAGCTTTAGAGAGGGTGCAGAGGAGATTTACAAGGATTCTGCCTAGACTGGAGGGCAGGTTTTATGAGGAAAGGTTGAGGGTGCTAGGGCTTTTCTCATTGGAGCGAAGAAAGATGGGAGGTGACTTGATAGAGGTGTACAAGATGATGAGGCATAGATAGAGTGGATAACCAGAGACTTTTCCACAGGGTGGAAATGACTATCACGAGGGGGCATAATTTTAAGGTGATTGGAGGAAGGTATAAGGGAGATGTCACAGGTAGGTTCTTTACACGGAGGGTTGTAAGTACATGGAATGCGCTGCCAGCAGTGGTAGTAGAATCAGATACGTCAGGGACATTTAAGCGACTCTTGGATAGGCACGTGGATGATAGTAAAATGAAGGGTATGCAGGTTAATTTGATCTTAGAGTAGGATAATAGGTCGGTACAACATGGTGGACCGAAGGGCCTGTACTGTGCTGTACTGTTCTATGTTCTATATTACACAAGAACCACAGGTGAGATCACACAACCATCCTCAGAAAGACAGACAGACGCCATTTCCCTCAGCAAGAATCTTACAAACACTCAAACCTCAGCTAAAGAGTTACCCTTATCCACGCTAAAGCCTCTCACTCAGTTGGGATAGCTGTAATTGGTTTTCTCCAGCAATTTCTGCACACAACACTATTTTCTTCAGTTAAATGTCCATCTCCTAGACCCTTAAAACAAACTGCTAACTCAGCTCACTTACTACTGAACATTTGTTGAAGGCATGAGTTTAGGTAACCACTTTGTCGGCTGCCTTCCTCTGACACTTTCACAGCCTTCTGCTTTGGAAATTTTCTTCCAATGACTTCCAAGCCACTCAGGATTTCGTCCTAACCCTGGCTGCTTGGAGATGCGCTCTCTCTCTCTGTGTGGATGGTAACATTCTCATTAGTAAATACTCTAACAATCATTGCCCTTTTAGCTTGTTGATCATTTGACTAAACCACGCGACTTCTTGGAAGCAAAAGTAAGTAAAAGATGCCAAAATTCTGAAACAAACAGCAAGTGCTGGACAAACTCAGCAGGATTGACAGCATTTCTGAAGAGAGAAGCAGAATTAACATTTCAAGTCCAAATATGACTCTTCTTCAGAACTGTACTTCTAAATGCAGTTTGAATTCAACATTCAAATTTAATTCAACATTCAAAATTAATTTTTAAAAGGAAGGTTAGATTTTCACAGGATTGAAGAACTAAAATCAATTTTTGATTCACTTTCAAACTCAAGTATTATATATTTTAAACCAGGAAAACACTGGATGTTGTTCAGTTCATGTTACAACTTGCATGCCTCAATTCAGAAGAATGAACAATGCCACTGGTCATGCAAACCTTCTATCAGATTCCCCATAGCATTTTGATGATAACACGCCAATTGTTACAAAACAGTAACTCAACCATCACGAATGGCAACATCACTGATATTATACTGAAACACATTACACTGATTAAGATCAATCAAGAATTCTGTATGTGCTGACTCAGTCATCGCCATGGGAGCTGTATTCCCAGGTATTATTTTGATAACGGGATGCTGCTTTATTATACAATGCCCTCTAAGTTTGCTACTGCAAAAAAAAACTCAGACTCGAAAAAAATAAGTACAATCCTCAATGTTAAAGAATCTTTCACCAACCCACACAGAGAAGTTGGATACAACCCTTTAAATATTACTGAGATGTAACTGTATATGCAGTCTTCAACTTTAAACAGAAATTCCAGGTTTTTGACTGATTTTTGAGAACAGTTTTAACTGCAGTGGAGTTATGCAGTTTTAGAAAAGATGTATTTTTCTACTCTGTGTTCATCCACAATTTATACTTACGCAGACTTAGTTCGGGTCCTCCTGGTTGGTAAAGGGCTGGGGATAAGGAACCCTCTCATTGGCGAAGGAGAACGCTCCCTCATCGTAGTATCTTCAGGAGAGTGAAGAATTGCAGAAGACAGTGATAATGGAGCAGACTGAGAAGGTGCAGCAGACTGTGGTGATGTCGAATGAGACGCCATTTCCAAATAACCAGGGAGTTTAGGTCTCAATTAAGAATTAAATGTGTGGAAACTGGAAAGAAAAGAAATACAGTTACTATTTATACAGGACATATAACAGGTCAATTAATAATACAACAGGCTGTCTTTCTTTTGTACAAGCAAGTGGATTTAAAATCTGCACCAGGATCTCTGAAAATATTGCCTGAATAAGTGAGAATAATGTAGCTAACATGTGAAGCATAGTCAGCTAACAGCTACAGCATTGGAGATGATGGTCACTGCACAGAGAATGCCTGACCTCACAGAGGAAAGTTTAATCATGTGACAGACTTCAGTCTTTGAAAACTCACGTTTGAAAAACTTTGAAAGTACAGAAAATATTGGTATACCAGTTATGAAAATACACTGAAGAAAGAACTTTGAATGACTAGCTAAAAGAGGCTTTATGAAAAGATCAATATATACTAGACTACATTTAATGTTGATATTGTAATTAGACATAATCCAGTGCATTAATCAACATTTTCAATGTGAGTTGCAAAGGCAGAACCCATTAATATTCGCATTAATTCTTTCACAAATTTAATTCATCCAACAGTTCTGTGACCCATGAGTTACTTTGCATTGCAATGCCATTAGGATTTTACCAAACATGGCAGCTAATTTGTATACAGCAAGATCCCACAAAGACAGGTAAATAGTTCATCTATGTTAGCAAGGTTAATTGAATGTAATTTAGCCAGAACAACTGTGTCGCTGCTCTTATAAGTAGTGCTATACGATCTTGAACAGGCAGGCCCAGTTTAAACCCTCTTCTGAAACATGGCTTCGTCTTCATTGCAGCTCCCCCTAAGCAAGGAGCTCTCACACTATTCCAATTCAAAAATACGACAATACTACCGTTGGTCTTAAACCAATCTCCAATCAGCAATAACTTGGGTCACAAACACTATTTTTATTTCACTTTGTGAAATATTTAACAAGCAAGGGTGATGGTGAATCCATTGAGTGCCCAGTTTCACTACACACATTAGGATAAGGCTAAGACAAGGCAAAGGATATGGATGGAGTGCCCAAAAGTCAATACTTTAAAACTGGCAATTTTTCCTGCCAGCAGTTTAAAAACAGCCACATTACAATGACTCAATAGCCTCCTGTCCACAAAAAGCAGGTGAAATCCAACCAAGCCAATTACCTTATATCAACTTACTACTAAACAGCAGCAAAGTGATGGAATGACGCATCGACAGAAGGCCTGAGTTCAAGACCCACCTGCTCCAGAGATGTGTAATATCATCAGAACAGGTTGATTAGAAAATATCTACACAGCAAGTAGCACTGAATCCCAGATTCTTTAAGGTTCAGCCAAAGCACTCAGCTTGACCAAACCACTACTCTAGCACAAACAAACTGAAGAACATAGCTACAGACATTTGCTTACAGAGACTGAGGCAATTTCTGAGTGCATAACCAAACAGCCCCAATAAAACAGAAAGCTATTGTGCTCAAGAGGAAAAATCCTCAAATGGCTGGAATTGTATTTGGTACAAAGGGAGATGGCTGTAGTTGGTTGCAGATACCTCAGCCCCACAGACATTCCTGCAGAAGTCCCTCAGAGTTAATATCTCTCTTCAACCTGTTCAGAGATGATATTACACACCCACAGAGCAGGTGGGACTTGAATCCTGGACTCCTAGGTCACAGTTAGGGACACTACCACCCTACGACAAGACTCCCTTAACTCCTCCAGGTATCAGATTAGGCAGAGTTGCTTCATCAATGAGCTTCCATGTACCTGCCCAAATGTCTATTAAATGCTGTAACTGCACCTATCTCTAACCTCTTAATAAAATCCCCTGAAAGTAAATCACACCCTGCAGGACAATCAAGTTAAAACATTTAACAAATAAAATCACTATTAATATCTTGAGGGACTTGAAAGGCAATTGGACCCGCCACATAAATGGTATGGTTATTGGAGCAAGACAGATATTGGATATTGTGACAAATGGCTCATATCCTGATTCCCTTAAGCTTCCACTACAAGACATAAATATAATGGATGGCAACAACACACAAGAAGCTTGACACTCTGCAGGACAAAGCAGTCCATGTGACTAGCAGCCTATCCAACTCTTCTATCACTGACGTACCACGGCTCTAGTCCTCTAGAGTACACTGCAGCAACTAATCATCTTGAACAGCACGTCCCTCATGTATAATTTAAAGGTAAATTAGACTTCTGCAGTGTTCCATACTTATTTAATCTGGGTTAATCAATAGCTGACATTCATACAGTACTTTTAACATTATCACACACAGTGTGATAGCTAAAGAGCGATGCTACCAAGAGGGCAAACGAGAAGCTTAGTTAAAAAGGTAGGTTTAAAAAGGAGTGGCAGTTTTGGTTGCATGTGAGAATTCCAGATTTAAAGCATGGCTTAATGCATGTCAGGAATGGAGAAACAAAGGTTGCTGAAATCACTGAAGGTCACTGAAGTGTGAATCCTGTCTTACTCTCCACGGAGGCAGCCTGATCAACAGAATGTTTCCAATATTTTCCCAACAATATTAGCAACAGATTTAGATGCAGTTTGAGTTTGCAATTCACTGTCACATTCTAAAATGCTGATCCACGTTTCTGAACAGAGGGCTCCCTAGAGTCGAGCTGACATGGCCGTTCACTGCATTCATCTATTTCTTTTACTGGTGCCATTACCCTTCTGCCTCTCTCAGAACCATGACAAGATCCTCCTTGTCCACACCTCACAATCATTCGACCTACATCTATCCCATTATTGTTAAGAAGGGACCTCTCCCCTGTGCAACACATACTATACCTTTCCATCACCCAAGCAACCTACCTCCCCAGAGTGCTGCATCTTCCACATTAACTAACCATTTGTGTCACCTTATGCCACTGGGCACAGCAGGGATAAAGAATAAAAATAATGGGCACTCAGCTCCTGACCCAAGCACAGTGAGGAAACATACCCCATCCCGGTTTACTGGGGCCTGATGTATCCCTCCACCCCAAGCCTTCCTTGTGGCTTTGAACTCTCTCCTGAATGAGACAGCAAATTATACGTGAACCTTCCAAACCCTTCCACCTGTCCCTTTTCAAATGCTGCAACATCTTTCAGTCCAAAGGAATGGTTCGCAGCCTGAAACATGTATTGGTGACCATTTCCAGCATTTTCTGTTTTTCTTGTTTCAAAGTTCCAGCATCTGTGTTATTTTAGCTTTCATGTCAACTGCTGATGTATACTTGCATAAATATCGAGAAGACAGCAGAAATCAGATATTATGAAAGGGCAATTGGCTAACTCAGGTTATTCCCCAACACTTTATACTTGTAGATGAAGTTTCAGAGGTGATCACCCGCTCAAAGTGATAATTACCAAAAATAACTTATCATATTTGAAATTCTTTAAAGCAGTATTTGTCCTACAAGGCTGTCTTCAAGCAGCTTTAAACACTGATTGTCACAGGCTACAAAGTTGCTATTTTGTCCACATTTGTTTGTTAATGCCAACAAATACAAAGCAGGTTAAAAAAGTTTCAATACTGGTATAACTTTGTAACCCCAGTTACGTACAAGAAGTTCTTTTCATTGTTCCCATAGCCTTGGAAATGTCTGTATAATTGCCAGCTACTTACTGACTGATGGCTGAATAAGGTAGCAACTTCCAGCTGGTAGTGCTCACTTATTTTTTTCAGCTCAACTCATTCAAAATTAGCCAAACCAACACACAAAAGAATAAAGGAGCTGAAAATACAAATGATGCCTGGCATAAACTGGGTTTCCCTCAATCCTCTGACCTAGTTTGGCAGTGTTTGTAATTTGTCTAAGCGGGTTAATCGGTAAATTGGAGACAGGGTTTAAAGCCTGATCTTCCCCAGTAATGGGGGAGGAAGATCAGGAAGGAGAAGGAACAAACCAGTGCTTGTATTGAATTAAGAGATATAAACAGACAGAGTTTTTGAAATAAAACAAAAGAACTGCAGGTCATGACAGTCTAAAACAAAAACAGAAATTGCTGGAGAAACATTTTGGGGTCTAGTGACCCTTCTTTGGAGTTTTTGAATGACAGACCAACTCTTCCTTCCTGCTTTGCTAAGTGGATGACTAGCATTTCAACATGGTGTGCTACTTGTATAATGGTTAAGTATGCGGGTCTTAGCTGTGCTGTCGAAGAAGGCTTGTTGAATTACTGCAGTGTATCATGTACACAGTGTATATTATCTACAAGAAGCACCACAGGAATTTAGCAAGGCTCCACGCACAGCACCTTGCAAACCTGCAACCAACCCACCTAAAAGGAATAAAAGCAGCCAATAAGTGAGAACACCACCATCTGCAAGTTCCCCTCCTGACTAGAAAATACATCGTTCCTTCACCGTCACTAGAGCAAATGCTCGAACTCCCTTCCAACAGCATTCTAAATGTACCTACACAACAGGGACTACAATGGTACAAGTAAACAGGTCACCACCCATTTCTCAAGGACAATGAGGGATAGGGAAAAAAAAAGCTGGCCTAACCAGTAATACCCAATCTCAGGAATGATTAAGTTAAATAAAAACTTCAGGTGTATGCAAACATTGTAAAATTTTAGACAAGTGCTGAAATGCACTTCTCGTTCACCCTAGGAATACTGAGCCATAAATATGGAAAACTGCTGTCAGATGGACTCAAAAGATCAGGTTGATATGTAAATAAAGCTAAATTTCCAAGCAGGCTTTTATAACCACCTAGTGTAAACTTAGGCAGTACATTCATTGGAAACAAAAATGTTGTAAACAAGACGCATGTAATTTCCACAAGATTTTGCAGGTCTTCCAGTCAGGGTGTGCAGCAGATAATCATTCAGGATTACTTAGGAAATATGCCACAATAGACTGGTTCACCCAACCAGGGCACGCTTGTGTTTATGATCTGCCTGAGCTGCCTCCCATCTTTTTTCATCTCAAACCATCATTCTTATCCCATAGACAAAGCTTTTGTATGATAAAATTCCATTAGTTCCAAGTGAGTCAGTCTCATTTGAACGATTGGAGCAAGAAATTACGCTTTAGACATTGCCTCCTCCACCAGGGGCTTGTTCTTGTTCTGCCTTGCCTTATGTACAATGCTCCAGCTCTGATGAACGTAAGTCTTCCACTTCCATAACAACAAAGCCCTGACTGACACCACAAACACAGCTCTCCCCACAGGGGAAAGCATCACAGCGGGGGCCCATCAAATCTGGCACATACTACTCGACTAATCACTGCTATTCTGGTAGTGTCCAAAGCAACCAACCAGCCAACCAATCTAGTACATAGAGCATGCTTGATTGCTAATTTGTTGTCCTGGAGTCTCCAAAGCAACCAATGAGCAGTGGTAATGGGCAGGTGAAAAAACTTGTACCGACTTCCGGCTGTGCACAGCAAAACAAAAATTACGATGGAAAGGGCAAGTCAACAATCGCAAAACAGTAGAAAATGTTAGAATCCTCCCACATTCTGTACAGTCCCCTAGTTCAATCTTTATAAATGTCTATGGTTCTTCAAGGAATCGGGTCGCTTTTAGAAATTTCCATGACTTTTGCAGATTTTCCATAATCATACATGAACCATGTTGACCTGCTTATTTAGCTTCCCCAATAATTCACTTCAACTTCACGTAGTAACAAGTTCCACATTCTCAACTCTTTATGGGCAAAGAAAGTTCTTCTGAATTCCCCATTGGATTTCTTGATGACTACCTTTATTGCCTCTAGTTACTTGCTTTCTTTCTCTGTACCATTTTATCAAACCTTTCATAACTTTGAAGGCCACTATTAGATGACCATAGTGGTTACAACATCTCACAGAAATTCACCCGACAATTTGTGAAGATACCCTGGGCCTCTCTGTCTGCTCAAGACTTCAGTTCTTCCAGTTTCTAAGCAGATCCCAAAGCAGGTCAACAGTTTATTTTTGGAGCACCAGTCTTCCACTACTGAGTGGATTCCCCTGTTGTCTAAATTAGATGTCACAAATGAGCCTTAATCCATTGCAGATGCAACCTCTCTTCTAACTTTTCCCCCAATGCATATAGCCTGAAAGTTCCTGCAAAGGATGACTGGTGGAAGCATTTATAACACAGGTGGCCATTTGGCCCAGTGAACCTACAATAGCACTCCACAGAGCAATAACAAGTCTGACTCCTCAACATTCCCCCTCACTCTCTCCCCAGCCCACATGTTAATTTCCTTCAAGCACCCATTCAATTTCCTTTCGAAATCATAGATTGTTTCCACTTCTACCATTTTCCAGGTCATTCTCTCTCAGACTCACTCTCCATCTCTGTCCAAGATTTTATATGTTTCCCCTCATCCTTGTCTAACTTATTCAATTCCATCATAATCTTGAACGCCTATCCTTTCATCTCCCAACCCAACCCAGTAACTAAAATCCACCATTCCAGCAATCTCCTTAGCACCCTCTCAAGGACTCTCTTGGAACTGAAGTAGACGGTCTCTTCATCTTTTCAAATTCTGTGAGATAAAGAAATCTTATCGCTGGCTGTGTCACCAAGAAAGGATTTGGCAAATTTAATTTGGAAGAGTTTCTGCCTTTTGCCATTGAGCCTATTCAGTGTTTATCCATATGTATTGCACCTATGATGGAGACAGAACAGGAACAGAATGAGGAAACGGAAATGACAAAGGCATTAAAGGCTACACTTTGCAAGTTGACCAAAAAGGTTGCTTTCCACTCGAATCCATATATCAAGTTGCTCCCTCATTTACACCGGCTTGAACTACAAGAATTCATTTTTTTTTAAACATTTGTCATTTTTTTCTTCTTGAGGCTGGCAATGGGAATGGAATAGGTTAGATATAGAATCCACCAGCTCCACCCCAGGAATATGTGCTGTAATCGCATTCTGACAATCACTACCCATTACACAAGTTTGGAATTATTATTTCCCACTATAGCTTGTCAATGCAACAAATTCATCCCTTATAAAAATGGACCAGAGTGTTTTGAAACCTCTTCCATGTAGATCCTTCAAGGGGGAAAGGCAGGGGCAATCAATACACATCTGACCTTGATTTGACAAAGACTCTAATCCAAGCCATTAATTTTTAAAAATGATTTTGCCAAAATTAAAACTTGTACTGTGCAATTTAATTAAATGCATTCAACAGAAGTTTAAAGTAAGTGCCTGGCTTGAGAGCATGTGTCAGATATAACAACTTAACACCCTACCACCTCCCCATACAAACACACTAAATACCACGCACAACCACAGCTGACACCCTGTTCTTTGCAGACATGATTCCAACATCATGAGAAAGTGGGGGTTTTGGGGGGGTGTAAAAGTTACCATCATTATTCAGATTATTATAAGCTGCACAGGGTATTCAAATTATGCGTGTGATTTGTACCTATTTTTAAAATTTTTTTTCACAAAATGTCTCGAATAATGAATGGAGCACAAAAGGGGTTTCCACAAATGTACGTGGAAAGAACTGTGGGTTGTAGCTAGAGACTTTGCCCAGTTAGAATGACACTTGGAATCAGGTCCAGTCACTGCTTACCTCACTGTTCCAGAACATTTCAAAGCCCCCGTTTGCCCTCACCAAATTTTGAGAGGCAAGTCCTTCTTCTTCATATCCACATTCATCTCCTTCTGGATGAACTGGAGGTGTCCAGTTAGCCACGAGGTGAAAAACTAAACAAAGAGCTATTCCTTACAGACAACTGCTCATCACTGATGGAAGGCCAGTGCTGGGAGTAATGTAATGGCTCAATTGTCTAACGGTCACAAGGTGCATCTCCAGGTCAGAACGAACCCAGCAGTTTGACTTACCTGCTCCAATTCCTCACCTAAATTCTGCTTTTGAGAGGCAAGGCATCTTTGATTCCAAAGAGGGTCCCCCTTCTCCTGCCTTTCCTGAAAGGAGAAACGCATTGCACCACACAGTGACATCCTAATGGCCATCTGCCATGGATCTACAAAACAATGGGGGAACAAGCACAGACAAATAATCTGTCCTGAATACCATCAAGATGTTGGGAACCTAGTCACATCAGTCTATTACGGCAGGAGCTAAAAGACCAAGGGATCACGTGAAAATCTGGAATTAGGAATCTACTGATGACCATGAAATCATTGTCGATTGTTGGAAAAACCCATCTAGTTCACTAATTTCCTTCAGGGAAGGAAATGTGCCATCCTCACCTGGTCTGATCTACATGTGACTCCAGACCCACAGCAATGTGGTTGACTCTCAATTGCCATTCAGTTGTACCAATTGCTACAAAGTCTCAAAGAAATGAAACTGGACAGATCACCGGCAGGGTCCTCCTTACTAACATCTGGGGGCTAGTGCCAAAATTGAGAGAGCTGACTCAGACTAGACAAGCAGTCATACTCACGGAATCATCCCTTACAGACAATGCCCCAGACACCACTACCGCCATCCCTGCATATGTCCTGTCCCACCGGCAGGATAGAACGAGCAGAGGTGGCAGAATGGTACTATACAGTCGAGACCGAGCTGCCCTGGGAGTCATCAACATTGACTCCGGATCCAGTGAAGTCTCATGGCTTCAGGTTAAACATGGGCAAGAAAACCTCCTGCTGATTACCACATACTGTCCTCTCTCAGCTGATGAATCAATACTCCTCCATGTTGAACTGAGGATGGCAAGGGCACAAAATGTACTTTGGGTGGGGGATTTCAATGTTCACTAACAAGAGTGGCTCGGCAGCAGTATTACTGATCGAGCTGGTCGGGTCCTAAAGGACATAGCTGCTAGACTGGGTCTGAAGCAGGTGGTGAGGGAACCAACAAGACGGAAAAACATACCTGACCTCATCTTTACCAATCTGCCAGCTACAGATGCATCTATCCATGACAGTATTGGTAAGACAGTCCTTGCAGAGACAAAATCCTGTTTTCACATTGAGAATAACCTCCTTGTTGTGTGGCACTATCACCGTGCTAAATGGGACAGACTTTGAACAGATCTAGCAACTCAAGACTGGGCATCCATGAGGTGCTGTGGATCATCAATAGCAGCAGAATTGTACTCCAGCACAAATCAGTAGCCCCAGGGCCCGGCATATCCCCCAATGAACCATTACCATCAAACCAGGGGGTCAACCCTGGTTCAATGGAGAGTGCAGGAGGGCATGCCAGGAGCAGCACCAGGCATACCTGAAGAGGAGGTGTCAACCTGGCGAAGCCACCAAACAGGATGACTTTCACGCCAAACAGCGAAAGCAGCAAGTGATGGAGCTAAGCAAGTCCACAACCAATGGATCAGATCTAAGCTCTACAGTCCTGCCACATCCAGTCATGAATGGTGGTGGACAATTAAACAATTTACTGTGGGAGGATGCTCTGCAAATATCCCCATCCTCAATGATGGAAGAGCCCAGCACATTGATGCAAAACATAAGGCTGAAGGTTTCCCAGCAATCTTCAGCCAGAGGTAGGGAGTGGATGATCCATCTCGGCCTCCTCTACAGGACCCAGCATTACAGATACCAGTCTTCAGCCAATTCGATTCACTCCATGTGATATCAAGAAACAGTTGGAGACACTGGATACTGCAAAGGCTATGGGCCCTGACAACATTCTGATAATAGCACTGAAGACTTGTGCTCCAGAACTTGCCACTCCCCCGGCCAAGCTGTTCCAGTACAGTTACAACATTGGCATATTGCCCAAGTATGTCCTGTCCATAGAAAGCAGGACAAATCCAACTTGGCCGATTACTCCCCATCATTCTACACTTGATCATCAGTAAAGAAGGTGTCATCAACAGTGCTATCAAGCAGGACCTGCTCAGTGACACCCAGTTTGGGTTCTGCCAGGGCCACTCAGCTGCTGACTTCATTATAACGTGGAAGTGCCGGTGTTGGACTTGGGGGTGGACAAGGTCAAAAATCACACGACACCAGGTGATAGTCGAACAGGTTTATTTGAAGACCCAAGCTTTTAAAGTCTCGCTCCTTCTTCAGGTGTTAGTGACAAAGGTGGCATCAGACACAGAATTTATAAGCAAAAGATAGAAGGGTCATAAGAACTGATGCAAATGCATTGAACAAACCTAAGATGGTTGTTAAATCTTTAATCGGTTAGAAAGGACAAACCGTGCAGATGCTACAACAGAACAACGAGCACCTCGCCAAGATCTTCCTGGCCAACATAGTCGATCTCATTTGCCACTGGCAAGGATGTTTCTGAGGCATGGTTTATTGTGAGACCATGCAGACATTACAACAACGGATGAATGGACACTGCACAACAATCACCAGACAGGGATGTCCCCTCCCAGTGGAGGGGCACTTCAGCAGTCAAGGGACAATCAGCCTCGGATCTTCGGGTAAACATCCTCCAAGGCGGACTTTGGGATTCACAACAACGCAGAGTCACCGAGCAGAAGCTGATAGCCAAGTTCGGTACCCATGAGGATGGCGTCAACTGGGATCTTGGGTTCATGTCGCACTACAGGTGACCCCACCACACACAGACACACAAATCTATGGGTTGAATTTGCATTTGCAGACTTATAATTGCAGATACAACCTATTTTGTTCAAAAAGCACACAATTTGTAGACAATGTGGCATTTTATAAATTCCTACTTTGGAAATAAAACTAGTCTGACGCCAAGTTAAAACACAGACAGATTCTGAACAAGGCCTCACACCTGAAATACATTGTCTGATCAGAGATGTCTCCTCGGGTATACAGATAAAATCTTTATTTATCTCAGGACAGTGACCCGAAAAGAAATTCTGGGACCTGCATATTAATCATCCAAAACCTGCATCTCCTTTCTAACTGATCAAAGATTTAACAACCATTTTAGGTATGTTCAATACTTCACATCAGTTCTATGACCCTTTGATCTTTTGCTTATGAATTGTGTGTCTGATACAACCTCGCTCACTAACATCCTGAAGAAGGAGTGAGACTCCAAGAGCTTTTGTTTTCAAATAAAACTGTTGGACTATAAATTGGTGTTATGTGATTTATAACTTTGACTTTATTACAGCCTTGGTCCAAACATGGACAAAACAGTTGAATTCCAAAGGTGAGTTGAGGGAGTGACAGTCCTTGACATCACGGCTGCATTCAACCGAGGGTGACATCAAGGAGCTCTAGCAAACTGGAATCCATGGGTATCAGGGGGCAAACTCTTTGATGGTTGGAGCCATACCTGACACATAGGAAGATGGTCGTGGTTGTTGGAGGTCAGTCATCTCAGCTCCAGGACATCTCTGCAGAATTTCATCAGGGTAGTGTCCTGGGTCCAACCATTTTCAGCTGCTTCATCAATGACCTTCCTTCCATCATAAAGTGGGAATGTTCACCAATGATTGCACGATGCTCAGGACCATTCGCGACTCCTCAGATACTAAAGCAGTCCATATTCAAATCTAGACAATATCCAGACTTGGGCTGATAAGTGACAAGTTATTCGCACCACAAATGCCAGGCTACAACCATCGAAAATAAGAGACAATCTAACCCAACCCCTTGACATTCAATGGTGTTGCCATCACTGAATCCCCCACTATCAATATCCTGGGGGTTATCATTGACCAGAAACTCAAATGGACTCACCACATAAATACACTGGCTACAAGAGCAGGCCAGAAGCTAAGAACACTGCAGCAAATAATCACCTCCTAACTCCCCAAAGCCTGTCTACCATCTACAAGGCACAAGTCAGGAGTGTGATAGAATACTCCCCACTTGCCTGGATGAGTGCAGCCCCAACAACACTCAAGAAGCTTGACACCCTCCACGACAAAGCAGCCCATTTGACTGGCACCACATCCACAAGAATCCACTGATGCTCAGATGTACTGCAGAAATTCACCAAAGATCCTTAGATAGCACTTTCCAAACTCATGACCACTTCCATTTAGCAGATACATGGGAACACCACAATCTGCAAGTTCCCCTCCAAGCCACATATCATCTGACTTGGAAATACATCACAGTTCCTTCACGGTCACTGGGTTCAAATCCTGGAAATCTGTCCATAGTGGTATCGTGGGTCTTCCTATAGCATACGGACTGCATCAGCCCACCACCACCTTCTCAAGGGCAACTAGGCACAGGCAATAAATGTTGGCCAGCCAACGTCCACATCCATGTGAATATTAAAAAAAAGTGAACATGGGGACAGGCATGAACCATTAGTCTATTTAAATAGCTATACACCAGGATAACATCAATTAATTGATAGTTCTTGCTTTGTGACCTGTTCTGTCAATTGTACGGTTTACTTACACAAGATTAGGCAGGTGTCAAGCTGTTATGGTTTCTGCTATTGATAACTGAAATGGTCTGGATGATCAATGCTCAGAGCTGTGGTAAAAAAAGTTTTTTTTCTTTAAAGGAAGTAGATAGTTACAAATGAATGACTTTTTAAAAGATTTTATTTCCCCCACATCCTGTCTTTACTGTAGGGTTCATTAGTTCTGTACAGAGTGCAAAGTTGCTTAACGGATATGGAAATGCCAGAGTTTGATACTTTACTTATGATATATATAAAAATATAGAAATACATGGGATGGTGGTGGTTGGAGGAGCATAGCTTGGCACAGGGAGCATAGGCAAGATCTTCTGAATTCACCCTACAAATAAAAGGTTCATCATCCAGACTGTGATACACAAAACCTCTGAGGAGATGTGAATCCTTTAAAGACTGAACTACCTCCATGAAAAGTGCAGGAAATTACAAGTTGCCTATCCAGGATAAATGAAGCTGGCCAGGTAGGAAATGCAGGGTGGGTGGGCAAGTGACCTTCCCTACTGCATCCTTAAACCACAATGGCTAAATAACAGGGGTGCAGGGAATAGAACAGCAGTCACTGAATTGGGTGCTGACCACCAATTCTTCCAAGTCCATGAAAATCCTGCTCAATAGATCAAGTGGCTGGATACTCTCTGTCCTCGGTGCTAAAAATTACATTTTAACAGAGTAAGAGAATAAATTTATCTTTAGAAGATACTGATGCAATTATACTGCATGTTACTCACAATGTAGTTTTGGGCAAGTAGTTACAGAAATATCTGGTGTATTCAAAAGTTGCTGACCCTTTTGTTTATCCACATTCTTCCAATTTTTTTTTGATAGCATGATAAATTTCTTCATATTTGTTCTGTTCCCTTTTAGAATGGGCACAGTTGCTAAGCAATTGCTTGTATCTTGTAAAGAAAGCCCGGTTGAAATCCCTGACCTGAATTTCACTCAATTCGCTTCACATGTGACTCCACCACCGGAAATGAAATTTTGCAACATCAATTTCAAAACCAGTTATTAGCGTCACATTTGGTTTAATGTCACCGAGCTAAACACAAGGAATTGAATTGGAAAACACCCAAAATGCCAGAAGTTCAAAACCAAACGAAGAGGCTAATGCAAATAGTAGGCTTGGATGAAACATGGTAGGTTTTAAATATCCTCAGACCTTTGTTTGTTTTCAAGAAATAAAATTCAAGCACATTAACAGCTAGAGATGAGGAGATCAATGGAAGCTTTACCAAAGCTGGAGCACCATCAGATGAAATTCACACCTTGAGCTTTGGACAATGGCCTAGGTCAGTCCATTTTTGTTGGACTTTTTTTCCCCGGGGATTGGAATCCATGAACATCAAAGCATCTTAGTATTTCCTGTCCTGAGCTAGCAGCATGGTAAGCGGCAGTCAGATAGCCCCAAGACCTATTTGATAATTTGTAAAAAAAAAACTTTGCGGAACTGCTACAATCGTTCATACAATTCAGTCTGAAGGAGATTCCAAGGCTAACACCATCGCCATAGGTATCTCATAGCAGATGCCCCAGGTGGACTGAAGAAGTGCTTCAGTGATACCCCCAGGGCCTCACTGGTGAAGTACAGCAATCCCACAAACACCTGGGAATCACTGGCCCAAGACCGTCCAAAGTGGAGGAGGAGCATCTAGGAAGTCATCAAGCACCTCGAAACTTGCCGTCAAGAAAAAGCAAAAGCCAGGCTAAAACAGCAAAAGCAGCGTGCTGCCACACCAATGCCGCACCCAGCCCTTCCTGTGATCACCTTCTGCCCCAAGTGTAACACAGCCTGTGGTAGACATATTGACCTGGACTCCCCCAAGAGTGGAAGAATCAACCTCGTCTGTGAAGGACTGCCAATGAATGAATGAATGATGAACGACTGTAGATGACGACAACAGACTTAGAAATGCCCTTGCAAGTTTTAGGGGTCAAGCTGTGAAAATCATTACAGCTAAAAGCTCCAAGCGTCTTGGGTTATAACAACGGGGCTCTCACCTCTGTCTGACCTAGCAAGGTTAAACAATCACTATTCGTAAATCAAGTTGAATTTATTCAACAATATTTTACAGACACATCACAAAAACAGTGAAGATAAAATGGAAGTTCCTCATCTCTCAAAGACAAAGGATTCCTGGAAATGTTGCTGCACGGATGACACCCAGCTTCAAATCTCTAACACAAGGATACTTTGATCTGTGTCTCAGAAGAATTGCACCACAAAACCTGTGGAAAACAGGGCTGAAGAATATTCAATTTTCCACCTTGTGTTCCTAATTCCCAGGGTTTTCTCATGTTTTATCAAGAAATAGTTCAAATTAACTTTGTTTTATTGGGGGGGTGGGGGGGGGGGGGGGGTGGGCGTAGTATTGAGTCTTAGAGGCAAGACAAATATGCATCTATATTTCCAGTAGTTGTATTGCACTGCATGAACAAATATATTCCTGTACAAACAAACAAACATTACATCCTCTTATGAAAATGTGAACTATTCATAAACCATGCACCTAAACATTACCATAATTACTAAAACTATTAAAAACAAAATGCTCCTAGTGGAATATCAGGAATTTAATTACATATAGGTGTTCTGTCCCATAGATATAATGTAGACCGAGGCAGTCCATAAACTAAAACCTATTCAAAACACACGACTCTTGTTTGAGAAAAGGTGATATGCAAGTAAACAAAGGTTTTGAATTACGACAACTCTAAAAACAACAAAAAATACTGCAGCTTCTCACCTAGCAGACACCAGGCCCTTATCAGTGAATAGCAGAATTAAAACAAATGTGGCGGTTTTGAAGTAGACAAACTGACACCAGGCTGCTGGGAGGGCTGTCAGCATGCTTTTAACTGGTGCATTATCTCACTCAGCAAACAGAAATTCAGAACAGAACTGCTTAAAAAGATGCTAAAAAGAGTGAAAATATTACTTCAAAACTCATACACAACCCTGAAAATAAAAGTGTTATCATCAAAATCTCTCATTCTTCTTTTCTTATTCAAATGGTACTTTGGAGCTGCATCAGAATATTGACTAGTCTGGGAAACCCCAGAAATGCCCACACAAGACTAGAGATCCAGTTTAATAAGTGTTTCTCACCCTTCATCCTAATCTCTGGCTGCAAGAAATAGCCATCATTTCTATTTATTTGTTTGTCAGATGTTGGCATGACAGGTTACGGCAGCATTTGTTCCCCACTCCTGATCACCCTTGACTAGGTCTTAATGAGCCACTTCCTTGAATGGTTGCAATTCTTGGTGTTTATGTAGGGAGTTCCAGGATTTTGACACAAATGGCATTAAATTTCCAAGTCAGAATAGCAAGTGGCTTGGAGGGAAACTTGCACGTGGTGTTGTACCCCATGTATTTGTTGTCCTTGTCCTTCCAGGGTAGAGGTCATAGATTTGGAAGGTATCGTCAGAGGATCATTGGTAAGTTACAGAAGTGCATCTTATCGATGGCACACATTGCTGCCACTGGCCACCAGTGATGGACGGAGTCGAAAATCAGTGGATGAGCTGCCAATCAAGTCGGCTGCCTCATCCTGGATAGTGTCCAATGTGTTTGGACAGTTGAAAGTGCGTTTACATGAGTGAGTGATTGGAGGGGATTCCACCACACTCCTGCTTTGAAAATGGAGGGGAGATTCTGGGCAGTCTGAAGGTGAGGAACTCACCATATTCTGAGCCTCAAACCTGCTCATGTAGCCACACAGTATTTACAAATAGTTCTGCACGTGTTTCATTAACACAAATTGGCTGTAATGAGATTGATGAATAGTGGACGCTGTTCGGATAACGCAAACTTTCTGCTGTACAGGTATAGTGATTTTCTATAGCAATTTCCCTATAACGCAATTTTCTATAGCCTGAGGTCACACAAGAACACATCTATCGTGTTACAGGAGAACCACCTGTATATGGCCAGTCCAGCTACAGACAGTAGTAAACTATTGACAGCATGGGCTTCAGCAATGGTTAGATTTCCCCTTCTTGGAAATAGTCACTGTCTGACATTTGCGTGGTAAAAACATTATTTACTACTTATTAGCTAAAGCCTGGAATGTGTCCAGTATATGAACAGACTGCTTCAGTATCTGCAAATTGTGAACATTGGTTAATCCTCAGGGAATGTTCCCACTTTTGACAGAATGATGATGGAGGGAAGACTGTTGATAAAACAGCTGAATATGGCTGTGCCTCGGGCACTATGCTGGGGAACAGAGGGCCCTTGTAGTGCAGTAGTAGTGTCCTTATATCTGAACCAGGAGGCAATTTTTCGCATTATCAATAGAAGCTGATGTTGCAGCTGTATGGTGGTAAGCAGCCAATTCTGGAGCACATGAACTTAGAGCTATTGTTAGAACGTTATCAGTGCCCATAGTCCTTGTAGCATCTAATCCTGTCAGTTATAGATTCAAAGAGATACACAACATGGAAACAGACCCTTCGGTCCAACTCATCCATGCCAACCTGACATCCTATATAAATTTAGTCCCATTTGCCAGCATTTGGCCCATATCCCTCTAAACCCTTCCTATTCATGTACCCATCCAGATGCCTTTTAAATGCTGCAATCGTACCCACCTCCACGACTTCCTCTGGTTGTTTCTTAATGGAGCAGTTTAACTATGGAGAGAGGTCAGATAAGCTCCGACTGTTTTCTTCAAAGCAGAGAAGTCTGAGCTAATTGGGGCGTACAAAATTATGAGGGGCACGGACAGAATGGATTGAAAGCAGCTGTTCTCCTCAGTTGAAGTGTCAATAACAAGGGGCATGATTTTAAGTGAAAGACAGAAGTTTAGAGGGGATTTAAGGAAGAATGTTCTCAACTAGAGGATGGTGGGAATCTGAAGTGCACTGGTAGTTGAGGTAGGAAACCTCACAATCTTTAAAAAGTATTTGGACAAACACTTGAAATGTCATAACATTCAATGCCATGAGTCAAGTGCTGGCAAGTGGGACTAATGTAGATTTAGAGTAGTTTTTGTCAGTGCAGACATGATAAGCAAAAGCACCTCTTCTGTACTATTTGATTCTATGACCACACAAAGTGAAGGCAGAGATGGATCCACACCCCTGACTGAAGATCAATGTAAATGTTTCAAGATTGGTCTTCCCACTGATTTGCGGGGTGCCCCATCATTGAGGAGGAGGACATTTGTCAGACTGCCTGCTGGAATTAGTTGTTTAATTGTCCAACATCATTTACAACTGGATGCGGCAGGATTGCAGAGCTCGGAACTGACCCATTGAACAAAGAACAAAGAAGAACAAAGAAAATTACAGCAAAGGAACAGGCCCTTCGGCCCTCCGAGCCTGTGCCGATCCAGATCCTCTATCTAAACCTGTCGCCTATTTTCCAAGGATCTGTATCCCTCTGCTCCCTGCCCATTCATGTATCTGTCCAGATACATCTTAAATGACGCAGTCGTGCCCGCCTCTACCACCTCCGCTGGCAACGTGTTCCAGGCACCCACCACCATCTGTGTAAAGAACTTTTCACGCACATCTCCCTTAAACTTTTCCCCTCTCACCTTGAAATCGTGACCCCTAGTAATTGAGTCCCCCACTCTGGGAAAAAGCTTCTTGCTATCCACCCTGTCTATACCTCTCATGATGTTGTAGACCTCAAGTTAGGTCACCCCTCAACCTCCACCTTTCTAATGTAAATAATCCTAATCTACTCAAACTCTCTTCATAGCTAGCACCCTCCATACCAGGCAACATCCTGGTGAACCTCCTCTGCACCCTCTCCAAAGTATCCACATCCTTTTGGTAATGTGGTGACCAGAACTGGACGCAGTATTACAAATGTGGTCGAACCAAAGTCCTATACAACTGTAAAATGACCTGCCAACTCTTGTACTCAATACCCCGTTCGATGAATGAAAGCATGCCGTATGCCTTATTGACCACTCTATCGAACTGCGTTGCCACCTTCAGGGTACAATGGACCTGAACACCCAGATCTCTCTGTGCATCAATTTTCCCCAGGGCTTTTCCATTTACCACATAGTTCATTGGTTGTGAGATCGCTTAGCCCCATCTACCACAAGCTGCCCTCACTGTTTGACACTGAAGTAATCCTGTGCTGTAGCTGCATCAGGTTGATATCCCACTTCAGCACCTTTCCTTAAAGCCACAGATCTACAGATAAAGAGTGGGAAGCTGTCCAAACTGCAACACAGTTACAACCACTGAACAACTGAATCCTGAGAAGCCAAAGTTTATATTTCTAAAAATCTGGTCACAAGAATGCTGTTAGAACAGAACCCACATTATGTGGTAGAAACAATGTTAAGAAAAACTATATAGCAAATGATTTTTAATGATGACTCAGCACAATGGGAATTATAAACTGAACCATTTCATTTGGATCTACATAGTAGTACATTTTATATCACGTCAAAGAATGTTTCATTTTAGTTTTGAGGCAATCAAAAAGCAAATACACCAGAAAAATCCTCTGATCTAAATGGTGAGCTCTGAGTTTGACTGATACTTTTATTAACATATGTGCCAAAAGCAAATTTAAGCAGGATGTTATTCCCAAAGAGAATAATGGGACCGGGCAGGATTTGTGCAGTTATGCGGAAATATTAAATAAACACCAGAACTTGGAATGAAGACTGCCTTTTAACATTCAATGTAGCACGATTAATCTCATTACTGGAAACAAAAAGGTCATGCTGACCATATGGTTTTTTTTAAATATGGACTGTTTATACTCTCCAGCAATAACTGCTAACTGCCACTCAGTGCAAACAAAACGCTGGTTATTAATCAGGACTGCAAATGCACATCAGCAAAACAGATCTACAAAGCAAATGGTCATTTAAAAATTTATTTTAAGACTCCACAACTTTCACATGATAAAAGGCCAATTCATAGTCCTGCTGATATTTTACTAAATATTGGTTAATGTAGGAATATGTGAGACTACATCTTAATACTTCTGGGTACTGACGCAGCAATAAAAGTGTTCCTCTGAAATTTATTTCCTACTGCATAGCTAATTATGTTAAATAAGATTACACCAAAGCAATTCTTCTGGTTTCAAAGAAAAGTAAACTCAACTCTTAAAGTGTCCAACTTAGTTAAAGCACTGCTCCAACTGAAACAGTTCATGTTTCCAATCTTATCCACCTGTTAATGGAGGTCTTGTGGTCAGTGCAGTGGGTATCATCCCTGCCACGGAGCCAGGGTCTTGATGGTCAAGAAATATGTAATCAAATGGGATTTGAGTATCAATCGACAAATCTTTCCAGTACACATCAATGGTCCTGGAGAGATTTTGGGTCAACTACAGAACATAGAACATAGAACAGTACAGCACAGTACAGGCCCTTCGGCCAACGATGTTGTGCCGACGTATTATCCTACTCCAAGATCAAACTATCCTGTATACCCTACATTTTACTATCCTCCATGTGCCTATCCAAGAGTCGCTTAAATGTCCCTAATGTACCTGACTCTATCACCACCTCTGGTAGCGCATTCCATGCACCCACCACTCTCCGTGTAAAGAACCTACCTGTGACATCTCCCCTGTACGTTCCTCCAAATCACCGTAAAATTATGCCCCCTCGTGATAGCCATTTCCACCTGGGGAAAAGTCTCTGGCTATCCACTCCATCTATGCTTCTCATCATCTTGTACACCTCTATCAAGTCACCTCTCATCCTTCTTCGCTCCAATGAGAAAGGCCCTAGCACCCTCAACCTTTCCTCATAAGACCTGCCCTCCAGTCCAGGCAGCATCCTGGTAAATCTCCTCTGCACCCTCTCTAAAGCTTCCACATCCTTCCTATAATGAGGTGACCAGAATGAACACAATATTCCAAGTGTGGTCTAACCAGGGTTTTATAGAGCTGCAGCATAACCTCACAGCTCTTAAACTCAATTCCCCTGCCAATGAAAGCCAACACACCATATGCCTTCTTAACAACCCTATCAACTTGGGTGGCAACTTTGAGGGATCTATGGGCATGGACCCCAAGATCCCTCTGTTCCTGCACACTGCCAAGAATCCTGCCATTAACCCTGTATTCCGCATTCAAATTCGACCTTCCAAATTGAATCACTTCACACTTTTCCGGGTTGAATTCCATCTGCCACTTCTTTGCCCAGCTCTGCATCCTGTCAATGTCCCGTTGCAACCTACAACAGCCCTTCACACTATCCACAACTCCACCACCCTTCGTGTCATCGGCAAACTTACTAACCCACCCTTCCACTGCCTCATCCAAGTCATTTACAAAGACCACACTATCTAAGAACTATGTGACAGAAAGAACATCAGAGCATCTAACATCACCACCCATGGCTCCAGACCAAAAATTCATGAAATGTTGTGTATTCCCACATCAACCCACACGCTCTGACATGAACCATATGATGCCACCATCACCACACCAATTCAATAATGTAGTCCCAGCTAACAGCTATGTCCATAAATTTGTCCGTAGATAAACTTGAATTTTCAAACAACTCGTTCACATGTGAAGATATTCTGGAATACAAATCAATTTCAAAACCCTCAAGCAGTAAGCAAATCAAACACAACACAGTTGCTGGAAGCTCTCAGATCTGTGCACAGAACAGAAAAATACGAACACAGGGCTCCCTACATATATGATTCCATACAACTAAATACTCAAAATTTCCTTAGTACATCTTTCCATTACAAAACTAACCATTGTTACACATCCCTTTCAAATTTATTTTCTTGAAAGGGGACTTGGAACTCTTTCAGCACGGATTCTATTCCGACTCTTGGCCAACCTTTGTTGCATTATTCATCAATACTCCAGAAGATGATGTAAATATAGTTATATTTCAGTTCACATACTGGTCACAATACGGAAAAGGAGTCTTGTGCATGATTTTAAAAATTGGCATTCTGCATCATAGCTTGGGGAAAAGTACCATAACAAAAATAAGATTTTTTTTTAAAACCAGTTTTGAAATATTTAGAACTAAACAAACAATGAGCCGAATGGCTTCAGTTTGTACTATAAATGACTTTATGACTCTAAATAGGGGGTATCTTCATTCAACAACTTTTAGAATGAAGAATAGGAGAGGAATTATCCAAGGTCTGGTCAACTGATTTGCTAATTAGTCAGGCAGAGAACAGTCTTTTTTGGCATCAACTGAATTACACGTGGTCAAGGGATTATGATGGTAAATGATGTGCTATCTATCACCATGCATTAGTATCTTAGAGAGTTATTTTTAACATTGTTTCTTTGAGTATGGCTGATGAACAGGTTATACAACAGACAAACCTAATTCTGACCCTGAACCACTGCATGAAATACATGAAAGAAGCAATAAGCACTCACTCCAAATTCTAAATTCAAAATTTTCAGTCTACCTTAAAATCAAGGAAATGGATGTAACATGAAAGGTACTCATGTAAAAGTCAAGTTTCTAGGGCTAAATCATGACTTGAAAGTAGTGGTAGAGGGTCAACTTTTAGAGGAGTAAAATTTGTGAAGACTGAAATCCCCTTGTTACTATCACAGCTGTCAAGAGACTGTTCCCACCAACCCTGCCCTCCTCAAGCAACGGAAAGTACTTTAATTAATTGTCTATTTATAAATGAATTGTAACCTCCATGGAGGTTGGTGTTAAATTTAAAAAAATTAGTGCAAGTAAAATTCAAAAATAACTTTCATATACAGAAATTTCTTACCAGCAGAGCACACACTGAGCATGTATAATCCATAAAAATCACCCCTCGCCTTCACAGCCAAATAACACGTCCTAATCTGCTTTTTGCATGGCATTATAGAGGTCATGTTCGTCAGCATTCACATTATCAACCGTACCACTCCACAAATAATGACCTTTGTGCTTTTACATAAATTGGATATGCTACATTTCATGAATGATAATGATGACAATCTCCATTCTGATTTCATCCTAGACCTCTACAGCCTATTCACACAGGGTTGCTAATATCTGAGCCCATGTGCTGTTTCTTCTGGTGAATGGCTTCTCTCCTCTGATCACCCAGTAATTCAATGGCTGAATAAAGCCAGTTAGACTCCAGGATTCACTGCAATATCGCTGTTCTGCAATCTAACTCCAGCAAAGTTCAAAGTACAATCTGATCACAGACAAGAAGCCTTTTCTCTTTTACATAATCCATCTGGTCAGATGTTCCAAACTCTCCTCGGATGTATTTTCAAGCCATCCTTTAATCACCATGAACACAGTGACCACTCTTCTTGGAAACTGCTCTTTATGAAGAGATTTTCCTTGCATACCCCTGTTGGCTTAGGCTTTATCCTGTCAACCTATACAACACAATGAATCTACTCTTTTCAAGGCCAGTTATCTTCACAAACACTTTTCCCTCTGATCTTGCTCACTGTTTAGCAAAATTCACAACAGACTCATCTTTGTTTTCAACACAAGCCAATCTATATCCATTCCTTTGTTGATGCTTAATTATAAACCACGAAAATACAATAAGCTTGTCATGGGGATGCTGTGGAATCCTGGTATTATGTTGCAGTACAACATTGTTTCTCTTCATAAACCTTGATGACCAACTAGGGCTGCCGTAAAAAAGGTTTTGGTAAGGATTTCGTCAGCTCCTGAAGTAATTGAGGGTCACTTTTGGTAATTTTCATTAAAATATCTCAACTTCATTCCTGACTTGGGCTACATGGTGGACACAGTTATTTTTGACAATCAGTCTAACCTGTGTCAAGAGCTTGCTCCCACCTCGAACTTTCTTCTCCAATATCTTGAATTCTCCAGCAACTGCATCATCATGGTCTGATCTGCAATCTCAACAACTTTAACATTTAAACAACTTTTAAATTGAGCAACATATCTCCCAATCCTTCTCGATAAGCTATTGCTATATTAGGAGGAGGGAGTGGCAGGAATGCAGCATGCGCCTTTCTGAAGGAGGGTCCTGACCTAAAACATCAACTTTCCTGCTCTATTGATGCTGTCTGGCCTGCTGTATTCCTCCAGCTCCACACCTTGTTTTCTCAGACTCCAGCACTGGCAGTTCTTGCTATCTCTGCCCTGCAAATTGGTAGCTTTAACATCACGGTTGACATATAAAACAAAAGCTGAACAGCCACTAATGGTGTACTGTTCCATGAATCTATCAAGTAGATCTGCAAAAGGCTGAGTCTGACCTCAGTGGTGGTAAGTATAATAGAATTTGGATTTGTTGACTGAAAGTTGCGGGGTGGGACTCAACCTGCACACAAGTCATATATAAAAAAAAACAAATAATCATTTGACCAAAAGACAAGGGCCAACCTTTCCAGAAGATCACACACTACTTGAGTATATTCAGCATTCCACAGCATAAATCACACAAACTTTAGGGAGTTGAACAAAGGGGAACTAAAATTCCTACCAGGTAACAAACTGGACTTTCACTCGGGTGTTCACCACAATCTGTTTGATATAAGGAGACTTTAACTCCGTCTGGGCAGATATAATTTTTCAGAGCTTGGTGCATCAATTGACTCTGCATACTGACTCATACATGAATCTAATGGAGTAGCTCATTGTTCTGTTGACATGACTTGGTCCATCTTCTCAAGAGAGATGGTGTGGAGTGATATGATCAGTATCCCATTTGATCTCCTGCAGATAAATGTCCAATGATTAAGGACTAATAGTTAAAGCTGCACAAGTTAACCCAGAATCAGAGTGCAAGAGGGCAGATTTTGGCTAGCAGGTCACTTAGCTTACAGAAACCGCAAACAGTAAACATATACACGGGTTGACGCTTCAACTGCATCATCTGGTGATGGATACAGTGGAATAATACCAAATGTATTCCAAACATTAATAGTCAAGTTTTAACAGAAGCATTGCAATAGTTAATCTGAGCATACATTCAACAATCAATTTCTGACTGTTGACACCAGGTGCTGAAACCAGACTGGAAGTAACAAACAGAATGTGAATAATGTTGCTTGCACATTCAGCCAAACTACTGAAATAGGAAGTTAGAAAAACCAACTCAGTTTCAGCTGATTGTTTTACTGTGCACCACAAAGTGACTCTGATTATTTGATGAAGGAGTAGAGTACGCACAAAACAAATGGACTCACCCATGATTTATCGTTCCAAAAGCTCTTCAACAATTATATTTCAACTTGTTCTCCCAGGGTGTTGTCAAATTTCTAAGGTTTTGGAGTAGATTTGTAGCTTGAGTTGTGGATGTTGTGGTTGGTTGGCTCGCCGAGCTGGTTCGTTGTTCCACAGACGTTTCATTGCCCTGCTGGGTAACATCAGTGCAGCCTCGATGAAGTGCTGTTGTGTTTTCCCACCTGGTTTTTAAACCCTGGGGTCCGTTGAGCTCGATTACCTCACTTCTGGTTTTCCTTCGCAATGGAATGTATATGGGGTTGAGTTCTACGTGTTTGTTGATAGCTTTCCTCGTGGAATACCAGGCTTCTAGGAATTCCCATGGCTGTCTCTGCTTTGCTTCTCCCAGGATTCTAGGATCGTCCCAATCGAATTGGTGGTCCTCCTTATCCATGTGGATAGAGATGAGTGAGTATTGGTCGTGTCTTTTTGTAGCCGATTGGTGTTCGTGTACCCTTGTTGTTAATTTCCTTCCTGTTTGTCCGATGTAGTGTTTGTCACAGTCTCTGCAGGGAATCTTGTATATGACATTGGTCCTGTCCATAGTGGGTAGTGGGGAGATCAACGGACTCCAGAGTTTAAAAACCAGGCGGGAAAACACAACGGCGCTTCATCAGAGGCTGCACTGATGATGTTACCCAGCAGGGTAATGAAATGTCTGCAGAAGGACAACAAACCAGCTCGGTTGTCAAATTTGCTTTGAAAAGGTGACTAAAATCAGAGCGAAGAGATTCCAGAGAAGGATGGATAAGACAAGCTATTTTTAAGATCCCACAGTCGATTATAGACTGGATAAAACAAACATCTGACTTGAAAAATGATTAACATGAGACAAAGTTTAATTCTTTTAACTGAAGTAAATCTACCATTGTCTACCTCTGAAAAACTTAGAAAATATTCAATAATCACCGAGACCCATACCAGGGCACAAGAAAGGTGGAAATGGATGAAGCTATTGATCTATTTGACAATGTTTATTCTTATTTAGGACTTAGCATACAGAAAATAGGGAAAATACACTCCACAGCCAGGGAAAATAAATACAGCATTGTATAGTACAGCGTTATCAAAATATTTGCTGATGTAGTAGGGTAGGCACTGGCAGTACAAATGTCACACACACACACACAATGAATAGAATAATGGAACAGAGCAGATCACTAATGGATGAAACACGTCACCATATTCTGTTCCAACTTAAAATTAATAACTTACTCAAACACCAGCAAGTGTCAGCACTTGTAAACTGCTGCAAGCAAGAGAAATGAACGTACAGATGCAGATCATGCTCAGATGGCTAACTCGTCAGTTTGACCATTATCAACATCATGATCGTAACTAAACACACCACTCTTCAACATATTACATTAATTCACAGCCTAATTACAAAAATTTCCTGGAGTCTTTGTCCTCATGTGTAATCAAACAGTGGTAACTTTGTACTGACTACCGTAACAAAGTAAGTATGTGTGTAGGGCTTTCAACAATGTATTAAGTATATAAAAAAGACAAATATTATTTATTAACATATTAGGCCACATACAAAAACTTAATGTGGTCAGAAAATGTTTCCCTTTCCTGGAGTAACTTAAGTCTTGTAGGAATCTAAATAAATCAATGCACATTCTTGCTTAATGGAGGTAAACTTATGATTTGGTAAACAGATTATTTCATAGATTCAAATAGCCCCTCAAGGATAAGTATGATGATACACAAGAGCATCACAAAGTTAAGGACAAATAAAAGGCAATTGGACCATCCATGCTCATCTCTCC
Organism: Rhincodon typus; assembly: GCF_021869965.1. Classification (NCBI taxonomy): domain Eukaryota; kingdom Metazoa; phylum Chordata; class Chondrichthyes; order Orectolobiformes; family Rhincodontidae; genus Rhincodon; species Rhincodon typus. The sequence goes on from NC_063352.1 coordinate 32,820,609, forward strand.
AATATCCTATTTTGGCCTCATTCTAGTAGCAATCGGCTATTCAATCATTGAGAATGTTCAAGGTCAGGATGTCGACCTGAGACCAAGATCAGGGTTTAGCCAGACAGCAAAGATTCCTATCCTCGTCTAAATCAAGGCACTAAATCTGTTGCATGGGACATGTTGCTCAGAAACCTGACATATATACTGACCGCAATTACAGCAGCAAACTCCCAGGTTCTCAAAAGCATCCTTGAAGAAGCCAAACATCCCCAAACTATGGGAGATCGCAACTTGTGACCAGACAAAATAGAGAGAGAAGGCTCATTCAGAATGGCACAGCACAAGTCTTCATATCATTCTGAAGTGGCAAAGTCAAAGCATTGGAGGAAGCGGTCCAACCTCCAAAACAACCCATCTATCCAAAGCATGCCCACCTCTGTAGATCACATACGAGGTCAAACAAATTCTGCAATGGCTGACAAATCCAGATTGGAAACCTGATGCTGCAGAACTGCTGAAGAGACAGTTCCCTTACTCATGACTGGCAGATTAAGCCAAACATTTATCGATTTGCCAAGCAAAGATTTTTTTTCGCTGATATCAGTTTTTGACCTGCATGGATAAAACTTCCAACACCCCTGTGATTTCCAAAACAATCCATGTAGATTGGAAGATGGATCTGTTTCTCAACCAACAGATAAAAGTAGAATTTGAAAAAGAGGATCAAAATGCTGTTTCTCTTTGATAGAAATGCCTTTGAAATCAATGAGAAAATATGTTTGAGGAGTTAAACACCAGATGAATTCAATACGAAGCCACAACCCAACTTTAAAGGGAAAAACAAAAAGGAGTGCTGCAAGGACTACAAATAACTTGAGTTTCTGAGCAAGTAGCTGGGAAGTTTAAAAAAAAAGCCTTCAATCAAAATACAAAACGTTAAATGGTTTACTTAGGAAGGACTGGCAGTTCCTTTTGACTTCCAAGGCCTTCCACAAAGCTCTATTCGGTATATTTAAAAAGAGTCGCATCAATTAGTTAAAGCTTTAAAGAGAAGAAATAGGCCAGTTACCTCCTGTCATCAGCAAAATTAAATGCACAGAGGAACTCTCTGTGCACATTTTAATATAAAAAGTTAATCTTGAAATGACTTGATTAGTATAAAGATTGCTTCCTTTTCTCAAGGAGCAAGCACAGACTAAAGTCAACTGTTAATAGTTTGTTAAGTCATTACATTTGAGACAGTTAAAGCATGAAATTTTACAAATACTTCCATTCCCCACTACTCATGTAAGCACATCTTGAACTATAATTCCTTTGTATAAATCAATGTTTTTGTCCATTAGTTGCACTTCAAGCATACGTCAGATGGAAGACATATTCCAATGTGTAATCATTCTGTACTGCAACTGACTGATGTGACATTTTTAATTAGAACCTTTTCTCTGCAGTCCGAATGTCCTTCTTTGAAGAATTATTGTTACTTAAAATAATTATGATTCCATCTGAGCAAAAGGAATACTCATTTTCAGTCACACATTAAATTTTGCAAGGTTCAACAATCTGGGAAACCGACACCACCACTGATCTGCATATGTAGGACGACTACTTGGAGAATTGTTTAACTATGTAGAAAATAACAGTTGACACGGAGCATGGAAAAATGGAGAGTGCCAGATTTTCTCCTTAAGCAGTTCCTCAGTCAGAGGATGACTTGCTTCCACTCCCGAGGTGATTAAATGGTGCAGTGCTGGATCTGCACACACTGCCATAGGTGGGGAGGTTGATGTTGTAAGAAATGACTGGGAGGTAGAATTACAATTCTGTCATGCTCTTTCTTTGGTTTATGACTGCTTTCCACCCGGGTCAATTGGTAGATGCTCCTTCTCCACTTTGGGTAGGCGTGAGCAAGATATTCCCATGAGTCAGTGAGGGAATTATATTCTTCCAGTCAAGTTTTGAGGACATCTCTGAAGAAGTTTTACTCTTCCCTCCTGGTAACCATTGCAGCAATGAGGCTTAGAGTACAGAACTGGCTTTAGAAATCTCGTCTTGGACATATGGACGATGAAGCCGATGGAGGCATTGGTTATATTCAATTCTGGCATTCTGATCCGAGAGAAAACAGTGATATTAGAGTGCCAAGATTTTTCTAAGTCATCACTGGCGATATTTCTCTCAGGATTTAAGTATTCTCCACGTTTGTCATCAATCACTCTCCGTTCCTCAGATGGCCAACGATCATGTTGATATACTGGAGGTAATGCTGAATTTGATCAACGTCTGTCCTCATTCGCAAGGTATGACAATTGATCCACAGCTGTTCAGTGGTTCACTGCTGATCTTAATGGTCAGGGAACACCGTATTATACAGCAAGAGCAGGCTGACAGAGAAACTGTTTCTACCGGATGTTGAGCCAAGGCCCATTCTCTCCTATACCACTAAGAAGACATCAATGGCACACAGAAGCATCAAATGAGTACTGTGGTTTGATGACAGAGGTTGGGAGTGGCCTTACTTCTGGATTGGGGGTGACACACATTGAGCAGTTTCCCATTCATCCTGTAAAGGAACTCCCCTGCAATGGAAAGATTCATGGAGACGCAGTGGAGTGTTTTGTTGAGGAATTTGCAGAAGAGTAATGGTGCAATGACACAGCCTTGCTTGTATTAGGAACGTGCTGGATCCACTGGTGAAGATTAAGGGTTGTCTGCCATTATGCGGCAAGTAGTGGATAGGGTTGAATTTCTGTGAGCAGCCAAACAGCAGGAGGATGTTCCGTAATCCCACATAATTGACAGAGTCAAATGCCTCTGTGAGGTTAAAGATGGTCATTTGTAGAGTTTGCTGCTGCTCTGCACTTTTGTTGGACTTGGCTCACTCTGAAGATCCAGTGGCTGAAAGACAAAGTGGGTACGGCATGCAGAAAAACACTGTCAAAGAGATTTCTGATGATGATAAAATGAACGAAGGAAGAGAGGGCAAGGAGAAGTATTAGTGCAGCAGACAGAGTACAAGGGCTTCAGGTAGGGGCGCATTACCAAACCAAAAAAGAGGGAACAGCATAAAGAGGAGATTTCAAAACAAGAATTAGAATGTTGTGAATCAACATCAAGGACATTGGGAAGCCAGGGGAACTTTGCATGAGAAGGCAGTGAGATTCCATGTAGGTGAGAATGTTGACTGCAATGTTTTGGAGGAATAGTAACGTGGTACATTGATAATTAGTTTCAATGAACTATGCCAACTGAGCTATTTGCCTGGATTGTCTACAGCAGTCTCTCTCTGGTTGGAAAATTTTTGCAGTGAGGCACAGCCCACCGCAAAAAAGGATCACGCTGAACCAGCAAGGTGTGTACAATCATTTTAAAAAGTTGTTTTGGTTTGTTTTTACCATCGCAACTTCCAAATAAATCTCTAGATGCAGGCTATTCTGCCCTCCAAGCCTGTTCCATCATTCAATTTAACTTCATCCCAATTTCAAGGCTCATGAACTCTCCCACTAAAGGGAACAGTTTCTCTCCATCCACCATATTAAATGATTTGATCACCTTAAACAACTAAATTAGATCATCTCTTAAACCTTCCATTCACAAGAGAGTGTAAGAATTCAGTCTATGAAATGAATTGTCATTATTTAACCCTTTTTATCCTAGTATCACTTTGCTAATTCTGCACTGCACCCCCTCCAAGTACAATATATCCTTTTGGAATTGAAAGTCAGAACAGAATGCAGTAAACCAGATGGATTCTAACTAGAGCTCAATACAACTATACATAACTTTCACCTCCTTGTATTCAAGATAAAACCAAACATTCCATCAACCTTCTTTCTGATGGAAGGTCCGCAGGCTGCGTGTTTTCTGCACTTGGGATCTCTCTGCTCCTGTCTTCTCACAATTTAGATCTGTTTCTTAGGTCCAAAGTGTGCGATCTTTCAGTTTCCCCACATGAAATTCCAGCTACCACAGATTTTCTTACTCAATCAAAGTGACGTCCTCTGATAATTTCCTGTCCTCACTTGGTCTCATCAGCAAATTCATGAATAAAGGAACGATAAGAAAAACAGATCTCTGATCTTCAACAATTTCAAATTCAAAAATGAACATCACTTTTATTCTTCCAGACAACCATCTCGCAAGGCAGGCTATTGTAACATGGCTCACTTTCAACAAGAATCTGTCTTTTCCAAATGTGTTAGGAAGTTAAACTCAGCTCCGCAAGAACACATGACGAAGCCACAAGATAAAGCTACATAACAACAGTATGGACAAAGCCACAATATATTGCTACAGAATAACAGTACGCAGTACTGTGATTCATCCCACTGCAAAATTGGATTCATTTTCACCCAGATCTCCACAAGTCCATTTTTAAAAGCTGGCTCTACTTTGTTCGAAGGATCTTTAATCAAACTGGCAATAAGCACAAGCATAAATGAAGCTGTCTGAATTTGCCATTATTTACTCAAAGAGGCTCATTTTCTCTAGATATATATGGTTCATATAACAATTTACATTCATACAGCCCCTTCAAAGAGTAAAATGTCTCACGGCATTCAGCAATTAGAATGTTGCTTCTAATCTGCAAAAATAACCCAGATATTAAAACCGACTCTACACTGGTCATATTCATTGGTAACACTGAAATTATAAAACATCAGTCAGAGACGCAGCAAAAAAAAAAATCACTTTTCTAAAACTATACATACTTACAATTTAACATCAGTAAATATATGCTACATAAAATGAGGAAAAACATGGAATATAATGACAAGAAATGGAACTGAATAGAAGATTGATCACTTACAGGAAGCACACCATGTAATGAAATAATATACATGTCTAAAACATGATTTACAGACATCCGACTTACATATGCTCATATTTACAAACGAAATCCCATGTTATTATTAAAGGATGCTACATGCAAATGTTTTCTTGTACTTACAAATGGATATGTTACTCTGCATTGTGCTGTGACGTCCGTACAATTCAACTTACAACCTCACTTGGGAACAGAACACATTCATAATCCAGGAACTGACTGTAGATATCTTTTAAAGCTATATATCCCAACTGCGTCATATAACTGTCCAATCTGCTGGCAGTTAAGCACGAGGAAAATTATTAACTTTTTACATGTATCTCTAGAAATATACAGAAATAACGCAAAGAGCCTTCATAATACACTGATCAACAATGGCCCAGATTTTCACATTCACAAATATTTTAAAAATGGTGGGTTGGACGCAATTCCAAGACTCCCAGCCCCATTTCCAGTGGCACACAGTTAGGGTATCTCCAAGTCCTCCTACAATGGTTGTGAAGCGAGGTCAGCTCTTCCATGTTGCATGCTTAATGGCCCCCGAAAGCAATCCTGAAACACAGTCTGGATTCGGGAACCTTTTGAAAGCCACGTTCAAGTCTTATCCATACATTATCCATCCTCAAAGCCACCTCCCTGCCATCTCAAACCCACTAAAGCAATCTCATGGCCACTTACGTCCTCCATGCCAACTCAAGCTTCTCACCCAATCCCAATGGTCATCTATGTTCATGCCAATTCATGTCTTTAAATGTCCATTCACCCATTATACACCCGGTGTAGAACTAATTAACCCTATAGTAACAATGGCATGTGTCAAACGCCCGCTTGGAAATAAATAAAAACTGTTCCCAAATCATTCTTTTAAAAAAAAGCTGTTCCTACAATCCGACAGAAAGAAAGGTGTCAGAATGTCAAGAACAAGAGCATCAAACATTATACACCTCAATTTTGTCCAAATAAATACTGAAACATTGAAAAAAGAAAAACTACAGAAAGGAACAACTTATTATGAACATTTAAAGATGTCAGTTAAGCAAATAGGTTTCTCCTACTGTAAAAACAGAGACACTTAAGAAATTCCCTTCAGGAGTCTGTGCTCTCACCAAGCACTCAGATCAAGGCTATGCAGCTCGTGAACAGTTCAAACACCTATCCTTATTGCCATAAACAAAGTACAACTTTTCTATGCCTTTAGATATTTTAAAACATATATGCATATATGTTAAGTAGTTAGCTATCTTTGTTCTAAAATATTCTTTCTGTGCAAATGTATAAACTCTAATTACAATGGGGTAATGTTCAAAAGAAAAATTTACATGAACTGTTCTAAATACATGAAATTATTCTGATACCATTCACTGTCTCTTTGACATGCCACTGGAATCCTAAATCTAGAGTTTTGTTGTTAATCAGGGTGACCAGCTGTTCACTCATCCTCCACAAACTTCAGTCCAAAACATTGTCTACATCTTACACCACACCAGGTTCTGACGTTTTTCTTACCTCCGAGTTCACAGAAGTACACAGGCTGCCCAGTCCTTCTAACACTTCCAAAATTAAACTTCTTGATAGCTTTTAAAAACTTCATATTCTCAATCTCTAACTGTAACGTTCTCCAACCTCATAACCCTCCAAGAATTCTCTATTCCTTCAACATTAGCCTCCTGCACACCTCCATTCCCTCAGCTCTTCAGTGATGGCTAGATCCTGAGCTCTGGAATTCCCTCCCCAAACCTCTCCCATCTGTTTAATTTTAGTTCATTCATCTCTACCTCCTGATAGAAATTAGTACCAAGCTAAGGATGGACCTATGAAAGTACTTACAGATACTCCTTTTCTTATGAAGGCTAGTTGTTCTTGGCACTGCTGTCGGCCATACTAAATAATTTGATGCTCTGTCAAACACTACTAAGAATATCAGTTCCTTGAAGTTGTAGCAATGGGGTGGAAAATGAAAGATATTTGCAGCCTCATCTGTAGAAACTTTGGAGACAATTTTAACTAGGAAACTGGCAGCAGGGGTCCGGTGACTGGAGCGAGCAATGGAACATGCAACCTTTGGATCAAGATTTCCAGACCATTTCAAATTACTGGACTCATTTATAAGGTCCAGCCCTAACATCTGCTCAAAACTAAAAGAAGTGACCACTTAACGAGGACGCAAATTAAAATTGATATTGATTAAAATTGTTGGGTGGGTGAGGAAGAGGTTGGGAATTGTGGGAATGTTTTGCAGTTACAGAGGGCAGTAAATAAGTATCGATTTGGTGGGGAGGAACGTCCATTTTGGGGTTTGGGGAGGTGATGTGGTTGAGGAGCATTCCTTCTCCTCCTGCCCAACAACAAATATTTAGAAATTGCCTGGGCATCCTGTGACCATTCCCCTGGCAGATTTCACTCATGGGTTTGAGTTCAAGTGTTCACAAGTAAAATTACACCCTATACTATACAAGATCACATTGAAATTAAGCACCCACTACTCTGACGAGATCAGCTTTCCCATGCCTGAACACATTCAGGGAGAAAAACTGGGGTGGAAATGTACCGCAAATCCCTATCAATGAAAGTAATGTCAAAATAATTGAAATGATGCATTTTGCAAGACAGAAGTTGAAGCCATTCCCCCAAATCACACTATTTTAAAGGGAGTGGTGAACAGAGAGACCCACTGGTTGACAGACACAAATATCTGAAGACAAAACAAGTTGTTAATCAAATGGACAAAATCCTAGGCCTGATTTTAATATCAAGGTGAGCAGTTTGACTTGGGAAACATGCTGACTTGCCAGTCCAAGCTTGGTGAAAAGAACATACCAATACAGAGATTTTGATCCTGAGAGGACAGTGCAGGGAGGAGTTGGGCCCATTGATCCCAGAAGACAGGTGAGCGTTGAGTCAGGTTGGTTAGAAGACTTGATTCAGTTCTGAGACTCTGTCCTCTTGTTGGAAGCCGTAAGGCTCCCCCAACATCGTTCCTGACCTATCCCCATGACCCATTATACTCTCAGTGTCTATACACACTCCGCAGCCATTCCTCATAGCCCCTCACACCATTCATGCCAATTGATAACCCTTCCATGTCCATTCACCTATAATGCACCACATACATAGCCAATGAACCATACAGTAAAAGCACATATCAAACAGCTGAGAGGGACAAAACACCAATTTGTGAACCTTCTTTTGAAATGAACTATTTCTACAATCCTCTGAAAAAGTGTTAGATAGGTAATTGAAATATCTGTAACAGAGGCTTCAAACACTTCACACCCCTTAAACCTAACCAGAGAACAAAGGAGACATTGAAAAAAGAAAATCACAGAAAGGACTTATGATAACCACTTAAAAAGTGTCAAATGAAGAAAATTCAAGAGTTCTACTCCAGTGGTCAATAAAAGGAAACCCAGGCTGAGTGAACGCATTTCCCATTAACCTTGAAGAATGAAGCTCAAATGGCGCCTACGTTTTGAGATTGAAAAATTTGGTTTGCTTTCAAAATGTCAACCATGCAGCAATTAAAAACCAGTCTGCATATGGTAAAGAGATCAACTGCATATTTTCCTCCTTACCCAAAAGCAAATCATTCATGTAGATTAGATGTATTGTACACTGCTCGTTGGCGAACAACTTTTCGAATTCTGTATTTAAATTAGCCAGCGACTGGGGGAATACTCAAAATCAACACCCTCACCATTCAAACAAAAAAGCAACAGCTCGTACTGTACAAATTAGACTCAAATCAGCAGAGCCAAGGAAATGTTCTTCGCCTGAGCATCTCTGAAAAACATGATGTGAGGAAAAGATGTATTAAAAAGTACCACCCTGCACTCACATGAAACAAACATTTTTAAGATATTGGGGGAGGGGGCGAACTGTGAACTACTGATGTACTCATTGCTGAAAATAACAGTTTGGAAGGTAACTGCTGGAAGTTGAGCGTCTGAAGATACAACAAACAGCTAATTATTGGAGTCACAGGAATACATACAGAAATAGAAACAGTCCATTACTAACAGACACAGAGATCACAGTTTTACAGCGCAAATCTGGTCATACGACTAAATGATAACCGCAAGGAACCATTTCTATTTTAATCACCGCAGTGAAATGCCACCACTACTTTGATAAGAGCTGTTCTACTGATATGAAACCAAACATAAGTACAGGAGACTGTTTTTAAAAAAATCTAGTAATAGCGGAGGACTCCACTCATGCTCCTCTATAATTAGCTGCCAGCAGATAGATAGGTTTTACTTCCCACTCTCTGTATTTAGTGTCTTCCTGTCACAATAAAGTTAAAATCAAAAACTTATCACGCAAGACATCCTGGGTACAAATTAGTGTGCTACTACTTGGGCACCATGCCATGCACTGCATTACCTAGAGTTTACACAAGACAGTTTTCATTAAAAATGAGAACAAATAAGTTTCTAATACAAAAATGTGACAAAGTATGTAAAAACAACCAGTAAGATTTTGTGAACTAGTACAAATAGGCAAATGCATGTTGTACATTCCTCCCTGTCGTTGAGTTACTGAAGAACACGGCAAGATGTAACACACTTCAAACAAACTGCCTCTTCATTTAGAGAACAGCTCTTCAAGAAAATTAAGAAAATGCCTGTTAGTTATGAGTAACTACTTTAAAAGGATCAGAGGTCAGTAGTAATAGGAATAGAAAATAAAGCAGTTTTCCATTTATGTAGAACCTTTCAATTCCTCAAGGCATCCAGAACTATTTTCCAATTCTGCCTATTGGCTGCTAGTTTTCACAGAACACACAACTTGTTGCATCCATTTAAGCCAAGTTTCACCTGACCGTTCACTTTGTAAGTGGTGGAAAGCTAGAAAAATTGAAAATCCAAAGACATTTGCAGGCCCAGTTTAAAAAAAAGACACAAAAGATAGGGAAACTCAAAAGGCTAATTGAATGCTAATGGTTATATCCAGAGGATTAGAACACAAGGAGATAAAGAAGTCATGTTTCAGTCATACAAAGTCCTAGAAACAATGCAATCGTTCAATCGTTGAGCCCACCACCTTCTCACCGATCCTCCTAGAATTCTATTACTAGAAGGGGAGACAGTGAAATGCTTCCACCCACGCATGGGCCAGATTGAGGCCTGGAAGTGGCTATTTAATGAGGCCCTAAGTGGATGATTAATGGTCACCCCTCCCAAATCTGCTAGGATTTAACCAGTGGCAAGACAGGACACAGTAAGTGTCCAGCCCAGCAGCTCTGTGTGGCCTGGTGGTGGGAGCCTATTTAACAGGCCCAAAGAGCCCGCACTTCCCCCACACCCCTCACAATCCAAGATCATTGCCCTAACTGGGGTTCCTCCTCACACCTGGCCTGTCGACCTCACCTTGCCCACTCTGCTCACCTGACCTAGGCTGCAGCCGATGTCGAGACTGAGACCTGATTGATCAGGTTTAAGGAATCTCCATGCCCGAGGACAAAATGGCACCAGAAACTCAGACCGAGGAGCCCTACCGCCTTCTGACCGGCCCTATTTTCACCAGAGGAGGAGGGAACGGAGCAAAATGCACACACATGGGAACGCAAACCAACACTTATTTTTGCCCAAGTGAGGTCTATTTCCCACAGTGGGTAACCAAAGATGTTTAATCAATGGACAGGAATGGACTTTAAAAGTAGATAAGGTCTATGGAGCAGTCAAGCAGTTTAAATCCCCTGTTCTTCAAAGTTTCAGGAAAGATTGCCTGGGTCTCCAAGTTGAAACGAAATCCAACTATGTAGTTTAAAAGCCCTGAGGGAAATGCAACAAACACTGTAGTCGTCATGTATTTGGCTACACGTACTTCTGCTATAACGCAGGTTTTGTTAATGAGAATTGGCTCTAACATGATTGAATAGTAGTTGCTGTTTGGATAACATGAACTTTCTGCTGTACAGTCATAGCGATTTCCCTATAGTGCAATTTTGTCTTGCACAAGGTCACACAAGAATGCAACTATAGTGTTAAAGCAGAACTACCTGTACGTCCACACTGCCTGTAGTTCAAAATACAATTGACACCTCCAAAATGGTTAATAAGAGATTAGGCATGTTCATTGTGGGGCTACAAAAGCAAATGCTTTTAAAAAAGCATCAAGCACCTTTTCAAGCATTCTTATCAAGGGAGACTTCAATGTTCTCTTACAGAGAATGTGGCGACGCTGTCCAGGCCCATCCTCAACTACCCAGGGGAAGGTGGTAGTGTGCAGTGTCTTTGAACCACGGGCAACCACCTGGTTTACGTATTCCTCCAGTACTGTTAAAGGAGGGAGTTTCAGAATTTTGATCCAAAGACAATGAAAGAATAGATTAAAGTCAGATAGTGTAGGACTAGGTGGGGAACTTGCAGGAGGTGGTGTTCCCACGTATCCGCTGCTAGATGATACAGGTTGCAGAGTTGGAAAGTGCTGTTGAAGTTGCCTCAGTTAGTTGTTGCAGTGCATCTTGCAGATCAGCCTTGTCCAACAGGGGACCTAATGAAGTGTTTCTATGCAGCAGACTCACCAATCCCTGACTATTTTACTAGGTACTGCTATGACCCCAGTGCCCAGTTAAAACCAGCTCATGGAATGTGAGCGAATCTTCAGTGTCACACCTTAGGAAGGATCAACTGGTGCTGAAGTGAAAGCCAAACCCACGACCACTTCCATCTAGAAGGACAAGAGCAGCAGATATATGGGAACACCAGCACCTCCAAGTTCCCCTCCAAGTCACTCACCAGCCTGACTTGGAAATATATCACCGTTCCTTCACTGTCACTGGGTCAAAATCCTGGAATTCCCTCCCTGATAGCATTGCAGGTCAACCCACAGCAGGAGGAATGCAGAGGTTCAAGAAGGTAGCTCACCACCACCTTCTCAAGGCCAACTAGGGATGGGCAAGAAATGCCGGCCAGCCAGCAATGCCCACATCTCACAAAATGAATAGAAAAAAAACAGCATACTTTCACCAGAATGATACCTATACCTGGACTCTAGGAGCTCATTTGTAGAAACTAGGGCTATTTTCCTGGAATTTCTATCATAAAGAGATGACTTGATAGAAGTTTAAGGTATTGAGGGGGAAAATGGGATAAATAGAATGAAACTATTTCTACTGGGCTTTTCTCGGGGTGGATATAGCATAAAAACTGAAGTCAAAAACTTTGCACAGTGAAATTAGGAAACATTTCTGGACAAGAACAGTGTTAGAAGTTTGGAACATTTCCACAAATGGCAATTAACACTCACATCTGTTGTGAATTTTAAAACTGAGATTGATCACTTTTTTGCTCATCAAAAGGTATTAAGGGATAATGGAGCAAGGCTATAGCTCAGCCACAGTCACACAAAGTAGAAACTTCAGGGACTAAATTGGCCTTTGTTTCTACATTCAACTTGAATGACGGCAGCTCAAGAATGTAGCAGTGCTACACTAGATTGACAGCCCAGAGTACACGATCAACTTAAACCCCACATGTAACTGGCTCCAAACTGATGAGCCAAGCTGACTTATTGTCACAATAAAGAAGTTTCTATAACTTAATCCTGTTGAGGTCCAAACTAATAAGGACCAAAACTATTTTTAGCCAAATATGGTTACAAAGAAATCTGTTGAACTCAAGTCAAGAACATTACTGTAATTGTACAGCCAATACTTTCACAATCCCAGATCCAACGATAGGATTCAACTGGGAATGTTCTGTATTTACTAGTTTAGTAACGTTGATGGGAGAAACTGGATCCCCAAATAATTAGAATTATTTCAATAAATGTTTGGTACAACAACCACATAACTGGAATCAGACACATGTAAAGAAGCAAAATAATGGCACATATTCAAATCTTTTCTAGGCATTGCATTGTTGATATCCTCTGCCCTGGTGACCACTGGATAAAAATAAACCCATTCATTTAGTTAAGTGTAATTTTACAAGTATTATTTTAAGACACATTTGCTCAATGAGTTAAAAACATTTATTTCCTCAAAAATTAGGTTTAATTCCATCCCAGTCAAATGGAATAAAAATTGTCAGAAGTTGCAGTACTTTCTGGTTTAAGCAGTTGTGTATGAAAAGTCTGGGTGATCCCAATGAACAATGGAGCAAAGCTATCACAAAATCTGTCTCCAATTGGAAATACAACTCAAAGGCTACAGCAACAAATTATGTTTACATAGCATCTTAAAACATACTAAACATCCCACAAAGAGCTTCACCAAGGTCATTATAAAACAATTATAATGCAGAGCCACACAAGGAGTTATTACCTCAGATCACTAAAAGCTGCTCGGGTGGAAGAGGTACGTATATTTTAATAAATGCCTTAAGCAAAAGAGGAAAGCAGGGTAGAAATACGGAGACGCATAGGTGTGTAGGTGGGTGGGAGGAGGGGAATTAAATTCCAGACTTTGGAGCTTAGGCAAATGAAGGCATGGCCACTAGCTATGCAGCAATTATAAATGGCATGATTTACAAGAATGAAAAATTCATTTTAATAGTGCTTCATCATGTAATGTCACGCGTTTCACACAAACTATTTTTGAAAGGCAAATTCTGCAATATGTACAGATGCAATTGCAGGTCCTTTGAAGTTTGAGCTAAGTCATATTGTTGAACTGTATGAAAAAGAAGTTCCCTTTGCAGCTAAGTGTTTATAACTAAGCACTGAGGCTCAGCACTGATATCAGATGTCACAATAACAACATTCATCAGCCCAAGGAAAGTTTGCTAAAACATTTATGTATTCCTGCCTGCAACTGCTTCCACTCAAGTTTGAAAGATGGCAGTTCCCCCTTTTAAGCAATCTAACTTCTTGATTTTTATAAAAAATGTATACAGGAATTGCCTGATTTCCTCCACAGTACATGGAACATAGAGTGAGATTTTCTGATGGCCTGACTTTGTCATCTTGTGGGGGCAGATGGCAGTCACACATGGGGACACTGCAGAAACTCCACCATAGCACTCTCTGAAGGAATCACCCAACACATTGAATTTTTCTACTTGGAAATTCCTCTATGTCTGGGACCCTACAAATGTCACCATTAAAAGAAAACAGAAATGACACATAAAGCCACCACCCACCTCCGACCATGCTGACACGCCAGTCTTATCCGTTCCCAAATCTCCACTCCCTCTCCAGGATCTCTGCCAAACTTGGCCTGCACTCCCAACCCCCACCCCCAATGCAGGACCAAACATCTATCCTCGCCCACCGGAGGGAATTTATTCATACCCACCCTAAACACCCAGCTGCTCCCTTGTCACTTTGTATGCTATCCCCTACCATGCTGACATCTTACCACCTGGCACATTACTTACCTGGCAACTAACCCCCTACCAACCCATCTGACACCCAACCCTCCTAGCACCTTATCATCACACTTATCTTGTACACTCAACTTTCGATAGCAGTTTTCAAAGTGAATATCAGGACCTTTATATTTCAGAATCTGGCAGCTGACAGCTGTGAAAGGGGAGCATGGTTTATATTCCCCTAAGAGTTCTGCAATAAGGAAGAACTGTCGGAATGGAAGTATGGCTCTGCTTTCCTGATGGAACGCTGGTTGGAATCTCTTCTAAGAAATGAGCCACTCCTCAGAAAATCTGACCCATTGATACCAAATATGAACAAAGTTACTTGGTACTGTTAGTTCAACATCTGTTTGCACAGCTGTACAACAACACTACAAAAGTTATTTCAAACTGATGAAGGGGTCAAACACAAGGCAGCTAAAAGTTGCCACTGGCCCCAAAAGAAGTAAGAATGTAATGTTTGGTTTTAATTCCTTCATGCAATGTGGGCTTCACCGGCTGAGCCAGCATTTATTGCACATCTCCAGGTGCTCTTCAGAAGGTGATGGTGAATTGCCTTTTTGAATCACTGCACTTCGTTTTGGTCTAGGTACCCCCATAACGCTGACGGTTAAGTTGTCAAAACGAGTTAAAAAGCCCATGCAGGGATTTGATAAAACTGTGTTAGAAACAGACTCTATTCCCTTTTCTGAACTATCTCATGAAAAATGGTTCAAAAGGGTGGGCCCATACACATTAGACTTTAGAAGAAAAACAGGTGAGCCAGTGAAATAAAGAAAACTCCAAGGGGACTTTACAGATTGCTGGACACTCTCAGTCTCATTTTTCTCATGCAGGTCACACAACCAGAGGCAGGAGGAGCTAAATGGAGGGGGTATAGACCACCTGCATGTCCATACAAAATAGGAACAGGAGTAGGCAGTTCAGGCTCTCACACCTGCTCTGTTCAATAGGATCATGGCTGACTGCTATTTTAATAGCCATGGGCAGTGGTAAAGATGAAATTAGCAAGTGCTGCTTTAATGCTGTGGGCAGCTATGGTCCCCAACTGAGTTCTCTCTTCCTCCTTCCTGAATCTTGTCCTGCTTTGCATGACCTTCGTTCGTTTTCTAAGTCGCATTGTAATCCAAGGGAAATGGCTACTTCATTTACGGGGACAATTGGTTTCTGCAGAGTGCAGAAGTCAGTGAACCATGTGCTGTGCCATATCACTTCTTGGTGATTTTTATAGTTTGACAGAACTATAGAAAAACACAGAATTCTTGTGGATTTGAAACAACATTCAGAATAAATCAACCAGCAACTAATGAACTGAGAAAAAGTGATTATCCAATTAAACATTGCGGATGTGGAAGGGTCTTGCCAGCTTTTGAATGCATAGACAGTTATATGGCATGAAGAGAGAGCATTAACTGAAACTTTTAAGTACCAAAAAAGTACACCACTAGCAATAAATTAGTATTGCACGCAGACTGATATGATCACATGTCCATTTGGCACTCTTGTGAAACCAGTTCACCCAAGTGTGCACCAATGTCCTCACCAATATGGCATTGAGTACAATCCATCTCAAAGAAAATGCTGCGCTTCAGACTGCCATTTTTGTCCTAAAGGCACCCTTTGCTCTTGAATGAATAAAGGCATCAATGATCCTAATTTCTCAGCCACAGTTAATGGAGGTCAGGATACGTCTTTTGGATTTTTTTCCCCACTCTGGAATTCCAGTCACCAAGAAGACATAGGAGACTCTACAGCCAAACACACATCACACATTTCTCAAACTATTCTAAAAATATCCCCATTTTCACAGTACAGAGGAAAATGCTAAATAACATTCTTCACTTTTTAAATTCATGTTAAAAGAAATATGAAAACAAGTTCTATTTATGTTCATTTATGACTTAGGTCACCAAATAGAATATTCACATGGTGTGTTAACAGGTTATTTTTTAACCATTGAATGTGTTCTTGCAAAAAAATAAGCTCGAGTATTATAATACCACAAATATTTATGTGCTCTTCTTACAATTACAATGGTATGACTAGTAAACTAATAAACTAAGTCTGTGAATTTGACATGGCTGCATCAATATCAAAGCGGCATCAATAATCTCAATTTCTTAACCGTAGTTAAATGTGGTCAGGTTTATGTGTGCTTTGGAATTCCAGTCACCAAGAAGAAATGGGATGCTTCCACATCTCGAGTATTGCTCACACTTTTGTTTCTGTTCCTCTAACCATTATCCATTTTAGGAATGCCAAAGTGTCCAAGCAACGAGAATATCAGCACCTTGATGTATATGATTCCCAGTAGAATCAGTATTGTAAAGGTATTTTGTGTTCGATTTTGTCTCCAGTAGCATTGTCATAATCTGAAGAACTTTTGAAGGTTGACATGCTAATGCAAGAATGTGCTTATTTGGCTGTTAAGAAACCAGACAAACAATTTTGCTTTCAGAGTTCAAATTCCATTAAGTTGTGAAATTGACCCTGTGGAGCAATGCCAAAAAAAATTACTACAAAATCTAGTATCTTGTTGGTAGAAACGTAAACTGATTAAACATTTACTTTTCATTCCTAATGCCCAAGGATCAAACCCAGCAGACTGATAAATCTCATTCAAATGAGTACTCACACCTAAGTCAGCTCCTCGTGGCATGCGCTCAAACAACAAAACTACCCCTAATTCAGCACTGATTAAAAAATCCAACTCAGAGGCAGCATAAGGAATACTCAAAAAACAAAAAAAAGACACACCAAAGTAAACCTCTGAGTTTGAACTGAGGCACATTGTCAGTGAAAGGTAGATACAGTTATATTCTGCATCCAGCTGCACCACACCAATTTAGAGTGGCCAATACTGCCAAGCACCACTACCTTAATGTGCTCAAAGCAGTAAATTATTTTATTAAAAGAGGGTTAACAATACAAATTAGCTTCACATTAAGCATAAACAGCCAACATTTACACAATATAATACCAAGTTTAAATTTTAAGATAATAGACCTAGCTTCTTTTGAGTTAGTTTTTAAGATATTAGAGCTCAAATAACGTATTTTGGGAATACACATTGAAGCAAGATATTAATAAACCTTACATGTCAAAAGTTTTAAAAAGTCAAACAAAACAACTTTAACACAATGGGAAGATTACAATCTGTAGTCGCAAACTAATAATGTGGGTACATCCATCCACGACACTCCTAATGAATTTGAAGGAGGGAATGGAGTGCACTGGAAGGGTTGCAGATTTTTAGTCCTTCAGTCTGTACACAGTCAGTCTATTGCCACTTTTTGTATTGTAAAACAGTTTTAATTATCACAGCTCTGATGACAACAAACTACTGAAAACCACACATGCATGGCTAGAAGCGAACATCAAACAGGCAAAACTATAAATCTATTTTACTGTATATGCTGTATAAAATTTTGGTTCAGAAATTAAATCAACTTGAACATAAATCTGACATTAAAAGAATATATTTATGCAACAGGAAATTTCTTTATCAGCTACAAATTTAGAAAACTTGATTCAATCTATGGTTTTTACTTTGTCCAGATGGATTCAGACAAAGTATGGCTGTTTCCATGTATCTTTGTTTAAAATATTCAACACCAAATGGTTCACTAAAATTGCCACTTTACAAGCTTCAGCTGAAGATAACATTTGGTCAAAATAGTCCAGACAGAACAAAACAGAAGCCTAGATTTTACAACCAACATTACATTAGCACTAATTTGAAATGTAGGCTAGCATATCAGCCTGAACCTGAAAGCAGACATGAAATTCTGATCCATTAGGGGCTTGTTATTGGTTCATTAATAAATTATTTCTGTTGCTATACAACAACAAAATGTCTTGCAAAGATATTGTTGGCTGGAACTGCAACCTGTTTATATAGTTATTACACCAGCCTTCTTTCACCCCCTACCCTCCCCCCACACTAGCACATCAATACTTATAGCGGCACTTTAACAAAAGACTTCTAAAAATCACTGGTTTCCCTAGAAACAATATCCAAAGGAAATAAAGGTGGGAGAGAGAAAGGAGAGAAGCATGTCTCTAAAGGGCACAATAACATCATAATAATCATATCCTGCAGTACAGAAAAACCCAAGTTACCACACTTCATTTCTAAGAAAAAATATACTGAAATGTCTCTGTTTTCTGGAGTCATTCTCAACAATGCTGCAGCAGATATACCCTAATGATATGAAGTATCATTGAGACTATTCACAGAAGTTAATACAAGTGTGGAGTGTTGACACTTAGGTGCATAAAACCAAAATGAACTGGATGTTTGAACCAATCAACAGGTAAAGTACTTGTTAATTTAGCCAAATTAACTTTTTTCAGATGTAGAAATGAGAATGTCTCACTGCAGTTAGAGATTCTCAAAGTTAGTTACCATTGATGTACGACTTCTCATTTTATGCATGTTTACATACATCATACAGGAGCTATTTGCTGATTTTCCTTCCACAAATTAGGAGGGAGCCAAGGATCGATCTTTAGTAAACTCCAGAACTGATAAATCCAGGGTAGCAGAAGGGAAGTCATTGCAGGTAATTCTTTGGCCACAACTGGATAAACAAGAGTAGAACCAGGTGAAGGCAATCTCACCCAGATAATAGAGGAGAACACTGGATCAGGATGATGTGAAAGACTGCAGACTGATAAATGATCATCCACCATGGTCATGGGACATTTGACATCGAGTGGCTGAATCAACGGAATGCTGTAAATATTCAAGTCTACATCTCAGGTTTAGGGGAATAAAGATGAGGACCATGTCATGGCTACACCAAGAATGTTATGGTTTTAATAATGACAAGGACAATCAAGGTGAATGTTTGGATGGAATGGAGCAATCCAGTACCTGCAGAAATTGTATTTATATTACAGTTGTAATTACTTGTTACATCAGAAAAAAAAAGACAAAAATGTGATAAATCTAATGAACAAAGCCTAATAAAAAAAATTGCACCAATTCAAAAGGTTAGACGTCACATGACACCAAGTTATAGTCCAACATGTACACATGAAATCACAAGCTTTTGAAGCACTGCTCCTTCGTCCAGTGAAGACAAAGGAGCACTGCTTCAAAAGTTTGTGATTTCAAATAAACCTACTGGACTGTAACCTTGTGTCGTGTGACTTCTGGCCTTGTCCACCACAGTCCAACACTGGCACCTCTACATCAATTCAAAATGACAGCTCAGCACCTCCTTCAAGGGCACCTAGGGACTGACAAGAAATGCTGGGCCAGCCAGTGATGTCCACATCCCATTAATGAATAAAAAGATGCAGCAATTACAAGCTGCTTTAATACAGCCATTATCAAACGAAGGATATTTTAAGGAGTGTAAGCAGCTGAACTAACCCATACACAAAAATTACATCAAATTGTGCTATTAAAATATCTGAAGTACTAATGTATAAAATGCCAAAATGCTCCAATTATCTTTAGATACTATGTGCAGAGATAAAGGAGTAATCACAAGTGGAACAACAAATGTATTTCTAAAAATAAACCTAAAAACTACCTCAGAGCAATTAAAACTAAAGCTCAGCAAAGTTAGCTAATAAGAAGGGCTCTTGTGGTGCAATGGTAACATCCCTATCTCTAGGTCAGAAGTTCCAAGTCTCCCCTGCTTCAGAGATGTGTTAGAACAAGTCTGTACATGCCAATTACAAATATCTAAACTAGTGGGAAATGCAGCAAGACATGTCCTGCTAACATATCCGCTATTCCAATATGACAGGTTGTTTCATAGTGCACGATCATCTTTAAATGCTGGACCAATAAAGGAAGCCCGATCAGCTGTTGTAAAATCGAAAACCAAAAATCCAATGGCCTGAACTAGATGTAAAATTTTAACAAAGGATAGCAAGGCACATTTATTTTTAGCTGCTCTGATGGTGTAGTGAGCACCCTTCTTGGGCAACTACAGTTGCGTTCAAGTTGCTACCACAGTGCTGCCCAGTAGAGTTCAAGAATGTGAACCCTTTGACTATAAAGGAATGTATGTATACAAGTTGTGTCAGTGCTTCCTTGCACTTGCTGCCCTTGTCTTTTTAGATAGTGGAGGTCACAGGTTTGAAGATGTTCTCTCAGAGGAGATTTGGAAAATCAAAGCAATGCAACCTGTGAACAGTAGCCAGTGCATCAACAATATCCAGGTTATCAAAGAGGGACTACGTAAAAGTAGTGGATGAGTTGACAATCAAACAAACTGCTTTGGACCTTATTGAGTTGAATGGTCTGTTTGCTCACTGTAAATTCACACACTTCTATATCTTCAAGTATGTTGCAGCTACACCTATACTAGCAAGTGAAGAATACTCCAGTTGAAGATCACTAAGCTCTGACTTCTGCATATTGAATCCATTGTTTATCACACGTCATCCTATGTTACAGCTTCACTACAATGGCACCTCATTTTCACATATGCCCAGTGGTGTTCCCGACATTACCAACTCTCCTCCTCCACACCACTCCAAACTCCCTTAACACTACTGAAAATTAGTGAGTTCTTTTTGCGTGGAAAATATTTGAAGATTTTTATATATTTCTCATTACTCTGGCACAGAAAGGGAAATGAGATAACTCCAGTGGGGAACTGAGCACTTGAGTCTCTGAAGTTTAGAGGCTCCATAACAGCGGACTGCGTTGGATTTGTACCCATTTTATTTCCATACTGGTATTAATCAAAACGCAACTAAAGTCAGGAGCTAGACACAGCTTCCTGCACTACCAAGCAAGTGCCTTAAATGTGTTTCTTTTTAAAGGACGAACTATTTTGTTTTTAATGCTATGGAAAGCAAACAAAAGTACTTGGCATAATCGTGTTAGTCATTTTCACTTGGGACTGCTCAGCCAAAGGACATGAGTTTTTAAGGGGGGGGGGTGCAGATACTGCAAACGTGAAGCAAGCAACTAGAGTGAAAAAAAAGGTGCAGAATACATTTCACAGAGACTTTTTAGAAACTCACACACACACACACAAAAATTCAGGGCGGTTATTTTTTGCCGAGGGATTTAGGAGAAGGTGGCAACTAAATGCCGATGGTAGAGAAATGGTGAGTTATTCATTGCCCGCACATTGAGAACACCTCATGAGCAGCAACCCCCATTTCAGCCCCTCCTACAAGCTGAACGGAAACCTGAAAGGGTGAAAGAATTTCTTCAACATTTCGCTGAAAAAAAATTCGTTCCAGGTCTGACCCGGGCTTCCCATGTTTGGGCGCGAAGAGCAGAGACTTGGCAGCGAACAAGACACGAAACAACCCCCCCCCCCCCCCGCCCAAAACCCTACCTTTAATTTATTATGTTCGATCCGCAAAACACAAAAAAAACCTCATTTCACTTGCGAGTAAATAAAAGATAGTCACCGCTCGAACGAAATCGAAATCCGACAAAGGAACCAGAGTCAAGTTTCACATCGGCAAAAGCAGACTCCCACCCCTTCCCTCCAAAAAAAAACCAGAAATAAAAGCAGTGCACTGTCCAATTCTGTCTGACTACTGATAATGTATAGAGAAGGGGGATACACCGATGGACGATTTTCTGGCGATTCCTACCTGAAGCTGCAGAGAGAAAAAGCGAAGCTGTTGAATGAAAGAGTTGAGTGAGGACAAGTTACTGCGCAGTCACAAACACACTCTCTCTCTCTGTTCCTGTGCTGACCTGACGTTAAAGGAAATCGTACCACGTTCCCCAGTGTGTGTTTTTGTGAGTATGCGTTCCTCTCATTCAGTGCA
This sequence comes from Rhincodon typus, assembly GCF_021869965.1. NCBI lineage: Eukaryota > Metazoa > Chordata > Chondrichthyes > Orectolobiformes > Rhincodontidae > Rhincodon > Rhincodon typus. Next base: position 32,842,497 of record NC_063352.1, read on the forward strand.
CATGACATGAAAATACACAATGTGAACTTTGTTACTATTGATCCAGCCTGTGTTTTGGTGGAGATGTGACTGCACTGCAGTGAGTTGGCTTCAATATTTGGAGGGAACTGCTACGTTTTGCAAAGAAGCCGCACTCCTGTCCTGGGTGACGGGTGGGGTGGTATATCTAGAACACGTCTTTTAAAATTGAAAACAATCCCGTTAAAAAGTATTTCGATCTTTAAGAAAAACACATCCCATAAGTGCAAGGGTTTAATAAAATCAGTTTTCATTCATGAAAAGAGGATGTGGGATAAAGATTAAAGATTTTTTTAAAATGTATTTGCTGTGCTAAACAAAATGCAGTAGGTTTCCAGGTGCTGAATAGTTTCTTTGGTATAACGTCTGTTATGTAGAGCTCTCACTTACTGCAATCATCCCACTTCCTGTAATACTTCCATAACCTATTGAAAACTACCCCATTTTGATAGCAACTTGAGTCTGGTGCCTTAAACATAAACCATGCCGACGCATTTTGCAGGCGCATGAAGGATAATTGTGGTTAACAGTTTGGCCAAAGATATAGGTTTCAAGGAGCAGCTCAAAGGAGAGAAAGATGGAGTGGTGAAGAGTTTTTATGAAGGTGTTTCACTGTACACGTTGGCACTGAGACAGACTCAGGCATGGCTGTTAATAGTGGCACATTAAAATCAAGGATATGCCGGGAAGCCTGAACTGCGAGAACACAAGCCTGTTGGATTATTACTTTGATGAGTGTCCTTTGATCTACTGTGAGCAATGCCACTGGAGTGCTGCTAGTATTAAAATGTATGATAATACACCTTTTCTGTCTATTATGTAATATACTTCATGCGACATGGTTTCTGATTGTTTTAAAACTTCAATCAAGCTCAACAGACCATAAACTGCCCTTGGGGAAATCCACCAGTATAGAAAGATTAGGCAGTTATGAAACCTCCCTCTTGATAGAATAAGTAACCTGGCCAAATTTGTAAGCTGAGTAACACATTTTACAAATCTTTCAATTTGTTTGTGAAGGAGGAGTTACATAATCCTTCGGTTAATTTTATTCGTAACATCAGTTTAACTGGACTGTATGCATTTGACGTACAACTGAGTGCGAGCAACAACAGTTTGAATTTATGTAACACCTTTAACATGGTAAAACATCACAATAGTTAGATGGGGAAGGAGTAGAGTGAATCAAACAAAATTTATGACAACTGAATAAGGAGGTATGGGGCAGATGACTAAAGGTTTGGTCAGAGGTGGATTTTAAGGAGTGTCTTTAAGAACTAAAAAGAAACAGAGAGGTTTTGGAAGGGAATTCCACAGTATAGTGTTATTGCAGCATCGGTGATAGTATGTTTAAAATTGGGATGCTCTAGAGGTCAGAATTGGAGCAGCATAAATATCTCAGTGGGTTATGCTGGAAGACATTACAGAGGTGGATGGAGGGTGAGACCATCAAGTAGTTTGTAAACAAAGATGAGAATTTCAAAACTGGAGTATTGTTTAGCTGAGTTGTGTGAACAAAAATGGCTGAAAGTTAGGACATACATAGCAGAATTTTGGATGACTTCAAGAGCTGCTGGACAAGCAGAGGCTGACAGTTTTTTATTTGAAATGCTGTGTCATTGAGAAGGCCACCGTAACTGCTGTATGAAACTCTGCCAGAGGTCCAGGATCAAGGAGCAGCCCAAGCTAGAATTATAAAGAAAGCGATTGGATACCATTTCACCTTTGTCTTCATGGATGTTTCACTGGAGTCGATTTGGCCAAAGTGATATCAGAGGTAACTCCTGGCTCATAGGCCTGTTGCGTGGACACTTTCAGTGGCAGCGGGTTGTTGACTGTGGCAGTGTTGGTGCAGAGGCAGGGGCTCCTGGCTGCAGTAGGCCCGGAATGGGGTCCGTGCAGATGTCCTGGAGCTGTGTTTGGGACCCCAGCCGATGAAGATAAACTCTATTCAAATACTTTCTTTTTACTCTTTTGTACCTCAAAATGGTGCCAGATTGTACGGATAGAACACTTTACATTGTATCTCTCTAGATATATGTGGCAATAAATCATTCATTCAATCAAGTTACAGAGTGCAGATGTTAGAAGGCCAATTATGAATGTGCACAAACACATCGAAGCATTATCAAAGATGGAGTGTAAATCAATACAAAAGTGAGTGCTGTATAGTGAGCCTGGAGACACTTGGTTACTGCATCAGCATGATTGCATGGAGCATGATCCAATGCATAGTAGATGCAATATGCAGGTTCAGGGATGTCCATTCAATTAGTGTAACAGGGTGAGCACGATTGGGCTTCCATCTCCCAAAGCTGCCTGGGAATACAACTGGGTGCTCGGAGTACCAAACCCAACCTCCCAAGTAGCTCCCTGTAGATCCATTTATAAGGGAGCATGTAAGACATGCTCAAATCTTCCTTTTCTTTAGCATCCAGAATTAGATCATAATCCCTTTCTAAGTAGTCCCAAATTCTTGACAACTGGTTTCTGAATTCTTTACAAATGTGAAAGTATAGGATGAGTATGGCTCTGGTCCACAAGAACAGACGTATACTCCCAAGTAACAGTTAGGACAAGGCATTTTAACTCAAATTGTGTAACCCATTCCACTGTACTCACACCAGAGATACAGTGTGACTGCATATGAAGTAGGAACAATAGAAGCAACATAAAAAGCATTGTACATCAATTATGCTACAGAATGAACTTGAACATATAAGCACAAGCTGACCCATCCTTATTTCAGTGAGTAGTGCAAGATTGCTTAGGAGCAGAGAAATAGAAATATGCAACCCAACCCCTCAAACCTGCTCCAATATTCAATTAGAATCACGATGCTTAACCTCAACCAAGACGTCCTGTTCCTGATTCCTTAATACTTCTACCAAACTGCAAAAATCAATCTTAGTCATGAAAGTTTTAATTATTCCAACATATACAGAGTTCTTTCATGGAAAGGATGGCAGATTTTCCAAAAAAAAAAGCCTTTCACCCAAGTTTTGGAACCTCTGCCCTAAAGGATAGGATATATGAACTTACAAGATAGGAACAGAAGTAGATCATTTGGCCCCTTGAGCTTTCTCCATTATTCAATAACATCATGGCTGTTTCTGTACTGAATTCCACATTCCCATCAACCCCAAATAACACTTGGTTCCTCTGCCTAACAAGTCTATCCACTTCTGTCTTAAAAATATTCACTGACCCTAGCTCCGCCTTCTGTGAAAGTTCCAAAGTTACACAACCCTCTGAGAGAAAATAAATTCACCTCAATTCTGAAAGAGCAACCTCTAATTTAAAACAATTTTAATACAAAACGAAACATCCTTCCATATTTACCTTGTCAGGACAATTCGGAATCTTATACACTTTAATCAATTCATTCTTCTAAACTCCAATGGAAACAAGCCCAGCTTGTCGAACCTATCGTCATAGGACAACCCACTTGTTCCAGGCTTCAATCCAGTAAACCTCCACCTCCAGTGCATTAGCATCCTCAAAAATGGAGACCAAAATATACACAGTATTTAGGATGTGATCTCACCAATGTCCCATGTAATTGAAATATTACTTCTTGGTTATGTGCTATACCTGTTGTTCTAACATTTTGTGACTCATACACCAGAACACATCCCCCTGCAGTTTGAAGTTCTGCTGTTGTTCTCCATTAAACTAATATTCTGCACTTTTTTATTCTTCCTGCCAAAGTGAGAAACCTTACATTTTTCCTCATTGTACTGCATCTGCCAGACTTCCGCCCATTCATCCAGCCTATCCTGCATCCGTCTAAAACTTCCTTATGTCTTCTTCACAACGTACTTTGCTGCCTATCTTAGTGTCATTTGCAAAGTTATTTGCCTCATCTTCAGTCCCCTCAGCTAAGGCATTAATATAAACTGTGAGAAGCTGTCACTTATCACAACCTGCCAATCAGACAGAGATCCATTTATTCATATTCTGTTTTTTGCCAGCCAGCCAATCTTCTATCCTTGCTAATATGTTACCACCTGTACTATTAAATTTTATTTTCTGCAACAACTTTTGATGTGGCCCATTATCAAGTGCCTTCTGGAAACCCAAGTGCATCATACCTACAGATTCTATTTTATCCTTAATATGTTACTCTTCCTAAGAACTCCAGTTAATTACGTAAACATGATTTCCCTTCAAATATTCCAGACCAACTTTTCCTAGATACATTGAGTTTTTCAAAGTGCTCAGCTATAATCTTTTTAATGATCAATTCTAATGGCACCCCATATCAGATCAAGCTAACTGGCTTATAGTTTTCTATTATCTGCCTCCATCCCTTGATTGAGGGATTGTATTTGCTATTTTCCAGTCCAATGGAATCTTTAATGAATGGAGGAATTTTGGAAAATTAGCACCAATGCACCTAGCTCCTCATTAACAGTCTTCTTTAAGACCATAGGATGATATCAATCAGGATCTGGACACTTGTCAGTCTAGAGCTCTCTCAATTCATCTGGTACCAATTCCCTTGTGATTGTGAAAACTGAAAGAACTGTGGATGCTGTAAATCAGGAACAGAAACAGAATTGCCGAAACATTAACTCCAACCTTTTCTTCACAGAAGCTGCCAGACCTGCTGAGCTTTTCCAGCAACTTCTGTTTTTGTCCCTTGTGATTGTGATTTTGTTCTTCTCTTCCTCCCACCTCCTGATTTAGAACTATTAAAGAAATGCATGTCGTAGCCTCTACAATAAAAGCAGAATCAAAATATTCGTTCATTTTGCCTACCATTTCTTTATTATCTACTTTAACTCTCCATTCTCACTCTCTGGAGGTGAGATTTACTTACTCGTTTCCTTTTTTTTTAATTTCTGGAGGAACTCTTGCTACCTGTTTTTACATTCCTAGACAGCTTGCTGTCATAGTCTAATTTCTTCATACCGATTAACCTTTTAATCATTCTTACTGTTCTTCTTATTCTGACTTGCCATTCACCTTTGCACAATTACATGCTTTAACCTTAAGTTTGATACTTTCCTTAACTTCTTTAGTTAACCATGGATGGGGCATTCTCCATTTACAATTTTTCTTAATTGTAGAATATACTTATTATGAATCTTCTGAAATATCCCTTGAAATGCCTGCCACTGTATCTCAATTGATCTATCCCCTAGCTTACTATGCCAATTCACTTCAGATAGCTCAGCTTTCATACCTACATAGGTGTTTTTATTTAGGTTTAACACACTAGTCTTGGCCCAATCTTCTCCTTTTCAAACTGAATGTAAAATTCAATCATATGGTTGTCACTGCTCCTCAGGGTGCCTTAACTCTAAGGTCATTAATTAATCCTGCCACATTACACAGTACTAAGTCTAATATAACTAGCTCTCTGATCAATTCCAAAAATTGCTACTCTAAGAAACTATCTTGAAAGCATTCTATGAATTCTTTGATGATCATTGAATTTTGAGAAACTGGTAGAATAAACATTTCATCAGTTCATATAATGGGTCAGGTTTAGTACAGAGAATCACAAAAGTTTAGAATATAATATCCCACATTAAATTGAGACAATAATAAGTAAAGGCATCCTTTCAATGATTTATTCAATAAATAGTGTGCCTGTAATAACTTGCCAGAGCAATAGCCTTAGGTAAAAATCTTGTCCTTTCTGTCATGAGGGCCTCCAGCCTTGATATCAATAGTTTTGATATCGCTAAGACACACTCCTAAAGATAGACACTTAGTTCCCTTCAACGTTCTAACAGGCACAAGTGAAATCAAAAATGTATGCCCAAAAGAAATGCTGACAATCAAGCTCGTAGATTTTTTTTTCCCAGATTAACCTCCTAGCTAATACCTTTATTCTCAATGCATGGCTATCCAAAGTGTGTGCTGAGTTTAAACTTTGGAGTCATGATCACCAAGGCTGCAATGGTTGACCCCCATTCTCCTACCTTCATAGATCTCCACCAACTTTACTCTAACAAACACCACTGCTCATAATAACATAAGGAAATTTTTGAGCCTTGAAATGTGGTCACAGTGTACAGTGGTTCACAAAGCACTGCCTTAATTGATCCACCACAGAACAAAACAAACATTTATCAGGTGACATCTTGATAACTGGTATCCTGATATCAACTGTCTTTCTTTCATGGATGGTTAAATAGCTTAGTGAATGGTCATCAGTCACATTAAAGTCAACTGCTGTCTGCAGTCTGTGTGTCTGTGCAAAGGAATTCACTGTCAGCTACCTTTCTGACCAATTTCTTAACACCCAAAAGTTATCAGCAGTCATCAGTTCAAGGATGGCACCTAGTCAGGGTCAGGATTTTTGCCCTGGGTGACTGCCATGTGACTGACCAGGCCAATTCCTGACCCATATATCTTTCAGCACATGGGCAGGACATCCCAGTCCATCCAAATTGATTTTGCAAGAGTTTTGCCTGAATAATTGTGGGACTGGCTTCAAGAAGGATGATGGTATTTGTTTGACAGCCTTCTCCTCGAATCCCAACAGATTGCTGATGAACTTCCCAAGTGCCCTTATGTATAACTGCTACTCAGTCCAGGTGTTCCTGCTGTACAAGAATGTAGAATAACTGGTCCATACACTCGAAACTGAACCAAGCAAGGGCACAATGTCAAGAGAAAATAGCATAAAAAAGCATCATAGACAAAATATAATGCAGAGTTTCTCATTTTTACAGAGTAAATATATAATGTGTCAACAAAACTGAGTTTTGAGATCAGTTTTTCTTTAAACGCTTGTATTTTAAAAGGACCGCTTTCTTTCGGAACATTGTTTGTGTGATATTTGCACGTGCATAATGTGATATAATTTATACATTGCATTGTTAATGTTCTAAATGAATAACTTCATGTGATATGGAGTACTGAGTTCTTCATCTGTGACTCAGTGGTAGCACACACACCTGTGAGTCACCAGGTTGTAGTTTAAGTCCAGCTCCAGAGCCTACACGTGATTGCTAGGGTAGCACTACAGTGCAGTGTGGAAGGACTTTGTGACCAGCTGTATATAAAATTCTGGCTGTCAATTTACACTGACTCAGAGCCAGCATGAATGCAGGATACTTGCCTTCTCCAGTCTTTTACCTTGGGAGTGCAGAGTTAAATGGGGTTTTGCCAGATGTAACTCAAGAAGAACATAAACAATTGTGAAATTCACACGTCAGTTGTCCCAGAGCAGGCCCCGTGTTAATCAATTACAAATAATTTTTTTTCAGATAAAATAGTGCAACTACGTTCTTACACTATGAAATGAAAGTTTATGGGAAATATTAGGCAAATTTGAACAGAACAGTAAGATCAGCAAGCTATGAAAAATTATCGTATGCTGTCCCCTAGTGTTAATGTTTAGGGATGTTTCCTAAATTTTTATTATTTGTCAAAAATTTAGAAAACTACACAATGAAGTGTGAAACTTCAAATACATGCAAAATACTGTAGATGCTGGAAATCTAAATGAAAATAGAAAGTACTGAAGAAACTCAGCAGGAACTCTGGCAGCATTGTGTGGAGAGGGAAACAGACCCAATGTTTCAAGCATGAAATTATTCTTCTTCAGAAGTGTAAAACTCTGCGGCTTCCTGGAAGTTCAGCTGGTTATTTCAGCTTTTCCTGCATATTTTGGCTCTGTACAGTTCTTAACCCCTACCCAACTTAACATGGAGCTACAGATGTAAAATGTTCAGAAGGGTTATTATTTGACCCACTGGTTTTATGTAAAACTTTATGTTCTGCGCCCGTACTGACTCAAAATTAGTTTAAAATAGTTCATTTTGTTCAGGAATATAACTGGAAGCAGAGAGAAGAGATCATATGCTGGATTCAAACCTTAATTCCAAATATGAAAGCTTCTTTGTAAGCTGTAGGCTCTGTAAGTCTCTAACTATCTACTCCTTCCTATGAGATTATTCTTCTAGAAAACACACCATTTATTAGAGGCATAACAATTGAATTTGGTAATATTTTGGTCTCTTCATGGGAGGATTTTCATTCTGTGCTTAGGTCTTCCAATACTTAAATTTGGATATAGTATTTGTCATTCTGCAGTTATTATACATGTAATGTGTAAAATAGACATTCAGAAATAGGAATATTTTTGCAAGATAAAACAGCCTGACAAAAAAAATCCATGAGACATATTGTTGATAATAAATGTAAATTCCAGCTGAGAAAATCTCACTTTAATAAAATAATGTTTTCAATCTAATATATCCAGCCAGGATCTACAGTTCAATCTGTGAATATCTAGTCTGGTCAAATAGAGTCTCACTAGTCATCAAAGAACTATCTTTCCTTTATACTTAGAAATAATGGCAAGGGTTGATTGTGAGAATATTCAACTCTGTGTAGACCATCAAAACTGTGACATTAACCTCTCATACCTGTAGGAAAGGTGTGCTTCTATCTTTCACCTACATTTAATAGCATAGCAAACTCCTGCTAAAAACTAGTGGTAGAACCAGTTTTGGCTGATTACCTCAGGGTGTCATATTTGAGATGTGGTAGGAAGGGGAGCACAGCCCAGAGTGGAGAACTGGGAAGTGCCAATATACTTAAATTAAAGGCCTTAACAAGAAGCCACCTGGAAGACCTGCCTGGGAGGAAAATGGAGAAAAGACTTACTACCAAGCACTCTTGAATTGCTTCTCCATTTTGTTCCCACAAGTTTGGGGCTTATAATAAATCACTACTGATGTAAAAAGTCCACTTTCTGTTTGAATGCAACCAGTATTGAGTCCATCATATCTCTTCTTTGTCCACATTACATCTGTTTACAGCAGGAAGTGTCCTTTTTGCCAATGTTGTCTCCTATTCCTACTTTTCTTCCACTTTTAAATGTATGATCCATAAACTTCTCTGCCTTTCTCTCCTGCTTAAAGACTTACCTTTAGACATATTTCTTTGGCTAAGCTTTCAGTCACCCATCCTTAGCTTGTCAAAATTTTGGCCCTTTGGGACAATATTCTACACTAAAGTGGTTGTTTGTAGGTTTATTTTCATTCTTCCATTCTGTAGCTTTGTTTCTAAGAATGTATTAAGTGTAAATCTTTATGTGAAATCATCGCTTTCAGTTCCACAAGTGCATTTCCCATACCCTACACAACACATCTACAGTTGTAACATCTTGTGACCTTTTTTAAAAATACAGATAATTCTGTTCAAGCTAACTGCTATATTGACTTTGGTATTTTTCCCTTTTAATGATTTATCCTACCTTAATTCTCCCTTATAAAATTACTTTTCGCATGAATATTGTCATCTATTTCTCCTTTCGTTATTAACTGTTCCCGGTTAGATTAATTTCCCCAGTACCTCTCCTTTCTACTTCGAATAGTTGCTTACTTATTTTAAGTCTTTATCAGTGCATTAGCATTCTCCCTGCTCATATGTACAAAAGTGCTCTACCTGACATATCTTTCAACAATAATCTTCTTGTTCTTCCCAAGCAGGTGGCTGTTAAATAATCTTGATATTACCATTTGGGAAGTAATGATTGGAAGATTATTTCCTAATCATCTGTAAGTTCATCTTGCAGGAATCTAGACTTTATTTACCAAAATCATTGACTCCTACATGTACCACGACTGGTTGTTCTTGCCCTTCTTGTCAGCCTATTTTCAGTCAATACAGTACATCTGCCTGGATGGCAACAAAATATCTGTGATTGTTGGCTTGGACTGTAACAGTGACTTAAACTACTGGTTTTCTGTTACTACTATTGTCTTGTTAAAGTCCCCTTAACATGACTTACATCATTGGCTGCCAAATTTACTGTTTGCCAGTGCAGACATGATGGGTCAAATGGCTTCCTTCCATAAGATAAGAATTCTGTGATGTTTGGAACCATGTCCAGGAGCCTTATATTTCTTGCAGTTGTTCTGGGTACTCCTGTGATAGTCTCTTCATGCCTTTTCCTACCAGGTCTCCATCACTCAGCAGTCTGATTTCTCTCAAAATCTCTCTGTCACCTAATAAAGGTCAAAATCACTGACAACTCCCACGGATGTACATGAATATCTGGTGTTCAAATCTCTGACAATCTTATTGTCCCTTCTGTGAGGCCATTTTTGGGTTTTCTTCATTTGTTCTTTGCATCTCCTGCTCGATCTACTTAGCACCATTTGTGACTCCTCGGATGCTGAAGCAGTCCATGTTCAAATGCAACAAGATCCGGACAATATCCAGGCTTGGGCTAACAATTCGCAAGTAACATTCACACCACACAAATGCCAGTCAATGACTATCTCCAATTAGAGACAATCCAACCACCGACCCTCGACATCCAATGGTGTTACCACCACTGAATCCCCCACTATCAACATCCTGGGGATTGCCATTGACGAGAAATTCAACTGGACCCACCATATAAACATAGTGGCTATAAGAGTAAGTCCGAGGCTAGGAATACTGAGGCGAGTAACTCATTCCTGACAGCCCAAAGCCTGTTCACTGTCTACAAGGCACAAGACAGGAATGAGAGGGAATACTCCCCATTTGTCTGGATGAGTGCAAATCAAACAACACTCAAGAAGCTTGACACCATCCAGGTCAAAGCAGCCCACTTGATTAGCACCACATCCACAAAGATCCACTCCATCCAAGACCGATGCTCAGTAGCAGCAGTGTGTACCATCTACAAGATGCACTGCAGAAATTCACCAAAGTTCATCAGACAGCATCTTTTAAACCCATGACCACTTCCATTTAATAGAACAAGGGCAGCAGATACATAGGAACACCACCACCTCCAAGTTCCCCTACAAGCCGCTTACCATCCTGACTTGGAATATATCACCGTTCCTTCACTGTCGCTGGGTCAAAATCCTGGAATTCCCTCCCTAATAGCATTGTGGGTCAACCGCAGCAGGAGGAATGTAGCAGTTCAAGAAGGCAGCTCACCACCACCTTCTCAAGGGCAACTAGGGACGGGCAAGAAATGCTGGCCAGCCGGTGATACTCATGTCACATGAATGAATAAAAAATAATACAGACAGACACAAACAAAATATTACTGATTATTTTGGGTGGGAGCCATAATTTAATGGCAGCAGTCCACAGGGTTTGTTGATTCTTTTAGCTGCCAGGATTTTCTGTTCTTCAATCACTTTTCTCCATTTTTCACAGGAGGCACAAAGTAATTGGTGTACTAATTAAAAAGTTTCTTAGGTACTGCCTATGGTAACTGTAAGCACCAATAGCTTACAGCAACTCGTGGGAGAAAATAGCTGGCTCTCTTCAAATTACAGCAGACACACACAAACACACAGACACACACACGTACTCTTAAAGCAGTCCAAGGGTTCTTTATCATTTAAACATACAAGCAGTTCAGCTGCCCGGGAGCTAATCTGAAAGTTGTCATCAGGCTGATGACCTTTGGCATCCAAATTAGCCACAATTGCACAAACCAGTTACTTGTGGCCAGCCAAATCTCACTCTGCATTCTGCCAAAACATTCAGGCTGTCTGCAGAAAGTTTCCCCACTGCTTGAACAATGCAGCATTTTAAACACCACATACTGAGTTTCAGTAACTTGTTTTTTGAAAGTGTGGCAATTGCCTGTACAATGTTTAGATTTAAAACAGTCCTCTTTTGATTTTAGCCCACCGTCAAAAATACAGAAAAGAAAATGATATGGAATTTCCAAAAGAAGAGGAGTGAAGATCGCAATATTCATCAGGGAATCTATGATAGTGGTGGAGAGGGATGATATCTTAGAAGAATCATCAAATGGGGCCATATGGGGAGAAGTGTGAAAGTGGCAAACACACTGTTGGGTGCGTGTCAAAGGCCTTCAAACAGTCAGGGGCAGTCACAAGATCAAATATGTAATCAAATTTCAGGGAAGTGTAAGAATAATAAGACAATAATAGTAGGGGATTTTAGCTACACAAATGTTTAACTGTGATAGTTTAAATGTGCAAGGTAGAAGGGAGTGAAAATCTTAAAATGTACACAGGAGAACTTTTCTAACCGGTATGTAGAAAGCCCAACAAGGGAGGAGGCAGTTCTGGACCTAAATTTTAGAAATGAGCCTGGGCAAGTCAATCAACTAGGAGCACTACTGCAGCTAAGACTGTGTCTGCACAGTGGGAAGCATTTAAGGAGGCAAGAGTGAGAGTATAGGACAAATACTTTTCTGTAAATATATGGGTGGGACAAAGACCGAAGCGTCCAGGATGTCAAGGGACATAAAGGTTAAGTTTTGAAAACAGAAAGTGCCGGAGAAGCACTGCAGATCTGACAGCATCTGTGGAGGCAGAAACAGGGTGACTGTTTTGAGTCCCACATTACTCTTCTTTCGAAATATTGCCTGGTGTGATTCGGAAGCCCCATTCCAGCACGGCAGCCTCCGACACTTCTACTGCAGAGGACAACAATGGGCTACAATTTGCTGAGCTGTTTCCTATGGGCCCTGTTCTTGGCCAACTGACATTTTCATTTCAGTTTGCCTCTTCTAGTGTCCTCCCGGAGATCTCAACCATCAGAGACTACTTCCCCATTGTCAAGCTCAATGTCTTCTACCTGTATATCTTGCATGCAGACTTACTAGCAGCAGAGGAATAGACACCCAAGAAGCTGAGGACAAGTGGTCATTTCACTGTACAGAGATCTTTGGGTACGTGGCCATCATCCATCTGATGAATTTGGCTGAGCCAAAGTTAGAAATGGCAACAGATATGCTGATATCACTGAACATCTCTCTTTCATCTTTCTCAGTCTCAGACTATTTGCAAGAAGTGGGCAGCACGGTGGTACAGCACCAGGGACCCGGGTTCGATTCCACTCTCGGGTGACTGTCTGTGTGGAGTTTGCAATTTCTCCCCATGTCTGTGTGGGTTTCCTCCGGGTGCTCCAGTTTCGTCTCACAGTCCAAAGATGTGCAGGCTAGGTGGATTGGCCATGCTAAATTGCCCATAGTGTTCACGGATGTGTAGATTAGATGGGTTATAGGGGGATGGGTCTGGGTGGGATGCTCTGAGGGTTGGTGTGGACTTGTTGGGCTGAAGGGCCTGTTTCCACACTGCAGGGATTCTATTCTATAAATTAAATGATACAAAGCTCTGCTTATAACTAGTAGAGTACAAACCATAACTGGCATTGTGTAATTTAATTAATTTCTCTCTGACTGACCTACAAAGACATCTTTCTGCATCCACATGCAAACATTCAACAGAAGGCAAGTCTTCTTTGATTGATAGAGAATTTCAGAGAAGAAACAAAAACAAAGAGCCTCTGTGTTATGGTTATACTGATGATCAGAAATGAGCTATTACTAACAGAGATAAAGATTAATATGCGTGAAGAGTTCCACCCTGTCTTTTATCAGCAGTCTGGAACAAGTTAGTATATATCCTCAGAGGCCCTTAGACCACTGAAACATAGATCTGAGACAAGTTTGCTCCATTTTTATAATTATCTTTACATTCCAAGTTAGTCCTTAGTAAAGGTTCCCACACAAATAAGAAGTGATATGATAGGCTGAATCTTCCCATATTTTGGCAAAGTATCAATTTCAGAGTGATGATTAAAAATCTGGCTATCTCAGCCTTGAATATATTTAATCACCCACTTTTGTTTATCCTGTGTAGTAAAGAATTTCACAGATTGCCTACCTTTTTAGTGAAGAAATTCTTCCTCATCTCTGTCCTAATTGCATGACCCCTTACTCTGGTCTGAGACTCTCCCATAAGGGGGAAACAACCTTTCCGCATCCATCCCGTGAGCTCCCTAAGTATTTTATGTTTCAATGAGGTTGCCCGTTATTCTTCCCAAGAATGTTCTCAAGAAGGGTCACCGGACCCGAAACGTTAACTCTGTTTTTTTCCTTCACAGATGGAAGGCAACTTTTCCAGCAACTTTGTTTTTGTTCCTGATTTACAGCATCCGCAGTTCTTTCGGTTTTTATTCTTCCAAAGTTCAGTGAGTACATGCCCAAGCCACTCAATCTCGGTGTGGGGAATGTAATATGAATCGAGCAGGGCAGTTCCAGCTGCCAGAATTTGACTGGGTGTGTGGCTGGGTTTTAATGATGGCGGTGGCATCAGTAATCCTGTGTAGAGATCCCAGAAGTGGCCAGTAGATGGGAGAATACAAGAAGTGGGGTGGCATCAGAGCACGGTGCTTAGTTAATGCGGTGAGTTTGATAAGGTAACAGGAGGAAACTTGCCTGAGTTCGCTGAGGGAAACCTTTTGTGAAACTCACCAAAATGATACTTGGATGATTTCTGATCAGATTCAGACCCAAGGGACTGTTGCAATTCTTTTATATCTTATTTACAGGAATTTGTTGACTGTTGTATCTACATCATGGCCTTATTCAAACAGTAGTGCGGAGACTGCTCAAGACCTGAGCTCTATGGGTATGTTTTGCCCAATGACAGCTTTTTGATTGGTTTTTCAATCCAGACCAGTTGTATGTGAGCTCTGGCAATTTTTCTCACCCAATTCCCTGTTGCTGATTTCATTAATTAGGCATCAGGCCTCCACAGCCCAACTCTTGCGCAGTCGGTAATCAGAAGAGGTAGGAGTGCTTGCCAATGCAGGGATCTCCCAGCATTCATGTCATGTCAAGTCATTTTTAAACCCAATCTGCACACCACTTAAAATGCTGCAAGCCAGGAACTGCCTTTAGTGGGTTGCTGTACAATTCAAAACTCCAAGGTAAAGGGAGGGAACTGGTCACCCTGTTTCATCAACAAGGACGTGGAGGTGTTGATAGAAGGTGTAAGTAGAAAGAAGGGCTATCCTCTTTCCCCAGGACCGACAAAGGAGACCACAGTACGAGACCAACCTGGTCTGAAGTAGCAACCCAGGTCCATGCTGTCTGGAGTAACATGCATTAATATCACAAGATTCTATGTCCTGCAAAGCTAAGTACCATCATCTTCTCTTTACTACCTCACACCCATTCTAACTCTGACACTCAACCCTCCCACAAAGGTTCATGGTCTACCAATCTCACTATTGCGTGCAGCATCTTTCCTCAATGGCTGTCACCCATGCCACTCCCACAAACTACCAATCCTTCTTGCCCTCTGTTCTTGCTACTCAATCAGCCAGGATGCCTCACCGCCATTCCTGTTCCAGCATCATTACTAACAGCTCTTCCAGGTATTTTCATTTCATTCAATTCCTCCTTTTGTCTGAATGCAGGAACAAACAGCCTATAAAAGGGCCAGGATGGATAACAGGAAGGCCAATACTTGTCTCCTTACCCCTTCTAAGGTCAAAATCCTTGAGATAACTGAAGAGGATCATGACTACTCATGCTGAGACCTGGCAACCAAGAAATCTTTGCTGTGCTGTGCTGCACGAGTTCCCTTTAACACTACATCATAGAGCTGTACAGCATGGAAACAGACCATTCGGTCCAACATGTCCACAGCAACCAGATATCCTAAATTAATGTAGTCCCATTTGCCAGCATTTGGCCCATATCCCACTAAACCCTTCCTATTCATGTATCCATCCAGGTGCTTTTTAAATGTTGTAATTGTACGGGCCTCCACCACTTCTTCTGGCAGCTCATTCCATACACACCCCACCCTCTGCAAGAAAAAGTTGCCCCTTAGGTCCCTTTTAAATCTTCCCCGTCTCACCTTAAACCTATACCCTCTAGTTTTGTACTGCCCCATCCTGGGGAAAAGACCTTGGCTATTCACCCTCATGATTTTATTAACTTCTATAAAGTCACCCCTCAGCCTCTGATGCTCTAGGGAAAATAGTCCCAGTCTATTCAGCCTCACCCTATAGCTCAAAACCTCCAATCCTGGCAACATCTTTGTAAATCTTTTCTGAACCCTTTTAAGTTTCACAACAGACTTCCAAAGCAGGGAGACCAGAAGGGTCTAGGCCCGAAACGTCAGCCTTCCTGCTCCTATGATGCTGCTTGGCCTGCTATGTTCATCCAGCTCTACACCTTGTTAGACCAGAATTGAACACAGTTTTCCAAAATTGGCCTAACCAATGTCCTGTACAGCCACAACATGACCTCTCAACTCCTTTATGCAATGCACTGACCAATAAGGGAAAGCATATCAAATGCCTTCTTAACCATCCTGTCCACCTGCGACTCTACTGTAAACAAATTCTATGTGGAGGAATTAGTACAAACGGTAGAGTTTGTTAGAGTTGCTTAGTTTATATTGGTATCACTGCCCACATTCTCCACTTTGCAGGGGAGGGTTTGTAGCTCAATTAGCTACCATTCCTTTGTGCCATGCAATGTTTGAACCCTGTCTAAAGGGCTACCACTATTTTTGTAATGCCAATCAGAACACTGTTGTCGTTCTTGAATGTGGGGCACTAGATGTTGTAAAGCTTTCAAACAGTTGGTAATGTTAACTTTATTAAACAATGGGAAAAGCGAAGACAAACAAAAAAGCCAAAATTGTTTTTGGAACTACATAGCAGCTGCTTCCCTTTCAAGCAACGAGAAATTTACAGTCAATGAATGATGACTTCACTCAACTCAGATTTATTGGAAGTGGATGTCAATGAAGTCCTGTCTGGCTTGTTATGCCCGACGTTGCATTGCTGAGTTTTGACGAGGGTGATGTTCCTCCCTCTCAGTATTCTCATCTTCCTCCTTGGGAGACAGTGGCTGTTTTCCCAATTCTTCAACATCCATTATATCCCTGTTTGGTTGCTCCAGTTGCACAAGAGCACATTTCTGCACAAAAAAGATTATGTAACACACACTGTCATGAGTGTACTATTAGGTCCCCTGCACGTCAAGGAGGAGAGTTAGAGGGGATTTGAGGAAAAGCTTTTTTACCCAGTGGGTGGCAAGGGAATTAAATGCACTGTCTGGGAAGGTAATTGAGGTACAAAACCTCACAATGTTTTAAAAAGTATTTGGATGACATTTGAAATGCCATAACATTCAAGGCTATGGGCTATGTGTTGAAACCTATGACTAGTGTAGATTTAAAATAGTTTTATTGGTGCAGACTCAGTGGACCAAAAGGCCATTCCCATACTTTATGATTCTATGATTTCTGTTTGCACTAAATGGCAAGACAGAAACACTATGAACCTGTAAGTTTTGAATGATATGGCACTATGCAAAAAGCATGACAAGATGAGATGCTGTGCACATCCATGTATGCACAAAGCAAACTCAGAGCCCCGCAATGCACCCTTTGTGGATGTATTAGGCAGGTGTGTGTCCTGTACACAAAACAGTCTGGCAGTGACATTGTAATCTGTAGTCGTTACATGCTGAAGTTCCTTCTGAGTTAGTCAAGATGTGGCATGATATGGTGAGGTTGGTGTTTTACCAATGATACTTTCGCAGACAGAGGGTGCAGCTGTTGCTGCCCATGGAGTTTGTCCCACAATATTAGAGAATGATGGTCAACATGGGGTCCAGAGAGAATTCCAGTGAGCTGCAACCATCAAGTAACTGCTGTTGATTTTAAATTCGGAAATTGGTAACAACAATCCACATAGCAATGTGAGATTAGCTAATCGTGAGAAGCACATATATGGAAATAACTCATCATGGCTTACTAACAAGATCCACATACAGCATTGGAACCTCAAGCGGAAAGTCCAACTTTTGTTTCTTAACATGGAGAATCTAATTTTTCTGAAATTCTAGCTACATTTTCCCAACTTTGTTGCCCTTGCCCATGTTATTTATGGGCTGGAAAAATTCATCTCTGAATATTTCAAATTCATTGAATGTTTCTTATCTGCTGCATTTTCGTAAGTTATAGCTTTTAGGAAAAAACTTAACAGGCTCTTTCTTCTGCAAAAGTGGAAGGTTGAGGATAGACCAAATCATTTCTTTTAAAACTACAAAGGGTGTTAATAGAGGTGTAGAAAATGTTTCTACTTCGATAATGTCCAAAGACGTTCAAGAAAAAGAACAACCTCTGTACCTTTCACCCAAATCTTATTTGCCATTCACCACTGATTTCCTACTCTGAGTTCATTTCTGTTTCTGAAAGTAATTACTGTCGCTATATGACATGCTCTTCGCCTGTCAATCCAATTTCTGTCACTGTTCTTAATGTCTCAATAGGTCACATGTTACAGCTGCTTCTCACATCTGAATTCCTGTACTCTGTCTGGCTACTTTATTTCCAATTATCTGTATTTATTTCTTTATGTTTGGTTTGGCCTGAAACCATTTAGCACCTTTCCACTACTTCTCCTTCACAGAAGTCTAAACTCTTCCTCCCCACCCCCAGACAGAAAGTTAGTCCACCAAAGCAGCAGAGCTTACCCAACACAATTTGTCCTGCAACCATGCAAGACATACATTACATATGAAGTCTCCTTCTGTATTGAAATATATTCCAGAGAAATGTTTTAAAATAGCACAATCTAATACAATCTATACCTACTTGGTTACCATAGTAATAGGATTAAAGGCTAAGTGTGTTAGGCTTCTTAACTAGTAGAACAAACATTGATGCCATTATGATTTATTGTTCAGTGAAGTCTTAAGTTCTGGTGAGAATGTTCTCTATCATTCTGTGTCAATCATCTAACAGCAAAGCTTTTATAATCTACTCAAAACAGAAGAAACAATTAATAATTTTGATGTAATATTTAATAGATTGAATAAGATTTCTTACAGTGTAGTGAACAGTAAATTTATGTATCCTAATTGTTTTAAAAAATAAATCCGCACAAGAATTCAGATGTTTTGTTTCTTGCTTTACAAAATGTAATAATTCTATTTAAAAACAGTGAATGCAACTGCTATATTTCATAAATCAAATCAATACAGGAGTCCAGAAATCAACTGGTGGTTCAATATGTGAGAAATGCTGTTAATTTCTAGCAAGGACAACGAACAACAGAAATCCAACAAAGCAAAATACAACTGATGCTACATTAATTGGAATCTTTAATATAGTGTTGATGTATTTGACTGAAATTCTGAACATATTCGATCTTCATTTCAAACTATGGTTCTATGGTTCTATTTCTTGCACAGCTTGGTGTCATATTTGATAAACAATGAATACTGATTCTCAACAACATATCAGAATTCTAAGTGTATTAAGTCACGACTGCTGCCCAGATAACAGGATGCCACTACATAATATATTTAACATTTACTATACATCTAAAGTGCAATTACTGTTTAAAAGTCTTACACTGATTGTCATTGATGCTGAAATTATTTTAAAAACCTGTGAAAACAGTGTAGGCATTTTTAAGTAGTGAAACAGAATCATGGAATGAAGTTAAAAATGTTTAAACAGCTAGATCACTGAAGCTAAAAAAAATCTGAAATTCATGTATATTGACATGTCACATAGGAACACTTTTTACAGTAGTTCTAATAGTTCATAATGATCTGTATTCCCATCTGTGACCTGCAACGCCATACATATTACACCATTACAGTAATCATCAGGCATATAGAAAAACCAGATAAAAACGCAGTAATATTTACACATTTGATTGTTACAGTCTGGCATATAGAGAAAGCCACACAACCTCTGTCATAATTTATGCACTGCAAAGCAAATAAAAATGTAAATTCACTTCTAGGAAGGAAAATTAGATCTAAACTCAAGCTTGTTTTGTGAAGCTCGGTTCAAGACAAATTTAGATAGAAAGTGTTCTGAATTTCTAAAAAATGTCTTTTCCTGATCTTGAAAGCTTAAAGTTTGCATTTCCAGATCAGAATGCAGTATGACACAACAAAATAACGAATAGCAGGAGGAACAGTTGTGGCAAATGGCAAAAGTCATCTATCTTGGACTTCTTTTACTCCCTTTTTTTGAATTCACAAGGTGGGTCATTTATGTGGCGTAAAAGATGACTGAGCTGTCTGAATATTTTGCCCCCATGTGGACACAAGGTAAATCAAATACAATTAATTTTGTTCTGTAGAGTACATGTATATATAAACATTTTACTACTATATATTGCAACTCAAAGCAGAATTTCTTTAAAACCAAATCGTTGATCAATCACAGATGTCGATTTTGTTTCGCATAGTCACAAAATCAAACAATTAGATGAATGAATATAGGTAAAGGTGACAAAATTAAGAATGTGCATAAACCAGTCCAACAACTTTAAAACCTGAATACAGTAAAATCCAAATATAGAATCTTTGCCATACACACAAGGTGTGTAATAAAACTGAAATATTCAAACAAAATCAAAAGAAACCATGAAAATCAACAAATAGAATTCACATATAATTACAAATAAGACATACAGTGGTTTTCTAGATAGCAGCAAATTACAGAGTGTAGAAGTAATTAAAAGACATTAACGGAACAGATGAATCTTAACACAGTGCACTTGTTCCATTAACATATAGGTAACACTGTATTATAATACATTCCATATAGAATTCGAATTGCATCAGTGAGGGAGTGCCCCCAAGCATCTTAAAATACAGCATCCCCTTCTCCCTGCTTGGCATATAGACGTCCAGAAGAAATACAAATTTAATCAGTGCAGACTGTTGTTTTGTAGCTGAAAAGAAGAATATACATGCCAGTGAATTTAGAATATTATACAGGAAAACATAACAGTAATTTTTTTGTCAATAATACTTTTAGAATGTCACAGCATTCTAAATCAGGAGTAGACATACTACATTGCTCCCCACCAAACCCTGGTTTACGGAAAGGTGGGAACTTTCCAGAATTTTTTATTAAGAAATACAAGCAGGAGAAGGCCATACGGTCCATTAATTAATCAATTACATTAATTTTTAAAATTATTTGACTCCTAAGCACCACATTCTTGATGGGACATCAAGACTTGAAAATGGTACAGAGATAACAATAGAAAATGATAAGTTAGGAGGGGTATTAGTTACGTCAAAAGACACTGATTTAAAGTTACAGCAAGGGAAGAGGAACGGCTGTGAAGAAGAATATTTTTTACACAGTGAATGGTAATAACCCAGAACTCAATGCCTACGAGGGAAATTAAACCATAGGACTACAGGGATAGAGTGGGTGAATGGGACCAATAGGATTGCTCTGTAGCGAGCTGGCATGAACTCAATGGGCTAAATGGTCATCTTCAGCGGTAAGGAAGGTATTTCTGGGGTTGGTCTCCTTACAGCAAGGATATTAAGAGGAAATTTGTTAGAGTTGTTTAAAAGTCATGGATGAATTTAATGGTGTTAATATGGACAAGCTGCTTTCAGTGGAATCACACTGAGTAAGCAGAAGAGACAAGTTTAAGGTGAATGATAAAAGAACCAGAAGTGACACGAGGAAACATTTTATTACACACCGAGTTGTGGTGATTTATAATACACTTTAAATTGTGCAAAAAGCAGATTCAAAAGTAACATTAAAATAATTGGATATTACTTAAGGGAGAAGATTGACAGCATGATGGGAAACAGCAGGTTTTTGAGTGGGATTAATTAGTTCTATCAAAGAAATATCTCAATCACAAGCTGATCCATCTCCTACTGTACCACAATTGTTCTAAGATTCTGTGGCCATTATTCTGCAATTACAAAGAGAAATATATTTGAAGACATCAAATGTTGTCTTGGGCATCATAGCCAAGTCTATCAAATAGTCTGTCAACTGTCACATTCTGGGCTTGGACAGTACTATCAGCCCTTGGATGAGATACAGGATGATGTGAGCTGCCCAGTGTAAATTGCAGGGTGAAAATTAGTGTGGAAAAATGAGGAGAAATGTTTCTTTCTATTGTATAATCAAAGTCAAACTGTTTTAACTGTACTACACTCTTGTCGGCCAAATTAACTAGATTACTTAATCCTAATCCTCAGGATTTAACTAGTCAAATTTGATTTCTTAGAGAAACATAAGATGTCAGTGATGTTAGTGAATGACTAATCTTCTCAATTTGATCTAATGAAAAAACCTCCCAATCCCACATCAGATTCAGTCTGAGACTATTTCTTAACAACTTCCCAAAATTCTTCTTGATATCAAAAATTAAATCAATGTTTAGACTTGAAAACTTTAAGATAAAAACGATACAAATACCATACATCACGTTTTATAACTATAGGTATTTCCAAGTGCAAACCATTAGGCATCAAACAATCCTCAATCTCAATTCTATTAAAAAATTGAAGTACATTGGAATTATGCATCTGGATTTTATGAACAAAACCAAAATTTGCTCAGGCAATGTTATGAATGCTGGCAGGAAGAAAGCAAGATACAAGACAATAATGTAGAATAACAACAGAAAAACTATCTGAAGATGACACGAAAAAAATTGATAGCATAAAGAGTAAACGAATATTATTCAATGTCAATAACAGCCAGGTTTATCTGGAGTCATTTATATCTTCATTTTCCTGCTAGCATTATTAACGCTACGATTTTGTACATTTCCTGAATTAACAACATAAAAAAAAGTAAAGTAATTCCCAAAGTCAGAAACAGTATTGGATCGGAATTACTAGGAGTCAAGTTTGAGTGACAGGTTTAATGATCTCTTCCATATCAGTTTCTTTCTCTCTTTGCTATGTAATTTGGTCAAGTGCAATTTGAGAGTCTAAAATAAAATAACATACACAGCAATTAGACAAACTCAGGACTTCCAGTTAAGAATCCAAACATCTTAGCACTGTAAATTTGGTTGTAAATCTTATAGGAAACTCCAATGAGCAAAAATATCATCTAACAAGCATTCCAAGAATTGAATGCAGAACACAAAGCAAAACTCTGAAATGCATTTACAATCACAATATTGTTACACTGAAACAAAAAAAAACAGGAAGAGTTGGTCACTCAGCCCTACTAGGCTGCTCCACCATTCAACATGATCACGGTTGATCAGCCAACACAGTACCGTGTTCCTGCTTTCTCCTTATACCTGTTGACCCCTTTAGCCCCAAGAACTATATCTCACTCCATTTTGAAAACATTCAATGTTTTGGCCTCAACCCCATTCTGTGCAGAGAATTCCACAGACTCACCACTCTGTGCATGAAGAAATTTCTCATTTTAATCCTAAAAAGGACTACTCTGTATCTTTAGACTGTGACTCCTGGTTCTTGATACAGTACAGAAAGCCACTCATCCTATTTTGCATGCAGCAACTCTCCAAACAAACAATTCATCGACTGTTATTCACTACCGCACTTCCCCCACACCCCCACCACCACACCCACACCTTCCCTTCTGAACATTTTTCATTCTCAGATATCAGTCTAATTACTTTAAATTACTTGATTGAATCTGGCTCAATGACACTCTGAGGGGTGATGCATTCCAGACCTTGTTCACATGTTTGAAATATTTTTCCTTATGTTGTTTTTGATTCATTTGCTATTACTTTAAATCTGCACCCTCTCATTCTCAATTCTTTTGAGAGAGTGAACAGTTACTTCCCATCTACTCTGTCCAGACCTTTCTTGATTTTGAATACCTCTATCAAATCTTCTCTCACCATTCTTATCCAGGGAAAACATTCCAAAATTGTCGAATTATTATGCAAGATTCCTTATCCCTGGAAGTACTTGTGAATCTTTCCTGCATTCTTTACAATGCTTTCATATCTTTCTAAAACATGGGAGGCCAGAAATGGACACAATAGAAGTTCAATATAACCATTTTGTTCTTGTGCTCTATGTCCGTAAATTGAGCCTAGGCTTAATTCTGCTTTATTGGCCGTTCATTTAACCTGTCCTGTCAGCTTCAATAATTTATGCATGTACACATCCAGTTCCCCTGTCTCCTGTATTTTTAACTTTACTGTTACTTTGTATTGTCTCATGTTTTCATACCAAAATGAATTTCTTTGCATTGAACTTCATCTGCCACTTGACACTTTTTGAAAGTCTCCACCATCCTATCACAATTGACAATGATTTCAAGACCTACAGGTAACTGTACCACACTTAACCAAAACACACAATAATTTTTTTTTCAATTAAACATTATAGGCCAAAAGTGACCTAACACACACAAGTTCAATTATAACAGCAAAGAAGAGAAAAACAAATCCACAAAGGAAATATATCAGAGGTCTGGATTTCACATGGGGCTGTGAAGTGACAGTGCTTGTTGCTGGCCTCAAAGAAAGCTTCTTGCAAAATCCGGCAATCTTGGTGATATGGATTTCACCTTTTCCAGAGCCAGTGTGAATCTGGTGTTAGGTCAAGGGAATCTCCAGGCATCCAGCAGCACCAATGTTATCAAGCAGAGTAAACAGCTAATTAAACTGAAGTCTTCTTCCAGACAGGAAACCTGGGACCAAAATGTATTGTACTGATTTTTTTTACTTTTGATTAAAATTTTAAGAGTGATAAAAATAAATTATTGGGACACTTATGGGATAAAGGAAGAAGCTGAAATATCAGTTAATATCTCAGATACAGTTAGTTCAACAAGATGTAACTTCTTAAGCGTACATTCTGTAAAATTAATAGCATAAAGAAACAAGTTTTCATTAGTTCATTGAATTCCACTTGCTTGGAATCTAGGGGGGACTTCAGTAGTGCACCCTACGGAGAAGTTTGGAAGCACTGACCGTAAACTTTTGATTTCTATATTGAATTCTGTGTGCGCAATCTTCAGAATTTATTTGGAACAAAAACAAAGTTGCTGGAAAAGCTCAGCAGGTCTGGCAGCATCTGTGAAGGAACAGAGTTAACGTTTTAGGTCCAGTAACCCTTCCTCAGAAGGGTCTGAGTTCTGAGGAAGGGTCACCTACCCAAAACGTTAACTCTGTTCTTTCCTTCACAGATGCTGCCAGACTTGCTGAGCTTTTCCAGCAACTTTGTTTTAGTTCCTGATTTACAGCATCCACAGTTCTTTCGGTTTTCTTCAGAATTTATCGTTAGCTTCAGAGCGGTAATAATGGCAGACACAACACTTCTATCAGCATAAGATCTGGGCAAGCTAAATATTAATGAAACAAATAAAAATGATGTAAATCATTACATCAAATGAAAATTCAGACATATTGCAATTTGCAATCTCACCAACTTTCAGAATCAGCAAATCCCAAACAAACACATTAAAAGTGCACTTCAACAGGACAGAAAAGTAACCAGCAATTAAAAGCATATGTAACAGCATTTTCAAAAAATTGTGTTAGAAATGTAGCACCAAAAGATTGGATTTCACAGTTGCAACATAAAAGAAGAAAGTTTTAAACTGCTCACCTTTGCAAATTGTTTGCTTTAAAAACAAAAGCGATCACATTGCCCTGCTGTACTCTATACCACCTTTTGCTGAGATACCAGGCCAGGGTAAAAAACTGCGAATAAGATTCTGTGCCTGACGATATATTCGCTGGGGAATGGAGCAAGGCCTCAGATTCACCAGAGTTGAGCCAATGTGTTGAAGATAGTCAGTGAAGGTGCGTCAAGGATTATAATACAACTTTTTCAAAATATGGATTTGGACTACATTCTTAATTTAACAACGAAAAACTGACGAAACTACAACATTGCTTCACTTAACACTTTCCTAAACTGTTGCTCGTATGTCAAGATAGGAGAAGACACAAGAACATAGTAAATAAGAGGAGTAGGATATTCATTAATCCCAAATTTGGAGATATTCTCACAGCACCCTTGGACAGAGAATTTCAAAGATTCATTACCCTCCAAGTGAAGAAATTCCCCCTCATGGCAGTTCTAATTGACCTGACCCTTACTGAGACTGTTTCCAGTTCTAGACCCTCGTACCAGGGGAAACATACTACCTGCAACTACCTTGTCAAAACTTAAGAATTTTGTTTGCAGATAACCCAGTTCCAAAAGCTCATGAGAACCAACAGTTAGGTGGAGAAATAACAGTAGTCAATATTGGAAGCTAGTGGTTCCTTGACCAGATGTTAAATCACTGACTTCCATTAATAAGCATCCATGAAATAATCAAATTTCTGCTCATTAATCATCTGATTTTTGTATTTGTTGACTTAAAAGCACGTTATTCCTAAATCAGTACATACCACTAAAAATCATCTTTTACAATGTTGACTGAATTTTTGTTCTTATTGGCAACCAGCACAAATCTTTGGAAGTTAGAATAAGTGATTCTCAAGAATATGTCTATTTGAAAAGAATTCCTTACACAAAATGTTTGACAACCACTGTTTTACTCCAACCTTAAATGCAATCATTGCATTTTATCTTTATGAATTGTATCAGGCATTTATGTTAAATCCATATATATTAGCTTTAGTCTCTTTTATATGTGTCAATCTTCAAATTTGTGACAGCTTTAATCTTACCTTTAACTCCCAAAGTGCTAGTTCAAGATTCCCCGATTACTGATTTTCTTGCACAATTAATTTTCCACATGCTACAACTTAGATTTATTTTAATGTAATCATCCCCTCCTGTTCTTTTTTAAAAACACATAATAATTTTCAGGTGTAATGGTACCACTCCTTGTCTTGAATCAATCTTGTGTTTCTAATACATGTATTTCTCTGTTCTCAAGGGGAAAATCATGTCTCACAAACCTGATTGAGTTTTTTGAGGAAGTTACCAAAAAGATTAACGATGGCAGTGCAGTAGACATTGTTTATTTGGATTTTAGTAAAGCCTTTGACAAGGTTCCGCATGGTAGACTAATTTGTAAAGTTAGGTTACATGGGATTCAGGGTGAGCTTGCCAATTGGATACATAATTGGCTTAGTGGCAAGAGATAGAGACTAATAATGGAGAGTTTCTTTTCGGACTGGAGGCTTGTGACCAATGGTGTTCCACAGGAATCATTTTTGGTCCCTCTTTTGTTTGTCATTTGCATGAATGATTTGGACAGGAATGTAGAAGGCATGGTTAGTAAGTTTGTGGACGACACCTAAACTGGTGGCAAAGTAAACAATAAAGGTTTGCTAAGATTACAAAGGGATCTTGATTAAATGGGTCAATGGGCTGAAAAATAGTAGATGGATTTCAATCTGGATAAATGCAAAGTATTGCATTTTAGTACAACAAACAAGGGTAGGGCCTATACAATTAATGGTAGAGCCTTGGGTAGTGTTGTGGGACTTAGGGGTCCAGGTACATAATTCTTTGAAGTCTGCGTCACATATAAACAGAGTGGTAAAAAAAGCATTTGGCATGCTCGCCTTCATTGCTCAGTCCTTTGAGCATAGGACCTGGGAAGTCATGTTGAGGTTGTGCAGGATATTGGTGAGGTCTCTTCTGGAATACCATGTCCAGTTTTTGTCACCCAGTTATAAGAAGAATATTATCCAGCTGGAGAGGGTTCAGAAGAGATTTACCAGGATGTTGCCGGGAATGGAAGGTTTGAGTTATAAAAAAGAAGGCTGGATAGGCTGGGACGTTTTTCACTGGAGCATAGGAGGTTAAGAGGCGACCTGGTAGAAGTTTATAATGAGAGATATAGAT
Organism: Rhincodon typus; assembly: GCF_021869965.1. NCBI lineage: Eukaryota > Metazoa > Chordata > Chondrichthyes > Orectolobiformes > Rhincodontidae > Rhincodon > Rhincodon typus. The sequence goes on from NC_063352.1 coordinate 32,869,840, forward strand.
AGAGTTAATGGTAATTGTCTTTTCCTTAGGATGGGACTTCAAGACTAGGGGGCACATTTTTAAGGAGAGAGGAGAGAGATTTAAAAAAGACATGGGAGGAAAATTTTCTTTTACACAGAGGGGCTTCGCGTGTGGAATGAACTTCCTGAGGAAGTGGTGGGATGCAGGTACAATTACAATGTTTAAAAGACATTTGGATAGATACATGAATAGGAAAGGTGTGGAGGGATATGGGCCAGAAGAAGGCAGGTGGGTCGAGTTTGGTTTGGGATTATGTTTGGAATGGACTGTTTGGACTGTTTTGACTCTATGATTCTATGGCAGGCCAAATGATAAGGGCCTGTTATGATTTATTAAGTTGCTTTATTTCAGCGAGTAAACGTACAGAGCAACGGTTACTATCAGATTTACATAGCCTGATCAGGATACTTTATCTCTACATAATGACACAAGTCAAAGAATACTCTATGCTTCCTCACATCTATGAATGTGATCTAGATCTAACTGTCAATATTTTCCATTTGCTCATTTTAAAAGTTCTCACTTTTACCAAAGCCTTCCTTTTTCAAAATTGCCCTTGCAGGCTTCTATTTTTAAAGGCCAAACTCCAGTGAGAATGAAAGCATAATACTATCTTTCAGTGTCATATCAATCAGTTCATCGATTTTATTCATTAACTTAGTATGAACCAAGTTTAATTTAATTGTGACTTTTTTTTTAAACACACTTTAAGGCAAGTTCCCTCATGCCAAGTCAAAAAGCCTGAATGTGACAAGCTGCTTAAAGCCTTTTTTGTTTTAAGAACTTCCAGAAATTTGGGAAAGATATAGTTTTTTCCTTTAAGATTATTGTAGTTAATGAAGTCCCCACTCTACGGTCACCCAGACTATCATCAGCAGGTTCAATACAAAGATGCTTACAGGGAAGCAACTGAAAGAACACACATTTTCCAATTCTGCTTCAGGAATAATTTTTCTTATTACACAGCATAAATTGTCTATTATCATTGGTATTCCCTAACCCATCCCACAGATATCTGGAAGTAGTATCAAGGCTCTCATTATTGTGGCTTGGCCATTTCCAACAGTTTTTTTTGATCCTCCTGAAAGATACAACTGACTTATCAAAGCAGAGAACAAGATTCTTCATCTACTTTTATCCATTTCTGGATTAAATATTAGACTCTTGTAATGAAAATATCCTTAAATCTGGGATGTTGTAATTGATCACTTCAATTGATTCAACGAAAGATATTTCTCCAAATGCAAAATAATCTCTCTGAATTTCACCCTTTGGACTCATAAACTGCCAAACTTTCACAGTTGAAAATTGAAATCCAGCTCTATTCATGTTCAAGCAAGTTATTACTGTTTCCAAATAGTTATAGAAAGATTCTTGGGAACTTCTCGGCCATTTATCTCCAAATTCTTTACGGCAAACTCCAGATTAATTTCCTTTCCCTAGTAATGGCATCCTACAGTATCTGCCTTTTGAGGTGATCATTTCTGGTCAACTTCAGTCTCGAGTGTGAACACTGATTTTCATAGCAGAGAATATCTCAATTAAGGTGCGTCTCAGTCTCAAGTTATCAAGTATCTCTTACTGCAAATAAATTGTCCTGCAAATTAAATATAATTTCTTTCAAAAATGGCATCTTAAGTAATAATTTTATCAAACCTTTATTTGGTTCACAAACTGGATGAACAATTTCACATTCTAAAAATACATCTACCATAATCAAAAGAAACAGGTTAAAGTAATGGTCCTGTTTTTAAAGAGAAAGAGACAGCTTTGAAATTGGAATAATTAACACTGCACTGGTCTCTGACAAAACACTCCTTCTCTAAGCAATGGAATGATATTTCTTCCACTTCAAATCACTCAAACTCTGGAGCAATTGCAATAAATCACATTATTCCCTAATGATGTACCTCACAGCAGTGATTTAAGTTTAACTGGACATCCGTATGAAGCATAAAAGGCATTTTATCTTATCATTTCAATTGACTCTTACTTTAATTCCTTTGATCAGTTTTATTTTTGATAGTGACTAACTAACAAGGTTATTTTGCCACATTAACACTAATGTATAACTAACGAAATGTAGGCAAGTGGTGGGCTAAGACAAAGTGTCCTACACTGAAGATAATGAAACTCATTACACAAATGAGGGTCCCCCAATGCTAATACAAACCAAATCAACCCTTTACTAATGAACATGGAAATTCAGGAAAAGAATTATGCAATGCTGTGTAACAGACTTGCACAGCAGGATTCATTATACAACTGACCTTGCAAGGATCATTCAATTTAAGTAAATTTCTAGCCAGGTATATTAGCAATCCACAGAAATTCAACTACTGGGGAAACTAACCTGCATTTACACAAAATAACTCAGTAATTTTCTCACAGTTCACTCAATTACTTTTGCATTTCTTAATAGAATATGCAATAAATCATAAATGCTATGAGGAAGCTAACAATACATTATTTTAATGTAAAAAGAGACAAAGATTAAAATAAGCTGTAACCACTGTAGTATATTGCTTAAAGTTTATTTTAAAAATTCGTAATAGTCAATCAAATCTTTTTGATAGATTTATAATAGTTAAAAATATGAAACCTATAAATGATTAAATAATTGCAACCAAAACTTTCACATATAGTGAAAATGTATCCTGGGGGTTTAGGAGCTTAATGCTGGTTAAAGGATATAAGATTGTCCAAGGAGGATGTCCCCCATTGATATAAAGAACGTAAGTGAAGCCATCCTTCAAAACGCCACGTATGGAGTAATAATAGGGCAAGTAATGATGTTGTTTAAAGTCTCTGTTTTCATAAAAGTGGATGGCAGTACTATTGGTAGTAAGGACATGCAAATAGATTGCTTTGCAATGGTCTTGAGCTGTGGTTGATATGTGGTCCTTCAGGCTTTCAAGTAACAAGGAACCTTAAAAATAAAATGTAGAATAGTGATTAAAACATATTTCAAGATTTGACATTTTAATACTTAGAAAGCAAATGCTGATTTAAAGAACAAAAAATTAGGGGATCCATAATACCATAAGAAATAGGAACAAGGGTAGATCACTCAGCCCCTTGAGACTGCTTCACCATTCATCAGGATCATGGCTGATCCAACTAACACTCCACACGTCCACTTTCCCACTCTTTCCCTTTCCCCATTACTCTTGATTCCCCGACTGATCAAAAACTGATTTCAGTGTCAAATATACACAAGGGCTCTGTCCCCACAGCTCTCTTTGGAAAGGAATTCCAAAGACTCACAACTATTCGAGAGTTAAATTCCTCTTCACCTCAGTCTTTAACTGGCACCCCTTAATTCTAAGATTATGCTCTCTGGTCCTTGACTCTCCCATGAAGAGATATATCCTCTGAACACTAAACATATAGTACCGCTTGGCTAGCCCTGAATGAATTAATTTCAAAAGCAAGATATTCTATTTGTTAAGAGCTATCTCAGTTCCACAAACCTTTCCTTCCTATAAAGGTCCACCAAACTGCCTCACGCATATGCGTGAAAATATTAAGACCAGCAAGTACACAGCTGGTACTAAAATCATCCAACATGGCAACTGTAGACTTATCTTTAGACCAGTTATAAGTACCTCCTCACACTGGAATCCATATAACATACAGTTGTAATCACTATAGCTACTAATAATTCAGTTTAAAATTGGCATCCTCAGAAACAAGAACAAAATGCATTTCTTTAAATTTTACTTCAGTTTTCTTCCCTGCTTCACATTTTCTCATTCCCATAGCATACACTATTCCACAAACAAGAGGCCTTTGTTTCTCTTAGTTATTTCGAGCAGTCTGCTCAAGTAAAGAACTGACTTTGAACTAACCAATCTGTACTATCTTTCTGTCTCCTATCTAGCTTATTTTTCATCATCTTAAACAAAAATATTCACGTTACAAGTATTGACTTTTTGCACCTTCAAGTACAATTTATCACCTGTAGTTCTCCAATTTCAATGAGTTGAAGACAAGGAAACATACAAGATCCTGAGGGACCTGTACAGGATGGACATGGAGACGTTTCCTCATATGGGACTTGGGATTCCTGTCTAAAAATAAGGGATCACCCATTCAAAACAGAGATGAGGTAAAATTGTTTCTCACAGAGTTTGTGATCTTCGGAACTCTTCCAGAAAAGACAGCGAAAGCATAGTCCTTGAATATGTTTAAGGCAGAGGTGGATAGATTCTTGGTAAGCAAAGATGTGAAAGATTATCATGTGTAGGCCAGAATGTGGATGAGGTTACAATCAGATCAGTTATGATCCCACCAAATGCTGGAGGAGCATTGAGGGGCTGAATGGCATTCTCCAGCTCCTTGTTTGCATAAGGGCAACTCAAATTAGATGGTTTCCTGACAATGAGAAGACTAGAGGTTCATCTTCTCAAGAAACTCATGTACACAGTTTGTCAACATCTAAGGTGGTATAATGATGAATATAAATCATATTGATTTCTTTCTGATACCAAAGCCTTGTTTGACAGCCCAATTATCTTCAACATATCCACTACTGAATTCACACTTAACCTTCAAAATGCCCTGACAGAACAAAATTAACCTTTGAATGCCCAGACAGAACTTGCATTTATTGTACTTTGTCTTCTACATCTGCCAATAATGTTAACTTCAAAGAAGTTACCACTTAAATTCATTCAGCAACTTATTGTAATGATATTCATTAGATACTTATATTAGTTTCAACTAAGATATATACTTATTTAACTCTTCATTTTTAAAATGCATGAATTACGTTCTTCCTTTATGCCTTTTTTTTAACGTAAACAATGAGAATGCGTTCAGCTTACCTAACCATTCTTCAGAGCTGGATAGCCTTTGATATCTTTCTCTGAATCATTTGTACTGTATTTTCAAAGGTACTACGGAGTTAAATCTATATGGGGGTTCACTCACTCATCCATTGTAGCTTTAGGACAATGATCAGTGAAAATCATGGAAAAAATTACGTTGCTTTTATGCCTATTCATCCCCACCCCGCACAATCTCAATAGCGCAAAATGTACCAGCTATTTTCCTCACTAAATATGAATGTACAAATTAAGAGGAGCTGATCGTTTAGTTCCTTGGAACTGCTCCGTGATTTGGTAATATTAACAGCTAATATGATTGTGATTTCAACTCTTCTTTACTGTCCATCTCCTATAACCAATGGCATGTCAGTCAAGAATCTATCTGAATTAGCCTTAAACATATTCAATGACCTTGCCTCAACTCCTCTCTGGTGAAAAGAATTCCACAAACTAACAATCCTCAGAGATAAAAAAATTACCTAATCTTAGTATCTTAAATGGAAGACCTCTTGCCGTTAAACTGTGTACACTAGTTCTAGAAGTAGCATCCTCTCGGCATCCGATCTGTTTAATATTTCAATATGATCACCTCTCATTCTTATCAGCTCCAAAAGATGTAGACCCAACCTATCCAACACTTCCTAGTAAGATAGTCCCTTCATCCCAAGAACCAGTTGAGTCAGTCTTCTCTGAATAGCTTCTAATGCTGTATCCAGGATGAAGACCAAAATTGTACACAGTACTCCAGATGTTACTACACCTTTTACAACTCTAACAAAACCTCCCTACTTTTATAACTGAATCCCCCTTCCCAATCACTTCCTGTACCTATAAACCAATTTTATGTCATTCATGTACCAAGACCACTTATTCTACTTCTGTAACTTTGCTCGACTCTATCTTGCTCTAGCACATCTGCTCCTGAAATCCTCATCCACATTTCTGTTACCTTTAGACACGAGTGTCTTGTTCACTCCATTGCATATTTCCTTGTTTGTACCAAGTTCCATTCACCTGATTTCCCTGCATTCACTGACCTATCTTGGCTCCTGGTTAAACAATGTCTTAATTTTAAAATGATCATTATTGTTTTCAAGTCCCCTTGTATAAACCTTAAAGAGGTTAACCACAAATGCACACAGTAAGTAATTGTAATCACATTCACTACATATTTACATTAGTTTTTTTTTCCTTTTTTAACCGGAATAATGGGAATTAGTTCAGCTTATCTACCATGCTTCACAGCTTTATGTCTTGCCCCTTCCAGTCTCTAATCTTCTCCAGCCCAGAGATCCTCCAGGATATCAGCACCTGTCTAATTCTGAACTTTCGTGCATTCCTGACTTTGACTACACCACTTTTGAGGCCGTTCCTTCAGGTGTCAAGTCCCTAAGGTCTGGAAAAAAACAAAGAACTGTGGATGCTAGAGATCTGAAACAAACAAAACCAGAAATGGCTGGAGAAACTCAACAGATCTGACAGCATCTTTCAACTCTGTTTCTTCTCCACAGATGCTGCCAGACGGTTGATTATTCCTTTAGCTCTGGATTTCCTTCTATAAACTTGAGCCTCTCCTTCTTTAAGACCCTCCTTAAAACTGATCTACTGAAGCAGGTTTTGGTCATTTGCCTAAATAATGCCTTAGATGCCACAAGTTTAGCTTCTAAAAATTAAGAAAAAAATCTTTTGTGAAGCAACCAGGGCTATTTTCTTACCCTATAGGTGCTAAATAATCACAAATAGTTGTTATTTATTCAATAACTGATTCACTATGATGTAACCAATCAGAAGTGAATTTAGTGCTGTGTCCTATCGGAATGTGGATACCACAGGCACATTTCTTTTGATTGTGTTCCTACCTTGTAAAGAGATACTACTGCCTTTATTCAGCACATTCTCATTCAAACCAAAAACTAGATGAAAGAAATTTGACCCTACATCATGGCACTATAAGCTGAAACCTACAGTACCATTACACTGCCATATTGCTCTTCAGTTCATAGCAGCAATTTGGCATACCAATGCATTGCATCCCATGTCAACCTGCTTACTTTCCCCTCTTTGTCAATAGTTGTTCTGCGCAATGATAACCACCACTTGTGGTGAAAGGTAAAGCTTATTCCACACATTATCTCTTAATATGGTTGGAGAAATGGGGTCGGAATGATGTCTCTAAAGGTAGTCAACTGTTATTACTCCTGATCAAGAGGAACTATTACCACACAACCACAATCTTACCCCATTGCCACCCCAAAAGAAATGACAAGACAGAGTGCAATGGATCTGCAGAGGAAAATTCCCAGCAGGTTAATGACAGCAAACTCACAACTGCAAAGTGTATGACAAGTAAAAGGCACAATTTTGCCATGAAGTTGCTCAGGCACTGCAGAAGGATTTTACTGGAACCCACCATGTAATTTTCCCTGGTTGACCAGAGCTCTAATCTCCAGGGTGAAGAAAGCACATGGAGAGTTCATCTGCCATACTTCCACCAGAGTGTTCTACAGCAAACCGAGTAATGAAATAAATTGCATTAGAGAATTAGGAGTATTGGTTGCATCACTGCCATTTCATGTACATTTACTTCAGTCCAGAAATCAAACCAGAATCAAAGAATTCTGTCAGTTTTTGCAAATATCAAACAATTTTTGTTAATGGGAAAATATTTCAGCTATTATTCACAACTGTGAACAAATGAAGATGTTTTTGGAGTGAGCATGTTCATATTTTTGCATAAAATATACATTTAAGGATATGTTTTTAATATATTTAATAGCTTGGGTCTGATAGAAATGATAAAAACATATAAATGAACAGAATTTCTGAAATAAATTATTTTTATCATTCACAAATTTGAACATCAGCCAATGATCCTTACAAACTGCCTTAAATGCATAAGGTACAAACTGCCTCAATCTTGAGAAACTTGTATATTCAAACCATATCTTATACTAGAAATAAAATGATAATAAGTTAACATGCTTACCTATTCCATGTTTCCTGAATTCTTTTACAACACCTAGACTTAAAATGTAAGCAACTTGTGTCTCTATGGGAAAACTAGAGGCCAAAATATCTCCATCCTGTAGGCAACAACAGGAAAAGAGAATATTGTTCAATTGCAATGAATGATTATAAAAGAAAAACTAAATTTTCATTGCTAATTTAATATACAGACAGTCCAGTATATTTTAATAGTTTTGCTCAGAAATAAATACACGGGTTAGTCCTCATCTTCACAGATGCTTTCTAACCCATTGGGTATTTCAGGATTTTTGTGTTTCATATTCCAAGCATTTTCAGTTTTAAATTTCCTCATTTTAACTTCTGATTCTACTAATTGAAATATACAAGTGTAAGCAAGCAAGCAAAACACATTTTTTAACTTACCTTCCAATTTTGAAATCAATGAAATACTGTAGCTTAATGCATTAGAAACTTAAATCTTGCTCTGCAAAAACGACTTACTGAATTTACCTTGTAACTAATTGTGCTCAAGTAATTTTTCTTCATTTTGTGACATCAACAGAAATCATCATTGAACTATTTTGCCACAACAGTGTTTGATGTGGCATTTTTAAAAATTCTTTCATAGGATGTAGGCATCACTGGCTAAAATATATTGCCTATTTCTCATCGCTGGTAAGGGTGATAATGAATGGCCTTCCTGAATATAATTTGAGAGTTCTGCTTTCCTATTTCAGTGGCAGATAAAAGTCAACAAGCTTGCTGCAGATTTAAAGACACAAAGGACAGGTAGATATATTTTCTTGAAGCATATTAATGAATGGAAATGGTTTTAATGACAATTCAGTATTTCATGTTCACTCCTACCGATATTAACATTATAATTCCAGATTTACTAAATTAATTGAATTTAAATTTCCCAGCTGCTGTGATGGAATTTTAACTCTTATCCCTCGGATCACTAAGCCACAACTTTTATTATGAGTCCAAGAGCATAACCACTGTAGCACTAACTCACCACGCACCTAATATTACATGTGAACTTCGACTTAGAATTATGGAACAGCAATGAGAAGTGGGAAAGCTGTTGATTTTTCCTCTACTTCCCACTGAATTCTTCCCTACTGCTCAGGCTGAAATCAGCTAATCAAACCTAAGCTTCCTGCTTCATACAATTCAGTGTTGCACAACAATGTATGTAATTATTCACAGATCCAGCAACATAATTCCCGAAATTATTTCAGTAACACTATTAAAAAAAGAGAAATCATTATTTCCCTCTTTGATATTTTTCCCTTGGTTACAAAAAAGGCTAAAGTGGGACATACCAATGCTTTTAATTGTGCATTGCTTCAAGTCACTATTGAATCACTGCAGCCACAGAGTCATACAGATATACAGCATGGAAATAGACCCTTCGGTCCAACTCGTCCATGAGACAAGATATCCTATATAAATCTATTCCCATTTGCCAGCGTTTGGCCCATATCCCTCTAAACTCTTCCTATTCATATACCCATCTAGATGGCTTTTAAATGTTGTAATTGTACCTGCCTCCACCAATTCCCCTGGCAGCTTATTCCATACACCCTCTGTATGAAAAAATTTGCCCCTCGGGTCCCTTTTATATCTTTCCCCTCTCACCTTAAACCTATTCCCTCTAGTTTTGGACTCCCCCAATCCGGGAAAAGACCTTGCCTATTTACCCTATCCATGCCCCTCATGATTTTATAAACCTTTATAATTCACCCCTCAGCCTCTGACGGTCCAGGAAGAATAGTCCCAGTCTATTCAGTCTCTCTCTATAGCTCAAACCCTCCAACCCTCGCAACATCCTCATAAGTCTTTTCTGAAGCCTGTCTAGTTTCACAACCTCTTTCCCTTAGGAGAGAGATCTAAATTTCATGCAATGCTCTAGAAGTGGCCAAATCAATATCCTGTACAGCCACAACATGACCTCCCAAATTCTATACTCAATTCACTGACCAATAAAGGCAAAAATGCCAAATGCCTTCTTCACTATCCTATCTATCTGCGACTTCACTTTCAAGGAACTGTGAACCTGCACTCCAGAGTCTCTTTGTTCAGCAACACTCCCCAGGACCTTACCATTAGGTGTATAAGTCCTGCCCTGATTTGCCTTTCCAAAACACAGCACCTCACATGTATCTAAGTTAAACTCCATCTGGCACTTGTTGGCCCATTGGCCTATCTTTTCAAGATCTTGTTATACTCTGAAGTAACCTCCTTCGCTGTCCACTATACCTCCAATTTTAGTGTCATCTGCAAACTTACTAACCATACCTCCTATGTTCACATCCAAATCATTTATATAAATAACAAAAAGCAGAGGACCCAGCATCGATTGTTGGTCACAGGCCTCCAGTCTGAAAAGCAACCATCCACCACTACCCTCTGTCTTCTACCTTTGAGCTAGTTCTGTATCCAAATGGCTAGATCTCCCTGTATTCCGTGTGATCTTACTTTGCTAGCCAGTCTACCATGAGGAACCTTATCGACCATCTTACTGAAGTCCATATAGATCACATTCACCACATTGCCCTCACCAATCCTCTTCATTACTTCTTCAAAAATTTCAATCAAGATAGTGAGACATGATTTCCCACACATAAAGCCATGTTGACTATTCCTAATCAGTTCTTGCCTTTCTAAATACATGTAAATCCTGTCCCTCAGGATTTCTCCAAGAACTTGCCCACCATCGATGTCAGGCTCACCGGTCTTTAGTTCTCTGGCTTTTCCCTCAAGCCTTTCTTAAATAATGGCACCACATTTGCCAACCTTGTCTTCCAGCACTTCACCTGTGGCTATCGATGGTAGAAATATCTCACCAAGGGTCCCAACAATCTCTTCCCTTGCTTCCCACAGAGTTCTACGGCACACCTGATCAGGTCCCAGGGATTTATCCACCTTTATGCACTTTAAGATGTTCAGCACCTCCACCTGTGTAATATAAATATTTTTCAAGATGTCGCTATTTATTTCCCCATGTTCTCTATCTTCCATCCTTCTCCATAGTAAACACTGATGCAAAATACTCATTTAGTATTTCCCTCATCTTGTGCAGTTCCACACATACTTGGCCTTGCTGATCTTTAGGGGACTCTATTCTCTCCCTAGTTACCCTTTTGTCCTTAATGTATATGTAGAATCTTGGATTCTCCTTAACCCTATTTGCCAAAGCTATTTAATGTCCCCTTTTTGCCCTCCTGATTTCCCTCTTAAGTATACTCGTACTGCCTTTACACCCTTCTAGGGATTCCTCGATCCCTGCTATCTATGCCTGACATCAGTCAACCTGCCTGCCTTATTTCCCAAGAGGTCAAGTTTTGCACCTTTTCTAATAGGTACATCCACATACCTGAATCAGAAAATGTTCTTGTGAACACTTAACAAATTCCTCTCCATTCAAGCCCTTAACACTACGGCAGTCCCAGTCTATGTTTGGAAAATTAAAATCCCCTACTATAACCACCCTCTTATTCTCACGGATAACTGAGACCTCCTTATAAATTTGTTTCTCAATTTCCCACTGACTACTGGGGAGTCAATAGTACAATCCCAACAAGGTGATCACCCCTTTCTTATTTCTCAGTGCCACCCAAATTACTTCTCTGGATGTATTCCCAGGAATATCTTCCCTAAGTACAGCCGTAATGTTATCCTTAATCAAAAACGCCACTCCCCCTCCTCTCTTGCTCCCCTTTCTATCCTTCCTATAAGCATATATACCCTGAAATATTAAGCTGCCAGTCCTGTCCATCCCTGAGCCACGTCTCTGTAATTGCTGATAACCCCATCCCATGTTCCCAACCATGCCCTTAGTTCATCTGTCTTACCTGTCAGGCCTTTTGCATTGAAATAAATGCATTTTAATTCATCAGTCCTACTTCATTCTCTGCTTTGTTCCTGCCCGCCCCGACTTACTCCTTTTCCCAACTGTATCAGTCTCAAACAGCTCTCGTTCCTCACTATCTCCCTGAGTCCCTTCCCAACCCCAAACACCTCACAACACCCCCCCCCCCGAAACCCCCAAAACCCCCCCCCCACCGCCCCCACCACCCCCCTTTACTAGTTTAAATCGTCCTGAGCAGCTCTAGCAAGTCTCCCACCAGCATATTAGCCCCCTTCCAGTCCAGGTGCAAATCATCCTTCTTATACAGGTCACTACTACACCAGAAGAGATTCCAATGATCCAAAAATGTGAATCCTTCTCCCCTGCGCCAGCTCCTCAGCTACGCATTCATCTGCTCTATCCTCCTATTCTTACCCTCACTAGCTTGTTGCACCAGGAGTAATCCAGATATTACGACCCTCGAGGAACTCCTTTTTAAAATTCCTGCATAACTTCCTATGTCCTCTCCTCAGAATCTCGTACTTATCTCTTCCAATGTTGTTAGTTCCAATGTCTACAACAACCTCCTGCTGGTCCGTCTCATCTTTGAGAATATGCTGCACCCTGTCCAAGATATTCTTGATCCTGGCACCAGGGAGACAACACACTATTCTGATGTCTCGCTGTCGGCCACTGAAACGTCTGCCTGACCGGACAAATCCTATTACAATCGACCACTTGGAACCTGGCATACCCCTTGTTCGGAACCAGAAACCTGGCAGTCAGTGCAACATTCCCCAAGAGTTCATCACCCCCTGCATTTTCCAAAACAGCATACTTGTTTGAGATGGGGATAGCTACAGGGGACTCCTGCACTACCTGCCTCCTTCTCCTACCTTTCATGGAGGTCATCCATCTACCTGACCGTATATTCAGTTTATCTCCCTTCATACAACTGCCATCCATCACTCCCCCTAGCTCCTGTAAATTCCTCAATGCCACTTCAACCTTTACGCTTCGCAAACAAGCACACTTCCTGCAGAAATAATCATCAGTAACATGGAGACTCTCCCTAATCTCCCAAATCTGACAGGAAGAGCACATCACTCTACTAAACTACTACTCTACTAAGAGCACATCACTCTACTAAAATCTTTACGCCTTAACAATCTACAGACTGAGAAAATAGCACACTCTTACTGCTCTAAAAACACTGCTCCAGGCTAACTTAGTACCTACATTTTACATTTTTAAAGTTTAATCAAGTGACATATCTCAAAAATATATAATCAAAAAAAACCCACCCTACTCACTTTTGTGGATTTACAAAAAAATAAGCCACTTAGCTACTTCCCTTCTGTGATCTCCCCACACAAGTTTTTCCAAGGTCAGCTGTGTATTTTGCTGTTTGTTTATTTTTCTTAGATGAACTCCAATGTCCAGAGGTACTTGAAATCAAACAGCAGAGGCAACAGCTGTGAAGGTTCACTGCTGGGTCAGACAGCAGAATAGTTTTGTTTCTCCATTGATTTACTCCCCACCCCTTGTCACTGCCTTTGTCTCTCTTCCTCCTTTTTTAAAGTGCCATTGTTTTGTTCTTTTTCCCCAAAATTCCAAAACAATGCAACAGCTTATAAAGCAGTAATTGCTGCTCCTCGAATTCGAGGAAATCAGATCCAATACTGAAAATACCTCAAAAAAAAGGAGGAGCTCCTACAGCCACAAATTCTTTCCCATCCTCTCGGATTTTCACTTTCAATATCACCGTAATAATTTTACTGCAAATGAAGAACATCAAATCTTGTTTGCAAATTACCTTCATTTAATGATAAGTTGAAGTCCCTTAGACCCTTATTATTTATAATGATCTATGTCAGTTTTGCAGTTCACCTCAAACAAAAGTAATTTGCTGCTAGATTGTTTAGCATTGTTGCATTAAACAAAAGCAAGTTAATAGCCAGACTTCTTTTAAATCCTAAGGAAAGATATTGCCAAAAGAAAACTCATTTTGTCAAAGCTTTTGCACTCATCACATCATTTTGCAAAAATACAAAATCAAAGGGCAAACCAACATTTGAAACTGAACATGGCGCACGTCTTTAGAACATAATGTGTAGACATACCTCTTTATGTACCTTCGATCGACTTTTTATTTCAGCTACTATCATCCCCACAATACCACCTTTATATGTGGCAGCCAAGGAAAAAAATTTTTTGTTGGATGTGATGTCCCGGTACCATGAATCTGGGTACCTGTTCAAAGCAGAAGACAAGATCAACCTTCTTTCCACAAGCTGTCAACTAGTCCCTATGTTCTAATTGCAACACCAATGCATTACCAATATGGGTTTTGCTGATATTTTCAGGACACTGTATAATTTCACAGTTCGTAATTAGACCTAGTCCGGTGTTACAATAAAATGTAGTTCTCCTGAAGCAAAGTACAAAATTAATTTTTTCTCTTAGGATGAAATTTTTTTTCTCTTAAAGGCTGTAAACAATAAACCAACGTATTTGGTAAGATTAACTGGGGTAAGGCGGGGAAACATCTGTATGAAGTTTTTATTTTCTTGGAACATTTAAGGAGGCTCCAAACCTTACTCTGAAGAATCACTAGGAAGGAAAGAAACTTAATACTCACTCTATTGGGAACCAGTCACCACATAGAAGCTTCACTGTATCTATGTCATCATGACAGAGTAACCGAAGTTGTATTTCACTAAGTATAGTGGAGGATACGATGTCTGTCATTCACAGCTGAAAAGAAAATCAAATCATCCATAAGACACTGCAATTGTTATTGAGTTGATTAAGTCACACTCATTTAAAAAAGAGAAATAGATATACTCCACGACTGCTAAACCAATAAAGGGGCCAGTTAGCTGGATGGCAGATTCTCAATGCAGAGTGATGTGAGCTCAATTCCTGCACAGGCTGAGGTTACCATAAAGGACTCTCCTACTCAACCTCCCCCCTTGACTGAGGCATGGTAACCCCCAGGTTAAACCACCAGCTGTCTCTCTCTCTCTCTCTCTCTCTGTCTAAGAGACAGCAGCCTTATGGGCTCGTGGGACGATGGTGACTTTACCTTAACCAGTCTTCTGTTGCTGGCCAAGATGCAATGCTAGGTGGTGACATTTCCCTGCCTGATACAGTTGCAGATTAGTCCCAAGGTCAGTCAGAATTACTGGGAATCATCAAGGTCTATGTGCATAGCCTCTGTAACTAAAATAACTCTGAACTTTGTTTCCCTCCCCATAGATTCTGCCAAACATGCTGCGATTTGGCAGCATCTTCTGTTTTTATTGCAGATTTCCATCATCCATGGTATTTTGATTTTATAAGACTTCGGCCATGTTGATGTGGGATTAGTTTTGTTATACAGATTTGGTTTGCTAAGGATGGCAGATATCATTCCCCAAAACATATTATTGAACCATTTGAGTTTGTACAACAGTTTTCTTGGTTATTAATACCATATTTTTAAAAACCAAATTCAGATTTTTAAACTG
Organism: Rhincodon typus; assembly: GCF_021869965.1. Classification (NCBI taxonomy): domain Eukaryota; kingdom Metazoa; phylum Chordata; class Chondrichthyes; order Orectolobiformes; family Rhincodontidae; genus Rhincodon; species Rhincodon typus. The sequence goes on from NC_063352.1 coordinate 32,885,028, forward strand.
ACAAGTTGGGATTCAAACTCTCAGACTTCTAAACAAATGCTAAGGATTCTGAGTTACAAGTTTAGTAATATAACTACTACATAACAAATCCTCCTTTTATCTTAATTTGGAGGAAAAAGCCATGGATATTAGAAATTATCATCCATCATTAAAAATAAGTTGCAGTCTGTGATTATATATAAATAACATTAGAACACTTTTAAAATCTGAGTGTTTAATTTGAAAATAAAGACTGGTGTCTGTTAAAATGTTATTCTTCATACCCGTCACAAAATGCATAAGTTTTACTACCTTCTAGGAAATATGACTCATATTGCAAGTTATTTTACCCTCGTGGGGACTCAAACATTGTTTAACTTTTTCCTAAGTTCACATTGATTTCAATTTGACTCTTCTTCAGGTTTGAGTTCTTCAGAAGAGTCACAGCAGAGTTGAAACATTAACTCTACTTCTCTCTCCACAGAAGCTGCCAGACTGGCTAAGTTTCTCTATTATTTTCTGGTTCAACTCACAGATCTAACCCAGTACACACCAAAAGTGTGTTCTGCATACCAACTGCATTACAGAATTGAAGTTACTGGCTACATCACTGCCATTTTGAATTCACACAATGAACTTGTTACAAGTTCTAAACACATCCGTTAGAAGGCAGCACCAACATGATACTTTTTAGAGCAAGATACACTGTACTTGTTACAAATGTATCATTTTACAACTGATACTGGGCAAATACATTGTTTTACATTATTACTTCACTGATCATCAACGTTTTGGCAAATCCAAGGATGCACAAATATACTTAAAAAGAATATAATCTCCCATATTTGAATGGTGTCCCCTCCTTTCGATCAAGTGAAATTTAAGGATGTGATTGCACTAGAAGGGGTGTAGAAGAGATTCGCCAGGATGTTGACTGGACTGGAGTGATCCAGCTACAAAGACAGATTAAAAAGGTTAGGGCTGTTTTCCTTAGAGCAGAGAAGACTGAGGGGGAACTTGATTCAGGAGTACAAAGTTATGAGGGGCATAGATAGGGAGAGAGATATTTCCCCTCAGTAGAGAGGTCAATAACAAGGGGGCACAATTTAAACTGAGGAGCATGAGTTTAGATGGGATTTGAGAGAAAAAATGTGTATCTAGACATGTTGCTGAGGGAGGTGAGAGGCCTCAAGGCATTTAATAAGTATTTAATAAGTAGGAACATTTGAAACACATAGCATACAAGGCTACAGGCCAAGAGCTGGAAAAATAGAATCAGAATAGATAGATAGATGCGTGTAAACCAGAGTGGACACAATGAGCTTAAGGGACTCTTTGTGTCGAGTAAAAAAAAACTCTATGATATTCTGCAAGGCTCTACTTTCAAGTTCAACATACAGAGGCTTACGCAGGGTAGATTTTCGCAAAAAAAATCAACCTCTTCAGGCATGTTATGATGCACATCGGGGCACATGGATTTTGATCTCAATTCTTCTGTCCCAGAGGTAAAAAGCTTGGGGTTCATGTTCACAGTTCCCTGAAAGCTGCCACCCAGGTGGATAGAGTTGTTAAGAAGGCGTATGGTGTGTTAGCTTTCATTAATAGAAGGATTGAGTTCAATAGCCATGAAGTTATGCTCCAGCTATACAAAAGCCTGGTTCTGCCACATCTGGAGTATTGTGTTCAGTTCTGGTCACCTCATTACAGGAAAGATGTGGAAGCGTTGGAAAAGGTGCAGAGGAGATTTACCAGGATGTTGCCTGGAATTGAGGGAAGGTCTTACGAGGAAAGGTTGAGAGAGCTAGGGCTTTCCTCTTTAGAACGACGAAGGATGAGAGGTGACTTGACAGAGGTGTACAAAATGATCAGAGGTATAGATAGAGTAGACAGCCAGAGACTTTTTCCGAGGGTGGAGGTAGCTTTTACGAGGGGACATAGTTTTAAAGTGAAAGGAGGTAGATATCGGGGAGACGTCAGAGATAGGTTCTTTACACAGACAGTGGTAGGGGCGTGAAATGCATTGCCGGAGAGGGTAGTGGAGTCGGCCTCATTAGGGGCATTTAAGCGGCTATTAGATAGGCATATGGATGATAGTATAAGGTAGCGGTGGAGGTTAAATAGACCTTAGGTTTAGGGTAAAAGTTCGACACATCGTGGGCCGAAGGGCCTGTACTGTGCTGTACTGTTCTATAATCTTACTACACCATAAAGCTCAGGGAGAGATGTTCAACCTGAGGGACTCCGTGCCTCAAGTGAGGGAGAGGTTTAGCAGAATCCTTCATGCTAACCTCAGCCGGTGCAGGTACAGAACTCATCCTGCATCACAAACCAGCCTTTCAGGTAACTGACCCCCAGCCCAGAAGTAGGGATGCTACCACTGCTGCACTACATCCTTTTTTAATAAAATCTACCAATTGCAGCGAATCCGCTCCATGTTTAGAGATGGCAACTGTGTAAACATTGGGTATTAATACTCAAAATCCAAACCATATACTCAGCCATCAATGATTCCTCTCAAAACCCCGAAATAAAAAAGCTGCACCCCAATATTACTCGGACCATCCACAACTGCTACTTCCTCCGACCTCGCTGTCTCACCCCCTGGAAATCTGGTTGGTCGTCGAAACCCAATCACAACACAAATTGGAGGAGCCCGCTTCCGACAGGCTACATTGCACGTCAATCATGACGAGGGGACAGCCCACTACGCCGGGGCGCGCAGACGCAGTGACTGCAGCCGGCCTCCCAGTTGGTGCCGCCTGCAAAAGCCTGGGGCTGCCCCGGGCGTTATCCTCGGGCACCGGCGGAACCACCGCCTTCACAGACACACGGCGCTCACCTCGGTTCCTCGGCCTGCGGGGGCGAAAGAGAGAAGGCGGTTGCAGCTCTGTCCGCCAGTGGAGTCAGGGCAGGCGGTGGGCGATTGCCGTCATTCTAGTCACCATCAAGAAACGGCTCCCAAACACAATCAACCGTCTCGCAGCTTCTCAGCAGGCAACTTCCGCTCCCGAGCAATTCTCGCGAGATCTCACAGGACCAACACCTTGACATCATCCAGAGTGGCTCAAAGCCTAGAATATTGCAATCAAAGTTATGTTGGTGAATGTGGTCTTAATGAGTGGATAACAATGCATTGGTGTATTTGATGAATTGAAAAACGCAGTGATGTATCTGAATGAATGCAAAGTAATATTAGAATTAGATTTTAATACCCAAGTAGAGAATAAGTGAGCATTATGAAAAGTGTTCAAAGTCACTATTTTCTGGTGCCATCTTGGTATCTGACTGAATGGAATATGTGATAATAGTTCATGAGAATGCATTAATAATGCACTGGTGCATTTCTCTTCATTCATGGGATGTGGTGTCACTGGCTGAGTGTGTGGACATTTCAGGGGCCACTTGTATAAGTAGCTTTGTTGGAACAGACACAATGGAGTTGGAGTTCCAATGTTGCTGTCTTCTACGAGGGTGCCTCCAAAATGTCCACGTTCTTCCTCAACCGAGAATTCCCCTCCACTGTGGTTGAAAGAGGCCCCTCACGTTGTGTCTAACCCATCTTCTGCACTTTGGCCCTCCCCCCTTTTCTTCCCTCCCATAACAATAAGTTCCCCAGTCCTCACCAGCTTCCACATCCAAAGGATCATTAGCTGCCATTTATGCCACTTCCAGCACAAGATGATCATGACACATATTCCCTTCCCCACCCTTGTCAGTCTTCCAGAGGAACCATTCCCTCTCAGAACAATCATAGAAGGTGTAACTTCTGCCCTTTTACTTCCTTCCTGCCTCCTCACTATCCAAAGCCCCAGACACACCTTCCAGGTGAAGCAGAACTTTTTTTAAAATTCATTCATGAGATGAGGGCATTGCTGGCTAGGCCAGCATTTATTGCCCATCTCTAATTGCCCAGAGGACAGTTTAAGAGTCAACCATGTTGCTGTGGGTCTGGAGGAACATGTAGGCCAGACCAGGCAAGGATGGTAGTTTTCTTCCCTTAAGGACATTAGTGAACCAGATGGGTTTTTCCAACAGTCAACAATAGGATTCATGAGACTCTTAATTCCAGATTTTTTTGATTGAGTTCAAATTCCACCACTTGTCATGGCAGGATTCGAACGCAGGTCCTCAGGACATTACCTAGGTCTCTGGATTGATAGTGTAGTGATCATAGCACGAGGCCATCACCTCCCTCCCCAACACCTTTACCCCTTTGCCCAATTTACCTGCACCTCACTAAATCTAATCTATCATGTAGTCTACTCTACATTGGGGAAACAAAACACAGAATGGTTGGTTGCTTTGCAGAACACCTATATTCTGTCCACAAAAGTAACCCTGCCACTTCACCGCACCACCCTATTCCCTGGCCAATGTCTCTGTCTCAGGCTTGCTGCAGTGCTCCAGTGAAGCTCAGTGCAAGCTGGAAGAAAGCATCCATTTTTCGCTTGGGACTTGGCAGCCTGCAGGACTCAAAAATTGTGTTCAATAATTTTAGGTGTCTGCATACCTTCGCCCATGTCCTTACCCCAACCCCCACATCCCAGACCCTTGTCATCACATTGGCAGCTCCCATAAACAACCCATTGGCAGCCACTCGTGGTCCCCGTTAGCGGCTATTCTCCCAGGATGACCTTTAATTCTTCCTTTGTTTACCCAATTATATTTCTCTCTCTCTCTCTGGGCTCCATTTCCCACCTATTGTTTACTCCTTCACACCCCCCACCCCCCAACACCCCATCCTCAGCATGAATATCAATCTTTTCCAAGCTAAAATCAGTTCTGAAGAGTCACTGGACCCAAAACATTTACTCTGCTTTCTCTCCACAGATGCTGCCAGACAAGCTGAGTTTTTCCAGTAATTTCTGTTTTAGTGTCTTTTACGCTGTTGACAGAGGAGGAGTATAATATGTAAAATAGGTGTAAATAATAGACATGAAAAGGAAAAATGGGTCACCCCTGCAGATCTCTCCATATGTCCTTTACCACCTTTGTCTTATGGTCTAAATACCCTCTCCATCTGTTTTGCTCATACCTCCTGCCACTCTGTCAATAGCATATAAATCAAAATTTCCACCTTTTTTCAGAAAAAAAATCATATCAGATTCAAAATGTTGTGTTTCTCTGCACGGATACTTCCAGACCTGCTGAGTTTCTTCAGCATTGTTTTTTTTTAAATTTCACATTTCCAGCATCTGCAGTATTTGTCTTTAATGTAGGTATTCGTATCCTGTGCACCTGCAGTCCTTGTCGGTCTAAATGATAGAACTTCCAAATTTTGCTTCTATCAGTGCTTGGTCAGTAACTACAACATTGCTTTCATATCAAAGGCAGTCACTCTCACTTCACTTTACGAGTTCAACACTTTTGTCCATATTTGGACAAAGGCTATAATGAGGTTAGGAGCTGAATGGCCCTGCTACAAACTAAACAGATCCAGTGCTGCTTGGTAAACCGTTGACGACTCCATCCATCACTTTGCTGATGATTGAGAATTAATGGATAGGATAGCAATTTTCTGGGTTGGATTTCCATTCTGCTAAGTTTATTTTCTGATAACGCTGAGAAAAGTATTAAAGACGCAAACTGTCAAGCTCAGGCTCCAGGCAGTCTCTCACATGCACAAATACAAAGTAAAAGGGCTAGTACTCAGTACGAAAGGAACACAAAATAGTAGTGTTGTTTCAATTATGTTGGGTGTCATTAAGGCATAAGGGTTTAACCTGAAATCATGCTTTATCAGCTGCTTTCTAGGACCATCAGACTGGAGAATATTACAGTTATCTTTTAAATTCTGGGATGTCCTGATCTTTCTTCCCAGTCAATGTTATCACTGGTTTTTCTTTCTCTCTGCCTCTCAAGAGGAGGAAGGAAGGAGGTCTCTGTGAAATTTATGTTTGTTAATTGTGAGCAAGGTTTCACCCCCAACATATGAACACTCCTCCAAAGATTTAATCATGAAAGGAGATTAGGGTCTTTTCACATTTCTCCTGCAAGGATGCTTTCATTACCTTTGGATAAAATGTTAATTTCTGCTCAGCTGTCTCTTGTCTAAACCACCTTAGTTTCAGGAAACTTGGTCACACATGCAGATGGTGCCGGTGGCCATTTTAAAACTATTCCAGTCCATATAACTACCAGGAAAGCTCACTCTTTAGTATTGTGGGGCAGGCCTTTGCTGGGGTCACATTTAAAGGACTCATAGGAAAGTAGAACAAGGAGCAGGATTCATCCATTCAGCCCCTTGAGTCTGCTCCACCATTTGTAATGACCATACCTGATCATCTAACTCAATAGTCTGTTCCTGTTTTCCCCTTAAGTGTTATATCCATCTCCTTGAAATCATGTGTTTTGGCCTCAACTGCTTTCTGTGGTAGTGAATTTCACAGGCTCACCATTATGTGAGTGAAGAAATTTCTCATTTCAGTCTATCCTTAGAGTGACCCTGATTAGGACTTCCCCACCAGGGGAACCTCATTCCTGCATCTATCCTGTCTAGTTCATCTACTTGAAGACAAAACATGCCTGATCTTTATGAAGTCCAGCTATAAAAGTGCAAATGGTTCAGACATCAAGATTTCCAAACTATGAAGAGTTAAAGCAAAACAAAGTGACTTGCTGAGCGAATTCCTTCACACAGGTGAGGCTTTGCTAGTCACGCACACAAGACTCAGATACAAAAGGCTGACAGACTGCCTCTCCCATTCTGTTTTCCCTGACTATAAAAGTGTCAAAAAAAAAACCAGTGCCTTGGCAAAGTTGTTGCACCTTTGACCCAATCACACCAAGTGTTTCAAAGTGGTTGGGAAGTTCTTCTAACTTGATTCCACAGTGACACATGATCTGTTGCTTGATATACATATTGGAAAGGTAGCTACGGTCTTTGGTTTATTCAAAAAGTGAATGGAGTAACATCATGTTGATGATTAGAACCACGCTGATGGCCCATAAGGCCTGTGATCAGCACCTCACCTTATGATTGTCAAACATTGATGACTTACCGCTATCAAAAGCAACTCAACAATTTCCACCTTTGTAAGAACAAACTCATGAATGTGGCAGTCATCTCAAAGGCAGAGGTGGTTTCAGGATGTCCACAGGATGGAAGATATTCGTACAAGTAATTCTCCTATAATACAACAGTTGAATTCTTGTGTGATTTTTGCGACAGAAAATTGCATTAAGGAAATCGCCATAGAAAATCGCTATACTATACAGTAGAAAGTTCGCACTAACAAAACACGTGTTATAGCAGAAATACCTGTATACGCAAGGACTGTGATTGGTCATGTAGCTGGAGCCAGAGATCCAGTAAAACGCCCAAAGCTCCTCTTCAAGAATGCTTGACATGAAGACCTTAAATACTAATTGTCACACATAGAAGCTACTAGTTAACGTCAGAGGAAAAAGTCAACACTTATGGGCTGGTAAGCACCACCGCTCTGACCAATGGCTGTAGCGATTTGGAAGGTGCCCACTACAAAAACAAAAATCAACATAACTACTCTTCATGTGCAGCAGCACTGGAGGCAGAACCAGGGACTGGCCTTCTCAGTCATCAGCAAAGGTGTGTCAAGTGAAGACATTTGAAATGGGTCTGCTTGCCCACATCTTTCATGGGTGGAAAGATGCTCATCAAACGTGAAGTGACAGGACTAAGAAAATACAAAGTAACTGATTATCCACAAAAATTGGTTTAATTCTGTGACTAAAAGCCAGAAATTGTAGCTTTATTGGACAGAGCTTCATTCCATTTCCCCTAACACTATTTAACATATTCCACGCTTAGTTGGTATTTATTTTGTTAGAATTTTTAAGAACAGATGTCTTTAATAATAGTTGTATTTGCAATTGTGAAATTAAAATAATAGTATTTTTGATTTAATTGGTTGTATTTAAGCATTTCAAGTAATTGATTGTGACCACAACAGCTGAACAATTCTTTAAATAATTAGGTAGTCCTGCTAACACCTGATTTGGTAATCAAAACCACACTAGAAATGTGAGATAGTAAGAACTGCCGATGCTGGAGTCTGAAGTAACACAGTGTGGAGCTGGAGGAACACAGCAGGCCAAGCAGCATCAGAGGAACAAGAAAGCTGACGTTTCGGGTCT
>NC_063352.1:32893521-32954462 GCF_021869965.1 Rhincodon typus
CTCCTCTGATGCTGCCCTGGCCTGCTGTGTTCCTCCAGCTCCACACTGTGTCACAGTAAAAATGTGTTTTTCTAGTTTCAGTTGCTTTTCAGAAATCATGAGTATGAATTGACAGTAGTCTAAGTATCTGTAGAAAGTAAAATGTTCGGATAGGTTCAAATTTCAAGTAAGAGATTTTATGGTTGCAATAGATTGTTTTATTATGCCAAAGGACCTTGACAGAGACACTACTTGAGAAATCCATTATTTTCCTTGTTTATGGGGTAACTGATTCTGCTCATTTTGTGCAAGTTCTCTGATCAATAATGATGTTTAGGTCTTTAGAATTGTCATCTTCATTCCAAAACTACAGCATTACTCACCAGTTTCATCAAAGTATGTATTGTAACTCATGAATCCACTCAAACTATTTTCTTCCAAGAGACGAGTGACAAATTCATTGCTTTTTGACTATGTAAATATCAATGCAAAATGCTCCAACAATACAGGAGTTATGAAACACCCAACAGATATTATTACAGAAAGAATTAGTAGTCAGAGAAGAGAACACAGCACAGTTTTTAATTCACTCCTTTATAAAAAGGTTTTGTAGACAATGTAATTTAACAATATAGGCAAGTAAACAATATTAAGTTACAGATAATTAACAAATGGATGTAATTAAAAACCTTCGCTTTTTTAAAATTGTGATAGCTTCCTAAATGTGAAAAAGTCTCACTCATGTTACCTTTGAACATAAAAATTCGTAAATATCCATAAGAAATATAAATGCGCAGGTTTCAATAAATCCATTTTATCTTCACTGATAGTACAAATTTCAGTTAAAAAAACAGTACTGAAACTATTTTCCACAATTGGTTTGAATCCATAAGTATATATTCCAAAGGGAGGTATATCCAATCAAATTCAGTGTAATAGCCAATCGTTTATCGCATTGGTCTATATGAAAAAGCCATACCCGGCATATATGTCTGCACTGGATGGGTAGAATACATGGGATATCCAGCAGATGATGCATGGATGTGTGGATAGAACCCTGGTGGCAATGCTGTATGTGGAGACTGTTGTACTGGTCCTGTAAGGACTAATTGAAGCAAGCTGTTAAGAAAACAGAATAAAGTTTAAAAACAGCAGGGTAAAGGTCTTTCTTCTTGACTTGACTTAATTAGCTATTCTTTGAATCGGACATTTTAACAATAATTATACAGAGTAAGTGATGAAATATATCTAGCGCATTTGGTAAGATCAGTATCACTCAATACATTAGCTACAATGAACTTCTGGTTAGTAAATAAAAATCAGTAATAGAAACTGTCATTACATATGTGATACCAATTCTATTACTTGTACGGCATATAACAGATCTACTGTAATGTTTGCGTATTGTGTTAGTGAAACGAAAAGATGAGCTGCAGAACGTGCATGTGGTTTTCAATCATTAATTTCTTTACTTTGTTGGTTAAAGCATTTTAGGAAAAGGTTTGTTCAGTAAATGCACATTTATATGTATTAAGTATTCCACTAAAGTTAGTTTATGGACTAAAGTTAGTACGTGTAGCCACAATGGTTAGTCAGCAATTTCTATTGGATGATTTTGTGCTTATAGCATGTTAAGTTCATACTGAATTACAACTTTAATACTAATGCTGTACAGATTTGCAGTGTAGTAAACCAAGGCTTCCCAGACAGAAGTGCTGTTAAATATTTATTATAGGGAACAGGAATCAAAGGGACATTACATTGAAAATACATCATTGTTAATAGAATCATAATCATTGGTAGAGATGAACCTTATTTTTCAGAAATCCACTGAAGAGTTCTGGGAATTTATAATACTGTACAGGTAGTTCTGCTGGAACGCATGTTTCATTAACATGAATTGGCTGTAACATGATTTTTGACTAATAGACGCTGTTTGGATAACGCAAACTTTCTGCTGTACAGTATAGCAATTTTCTATAGCGATTTCCCTATAACGCAATTTTCTATAGCGCGAGGTCACACAAGAACTACCGCGTTATATAGGAAAACTATCTGCACAAAGAAAATAAAAGCCTCCATCAATCATACTTGGATACCATCAAAAAATGTAGTAATAGAAAGAACTCCTGAAGTCGAGATCACTGGGTTTGGGCTCCAAAGAATAATGAAAGCAAAGATTCTAGGAATGCAGTATGCTTTGGATCTGGAATCAGTGGGAGAAAGATTTGGAATCTAGGGGCAATAGGTAAGGAATTCTCAACTTCTGGAAGCATTTCAGAGTTTGGCTTAGGTAGCCCTATCAACATTTTCCAATCACCAGTTGGTTCCTATCACTAGGATTTTAACAGTAAATTTTCTGCTTATAAATATTAACGGACAGAAATTCACAAGTTTGGGGTCAGCAATGTACTGATACACAATCCTGATGTACACCATGAGCATAAGTCACTGTGTCTGCTGACTTATGCAGTCTTTAATAAACACAAGTTGCCATAAAGGAGTAGAAATTATGCCATAAATGTGCAAGGTTCATTGCTTACAATTTCTAAATTTTATGAAAAAATGTTTTAAGCCTCAAAAATGATTCATTAACTCAACACACATAATCAAAAGTAATAATTGACTAAAACAATCCACAGAAACAGCCTGGTTTCCTCCACAACCAACAGAAAACTATGAACAGCTGTTCCTCTGACTTACCTCTCACATAACAGCTGTTTCTGTTCACAGATACTGCTTTTTTATTGAGTTCACAGTAAAGAAACATACTAGTTAAAATATTAACGTTTGTCAGATGATGCTTCAGAACTGTACGTTTAAATTTAGAGTAAGCAATGATAGTTGTGTGACCTGTTTTGCATTCTGCTTGACAGTAAGGCCTAAGTGATTTGATTGTTTGACATCAAAGGAAGGCTCAATGTTGCTTTACTAAGAAGCTGCTGCACAGCATTAATGCTCGGGAGATAATAGCACCATTATGAATTTTAAACAAGCAGATCAATGACTAATATACCAGATTCTACTACATTAGGAAACTGAGCATTTAAATCCGCATGTCCCAAAACTCTCAGAAAAGTATTGATGGTACCTGGTTGTAAACAGCTGTGTAAACTGCCTATTTACTTTTAATAAGAAATACACTTAATGTGCTTCATGTTGGCATGGGCAAAGAGGACAGAAGAAGCTATTTTTGAGATCAGGTTTCAGGTTTCTTTACAATCAATGATTACCATTGACAGCAATGCATTCAGTGCAGCAGGGTTTTGCAAGCTATCCCAGATCAGTGTGGAGAAAGATGATCTCTAGTTCAATAAATGCATCCAGCAGCCTTCTAAAGATTCTGGGACATTCACCCAGCAGGCAAGGGGAAGAATAATAAAAGGAATAGCTTTACTGCTGGTAGTGGATTTAAGAAACTAACAAGAGCCTGGAGACAGTAATTTGAAGTCACAACTTGGCAAAACTGAGATACAAGAGCCCATTAGAAGCTGGAAACAACAGTGGGTGGTTTGCTAATGGAACAGGAATTCTGGAGAGTGCAACGGGTGATAAGTATACAAGTGACACATAAAGTGTCACTTTATACAGTTTAAATTCAAAAACGCTGCCTACAAAAGGAAAATATGTATTTAATCAACAGTGGGGGTTTTTGTCACCTGTTACAGCAAGTTTTAAAACCTTAAATTTGTCATTTCATCCTCTTCAGCTATTGTCCAAAAGTTTGAATTCCTTTTTAAACATTGAAACCAGTAATGAACTGTAAAGAAATTGTAATATATTCATATTCATTTATATAAATCTATCCCTGCCCGATAATATCTAAGAATTCCATCTCTAGTTACATTTGAAATCCTTTGGAAAAACCAAAGAAACCAAATCATAACAGTGTAAGCTCACACAGTCAATATACTGAACTAATTGAGAAATCACTCAGCAAAACAGATAACGACAAGGAAAAACTTTAATGAATGCATTCACTATAGCCAAATAAAGACAATATCATTACAAGATATGTAACTTTTAATTTTGGTCTAAACAAAAACTATTATTTTGAACTTATTAACCAAAGAACCTCAAGTCTTGGACGAAAAGTACTCAATTTGACAAATTAAGCATCACTTGGTGACTAAAATGTGGAACAATCATAACTAACTATGATAAAAGCTCTTAGGATATTGTATTTCTTTTGTTCTGAAATAGTCATTGACATGACATACTGGATTTACCATGATGGATATATATAGAGGAGTTTTAACTTTTTTTTGCTGAACATGTTCATTTGAACTTTGCTATTTTAACAGTTATTGGCCTATTTGAAATGAATATTAAGACTATGGGGGAAATTTTACATGTACTTGTTTCATGTTATGTCCCCACAGGAAATTCAAGTTCTTTGGAACTTAGAACAATGCTTAGCTAGGACATGAATAGATCCATTAACTTCATCAATAAAATATTTACATACTTACTTGTTATGTGGAAGGACAGAGCAAATTGATCGTAAGTCATCTGGAAAATTAAGGAGACAAATACAAATTAATATATAGCAAATCAATGTATAATCAAATTTAGTCGGTCAGTCAGCAAGCAATAATATTTGAAATTGACATATTTTGCAATGACTGGATTTTAGAGTTTGTGTTTTTCTATGTTTCTATTTGAAAATAAATTATGTAATACAAGAGCAAAGTTGATTGATTTTATGAATATAACTCACTGAAAATAATTTTAAAAAAAACTTAAATTAGTTGTCCGATTTAGATTGAAAATATGTTACTTCAGGAAAGTTTGTTCCAGTTCAACAATTAACATGCCAGATTCTACTACATTGAGAATATTTATATTCAGAATTTTCTTGTTTTATAATTATCACCAGTGGAATTTTAAGTTCCAGTTGTAATTTGAAATGGTATCATACCACAGAAACATTACAGGAAATGGTCACAATGCTTTTAAAGTAAATCTTTCATACATTATAAACTGCATTGCTTTTTTACACAATCTTATTCTTGTCCCCTTTGCCTATGAAATCAGATATTCTTACAAAGTAAGTACAAGATATGTAACTTTTAATTTTGGCCTAAACAAAAACTATTATTATTTTGAACTTATTAACTAAAGAACCTAAAGTCTTGGATGAAAAGTACTCAATTTGACAAATTTGGTCCACACATCACTTGGTGACTAAAGTGTGCAGCAATCATAACTAACTATGATAAAAGCTCCATAATATTATCCCATTCAAAATTAACAATGCAAGCTTTAACTGCAAAGATTGAAATCCACCATTTCTTGAGCTTTAATCACCTTCAAGTTTTATTCCACTCAATAAAATTTTTAATCTTTTTAATAGATTAGTACATGATAAGCTTTGGCCATAGACCGAACAAAATACCTTTAAATTAGAAGATATGAAAACTCACTAAGCTAAAATGGGATTAAATTGTAAAACAAAAACCCACATATGCCAGGATGCCAACATGCAGAAATATGAAATCTAACAACCTAAGAGAGAGTGAATAATTTGCAGTTTGCCAAGTGATGTCTCAAATCTAAGTCCTGTTTAATACAGCAATTAGTGGAAAATTTATTATACAAATAATATTTACATTTGAAACAAGTTTCTTCGAGAGCTTTTATTCACTCTACCGTATCAATTCCTGGTGAGGGTGGTGAACAGAAACTTTCCAGATTTGGTACCAGTGTAACTCTGGAGCTAGCCATTAATTTGGATAATCAGTCTTTCAGTTCTCTGGGAAAAGATTTAGCTTATGCCTACTCAACAAAAATTCAATTCACCATTAAGGAAAATTCTGACAAATGAAATTATGACATTTGTATCATACCAAACTGTGGTAAAGCATTGTCAACATTTTGTTTTTTGTTTTAAATCAGTCAAGAATCAAGTAAAAGACTAAGTAAATTGAATTCAACTTGCTATAAGCATTTTAGTTAATTACTGAAAACAAACATCCTATTGTTTACGATGCCTAACCATGAATCTTCTGCACACAAGTTGCTTACCTCTAGTACACAATAGTGCTCCTGATGCAATACCGACTTGCAGGGCTTGAGCTAATCTGTCTAATGCAAGCTCAATCTCCTTCACAAGATTTGAAAGATTGAGTTCTTTAACAAGTTTGTTAATGTCTTCAACAAGCCGATCTACATGTTCAAACATGATAAGCTCCAAACGTCCATACAAGTTCTTTTCTGTCAAATGGCCCTGAAGTATCATAAGGACCTGAAGAACACTCAGATGCAACTTTGAATAAAGGATTTTGAAGTCATCGTTTACATTATTTTCAAACTCCTTGCACATTTTATTGCCGTTGCCATTTATCAAGGATTGAGCTGAAGAAATTTTGTGGTTCCTCCTGTAGGCCAAAGGTGCAAGTACACACCAACGGATTAGGCCTGGAAGTGGTGTGAGCTCCAAAAATCCACGTGGTAGACTAGCTGGACTGTTCAAAAATGTAATCAGTGTCAGGCGTGGATCATCATACACCCAAGATACAACCATCTCCAGTAGATCATAAGGAGGAATTAGGTCATCTGGAACAAAATGTAAAAGTATATTTTTAGAAAACACCCCTCTAACACCATTGTTTTCTTCAGAAACACAGCAGGAATCAGAGCAAGAACTACCTGCAATGGGGAACATTGAACACAATAAAACAAACTCAAACAAAACAAACGCAAAATATAGATAGCAAATGAGAGAAGATATCCGTCAAATGCTGCCTAATGAGAAAATTATTGGATAAAGTTGTATAAATATTAAAGAATAGAAAAAGAACAAGGGTGTAAATCACGTGGGGAAAAACTGACATTTGAACTTTTCGAAAATAAAGTTATATTCAGGCACTTAAAAATATGTACCAATTTTAAAAAATTGTACCTGTTGAAAGGTCATACAATGCAGTAACTGCAGTGATCAACTGACAGCAGAATCGAGGGCTGGCATGAACAATTCGTTTTAAGGTCTGCACTGATCCTGGCACCAAAATGCAATAATCCTCAGTCAGGACCTTAGCAAGTCTTACACAGAATACTGCATGTGTTCTCTATAAAACCAGTTACAGATACAAACGTTAGAACAAATCTATAAAATAATACAATAGACTGTGATTTAATTTCAAACATTTCAGCCACAAGATTAAACAAATTAATATTAATGATGTAATATTTAGTTTCAAATATATTTATTTCAAAATTAATGATGTATAAAACAGTGGCCAATCAATCCACAGGCATTTTTGGCCATTGATTTAATATGAGCGAAGCAGAAAAGAAGATACAAGGCACTAATTTTTTTATGCTTGTAACCAGAGCTTTGCTCATTTATGCGATCAACAAACACTAATGCAAAACTTGCAGTTTATTCCTCCAACACTTACCCTATCAAATAATAAAAACTAAATAGTACAAACGTGAAAAAAAATTACACTGCTTCTATTCATTGTGATGGAACAACATATTACTTTGAAACATACTGAACTTTTAAATAGAAATCCAAATTATAGATCATACTTGCAACCATAATGCAGTACATTCCAAGATGGGAACTCGACAGATTGCTATTGCCATGGATACAAGTTTTCCCAACATAGCCAATCTGTTTTCATCTGCTTTATTACCCTGAGGAGCAAACAGCGCAGAGAAGATGATCTGTCGAACTGCATCTTTATTTTGTTCTTGGAAATAGCTACACATGATCTCCAGCAGCTGCAGCTCCTGTAATGAACTCAATCTCTTTCAAAAAAAAAGAAAAAATAATTAAGAGAATAAAGGAAGCTTTTACAGAAACTAACACAGCAAATAAATGGAAAAGAACATATACTGCCAGAAATAATAACAAGTTGATCAGCACATATAGAAAGAACATATAGTTGAATGGTTTGACACAAACCCCATTTCATAACCCATATGAAGACGGTTCTGATTGAACCATTTACCTGACACTATATTTCCTAATTTAATGTTAAACTTCCATAGGATATAACTTAATTTTTTAAAAAGCTTACTATAAATACATACTTTAAGAAAATACTCTTTGAAGATGATCATTTTCCACGTTTACACAGTTTTAGATAATGATTGGCAAAAAAATTCTCTATTAACATAGGTGCACTTTCCCACACAAGTATAATCAAATAAATGATGAGATCTTAAGGTTGAGTAAAAACTTTGTGTCATCAGAATTACAGAATTTTAATAAACAAGAAGAGAAGTAACATGCATGTGCTTTCATAGCCAAGCTTTAATAACTCAGCAAGGAATTTGAAAACCATATTTCTCTCAATGGAAAATCTCACATAATCTGTATCCTTAACTTACTTTTGGTTGAGTATTACGTTCTTTTGAAAGCTGGAATATAAATTCCTCCACAAGCTCAATGGTGGACTTGTCAACAAGTGGACCAGGCACATTCTGCAGCTGGCTGCTAAACAAGATGTCCAAATGGTAAAGGAGTTCTTTTGCTGCACTTAAAGCATCCCGCCTCAAAAGGGAATGGCGAATATCAGTCATTCTGTCCTGCAAGCCGGAAAAATGTAAATGCATTTACATAAATTCTGAATAATTATGCACCATCTTTTTCTTCTCTAGTTAGATTTCACGCCACATGAAAAGGATTAAAGACCGCAATTTCTGACTAGTTTTGTAATAGTTTTTCTCAGTTTAAACATACAACCTCAGATCTATAACATTTGGAATTCAAATTTAGTTCAAATCGTTTTCGTAATTTCCCATTTTAATTTTCACATACAGTTCGATCAAATTGGTACAAAATAGGTTTCTGTGTAGCAGCTGTTCAGCACTACTTAACAGCAAAATACTCTTAATATGAAAGAGGTTTAATCTATTTATACATACTTCTCAGTGAGAATTGAAACTGGTGACCTGTCATGCTTTCCTTCCGTAGACCTAATGCTAGTCTTTTAAATCACCGCTAGATCTATTCCATACACTCCAGTACAACAAATAATACAAATCAGAAATTTTCAATACAAGTAAATAAGTTACATGAAATGTTTTGATTTGAAGCATGCCTTTTAAAATATTTCTTACAAATATTGACGTTTCCTCCTTGCCGGACTTTTGCTAAACACATCAGAAAACATCTGCTGGTTTAATAAGTGTATCACATAATGACTTAAAATACTTGCAATTTACACAGGAATCCCACCTAACTAGACTACCAAGTGTTTAACATATGAATTAGTACACAAGTAATCCTAATTCAGGCTCTCAAACTCAATGCTTCTAATTAACTATTAAAGCTGTCAGTTGCTGAAATGAAACTTTTAAAAAATTAAAGTTATTATGTTGGGGTGGTATTTCCACAATTTAAGTAAACATTCGAAAGAGTAGAAGTGGTATCCTTAGAATGCCTGCAATCCAACTAGATCAACATAGGGGCAAACAGCAAATATTTATTGGATGAGGCCATATTGTTTCAATCATTAAAAGCTGGATTAGAAGAAGTTGGTTATTCATTACCAAAAACACACTCTTAAAAAAGGAGTGTTTTTTTGAAAAGGTACTAACACAGTTAACTCAGTACATTGGAATATCATGGATCTCAAGGATTAGAAGGTTAATTTTGATCTAACGATTTGTCAACTGCACTGAATCACCAGCCATTAATATATCCAGTGTAGAAAATAGAGTACAAAGAAAAAAAGAAAATTACAGCATAGGAACAGACCTTTCGGCCCTTCAAGCCTGCACCGACATGTTGCCTGTCACAACTAAAACCCCCTACCCTTCCGGGGACCGTATCCCTCTATTCCCATCCTATTCATGTAATTGTCAAGACGCCCTTTAAAAGTCACTACCTCCCCCAGCAGTGAGTTCCAGGCACTCCACCACCCTCTGTGTAAAAAAAACTTGCCTCGTACATCACCTTTAAACCTTGCCCCTCGCACCTTAAACCTATGGCCCCTGGTAACTGACTCTTCCACCCTGGGAAAAAGCTTCTGACGGTCCATGCCCTTCATAATCTTGTAGACCTCTATCAGGTCGCCCCTCAACCTCCATTGTTCCAGTGAGAACAGCCTGTTTCACCAACCTCTCCTCATAGCTAATGCCCTCCATACCAGGCAACATCCTGGTAAATCTTTTCTGTACCCTCTCCAAAGCCACCACATCCTTCTGGTAGTGTGGCAACCAGAATTGAACACAATATTCCAAATGCGGCCGAACTAAGGTTCTATAAAGCTGCAACATTACCCGCCAATTTTTACACTCAACGACCCGGCCAGTGAAGGCAAGCATGCCGTATGCCTTTTTGACTACATTCTCCACTTGTGTTGCCACTTTCAGTGACCTATGTACCTGTACACCCAGACCCCTCTGTCTGTCAGTACTCTTAAGGGTTCTGCCATTTACTGTGTATTTTCCATTTGGATTAGACCTTCCAAAATGCAATACCTCACAGTTTTCTGGATTAAACTCCATCTTCCATCTCAATGCCCAAGTCACCAACTGATCTATATCTAGCAATATCCTTTGACGGTCCTCATCACAATCCGCAGTTCCACCAACCTTTGTGTCATCAGCAAACTTACTAATCAGACCAGTTACATTTTCCTCCAAATCATTTATATATATTACAAACAGTAAAGATCCCAACACTGATCCCTGAGGAACACCACTAGTCACAGCCCTCCATTCAGAAGCTGCCTACATCTTGTACATGGACAGTCTCATTCAGGGACACACACACACATTCAATACAGCCAGCCAAAGATGGCAGTCCATTGACAGTTATTTTCCGACAGTATGTTCAAGACATTGGGCGATTAAACAACTAGCAATGAGAAGAAAAACCTAAAAGTACTAAATTTTACATCTTCATAAAGTATGTATCAAGGTTTTAACTTTTAAATGTTGCTTTACATTTCTAGCTGTCAGTCAAGCTTAATGAAAAAAAAGACATGATGTAAGAGCACAATAAAATTTTAAAGGAGGCCAGGGACAAAACATGCCTATTTAATGGCAATTGCACACAAAATTATTTTGCTTGCTTAATGTAAGAAATCAGTGAACAGCAAGGACAAGAAATTTGTTTTCTTTGCACAGACCTGTCCATAATCACACTTTCCAATGACACTGTGGGTTTTTCAAAATGGATTCTATCCATTATTTACGACGCTACTACTTTATTCAGGAATTGTTATTGTGTTTTAATAAATTGAGTATGTTGGTTAATAACACATATCACCATTGAAGCAGGTAATATTCTGACAGGGCTTCAGAGTAGATGCAAGAAGGATGTTACCCAATCTAAGGGCAAGGGAGGGTGAGTGTAGAACAAGGGAACAATGTTTCAAAATAAAAAGCAGGCCACTTAAGACTAAGACATGGAGGAACTTCTTCGTTTAGACAGTGGTGAATCTTTGGCATTCTCTTTCCCCAGAGGGCTGTGGAGGAACAATCGCTTGAATATATTCAAGACAGAGAGGGACAGATTAAGATAAAATAGTCTTGCATTTCGTGTGCCCGGCATTTGTAAATTTGCTTCTGTGTCAGTGTTCTGTACACATTGTCACCCAAGTCCAGCTTTTGTTTTTCTGTGGTTTCAAAGAAAACTAAACTTCTTGATGTAGGAACTGCTCACCATGTATGCAGTCTGCCAAGCCTATCATTTATTAATTTGAGGTTTTCTTCCAATTTTATCTTCACAGACAATAGGATTTTGCTATACTAAACCATGTCAAAATAGTGCATAATAATGGAATTTAAATAGATGTTCAGCCTTGATCGAGTTGAATGGTGGAAAAGACTCAAGGATTCAAAATGGCCTTGTTCCTGCTCCTATCTCCTACATTCAATTAACACAAAAATTTCCAGAGTTTGCATTTGAAATGTCTAATGACAGCAAGAGGAAGTAAGCTAGTCTTGTCCAGTTAGGGAGTTGTAGCCTCCACTTTACACTGAATCAAACCCAACAAGGAATCCTTTGGGTATACAATCTTGACTCAACTACTTCCACAAATGAAGGGTCACAGGACCCAAAACATTAATTCTGATTTCTCTCCATAGATGCTGCCAGACCTGCCGAGCTTTTGTAGCAATTTCTGTTTTTGCTTCCGATTTCCAGCATCCACAGTTCTTTCAGATTTTACTTCCACAAATTCCATTCAGTGTAATAACTTTCAGCCTCATTGGTCAGTACATGTTCATCCAGTTTATTTGCAAGATTCAATTCAGTCTTTCAGCTTGGACTCTGATCTACAAATTTATTTTTCTGAGAGGAGCAGAAACTGATTTAACCTTAAACCCAGTCTGAGACAAACCAGATGGGCGGATGGAGAAGTTAAGGCCACTTAAGATGTTATACCTTTAGAAAGGGGGTGATTAGAAACATTGCAGGGTGTAACCTGTGAGATCAGATGTAGTTACCAGGATCATCGACTATTGATAAAGTGAGAACGAATGGCAATCAGTACGCTTCAACATCATTACCAATCTCCCTCACCCCTCCCGCGGATAAGATTACATGCACAGGTAGTTCTGTGGCTCCTCGACCGGGCCCCACCATCCCGATGCTCCAAGCAAACGGTCGAGGCCCAGAGCCTGAGCGCAGCCACACTAACGTTACTCCCCAGGGCCGTTCTCCCACCATCTTATTCCCCGCCTTTCTACTTCCGCCGCCCCTGCTCCGCGATATCTCCCTCTCTTGTCCCCGCCCCCCCCGGGCATCCGCTCTCCAAGGCCCCTGCCCCTCCCCCTCTCCCTCTCCCTCTCCCTCTCCCTCTCCGCGGACCCGGGACTCTCACCGCCTCATCTCCTCAGCCTAACGACGGTAAGAGCAATGTGCGACGGAAACGGAAAGCGCTGAGGCCGCACGAGGATCACATGGTCATTCAGCCTCACCCTCCCCATTGGAGCAGAGTCAGTGAGGGGGTGGAGCCTCGCTATGGCGCGGTATAGTTGAGGGGGTGGGAGCTCCCATGGAGCGGTGCCATTGGGGGCGGGGCCTCCCATGGAGCGGTGTCATTGTGGGGGAGGGGCTTCCCATGGAGTAGAGACAGTGAGGGGGTGGAGCCTCGCTATGGAGCAGTATAGTTGAGGGGGTGGGAGCTCCCATGGAGCGGTGCCATTGAGGGGGTGGGGCTTCCCATGGAGCAGAGACAGTGAGGGGGGAGGGACCTCCCATGGAGCAGAGACAGTGAGAGGGAAGGCCTCCCATGGAGTAGGGTCAGAGTGAGGGTGTGAACTGAAGGTGTAGCGATGATCTTGGCAAGATGCTCAGTGTCATCGATGACATGTTGAAGGCTGGCAAGAACGTAGTGTAGTCTTGCAGCTCTGGGAAGTACTGGACCGGTAAGGGTACTCTATTGATCGTATCCTGTGTCTGTCTTCTGAGGAGGTTGTTGCAGTTTTCGCTGTGGCACATCAGAACTGGCAATCAATGAGTTGAGCATCATATCCGGTTCTTATGAGGGTGTCCTTCAAAATCTTTAGGTGTCTGCCACGTTCCTCCTCATCTGAGCAGATGTGTGTGTGCAGGGCTTGTCCGTGGGGGGTGGCTTCTTTAATATGTTTAGGGTGGAAGCTAGAGAAGTGCAGCATCGGGAGCACTTCACCAAGATCATCCCTACACCTCCACTTCTTGCCTTCAAACAACTACCAAACCTTAAAACAGTCCATCGTTTGCAGCAAGCTACCCAGCCTTCAGGACAACTTCTACTACAACACCACACAACCCTGCCATGGCATCCTCTTCAAGACATGTCAGATCATCGACATGGATACTGCCATCACATGTGGGAACACCACCCACTACATACACGGCAGATGTTCATGTGATTCGGCTAATATTGTCTATCTCATATGTTGCAGGTAAGGATGCCCTGAGGCATGGTATATTGGTGAGACCATAAAGATGCTACAAGAACGGATGAATGGACACCACACAACAATCACTAGACAGGAATGTTCCCTCCCAATCGGGGAACACTTCAGTGATCAAGGACATTCAGCCTCGGATCTTCAAGTAAGCATCCTCCAACGCGGCCTTCAAGATACACAACAACATAGAATCACCGAGCAGAAACTGTTAGCCACGTTCAGTACCCAAGACGATGGCCTCAACCGTGATCTTGGGTTCATGTCGCACTACATGTGACCCCACTATACTGTTCTGTATCTGTAAAATCTTCCTTACTGTCCTGTTTTGACACCATCACTTTGATAAATTGTTATGATCTCGCTACCTTAATTAGCTTGTACAGTTTTGAATTACTTGTTACTTTGGTTAGACCCTCAGCCTGCGACTGTTATACCTATCATGTTATCCCAGTCATTTAGTATGTCTCCAGCACCACCTTATTTTTAATTTTTTTGTAATTATCTCTCTGCCTCATTTAATCAGATTTATAGGTCATCCCTTCACTTGTTATTTAACCATTGACACTTTACTCCCACCTCTGACACTTCTGATCATCTCCAGAGACTTATTATTCGACACTGCACTTCACACCATTTGTATGATCTTCTGATCTCTCTGCCCTTGATCTCTCTGCCTATAAATTCTGTGCCAGTGTGTTTCTCTCTCACTTCACCTGACAAAGTGATTACACCCCAAAAGCTTGTGATTTCAAATAAACCTGTTGGACTATAACCCCCTATAACCCGTGTGACTTCTGACCTTGTCTGCCCCAGTCCAACACCAGCATCTCCACATCACACTAAGTGTCGTGAGACAAGAGACACTGTAGCCCAGAAGGGCAAAATATAAACAGCAGCAGACTAGTAGAAAAAGTACTGTGTAGTGGTGGTAATATCAATAGACCAGTAATTCAGAGTTCTAGACTAATATACTGGGGATGTGGGTTCAAATTCCACCATAGCAGATGGTCAAATTCAATAAAATTTGGAATTAAAAGGTAGCTTAGTGATGACCACTGTTAATTGTCATAAATTCCTATCTGGTTCACTAATGAACTTTAGGGAAGGAAATCTGCTGCCCTTACCTACCTACATGTGACTCCAGACCCATAGCAATATGGTTGATTCTTAGTTGTCTTCACTCACTCCACCATTTAACTCTATGCTCCGAGCATCTTTGTGTAGACTACTTGCTATTTTTTTTAGCTAAGCCTTTTGTAGATGTGAAAAGTGAGACTCCAGCATAGATCCCTTGGGTTCAGCACAATCACATCTTACCAAATTGAATGCACACCCATTATCATAAAATCCCTGCAGTGTGGAAGCAGGCAATTCAGCCCATCAAGTCCACATTGACGCTTCAAAGAGCTTCCCACCCAGACTTACCCCTCCTTACTAACCTAACCCTGTATTTCCCGTGGCTAATCCACCCAGCCTGCACATCCCTGGACATTATGGGCAATTTAGCATGGCCAATTCAACTGACATACATATCCTTCTGTGGGAGGGAACCAAAGCACCCAGAGGAAAGCCATGCAGACACAGGGAGAACTTGCAAACTCCACACAGACAGTCATCAAAGACTGGAATTGAACCCAGGTCCACGGTGCTGAGGCAACAGAGGTAACTACTGAGCCACCATGCCGCCTCATGCAATCAGTTTGCTATCTCCTCACCAATTCTTTCCATGTGCCTCCAATTCCATGTTATGATCTCAGCTGATTACTGGACAACATAGACCCCAAGCTGAAATCTGACTTGATGGATCCTTTTTATTGTTTTTAATAAGGTAGACTTTCACTGAAACACAATGCACGCAGATTTGGTTTAAAAATAAAACAGAAGTTTATTACATAAAATACATGAAAATAAAATAGAATAAATCAAACTACTTACATATAACACAGCTTTAAATATTTCAAAACACAGTAAAATGTAAGCTCATAGTCCCAAAAACTTTTACAGTACTCACACTGGGGAGAATTCCCTTTTCTTTCACATCCGTAGCACTTACTTTAACTCGATTCAATTCCCCATCTTGATAATCTGGTAGCTTCTTCCTAGAGGCTACATACAACTGAGCTCAGCATCAAGCAAATCCTACAGGGCTGTAACCAAACACTTCCAGTTTGGAACATTCAAATAAAAATACTTATATTGAGGTACTTATTTCCAAACAGCTCTAAACCATCTCATTTCATAAGGAGCAACAGTTTTACATATCCATCTTCAGCCAAGACTTCTGAAAAACTGCCAATCTGAAAACCAAAACCTTTCTTTCCAAGTTATGGGTGTTTCCCGAATCAAAAGGAAAATATAATCTCTGACCTTCTAAACCAAGAGCCTGATGTACACATTTCCTTTGTTTACTTTGCTCATTTGTAAAAATTCTCCCAATGAAAACAAATACCCATTACACAGCAGGAATTTTCTCTCATTATGTTTTTAATAGAAAGCACCATAGCCACAAAAATACTTACAATTAATCATTAAACCCTTTCAGACACAGAGACCAAAACCCACATGGCACTAGCTCAAATCCAAACACTAAAATATATTATAATAAAAGTCAAGCACCTTACAACACATCCTTTTGCTCTCGTTTTACAAATAATCTTTATTATAGAAATTGTATTTAATTACTTCTGGAAGTGTGTGCCACCCAATATCGAAAGAGATTTGCTTTTCTACTTCTTTAGTTACATTGAAGTATTCAAGATTCCTAGATATGATTCACCTGTTACAGATGTATATTAGCACTTCCTCATCCTTTTATTATTTTTCTAAGTGCTCAATCATTCTGTGCCTAAAAACAGGTTCAACTAACCTTCCTGCACCAAACATTAGACTAATAGGCCTATGCATTTCTACTTTCCCACTCCCACCCTTCTTAAACAGTGGATTGACATTGGTAATTTTCCAATCCAAAGTGACATTCCTGAATGAACAGAGTTTGCGATATCATGATGAAATTTTCTCACTTACTTTGAAGTCCTGGAGATTTTTCCATCTTTCGTCTCATTATATTCTCTATTATTACTAACATTAATTTCTGGCCTGTATTGTTCTTCTGAACTGGTCAAATAGAGTTATTTTCTTTTTCTGATAATAAAAACAGTCTGATCATACTTTGCAATCATTAAAAAAATTAAAAGTGCAATGTAAGTTGAATTGAATGACAATGGGTGAGGTGCGGTACAGAGTATGTAATGAGTCTCTCGGATAAAGGCATCTGCTAAATTTTTAAATAATAAATAGTATATTAACCAGGGAGAAATATCCAGAACATGTGAATTATTGACACTAAAGCACCAATAATTTGTTCTTTCTAGCTGTCTGTCTACCTATCAATCTATCCAGATAGAGCTTCACCTGCATTTCCTCCAATCTAGTCTAGCATTCAGTGATCTTGATGTGCTCTTCTCTATGTTGGTGAGACCAAACATAGACTAGGTGACGGTTTTGCCGAGCATCTTTGCCTGGTACATAACGGGCAGCCTAACCTCCCGGTGACTGCCCATTTCAACTCACCCCAGCACCACACCCCCTCTGACATGTCTGGCCTCGGCCTCCTCCAGTGTCGCAATGATTCAGAACACAAGTTTGAGGAACAACACCTATGATTCCACCTGGGCACCCTACAACCTGGAGAACTCAACATTGAGTTCTTTAATTTCAAATAACCTTCCCACCCATCCCCTGGCTCCCTTTCCAGCCCCACCTCCTCCCTTCCATTCCACCTACTGACCCTCCCCTCCAGCTACCAACCGGATTCATCCCTCCCATTGACCAACCAGGTCGTACCTATCACCAGTGTCCACCTATCACCACCATTCTGCCTCCACCCCTTCCCCCTTGCCCTTTATCTGCAGCTCTCCCTACCCCTACATCCAGTCCTGAAGAACGGTAATACCTGAAATGTTGGCTTCTCCTTCCTCCAGATGCTGTCTTGCTTGCTGTGTTCTTCCAGCCTCCTGTTTGTCTGTCTATCTACCTACCCTATTTATTCTAATTAGCTGAGTATTTGAATAGAAATGATATGCAGGATTATAGGGAAAAAGCAGGAGAATGACACTTAGTCATCATGCACAATGTTTAATTAGCATTACTATAAAGTTGTAATGATCATTAATCAGACAGCCAGTGCAGACATTTATGTGAATGTTGTTTCCAGAGTTATGATGCTGACTGAATGATACAGAATACACACACGATTTGAAATTCACTGTAAGATGAAAGTAACATTATCAAAAAAGTGTACTTTAAGAACAAATTTCTTTCAAAACGTTTTTCTATGTTCACATCCATTCACATCCAAAGAATGGTCTGTATTATGTTCAAAATGCAAGCCACTATTTTCTATTTTGTGTGCAGGCAGGACATCTACGAGGAATATAAAAATGCCACTGAATGTAATTTAGCTCTTACAGGATGTGCAATTTCAAATTCTGTTCCTTTTTTGCAAAGTTAAGCCAAAGCTTAGGTCAAATAGTCAGTAGGTGTGAGAAAGTAACATCCTTGAATAGTGTCATTTGAATGCACCTCAATATTTTGATATTACATCCCTGGTAATTATATATCCATTGTTTTGATTTCGTATTGCAACTATTGAAATATAAACTGCTAAAGTCATTTTGTCTCACCATGCTATATGAACCAATATTTTCCATACTGATAACTTTTGTTGTGTCCTCTGTGTCTTCCTATTTGATTTAGAAAATATGGTCACCTTACTTTCAGGTCCTGAACTTCTGATGAGGAAGAGCCCTTTATCTTCTCCTATAGCCTAATGAGTCAGCAAAATAATGTTCAAACAAGTTGATCTAAACTGTCTGAAGATCAACACAAAATGAATAATTGACTTTCACAATAAGCCAAGTGTGTAACCTGATAGTCTGGTTAGAATAATTCCAACACAAAAACAGGTAGGACAAATTATGACTAACATCAGCAAACTGGCCATAGAGCTGCCTGTGATTGTAAACAAGCTGGCATTTGAGAGATTGGAACTGCATCTTATTTGGAAAGATGCCAGAACCGTAATAGAAAACACAAAGCAATGTGCATGCACTTCCTGCACCTGTGAAGTCTGCAGTATCAGTGAAACCTTCCGCTATTTTCCTTCCCTAATGTCTTCATTCTTCTCCTCAGAAGACTGCTCCTATTCTCCCAGTTCCTCAGCATCTATCACATCGCCTCATTGACTGCTTTACTTGTGCAGCACACTTTGGCAGGACTATACTGGAGCAGAGGACCGTTGCACACATTCCTCCATGCGGTGAGACATATAGAGCTCTAGTACAGAGGGCCATGTCTCCATCATTCATTTATCTTCAATCTCACTGTGTGCACCAACTTGGTGAAGGTGTTGCACCAGCTGAGTGACCAACACATAACAGGAAATTGGGAAAACCTGCGATACTTGGAACCCCTTCCCATCCCAGGCTCACATCGAACTGAAACCTATTATTATATGGAGTAAAGACCATTGTAATACTTACTCTCTAATGTTTAAGTGATCCGCTCCATGTCCCAGAGCACTCTTGCTTCATGTTTCACAAGTTGTAAGTCACTTTTGGTCATCATTCACCTCTTTTTAAGTCATTGCCCCTGCCTCTACATCATTGAGATGCTAATGTTCAATTTGCAAGTAACAATGGCATGGTGAGAATTGCCTTTGACCAACATTTGAATCCTAAACATAATCACTCTGCATGTATTGCACGTGGCCGATGAAAAGATAAATATACCTGCATTTTGCAAATGCATGCTTCTGTTCCTAGCATCGAGCAGATATGGAGCCTTCTGTTTTACCCATCGGACTCCCATTGACTCTTTCCACAGTGGACATTGTCCCAACCAATTTCCACTTTTAGTTGGTAAGCAGCAAGTGATGGCAGAAAATGCGGTATGTGGTGGACAACATAAGCACTAGGCTCTGCAAGGTCACCAGAGTCCCCTTTTACCTTTTCACCCCTACTATTTCCACACATACACCCAATGTGGAAAGCCACCACATTGAGATTGGGCTCCAACTTTCCTCCTTGCTCTCAAGCCCCAACATCACACCTTACTGATGCCCACTGTGGTCCTTTTTGCTTTCCCTGTGGAGGCCACAGTGTTGTTCACTGACAATACTCCCCTTTCATAGCCTACCATGCCAGCGACACATACTCCGCTTTATACTTTCACTTTACCTCATCAATGTCCTTCTCCCCGCCACAACACATGCCTCTGTTTCCCCTCTCATCTTGATCATTCTACCCTCTTTTTGGCAAAGAACCCACCCTCTTTTGCCCCAGCAGGACCCATTCCACTGTCCTCTCCACTCAATGCTTGGACATCCAATGTTGTTTTCTTTGACTAACTTTGACAAACAGCTCCTAAATATGACTGAGCAGAGCCATGCCTGCTGTCTTTGCAGCTCCCTGTCTGGTGACATGTATTGTAGTTGCCTACGGCTGAATATGACAAAATGGTTATTAGGGCTTTTCTTTTTAACTGACACAGGCAATCGAAGGAAATTTCAGCTGATGCCACATTTCATATAGCTCAAATCATGGCCTTCACAAACGGACAACAAAGTGCGTCTGTGTCTTAGTAAGATGTGACTAGAATGCAACCAGTAAGACTCTGATACAGCTTTTCAGATGAAAACACCTGATTTAGGATGTCCATTTTTTATATGAAATAGAAAGGGAAGGCTTGACCTACCTTAGATTAAGCTTTTTGAAATAGTTATAACTACATGTTATAGTAGACATATACTCATACAAGAATAGAAGTTTAAATTTATTAGATACTGGGGGATTAAATTTCTGAAGGCAGTTAGCCTTGGAGACAGAGACACCCTTGAAGAGACTTTCTTCTCTGTCAGCAAGAAGATTAGAACAACAAAAGGGTATAAACAAGATAACCTCATATTAGTACCAAGAGGGAAATATCGTAGCAAGGGGGACAGAAACAATTTTGAAACAGGGTCACTATGACCTCGAGAGAATAAACAACTGCCATTTCACGGGTCAGATAAGAGAGAAGCTGCTCCTGAAATTATATCATATTACTAGTTTTAGCTATGTATAACTTTAGAAGTAACTTCATATTAGAGCTGATATTACAAATATTATAATAATTGGGAGAAATTAACATCTTTTTTGATCTTCTGTACTAAGGTCAGCAAGGGATATGAATTGCATGACCACATTTGAAAAGTCATTAGTAATAAGCTAGTATATGATGTGTCTGGCAAATGTCTAGGAAGAGACATAACTATCAGAGTTGGAATGTGGTCAATAATCATAAGAGGTCTGGAAAACATCACGAGATGAGAGCAGGACCTAATCAGGACCATGAAATTGTCCATCATTGATTGTGCATTCACAGGATTGGATGTGTAGGTCAGAGGGGATGTGGCAAGCAGTGATGTCAATTTTGTAACCATTGTAATGCTGTATGTATAAATATCCTGTAGTTTATTGGAAAAGGTAGAGTGTGACTGACCTCCGATCTGAGCTGTGATTAAGAGGGCAACTGGGCCCCAAAAGAAAGCCAGATTCAGTGTCTCTGGCCCCTCCCACACGTGGTAAAGGAGCTCTGAATAAAGATTGATTTGTGTTACTGAACATGAGACTCAAACTCCTCTTTAAAATCTGTCTCCAAGAATATGTGATTCCACTGACTGCTTGTGGTGACCCAACAGAACTGACCAGTGCCCCTTCCTTGGATTGTAGTTGGTCCTATCCCCCGACCATGACTGGCCCGATGGGTTTACAGGCCCTGGCCAAGGCCCTGGACTTTGTGTGGACTGTACCTTTGACTGACGGTACTAGGATCCCTGGCTGATATTAGCCCTCCAACCCTTGATTGGATCGAGGACTAAGCCCCAAATATGCTCCAACATGGCCATTTGGTTGAATAAACCTACAGTGTGTTTGCCATGCAGGCAGCTGCTGTAGGTGTTAGATTGACATCCTGGTGTGCGTAAAGCAAGATGCCCATGCCTCAATACAGGTACCTACTAAGAAGCATGACCACCAGTCTGTCTATGCATCTGTGCAAAAGAATACGGATATACTGCAGTTTTGGAGTAGATCTGTAGCTCGGGTTGTGGGTGTTGAGGTTGGTTGGCTCGCCGAGCTGGTTTGTTGTTCCGCAGACGTTTCATTACCATGCTTGGTAACATCCTCAGTGCAGCCTCTGCACAAGCACTGCTCGCCGACGAGAACACATACCGGTCAGTACAAACTGACCCGACACCACAACTAGGCAACAAAATCCAATACACGCTACAAAGACTTAAACAAACAGGACAGATCAACAAAGCAGACTTCTTAACAATGAAACCCAAAGGAACCAACACGCTCTGATTCTTCGGCTTCCCTAAAGTGCACAAGCCGGAAGTCCCCCTCAGACCCATAGTCTCCTTACCAGGCACTCCATTGCACAGGTTAGCCAGAGAACTACAAAGATGACTCAAGCACCTAGTCAACAAATCACACCACTCCATCCACTCAGCCCAAGAATTCCTCAACTCCATCAAAGACATAAAGATAGAGGACGAAGAGACCATGATATCGTTTGATGTCACCGCCCTATTCATGTCAATAGACATACTACTAGCAAGGGAAACAATGGCAACACTACTTGAACAAGAACACGACCCCAGTGAAACCATCTCCAAGGACAACATGCTCAAACTATTGGACCTATGCCTGACCACCCACTTCACCTTCAACAGCCAAACATACGAGCAAATCAACGGGACACCCACGGGATCGCCTGTCTCCGGACTCATAGCAGAAGCAGTGATGCAAAGACTGGAAAGGACTGCCCTTCCGCAAATCCAACCTAAACTATGGATACGCTACGTAGACGACACCTTTGTCATCATTAAATGGACCAAATTAAAAGAGACACACAAACTCATAAACAACACCCTCACTGGAATAAAATTTACCAGAGAGCAGGAAAGAACAAACAACTCCCATTCCTGAACGTCATGGTAGAGCGCAAGACAAATGGGGAACTGCAACGAAAGTACACCGAAAAGCCACACACAAAGACCAGATATTGAACTTCAATAGTAACCATCCCAGCACACACAAACGAAGCTGCGTGCAAACACTATTTAAAAGGGCAACAACACACTGCAGCAACATGGAACTACGCCAAGAGGAGAAGGAACACCTCTTCCAAGTGTTCAAGGATAATGG
Organism: Rhincodon typus; assembly: GCF_021869965.1. Classification (NCBI taxonomy): domain Eukaryota; kingdom Metazoa; phylum Chordata; class Chondrichthyes; order Orectolobiformes; family Rhincodontidae; genus Rhincodon; species Rhincodon typus. Next base: position 32,916,618 of record NC_063352.1, read on the forward strand.
ATATCCAAAGAACTGGGTCAGGAGATGCCTACAGGAACAGCATCAGAAAGATTCTACATGCCCCGACACACTCATCACACTACCCTACATTAGGAACATGTCAGAACTCACCACAAGACTTCTACGACCGTTGGGCATCAGAGTGGCACTCAAACCCACATCAACCCTACGACAAGTGCTCACCCGAACTAAAGACCCACTCCCCGCCATGGACAGGACCAATGTCATCTACGAGATCCCCTGCAGAGACTGCAAGAAACACTACATCGGACAAACAGGAAGGGAACTAACGACAAGAGTACATGAATACCAACTGGCTATAAAAAGACACGACCAATACTCACTCATCTCAATCCACATGAACAAGGAGAACCACGACTTCGACTGGGACAACACCAAGATGCTGGGACAGGCTAGGCAGAGACAAGCACAAGAATTCCTGGAAGCATGGCACTCCACGAAGCAGGCTATTAATAAACACATTGAACTCGACCCCAGATACATTCCACTACGGAGGAAACCCGGAAGTGAGGCAATCCATCGCAACGGACCCCAGAGTTTAAAAACCTTTTGGGAAAACACACCGATGCTTCATCAGAGGCTGCACTGAGGATGTTACCAAGCACGGTAACAAAACGTCTGCGGAACAACAAACCAGCTTGGCGAGCCAACCAACCTCAACAATATACTGCAGTGCTGAGAGCCTGCAGGCTCTGGTTGAAGTACCAATGCAGTACTGGGCCTGGCAAGGCATGGAAAAGCATGCAGGAAGGCGTTAATTGAGCCAAAACTAAAGAGCAAATCAGCAGCCGCATAACGTAATCTGGTCCAATCTGTGAGCTGGGTGCTTGTCCCTGTGCACAAAGTCTTCTTGCAGCAGCATTTCAAAGCCAGTCACCAGCGCTCCCTGAAATGCTGGTCTTGACTTCCTAAGCATCCTGCAAGTGGCGAGATGCTATGAGGATTCTGAGGGGTTGAAAATTATTGGGTATCAACATTCGTGGATGAGGGTGCGTGCAGCTGGTGCTCATGGATATTGACACCTGAGATATTGTTGCATTGGTGACCAACATGAAGGGTCATCATAACAAGCAGTGAGAGGATGTCGGCAGGTACCTGCTCTGACTTCCATATCCAGATTCTCAATGTTTGTTCACAGGGGATGGAATGAGAGAATGCTGCATATTAATGATGAGAAGATCATTAAAAAGCAATAATTTTCCTTAAGAAGAAACTCATCACTGCACAGTCAGAATCTCACCTTGATGCCTGGAACTTGGTGAAAAGATGCAGCGAGTTGCTTCTGGCTTTGAGGTATGCCTCGATAGTTTTCTTGGGTGATTTTGCTACATTTCTCACCACAGTCAATGTCACTCAGGCCCCTGTATGTTTCTGCCCCTTGCTTTTTCTTCCTAGATTTCAGCAGCTCATATTCAGTTTTCCAATAAGACCCACTCATCAATTACTCCAACCATCTCTCATCTACAATAGCTCCCTGTCCCCAATATATCTAAATTAAACTCTTTGTCTTCATTTTGAATTTTTCCCACACCTCTTACACCTTCATGTCCTTCCTGCACTCTTCAACCATCTGACCTTTGGCAAATTCCCTCTCATTTTATTCGTTGTTAAAATCTTCAGCTGCCTCAGCCCAACTCTCTGGATTCATCACAAATCTCTTTCACCTTCCTTTCTGCAGGTTTAAAATGCTTCTCAAAATTCATGTTTACCAAGGTGTGAACACAATCTACTTAGTCTTGCACTATGGATTGTCTATTCCTCTATTTCAGTAACTGTTACTTCTTTCTCTTTCCAGTTTTGAACTTGTATACATTTTATATGTCACAAGTATTTTATCAATATATGTTATAATGCAATTTTATGGCAGTCTTGATAGTTATGATTTTTTAACTATTTTCTGTTACTGTTGTGTTATGTTGGAGTTGTTGGATTGGTTTGCCGAGCTGACTGGTTTTCATGCAAATGTTTCGTCTCCCTTCTAGGTGACATCATCAGTGCTGTGTAGCCTCTGTTGAAGCATTGTTGTTCTGTCCCGCTCTGAATTTATATGGTCCGGGCTGTCATGGTGAGAAGTCTTGTTTCCGGTTTTGTACTGTAGTGTTACGTAGATGCGGTGCATTTCAACATGTTTGTTTATCACATTGGTGGTTGAAAACCAGGCCTCCAGGAATTCTTGTGCTTGTCTTTATCTTGCTTGTCCTAGTACTGTAACTTTGTCCCAGTTAAATTGATGTCCTTCTATGTCAGAGTGTATTGAAATGAGGGAGAGTTGGTCGCACCATTTTGCTGCGAGTTGGTGTTCATGTATCCTGGTGACAAGTTTCCTGCCATCTCTCCTATATAGTGTTGCTGCATGGTATTTTGTATATCACATTTGTCCTGCCTATTGCGGGTATGGGGTCTTTCATCTTTGACAGTAACTGGCAAAGTGTGACTGTTGGTTGGTGTACTATCCTTATATTGTGTTATGTGGCATGGTCAGTATGCTTTTAAGAGATACACTTAGGATATCATCTCTACATCATAGCATGTGACTTGAGGGTAAAATGATCTCATACTCCATCTTATTTCAGATCACTTGAAGAGTGACACTCTACTATAAGCAGGCTCCCATATCATAACTAATAAATATGCACACCCAGTTTTAAAGTCGCTAAGCCTTGTCACATCAGATAAAATATCCTGCTGGAGGCAAACTCACACACAGCAACAGCAGCTGTCTGGAAAAGACTTCAAGATTTTAGTGGTAGATATTTGAAAAATTAACTGAAGGTGAACCAGACAACTGCTCTGGACAACAGGGCACATGGACAAAGCCAGAAATTCTCTCCTTTAAGTAGCATTAGTTTCTGTGAGTACAGACAGCTGTATAGATCTGTAGATAGGTATTAACCACCATAAAATGGCAAATTTATTTTTGATTAGAGTATAAGTTAATTAAAGACAAGATAGATTTCTGAGATTACCTTACTTAAATAAAGGAGAATAAAAGGTTGAAGTATACTTTTGAGACTTTTTTCTATTCATTCATGGAATGTGTGTGTAACTGGCAAAGCAATCATTTATTGCCAATCTCTAGTTGCCTAGAGGGCAGTTAATAATCAAACACATTGCTGTGGGTCTGGAGTCACATGTAGACCAGACCAGGTAAGGACAGCAATTAAAAACCGAAAGAACTGCGGATGCTGTAAATCAGGTACAAAAACAGAAGTTGCTGAGAAAGCCCAGCAGGTCTGGCAGCATCTGTGAACGAAACAACAGAGTTAATGTTTTGGGTCAGTGACCCTTCAAACCTTCAAACGTCACCGACCCGAAACGTTAACTCTGTTTTTTTCCTTCACAGAAGGACAGCAATTACCTTCACTATTGACATAAGGGAACAAGATGGGTTTTTCTGACAATCGACAATGGTCGTCATGAGACTCTTAATTCCAGAGCTTCTTTTTCACAAGGCAAAGCTGGTGCAATGCCATACAGAAGCTGGAGGCGAGAACGTTCAGTTCCTAGTAATGAATGTATGAGTAACAGTTTGTCAGAACAGCAGTGGCAAAGTGAGTGTTTTTAAGAAAGAACAGTTTTTTTAATCTATACAGACAGAAGTCAAAGACGCACAGTTTAAGATGGTACAGTCTATTATTATTAAAGTGGATTGGCAGAAACTTCATTATGGAGTGGTTTTCCAGTAACAACTTTTCCAAATGAAGGTATTAACGTATATTTTACTTTGTCACTACAATTTCAAGATTGCTATTTAACTTCCACAAGTTATCTGTCTAAAATTCTCTCTTTATGGGTACAGTGAAGTATGATCAAATTTCTTAAGGTGTGGTTTATAGCTTAGCATAGTATTTCACATCATTCTCATGGATTGCCAACAGAAAATAATTATGTTCATTGACAAAAGCCAAAAAGGTCATTCACAGGTATTAAATAGCAAATTTGTAATATTACACTTGTCACCAGGATCACATGCTATAAAAAATGTTGTTCTTACCACAAATTATTACCAGTAATTATGTATAATTACCGTACAGTTACCAATCATATACTATTGGTACTTCCATGCACAACAATTCCATCCAACATGTTTAAAACAAAATTTTAATGCTATTTGTAAATATACTACATGATGCCAATTTTCCTTGTATTCATAATTGGTCAAAATAATGCTGTTCTTTGATCACTTCAGACAGTTGCATCTATGTTTTATGTCAAATGATATTATAAAAGCTTCCTTTCTATTTTTTGTCCAACATTTGCTTAAAATGTATCCTTTATCGCTTTATATGCTTTCCAGTGTAATTATTTGGGGGGAGAGGTTGTGGATGTGAGGGTTGCTGCTTCACTGTATAGCACCTCTGATAAGCTTTCAAGTTTAGAATGTTATGGCACGTGAAACAGTAAGAGTAAAGATGCTGCCAGACCGGCTGAGCTTTTCCAGCAACTTTGTTTTTGTTCCTGATTTACAGCATCCGCAGTTCTTTTGGTTTTTACGAGTAAAGTCACGTCTTATTTTACTCTGACCAATATATTGTAGCTTCCAAAACATACCCAGAAAACTACATTCATAGAACATAGAACATAGATCAGTACAGCACAGTACAGGCCCTTCGGCCCACGATATTGTGCTGAACTTTTACCCTAATGCTAAGGTCTATCTAACTTCCACCCCTACCTTATACTATCATCCATATGCCTATCTAATAGCCGCTTAAATGCCCCTAACGAGGCCGACTCCACTACCCTCTCTGGCAATGCATTCCATGCCCCTACCACTCTCTGAGTAAAGAACCTACCTCTGACATCTCCCCTATATCCACCTCCACTCACTTTAAAACTATGTCCCCTCGTAATAGCTACCTCCACCCGAGGAAAAAGTCTCTGGCTGTCCACTCTATCATTACCTCTGATCATTTTGTACACCTCTATCAAGTCACCTCTCATCCTTCGTCGTTCTAAAGAGAAAAGCCCTAGCTCTTGCAACCTTTCCTCGTAAGACCTTCCCTCCATTCTAGGCAACATCCTGGTTAATCTCCTCTGCACCTTTTCCAACGCTTCCACATCTTTCCTGTAATGAGGCGACCAGAACTGGACACAATACTCCAGATTGGCCTAACCAGGGTTTTGTATAGCTGGAGCATAACTTCACGGCTCCTGAACTCAATCGCTCTATTAGTGAAAGCTAACACACCATACGCCTTCTTAACAACTCTATCCACCTGGGCGGCAGCTTTCAGGGAACTGTGGACATGAACCCTGAGATCCCTCTGCTCCTCCACATTGCCAAGAATCCTTCCGTTAACCTTGTATTCTGCTTTCAAATTTGTCCGCCCAAAATGAATCACCTCACACTTTTCAGGGTTAAACTCCATCTGCCACTTCTCAGCCCAGCTCTGCATCCTATCAATGCCCCTTTGTAACCTAGAACAGCCCTCCGCACTATCCACAACTCGACCCACCTTCGTATCATCCGCGAACTTACTAATTCACCCTTCCACTCCTTCATCCAAATGATTTACAAAAAACACAAATAGAAGAGGACTCAGAACAGATCCTTGTGGTACACCACTCGTAACTGAGCACCATGTTGAATATTTTCTGTCCACTACCACCCTTTGTCTTCTAAGGGTCAGCCAATTCTGAATCCAATCTGCCAAATTTCCCCCTATCTCATGCCTCCTTACTTTCTGCATGAGCCTACCATGAGGAACCTTATCAAATGCCTTACTTAAATCCATGTACACCACATCCACTGCTCTACCTTCATCTGCGTGTTTGGTCACCTCTTCAAAGAATTCAATAAGGTTTGTGAGGCATGATCTACCCCTCACAAATCCACGCTGACTATCAAGAATCAAACTGTGCCTATCCAAGTGATCATAAATCCTATTCATTGCAACAAAATCCATTAAAGGAGGAAATAAATAAATTTTGACAATCAAATTGATTAAAAAGTATAAAATACCCCTGTATTAAGGCATATAATTAATGTATCACATTTCTTTGTTCCCTGTCACAGCTTTGATTATATTACCTGCTGACGTGTTTACTATACTTTGTACAGACTAAACCAGCCCAATAACCACATTTTTTCCAACTCACTGACAAATATAGATTACATCTTTTTTTTGTGGTGGAACAGACACCTGACTTCTACAGAAAGAAAACCCCTTAACTTCCTTATAGCAATCACCAGTAAAGTAACATTTTCTGCATTTGTGCAATTTGTATATCTTCATGCAATTGAAACCAATATCTACAAATAAAATGTAGGTAATTATTACCTGTTTAAACAGAAAATGGCACTGAATAAAAATGTCGACAGGCTGTTTTTTGTGATTTCTGTAACAAGAGGCCTTTGTTTAATCTTAATCTATTGGAAATAAAAGACTGGCTGCTGTCATGAGAAGTTTAATAAGTGTCAATTAATAATTTCCATTATTTTCCCTAGCTCACTTAATATTTAGATCCTTGTTAAATGTTTGTTCTTTTGCAAATGATTTTGTCTTTGATACACTTTTTGTAGTTTCTCCCTGGTTACTTTTCACTGTTTTAACAAATTATACTTCTGGGAGTGAACTTAGCATTAGTTCTGTGGATCTCAATAAAATTCTTATCTATTTCACTTAGCCAGCTTTGTAATGCATACATTAAGAATATTCTTGAGGGTAATTGAATCAGGAGCTGGTTGGTCATACAAGATGAGGTTGGGGTTGTTCTGAACAGAGGAAACAAGTTGATTAGGTGACGGTATAAAGATTGAGCCCTTGGGACGATTGTGAGTGAGAACCCTGGGGACCAACACTCGAATGGGAAACCTTGTCAAGGATTTAATGACAGAATTGACTAGTCTAAGACTGATCAGCTTGGCTGGACACGCATAATACTGTATGTGAACAGTGAGTTTGCATATTCTTTGCAACTGCTTTATTATATTACTTATTAATAATACATTGTACTTGCTATTAGTGTCTGTAACATTCGCTGCTGTTCCCTTGTTGGGTCTTGACACTGTTGGTTAGGCATTGGACAACAATACCATGGAGAGATGGTCTAGGAACTGAAGAAATGTAAAGATATAAAAACGGAAATTGCTGGAAAACTTAGCAGGTCTGGCAGCATCTGTGTAGAGAAAGCAGAGTTAATGTTTTGGGTTCAGTGACCCTCCTTCAGAACAATACAAAGATATAGTAGGCTTGTTTGAAGAATATAGTGCAAAGGTACACCAGGCTGTATTTAGTACAATTTGTGGGTATGGTAAGAATGATCATGATAATTGGCACTAATGCAGTTTTTTTATAAATGTGCACAGGAGACAATTTAACTTTACAGTTAACTTTGACTGGAGGAGTCTTTCCAGGTAGATTTGAATCATACAGGACAAAGATAAGCAGACAGAGATTTTAAGCGTGAAAAACGCAAGAGCATAATTTGGAGTCAGCTAAAGTAGAAATGTAAAGGGAGGGATTAATACTTTTCAATAATAATGTGTTGCACAAAAATCACAAACAATAAATATGAACAAGAGAAAAGAAACAATGTCTGGTGTAAGTACATTTTTAAAGGTAAAAGTGGAAATAGGAACATATTGAAAAATAAGTAACTCTGTTATGCGCTATGGAATCTGCTAACAAAAATTCTATATGTTTATCATAGAAAGTGAACAACTGAATCACTAAAATAAGTTAGTTGGAATTAATTATTTTATTATTTTCTTTGAAACCATCTTCATTTCATACATTAACATTTCACAACTGCCATTATCAATAATTAATTATTTCGCTATGGGAACTTGGATGTTAAGGAAGTAATTGGAACAAAGAAAGTGAAGTACAATCCAGCTTCCTTGTTTGGGCTTCTGTTGGGTGTTATCTGATTTAAGACTTATAGAACTTCATTCTCAACTTTTCCAAGTTTCTGTGTCTTTTGATCAAACGTGACATTTACTGCAATACATAAATTGCCTGGCTGCCAAGTAATAACGTGTATCCTAATTTAGCAGAAGAAAGGCTCATGTTTGAAAGGAAACACAAGAACTTAAATGTCTGAATTCAATGCTTCTGGTTCAGAATTCACTATGTGAAAAGTGCAAACTGGAAATGTGTCCAGAACCCTCTCCCCTTCAATTTTCTATCCATTAGAATTATATCTTGCAAAAGCATAGATTCCTTGTGCATCTGCTTTCCACATCTGTTAGCAACAACAGACCATTGATCCTTCTCATGAACTGTACAATATCAATCTCTCAACTTTACTATCTCATGTGGCCATTCTACTTTGGTAATCTCAATCGCAGATCATTGATGACTTCCTTGAGTCCCTCACTAGCCCCTTGTAAATCCATTTGCACTCTGTGGAATGCTTGGACAGGCAAGGAGAGTAGGCAAAGTAGTGGTAGATGGAATACAATGTGGAAAGTGTGAGGTTATGCATTTTGGTAGGAAGAATGGAAGGATAGACTATTTTCTAAATGGTGAAAGCCTTCAGAAATCTGTAGCAGAAAGGGATTTAGGAGCTCCAGGTCAGAATTTGCTTAAGGTTAATGTGTGGATAGGTTCAGTTGGTGGTTAGGAAGGCAAATGCAATGTTAGTATTAATTTTGAGAGGGTTAGAATACAAGAGCAGGGATGTACTGCTCAGGCTGTATAAGGTCAAACCACATTCGGAATATTGTGAGCAGTTTTAGGTCCCATTCCTAAGGAAGGATAGACTGGACTTCGAGGGGGTCTAGAAGAGGTTTACAAGAATGATTCCAGGGATTAAGGGCTTGTTGTACGAGGAGTGGTTGAGGTTTCTGGATCTGTACTCGAATTTAGAAGGATGAGGGGGGAATCTGACTGAAACTTACAGAGTACTGAGAGGCCTAGTCCTTCTGCAACCTCCCCGCCTCCTCAACTTTACATTTTGTCGTCTGCTATTCCACCTGCCATTTGCATAGTCTATCTGTCTCAGTCTCCTTGCTTGTTCTGTCATCTGCACAACATACTTTGTTTTGATCCCAGATGATGTTATTACTGATAAATATGACTGAAATTTGACTTGATAGATCATGTTTTGTTTATATTTCATAAGGTTCTCTGAGAATGGCTTCTCATTATTCAGCACCGCTAAAACCTGTGTGGTTGTCAGCACAGCTTTCTAATTTTCAAACACACTTTTACACTCTTGCATCCGTTCAAATTGTCTGCCTTCCTTCCCATTCAAATAAATCCATTCAAGCCAGCATAACACAAAATTTCATGTTTTGTCCTAGAGATGGGAAAATGCAAAATAGCCTGTACTTTTAATTCTCTATGTGCTACTTGACCTTGTCCCACAATGTGGCTCAAATGAGGCACTTTTGCTTTGGCCAATTCTCTCTTAGCTGGATTTATAACCAAACTGGCTCTTTGCAGCTGATCAAACTGTTCACCCAAATTGTGTAAATGTTCTTCTCAGAATTGGCTGAAAATGAACAAATTTTGATGTGAACAACTAATTACATTAGTCCTTCAATTATTTTATTGATTAATTGTTGAAATGTTACTGGTGAACATTTCATTCCAACCAGTATGACTTTACATTGATAAAATCTATCTGGTGTTACAAAAAACAGTCCTTCTTTAGCTGTCAACAGAATGTATCAATATCCTTTTAGCAAGTTACTATTCATGACAATTCATGTGCATATAATTATGTTAAATGCAGTTTCCAATTTCAGAACAGAATATGAGTCTGATTTTGCTACCACATTGACTTGTGACAATCAATACAGAATCATTATGACCTGTCCATTTTCGGCACCATCATGATAGGTGAGCTCCAGCAACTTTGACTAGGTTTAATAATGTAATTATCCATAACTAACTTTATCTGTTGCTTTACTTGAGTTGCTGTCTCTTGATGGGGTCTGTAAGGATGCTGTTTTATAGGTGACGCATCACCCCAACACAAAATTAATATCACAAACAGTCTCAACCAGGTTTCCTGGCTTGTTACCATAAGTTACAGAGTCATAGAGACGTAAAACACGGAAACAGACTCTTCAGTCCAATGCCGACCAGGTATCCCAAATTAATCCAGTCCCATTTGCCAGTATTTGGCCCATATTCCTCCGAACCTTTCCTAATTATGTTCCCATCCAGATGCCTTTTAAATGTCGTAATTGTACCAACCTCCAACACATCCTCTGGCAGTGCATTCCATACACGCACCATCCTCTGTGTGAAAAGTTGATTTATGATTCTGTAATACATTTGTAAGTCATTTTGATAGCATTTTGAAAGGCAAAACATGATGCAATCTAACAACTTAAGCACACCTGTATTATCCAATTTGATTGTTGAAGGGCCAGCTTCTGAAATTTCAATTTCTGATTCATTCTTCAATTTTTCTGATATTTCCATTTCGTTCCCAATTTCGTTCATTACCGTGTCGTACATTTTCTCTGACTTTTATCCCTGTCATATTAATGCTTTAAGATATTAACATGATAATTTTGCTGATTCTTTCTGCCGAGTGTATTCATCACATAATTTATGTCAGAGTTTCTTTTTCGATTTGATAAGGCCCATGCAATAAACTTCATCACAATGCAGCTGTTTTACATCCACAACCATCATGTGCCGATTGTATTAAAAATAAAGTCACAGGACCCTCTTCAATCCAGTGAAATCAAATTCCACAAGTGCTGCCAATTGTTATGATCACAGCTTATGTTATGACAAGGCAATTCTGATGCCAGACTGAAATCTGGCTTGATAGATCATATTCCCATTGTTTTTATTTAATGAGGTGGTCTTTCACTGAAAACAAGAAAAAATTCTGTACATTTGGTTTAAACAATAAAACCGAAGTTTATTGTGCAAAAGAAAAGATAGAATACAATAAATCAAGACTTTTACTTACAACATAATGTGAAATATTTCAAAACACAGAAAATATACAATGCCCTTTATCCTGAAACCGTCACATTACAGTAATCAAACACCAGAGAAAATTCACTTCCTTATCACATTTATAGTTTTGACATACATTTCTTTCAGTTTCCAGTCTTAAGCGTTTGATAGCCTTTTCCTTGATTATTCACAAAACTGAACATCAACTTTCTCAGCTTCAAATAACCCAGTGGAGGTTCTACCCAAACATGTCTGGTCTGGAATTTCCAACTGAAACCCTTAGACTGAGGTCACCTATTTCCTAAATGTTCTGAACTAACTTTTTTCTCCAGCACAAAATGTTTCAGCCATCTAAATTCAACCAGAATTTTGAGACTGGAAAAAAAAAGAGAAGTCTTTCTATGTGTTTTTTTCCAAGTGAATATACAAAAAATTGATAATTCTAACTGAAAGCAAGCAAATGCTCTTCAATGTGAACTCTATCCATTTGTTCGAATTGGTTAATTGGCTATAAAGAGTCTCGGTGACCATAAATCAAGCTGAGTGAATTTGCCAAAGCAAGACTGACTTATTTGGACCACACAATAGAACAAGACAAAGCTGAACACAGAAAAGTGAAAGTAAGGGTTATTTTGAATTTTCTCATGCCTTGGAAAATATGTGAATACTTGCATTATGTTGACGTTAAAAGGATTCTATTGCAAATTTGTCCCAAACGTCATTGCACGTTTAATTAATATATTGTAAAAAGACTGAAAGTTTGAGTGAATGCAAGAATGCCAAGGTGACTTTGAAAGCTTGAAATCTGTGCTTCACTAAGAGAAGCCAATCAATTTGGCTGTTGATGCCAGAGACATCAATGCAGGGACTGTTTTACTGCAAGGTGACGAGATGGGGATTGAACAGCCTGTCAGTTATTTTTCAAATTGTGTGTTAATAAAAATATTCAAAAATTTAGGAGACACTGAGTCTCGTGTTGGCTTCACATAATTTTGAACCATATTATCATCAACAACATGCAAGAAACATATTTATATGGATCACAAACCTTTGATTTTCTTCTAAACATTTCGAGACAAGAACTTATGATTATTTCAGTGGAGATTAATTCTCAAGCATATAATTTGAAACATGTTTGTAAACGTGGAAAAGAAAATGTTATAGCAGATACTATGAAATAGTAAGAACTGCCAATGCTGGAGTCAGAGATAACACAGTGTGGAGCTAAAGGAGCACAGCAGACCAAGCAGCATCAGAGAAATAATAATAAGATAATTTTTGCAAGATAATGAAAATGCTTCTCTAACATACTTACAGATGCATTTTCATTATCTTGCAAAAAATATCTTAGTATTATTTCAATATGTGACATTAATAGCAACCTCTTTAGAGAGAGGTATGGTTTAAGGTATGTGATTTGTATATGTATTAATATCATTTATTTTAGGTTTTAGATTTTAATGATTAACGTATCAGTATTGCTGAGCCCATGACTTTTTTTTTAAACCAGTATGGGAGAGATAATTCCTCAAGTGATACGATGAAGTTGCTTGCACTGAGAGAGTTTTAGAAATGGTTGTTTTTGTTTTAAAGTTGGAACAATAGAAGCAGCCTGAATAGGTGAAGTCAAACTCCCACAGAACCAGGATTTTTGGATTTAGCTTTCTGCAGTTTCTGGAGTCTTAAAGCTGGATGTGGAAGCTCTTATTCCTCTGTTACAGATGGAAGCTGGGCTTCTCTTCCTGCTACTGGAATTGCATATGAGACAATCTATTTTATTGAATTTGCCATTGCCAAGGGTGTGTTTATGTATTGCCATTTTTGGAATAGTCAATTAGTAGTAGTTAATATATATATTATTTTGTTAAACATTTCGATAGAGTTACAGCTAAGCTAATTCTTTTATTTTTATTTTGTCCGTATTTTAACAGTAGTATAAAAATAAAGTGTGTTTTGCATAAGAAGAAACCCAAGGCCTCACAAGCTGTTTACTTCACTGGCTTTGAGCAGACCGCTCGACATCTCTATCTCAACCCTTCTTCATAGAGAAAAATCAGGACAAAATACACCTCTTAAAGCCAAAGTATTGTCACAACATACACAGCTAATGACGACCATCTGTTATTTGCCATATGAGTGTACTTGGCATCCAATGTGAACAACAGGATCAGTCAGAACAACATTGTCCAGGTGATCATCCTTCTTAAACAATTGTTCCACTGCTTAGATTGCTCGACAGAGTACTGCTGTACAGTCCAGAGGGTCTCTCGGTTTGTGGCATTCTCTACTATCTCACCATAATGAGTGCAAACCTTACTTCCTGGGAACCAGAGGCCACATCAAAAGGAAGTCAAGGAGGATCAAAGGACACAGTGAGATGCATCTTGAATCACATGAAACAGGACAGGTTGTTGGCGAGAGTTTTATGAAGGTTCACATCCAGGGAGACAATTTCTTCAGACTAGCATGACCCACTATTTCCTACTAGCACAGCCAGCTGTGACACTTATCATTCTTGGCCCCTACCCAAGACTAAAAGTCATAAAGTGAAACTTTCACACAAAATCTTACTTCAAGCACACATCCAATTATACACACTAAAATGAGCTATTTACCCTTGTGCATGGAGATGGTTGCAGATGGCCTTGCTAAAAGCATTGAGTAGTTCATGGGCTTGACTTTAGATTGCACCAATTCCACATGGGTAGCAGCAGCCTGGACTGGCTGTCTAAGAGGCAACAGAGAGGGCATCAATGGAGTGATAGGAATACCAATGCTGTCATCTTGAGAATGGACAGCAGATTTGTTCCCTATAGAGCCACTGTCATGTGCACAGGGCAAGACCTCAACAATCCTAGGAATCTGTTGAAGCACAGATTGCTAGACTGAAATGGAAGCTTACTAGCCTGTCTGGGAGCTGATCCTCATGAATGATGACAGTAGTCTGTGTCTGTACAGCAGAAAGCTCAGCTTGATACTAAGGAAGAATCTCATGACCACACTACATGACCTAGACATTGTGAGGCTACTGTCTGTGCTGCTGTGAAAGCAGTGATTTTAGCTACTAGATAATGTATCTAAGGTTTTGGAGTAGATAATGTATCAGCACTGAGTTTAAGTGCTGACAAGGAGTTGGCCAACCCTTACAATGGAAAAAGGGAGCCCCAAGCTCTGCCCAAAGCCTAGTGCCATAATGGAACCATACTGCTTGACAGTGAGAGGAGGCTGTCAGTTATGCCAACACACTGAACATCTTGTGCATTTTCATCAGTGATCTTGTGCACGTTGCCTCCATCAACATCTGCAGTGCCCTACAGCAGAATTCACCTGTAATCTCATCTTCTGGCAATTTGGCACATGAGCTACCCATCCCCTCGTCTGGTTGAAGTCTTGTTATAAAGTGGAGGTTGACCCTCCTCTGAAAACTAAAAGCAAAACACCCAAAGAGGAGCACTTCACCCTATAATCTGTAAAAGGGGTGTGAAAGGTGGTGTAACCTGCCTCTCAGCAACTTCTAGTGGTTAAATAAAATAAATCCCTGACACTCACTTTACAGTCAACAAGTAACAATTTGTTTATCTAACTCTAACAGTGAATAAATTAACTAAACTATTAACAAGCTGAATAAACCCCCTTCTAACTATTCCTGAATAAAACAAGATTCTAATGGTATGCTGTTCCAATATATATAAGTCCCACACATATAAAAGAATTTAGTCTCTCAAAATTACAGCCAGATTACACGTCTTCTGGAATACTCTGTGCCTTCTCCATTGAATGTTCTGCCAGGAATCCCTTCCCCGTCAAATGTTTTGTCAGGAACGCTTTCTCTATGAATTCTACAGTCAGGAATGCTTTCTCTGTGAATTCTTCTGTCAGGAATCTTAGCTAGGTGCCGTGGTACTGTTGTGAATAGGTGGTGCTTTCTCTCAGAGCTGAGAGCAGTTATCTCTAGCAGATGGCACTTCGTTCCTCTGTCTTTGCCCAACTGCCCCCATCTTTTATACCCTTGATGACATATCAATTTCTTACAACAGGATTGGTCCTATGTTGTCAAAACTATCAGACTTAAATTTAATTGGCTTTTGTTATCTGAGTGCATGGTTCAAATTGATTGGCTAAATTCAAAACTGTTGTCTTGGTATCAGAACAAAATTGCTGCTTGACCTGCTAACTGTAAGGCCTTTTGATACAAATGTTTCAATTTAGGTGCTCTCTGTGCACCTGCAAACCCACAGGCTGCTGCCCACATCATCGTTTTTGAATCTCTAAGCATAGGAAAAGAACATAATCTTTTAAAGGGACCATGCACTCCTCTGCACCACCCCCCCCGCCACATCCCCCCACTCCGCCCTCCCCCACCCCCCGCCCCGGCATATTACAAACACCAAGTTCTAACTTTCTGCCTCCCAATCCACAAGTACTCTACCCAACTTTGCAACAAGCCTACACATATATGGTGCCTCATTTCATGAGGACCTGAGTCTAGAATACATGATAAAGTTCATACAGTAACAGCATCCGATCTGGTGGCTGGCATCATGAGATCAAATACTAGAGCCTCCTCCCACTGCCAAGGGTTTTCTATTCCTCTTAGCTGTGTTGGGACTGTCCAGGCAGCAGTGCTGATGTATCTGAAAGCATAAAAGCAGGATGGAGCAGTAGGAAAAGGAGGTTGTGGTGTGGTGTTTGTGGGGAAGCAAAACAGCCTTGGTCATACTGTTTAAGATTTCACTTTATGCTAGCTCTTGGGATGAGGATGAGGAGAGAATTGGGAAGGGTCATAAGCCAGTACTAACTGTACGGTGGCCTTGGATACCACAGACTGTCTTACTATCAGTCCCTTGATTCTAGAGACTTCCTGAAGAAGGCTCAGGAAATGATTTTGTGCCAAGCTCCACCACATCTCTTGATTTCTAAGATTTGGTGGCAACCACGTCCAACAAGAGAGGGATCAGAATGTCCTTGCTTGTATTGTACACCTTCAGCTGAAATGCCTGCTATAGGTAAATAACTGGAGACGTGGAGGTTTTTGCACAGTGAGGGGTAGATGTGGAACTGACAACACTAGAATAGTATGAAGGTGAGGTGGCATATCTGAAGTTTAAATATGAGTACATGTGCCAGTAGTTCTGCACTGTGAAGTTAATGTTATTGTAGGTCGGGGCTGTTATTTCACTGTACTTAGCCATACGTGCAACATTACTAAACATCTTGCTGCATTGCAACAGGTGGACTTCAAACCAGACTTCAGGTATTCTGACAAAGGATCACTGGACTTGAAATGTTAGCCTTTCTTTTTCTCTATAGATGCTGTCAGACTTGATGAGCTTCTCCAGCACCTTCTGCTTTTATTTCAGGTACTCACTTAACTTGTCATGTGCGCTCACTCTCTTTGGTGGCTCCTGCATGAGGTCTTCTGGTCTTCCTTTGAAACATGGACTCTGTCCTGTGCACCAACTGAGTTGCTAGTACATCTTGTGCACTTTCAATAAACCTTAGAATCTTCTCCTTGATGTCGGGTGTCATTTTTCTCGATCTTTTTTACTTCAAAATTATTTTCTGTCAATCTTCTGTTCAGTTCTACAGCTTTTCTTTAAGAGGGATTGTCTGCTTTTAAGAGCTGAATGCTAACTGTATCACATGCTACCTTTTTGCACTGTTATGTTTCCTATTGGGTGGTCAGGCCACTGGCAGTACACCAGACACTTGGTCCCACACTACAAGAAGAGTAATGAGGTTTCAGTACAAAACTTACCTGATGCCCATCTCCAGTGGAACCAGCATGGGCAGGTTGCAAATTATGAGTTGCTTCCATAAACCAGACTAAGCAATTTGTAGCCTATAGTATTTGCATTATGATTGGGTTTGGACACATATGTTAAATTTACACACTTATCAGATTTTGCTTTTTACTTACAGTCTAATTTTCCAAAATTTCCAAAACAGGGGTTGCTATTTTATGAGGTTTCCAAATGCGTACTGGGACATTTGAAGGACAACGGTCATAATAAAAGTTAGCATAATTGTTCCATTGCAAGCAAATTGTTAGTACCACAAGGACCAGGAGCTACAGTCAGGTACTATGAATTATTTTGAATACTTTACAACTACATTAGCATAGCAATGGACATTGTGTTGTGTTGACTCTAATATACAAATTTCTCCTCTGCAGTTTGCCAGCTATGAATCAGTTAATCACAGTCTTAATCCTGGCCTATGCACTGAATACAGTCAACTCAATTAAAATTTCTGCTTTCAACATTAAAGCCTTTGGAGACAGCAAAATGTCAAATGCCACCATCGCTAACATCATTGTTAATGTAAGTATCACAGTAAAAAATTAAATGTAGGTATCATTCAAAATTTAGAGCACAGTCAAAATGACTGAACCAGAATCAATAACTACTGAAACTGTTTATCAGGTTAGGGAGCAGCTGTGGAGACAGGAACAGTTAATATTGTCACAACCAGATCAGAAGGGGTGAATCAATCATTCTCGATCAGCCAATAGTAGAACCTTTCCAGTTTCAGGTCACAAACCCAGCTCTTTGCGCTGCCATAAGAATTTTCCTGAAATACAACTGATTTGTGTGTTCTTATGTCTGAGTTCATTATCTCCAAACTGGATAATTGCAGGTGATGTTTTTCATCTCAAATATGTGAAACATATCATACAGGTGTAAATCCCAACAGGCAATACAGGTTCCTTTATGTCTGACTAGATTCAGTCTCTTTTGATGAAAATATTGTTTCAGTTCTGACTGATTGTTGTTTTTTGATGGTTTCATGAAAATCAGCTCAATCTGTGGTCAGGTGATTCCATTTCAAACAATTGTTTTTCCTTTCTAAAACCATTTCAGTTCATGAAAGTCCCAGGTATTAATACCAAATGATGGAAGTCAAAAATTGATAATCCATATTTTATCAAAATCATGACAATGTTTCAATTTGATGATCTTTTGTCAACATCGGGTACCACTGAAATCCTGCAAAGAAGATTCACCATCTGAACTAGTGGTAATTTTCAAAGATAATTGGTGAAAAAGTAAAAATGGCCTTCACAAAATCATTTCCCTTTTCATGCTAAACATTTCTATTTTCCTCTTTAATTCTCAACTCTCTGTAAAGCTTAAATATGTAAAAGATTTGAATATCTTTTCTTTAGCCAGAAAGCTTTATCTGGTGACATGCAGTCATTTCCAGACAAAATACAAGATAAAGTTTGCTGTCCAAGATCCTTCTTCTTTATGTTCAACATCTTAATCACAACCATTTGAATCTTTCTCTATTTTATTGGTAGTATTTTGATCGGTGCCAATCGATATCTTATTCTATTGCTTCTTCCAAGGTCGAAATATACTGTTTTACATGTTCATCACATTCAACTTAAAATCCCCACATACAGTTCAAACTTCGTTTCAATGTCTTTTAAAACCATAATATTCTTTGCTCCACTCATGTTAACTTCTTCTCACATGCTTCACACTTGTAAAAGTAAAGCCTGGCTTCACTTTTTCCTGAGTTACTTTATCTTCTTTTAACTATGGTGGTGTCATATATTACAGGCCTTGAGAATTAACTTCAATTTCTAAATAAAACAATCACCTGAAATCTCACAATAAATTTTTATATTTTGTGAATGTTGCTTATTGTTGCTATTGGGCATTTGATTTGCACTTCTGATTTTGGGAGTTGTTCTAGTCTCACTACGATGTTCTTATTTGACTGTTTGATGCTTATTTCCCTTAAGAACTTTTTGCAGCAATTAACTTTGTGTGATGGGCTTTGGAGATATTTACTTCCAAGTTTAGATCTATTTCTAATCTGTTATTTATTAGCACACTATTATTATGTGATTACACCTACAGCGATCTTGTAAAAAATACAGCACAACATAGATCCCAAAAGTGTGGAAGCAGACCCATTCAGCCCATCAAGTCCAAACTGACCCTCTGACCAGTATCGCACTCAGACCCACCCTCCCTACCCTAGTCCTGTAACCCTTCATTTACCGTGGCCAAACCACCTCACCTGCACATCTTTGATCTGTGGGAGGAAACCAGAGCATCAAGAGGAAACCTATGCAGACAGGGGGAGAATGTGCAATAAGTAACTTAGTGGCAAATTATATTATCCCTCAAGCACTTTATGCATAAATATAGCTCTAATTACCGGCATAAATCCAATTTTCACTATTGAGTCAGAAAAGATCCAAACTCCACAAACCCAACTTGGGAGAAGGTCTGCTGGGGCTGCAGGATTTTCTTCTGGTTGGAGGGAGGTGAACAGCTGGAATCTGGCCCTTTGACCCCAAAGATAGTGCAAAAGCAGCTACAAGGGTTTCAAGGGCTGGCTTAAAGGCCCACCGCAGTGTTCCTGGATTTCACCCCAGATGTAACAAAAATCAAAAAGAGCCCCTCACATCCCCTTACTTTCCCCATACTCTCCATTTTGATTAGTAATGCATTTCAAAATTGACATTTGTGGTTTAAAATGAAATTAACTATAAACATGAGGAACGCATTAAGCACAAACCATCCATATCTTTAAAATTGTAACATATTTGTAAAGATGTTGGCTATGAGCAACAAGTTAGCAGATACTGGTATAAAATTAATGCGATACATGTGTAACTGCAGATTAGCAGGGTACTTTTACTCAGACTGTTGGAAACATATAGCTGCTTGCCAACAGATGTAGTTAAAGCTAATTCTTAAAATAAAGTTTAATAAGTAAACAAAAAATGGACTGAAGGTTACATATCTGTAAACACAGATGATAAAGTTCCTAATTAAAACCAGGTGGTTGTTTTCTGTTTTTAGATATTATTAGGTGAGTCTCACCATTTTTGTACTTTAATAATTTGTTCTAAATGACTTTTTAGCTTTACTAGCAGAATCATAGTCAGTGATGGTCTGTCTACAACAGCGCTCGTGCCATACTTCCTAAATATTTCACAGTAATGTAACTAGTCGAGCCATGGTCATGGGAATGAAGCCTGGACAACGGGAGACAATAGCAAATTAAGAATGGAAAAAAACATGTATTTTCCAATTCACTAACACTGCTATTCCCAGCAGCTGGGAATTTAATGGCCTTGAGCTCCAATTCAGGGTTTAGAAGTTATAATCAAAGGGGACTCCTATTCCTCTGAATTCAAAATCCCTCAATTATGGATAATTTAACTTTTCTCATGGAAGAAATCTGAATTATTAATAGATTGTGAACCACAATCCAACCTACAAATAGCAAATATATTATCTGCTGATGCACTTTGTAGTAAAAAAATAAATAGTTGTGTTAATTTCTTGGTCTGTTCAGATTTTCTTCATACTTATTTAATGAAGTAAGATGAAAGGTAAAGTTGAGCAACAGGTTTGAACTTTTCACCGTATTACTTGATTTTAAAAATACCTTGGCTAACTTGCTGCTTCAGCAGTGCAATACATTACAGAATTGTTCGGGGAATGTTTGCATTTGTACTCAGCTGGAGATTATACACCCTGGCATCTGCTATCCACCAACAGCAACATTCAGCCAATTAAAGTTAACTATATTAGGAAAATCCATTTTGTACAGATTGTCTGTTAGATATTAAATTATCTTTGAATCAATTCAATTCAGCAGATGAGTTCATTCTTTCCTGATCATTTCAATTCACCCATAGGAATCTGCCTCATCTTTCTTTGTAAGTTAGGAATGACATCTTAAATAGCAACACCGTTATAGAAACCTGTTTTCTGTCATTGAAGAGGAAAAGTTAGGAGCACAGAAAGACAAAGTGCAAGTTTCAGCTTATTGCTGGCTTATCTATCATTTCATTCTCTCAGCCCTGCAATTAGAAAATAAGAACACACATTTTGCCTTTTGTACTGAGAAAAACATGGAGTAATTTTGCAGAACTTTCTAGAAGGTGATAAAATGCGCCAACAAAGTATAATCATTTCAATGAAGATTGATTCCCCTTTTAGTTTAGGAAAAAAAGTGCAAGAAACAGGTTTCATTTCTAAATATATGGCTGAGTCATGAATACAATTCTTCTTGCGCGATGCCAAATGAATTAAATTTCTACATTTTATTTCTTTGTAGCTTGTTCGAAGGTACGACACTATCCTAATACAAGAAGTCCGTGATGCTGACTTGAATGCTGTCAGGACCTTAATGAACAAACTCAATAGGTATAGTCATCTAGTACTTTGATACACTAACTCCCTCACCTTCATATCTGATGTACTCACACATTTCCTCAGAAGAAATCTTGACTCTTTCATTCTTGTGAATCACTGCCCCATCTTCAAACTCCCTTTCCCGTCCAGAGCTCTAGAAAGTGTTGTTTCCTCCCAAATTTGTGGCTCATCTTTCCTGGAATTTAATGTTTTCATCTATTCAATCACGTGTCCACAATGGTATTAAAACAATGCTTATCAAGCTTACAAACATTATCCTACATAACTGCAGCAAAGCTAAATTACCCTTCACTATCCTTCTTTACCTGTATGCAGACTTTGTCAAGTTTGATCAAAACACTTCCCTCCAATGCCCCTCCTCTGTTGTCCCGTTGGATGAGACTGCAATCTGTCAGTTCCATTCTCATTTATCCTGTCATTGGCAGAGAATCAACTCCAATAGTTCCTCTTGCCACATATTTATTCTGGTCCTCCAAAGATCTGCTCTGACCACTTATTTATTATCTCCATGCTGCCTTGCTAACATCAAAAACATTTCTGAAGAAGGGTCTAGGCCCGAAACATCAGCCTTCCTGCTCCTCTGATGCTGCTTGGCCTGCTGGGTTCATCCAGCTCTACACCTTGTTATAGCAAAAACACCAAGCCAGTTAACACATTTAGACTGAAGACATCCACTTTTACCTCACTGTCACCTCTATCGACCTATTCATTGCCTCTAAAGGCATTCAAGAGGGACTCATACAATTATTTGAATAGAAATAGCATGCAGTGATATGGAGAAAAGGCAGGAAAATGGCACTAGGAAATAGTGCCATAACCCTAACCCTAACACTATCGCAGGTGCAGGTACGATGAGCTGACTGGCTTCTTTATGCACTGTAATAATTCTGTAACTCATTGGACTGTTTGTTCAACATCCAGTGCCAGATCAGCCAACTTTTTTCAGGCATTGTAAAGGCTGAAGCCACTGGTCTATAGTCTGTGCCTCACACTTCTTTCCTTAATCGCTTACTCTATCCTTCTCCTTGGCAAGTATCTGAGACTGAATCCTGTTATGGGTTGTCAGAGCTGTTACAGATATTTTCTACCCCAACCTGTGCAGAGACGTGATTACACACCTGTGGAGCAGCAACCTGTGCAGAGATGTTATGACACACTTCTAGAGTAGGTGGGACTTGAATCCAAGTCACTTGACTCAGAAGTAGGAACATTAGCACTGTACCACAAGAGCGGTTTGGAGCTGTTATCTTAATTTTTACTTCTAACCAACCTGTTGAGAGATGCTATTTCACATCTCTGAAGCAGGGAGGACTTGAACCCCGGCCATCAGAGCCATTACACTGAAAAAGAAGGCAGTTGATTCACCTGCCAACACATGCAAGTTGTGGCGACTCCATGATAATACTAATCAGCAAACTAATGTTTTCCAAAAGAAATGTGATGATTTCATTCACTTTGCCACTTTTTGATTCCTTATTATTTGATTTAATAATTTAACCATCACATTTACTGGTCATATACATGGGAACCATCCATTACAGGTTTGATTTCTTTTGAAGTTTGCTTTTTGAATAGTACCTGTTGAATTAATCACAACGAACTCCGGTGATGTAACTTAATTAATCTACACTTGTGTAAGATCTTTCTAACTTTAAGCTTTCTCTGCATGTAATTTAACTTCTTGATACTTCTCCAGTTCCTCTAAACAAACCTACTCGTACACTGTCAGTGATCCACTCGGACGCAGTACCTATAAAGAAAGATATCTCTTTGTGTACAGGTACAGTCATGACTATGTTTAACCAGAAAGTTATTTTGGAAAGTTGTTTTCATTGAAATACAAACATTTCTTCACATGCCTACGTAATGACAACTGTTCTCATTTGAACAGAAATTCAGTAGTGTCTGTAGTCAACAGTTATCTCTACAATGATGGTTCTGAGAAGACTGGTCATGACATTTTCAGTCGGGAACCATTTCTTGTGAAATTTTCTTCACGCTATTCAGGTAAAGTATTTCAGTACTGCAGCACAAAGTTAGGGAAAGTAAGTTCTCCTCTGTAGAATGTTTTGGTAGCTGCAAACCTTATATCTAGTATGGTTGGAGAGACAGGCCAAGAGTTTTCACTTTAGGCACTTTGGCAATCCAAGTACAAAGTACTGTCAAAATTGTGTTTGCTTTCACAGCGATTTTGTTATTTATGGCTCCATTCTAATTTTTACATTGCTGAAGGTAAAATCTGTCACAGATCAGTGCAATCAGGCAACATTTTAGAACTTCTAAAAAATTTCCTTGAATAGTTAGTATTAAATTTATGAATTTATTTAACACAGTTATTAAATTAGTGTTGATACATAAATCTTTAGTCAATGTCTCCTTCACTTTCTTTGGGAAACTGAATTTAAACATATTCATTTTGAAAATGAGGTTTAAAAGTAATCCCGGATCATATGCTAGTTTCATTGTATCCAGTGGTCAATTTCTCAGTTTTTTTCATAACATTAAGCTTTTAGTTAGAGCCTCCTGAACCCATAAAAGTAGTTTAATTTTAAGAGCATCTGCAAAGCACATGAAGTGGGTGCAACAACTGAAAATCATGAGGATTAATTTGATCTGGGAGCATAGACAGTTTTGCATGCAGGCCCATTTAACTACATGAATTAAAAACAAACTAATGCAAAAGATTGCATGAACATCTTTTGTACTAGGCACAATTGGCATTCAAATTTATCCACCTTTCAAGCTGGTTTAGTCAATTTCTGGTGAACTGTGCTAAGAAAAGTACAACCTTGCAGAAACTGCAGGGCATGTTGTCTGCGGAACACCAGTCTGAATAATCCCAGTAAACGAGATGGGGTAAAGATTATTTTATTTTTCAAAATGTTACTTCAAATTATACATTCAGAAGTTTATTTTAAACACAGGGAATCTGATTAATTATTTCCTTTATTGTGATTCCTGTCAAAACTTCAAAGAAAATGGTGATATTTTCTTTCAACTGCAAAGTGAAGATGATTAAATGTTCTGTCTTACATGTACTTTATTTATGTTTCCCCTCTGTATCCTTTTTCTTTCTTCAGACATTCCTGACTTCATTATCATGCCACAGCACACATCACCTCCATCAGCAGTAGAGGAAATAGATGCCCTGTACGATGTCTTTCTTGATGCCAGGACAAGGTTGGGAACTGACGTAAGCAACAAAACATGGAGATATCAACGACAGAAGATTTACTGTTTTAATTGTCAAGCATTTAAATAATGTATCTTCACTTATGGCCTAAACAGAACATGCTGATCATGGGTGATCTAAATGCAGATTTTTCTTATGTTAAACCAACTGACTGGGCTCATATTCGCCTACGCAAGGACAGCCAGTTCCAATGGCTTATTCCGGATTCTGCAGATACTACTTCGCCATCACTACAAACTGTGCTTATGACAGGTAAAAGATAATTCTTACAATAATATTTTGTTACATCACTAGTTATACAATATACCATGACAATGGAATTATTATCTTGCACATCCTGTCATCCAAAGCATTTTCTTCCTCATTCACTGTTATTTTCAATGATTTAGTACGATGTGCTTATGATGCTATCTAAAATTTAGCATTGTTAAACATGAAGGTTAGTATATCACCAAAGATTATTAAAACACAGTCACTGTAAGTTCATTAATTCTCAAGACTGGAGCAGAAACATAGAAAATAGGAGGAGTAGGCCATTCAGCTCTCTGAGCCTCCTCAGCCATTCAATATGATCATAGCTGATCATGCAACTCCATACTCCGTTCCCGCTTTCTCTTCACACTCTTCGATCCCTTTAGCCCCAGGAGCCACACCTAGCTCCTTCTTGAAAACAGTGAATGTTTTGTCCTCAACAGCTTTCTATGGCCTAGAATACTGATTCCCTTCAATTCCTCCCTCTCATGAGACTCCATGTTCCTAATATTTTTGGAAGGTGATTTGTATCCTCCTTTGTGAAGACAGAACCAAAGAATGTGTTTGTTTAGTCTGCCAGCACTTTGTTCTCCATTATAACTTCCTCTGTTTCTGACTGTAAGGGACCTACATTTATCTTCACTAATCTTTTCTCAGACAACAGGCAAGCAGAAAAATTGAAACAGCTGAATTTCTCTCTCTATTCCATCAATCTCCTATTTTAATCCTGCTGGCTTTGACCACAGAGGAAGACACCAAGGGACTCGAGCAGCCTCATGTACATTTACCATTCAAGGTTCTATGACATCAACTGATCTATATCTTCTGCCCCTCTGCATTGCAGCATGTAATGGAACACAAATAACACTTTCTGTAATAGATAAAAATTGGTGGTTCTTGTTGATATTATATTGTAAGAGTATTGCATTTATGTACAGAACTCTTCCTTCAGTAACTATCTCCATCCTAATCATCTAAACTGATGGTGTATTGTTGACACCTTTTGACGCATCACAGATTTGGTTGCTGGCTTCTCTTCAGAAAATTTAACAATTTTATTATTCCTACGAGATTTTAGCAGGTATTTTATTGATATGTTCTTGAACTGTTGCTGTTTCATCTTGTATGCTGACCTCTGCTCATACGTCTTTTCCTACAATTTCCACATAGACCTTTAAAAGTACTTAATTGGTTGTCAAGCACTTTGGGGTGTCCTGAGGTTGTAAAAGGTACTGCATTAAAAAAAAGAAATTTCTTACAAGCACTTAACACTTCAAAGGTTGCTTCAAGTGAAGTTCCCGGGAAAAAAATGCAGCACAAGCCAAATTAGAACTCTCCGCAATGACAGACCAGGTCTATGAAGTACATTTTGTGACATTCATTTCCATTATGTCATGAATATATTTCGTCTCCTTTCCAGAATCATAGCTGTTGGCTCAGATATGAAAAACGCTGTAATTGATGGATCAGTTGGTATTTATAATTTCACTAAAGTTTTCAGTCTCAACACTAAAATGGTAAGTTTAGATATACAAACATGTACTATAAGTATCAGTTATGGCAGTCTGTAGAACTTTACAGAATAGGTTCTATTGTGGTATCTGTCAAATTCACAGCAATGGTTCAGAACAAATTTGATGTATTCATGAAATCAAAATCACCTGGAAATGCTCAGTATGCTGATTTTCCTCATGTGATTTCACATTTAGTGAAATGGTTCTAAAAGATTGCTTGTATAGAGGAACTTTGCTTATTGGGATATTTGTAAACATATGATTACCCATTTACCAAATTACATAATTAAGACAAAGCATCAGACATTGCTTTCAACATATATCTGCACCTGATAACATAGCCTCTCTGTTAACCATGATCTAACCATTATCTAATGCCTTGAGAGATCTGGTTACAGTACATCAAACGCTCCTTCAGTCTGACTAATGTTAACTTCCAACTTTGACTGTGATTTGACCTCAAACACTCTGTCAAGCAAGCTTCATCAATCGTCATCTAAGTTATTAAATGAAAATGTCTGACGGTGCAGTTAACTGTTCTATCTCAGAATAAAGGACCATTTATTTCTGATAAATTTGCCTTCCTTGAAAAGGCAGTACCAATTAGCCAGAGTAATATTAAAATCTACACTTCTACACACCCAACTTCCCAATAGGAGAAGCCAGGGTGGATGTAATCAACTAAGAGAGAGCAGAGGCTGAAATCACAATTTGCCGTTTTTATTTTTACAGACACTCACAGTTAGTGACCATTATCCAGTGGAAGTAAGTCTTGGTACTGCTTAAAGAAGTAATTAACAGTGCAAGTTCGTGACCGAAGCAAAATCAACCTTAGTTAGCACGATGTTTTATAACAAATACATCATCAAAATATATATCTCAATTTAAGCTAGTGATTCCAGTCTAATTTACAATTCAGTCATAATTATTTAAAATGGTGTTGCCATTTTTATAACTTCTACCATCAATTATTTGTATTAGGTGATGTTATTTTCTATCCATGCCTCTATCACTCTTTAGATCATTTTCTCCCCCTAGGGATCTTCATAAATTTTAAGTAACCTCAGTTGGAATTGTGATTTACATCTTTATTATATCCGATTGTCCAAATATACTACCATGAAATAGATTTTTTTAAACAACATATTTAATGTCAGATTTTTGTGATGTAATTTTTATTTCTCATTGTTAATTACTAGTTTATGATTTTAATGAAAAGCAATGTACCCTCACTGAATTTATAAATACACAATAAAAGTTTAATTTAACTGAAATTAATGCATTGTTGCTTGACATTTGGCAGTAAAATCCTTCTAGAAATTGCAGATTATGGAAAGTCATTGCCACATCCACATTTTGAATAGAATTTTCCCAAAATTAGAAATGCTGTTAGAGTACTGCTTAAGTGAAAAACACAATGCCTTTTTAAGCCTACGTTTGAAGACCTTTCAGTTTATCTCATCATAAATGTTAGTCCATTCACTTAATATCCTGAAATGTTCTGTAAGAATTCTTCGACCTTACCAGGTGAATGAACAATAACCCAAAAATATTCATCCATCTCTGTTTCACTGATAATCAAACCAATTTCCAATTATGATAGAGAATAGAGCTAGGGCACACAGTTTAAAAAATAAGGTGTTTTGCACGTAATACAGAGACGATTTTATTCCTGCGATTTTGGAATCTTTAGAATTCTCTTGCGCAGAGAGGAGGCAGGATCATTTGAGTATTTTTAAGACCAAGGTAGCAAAATTCTTGATTAACAAGGCAGTCAAAGCTTACTGGCAGTAGGCAGGAGCATACAGATAGGAGTACAATCAGATCAGCCATGTTAGTGAATGTCTGAGCAGGCTCCGGGGTTGAATGGCCTATTCTCGCTTTTAATTTGTGACGTCAACACAGCAGTACATAATCCATTGTATTCTCGATTTACTCTCAGTCATTAAAATACGCATCATTACAGCCTTTGATCTTACTCTCCATAGGGTATTATTCATGTCACAAAAAATTTCACTTGTGTAGTATCAACTGTTATTATGGGCAATGTGTTTAGACAGATGTTTAGACAGATATTCTGAAGAAAACATTTATTTAATATCTGAAGTTCCTTGATCACTTAAAGTCTGTGTCCTTTAATTTTGGACACATCAATTCAAAAGGCATGCTTACCTGTATATGATCAAGACCTGGACTATGTTATTTTCTGCATAAATCTAAATAAATTTAGACCTCCAAGTTTGCGTCAATTGATATCCTTCATTTACAGAATCAACCACATTGCCCAATTCTGTTCCCCTCAATACCTTCTGGAGTACAGTTATCAAAACTATATAATATTCTCAATGTGGTCCCTCCAGTAACTTTTGCAAGGCAAGAAGCCTCAAAAGCCATTGAGACATTTCAATTATTTATACAGCTTGGTCAGTAGACTGCAACTGTGAAGAAAGAGATGTACCAAAAAGTGGGTGCTTAAAAACTTTTCTATTTAGACAGCAAGTGCCTGGGATCTAGAAAGCACTGCTGAAGAGTATAGCTAATGCAGATTTAATCATAACTTTTAAAGGGAATTAGATAATTGTATAAACAGAAAACATGCAGACCTCAGAGGAAAAGGCAGGGGATTAGGTGAGCTACTCATGCACAGACCCAGTGCACGCATGACAGACCGAATGGGTTCCTTCTGTGCTGTAATCATGTTATGATTATATGTATTCTCCATCTGGTCCATCATGCCTGCACCGATTGAGCTTTCACTTAGTGCCATTGTCTTGTCTCCTTGCTGTAACCCTGCAATTTGTTTCTTTTCAACTAACATCCAATTTTCTCTTGAATGCTTCAATTGAACCTACCTTCACCACACACTCAGGCACTGTATTCCAGACTTTACATACTCATTGCCTTAGGAAATTCTTTCTATTGCTTTGGTTTTGTCAATTACTTTAAATCTGTATCCTACTTTTCTCCATCGTTTTACAATTGGGAATGGTTTCTCCAAACCTACACTGTCAAGGTCCTTCAGGTTTTGAATATTTCTATCAAATCTCCACTCAAATTTCTCGTCTCCAAGAAAAGAATCCTAACTTCTCTAATTTGTTTATCCCTGGAATCATTCTTGCGACTCTTTTCTGCATTCTTTTAATGCCTTCACAACCTTCTTAAAGTGCAATGCCCAGAATTGGATGCAATGCTACAGCTGATATTTCAACATGGTTTCATCAGTGTTAATTCAACAGGTCTTCTTGTCAGAAAAACTCAAAATTTAAGAATATCTCTTGATCTGCAAACATCCCTCACCAGAAATTAAACTTTATTCAGTTGAACATTTGCTCCATTAGCATATCTCATTAAATATAAATGCAACACAGTAACAGAATAACACTAATAATAATTCCATGTGCTTTGCTACCTAACGTGTATCTAGTTCCATGATATTTGATATCTATTAAAAACTTCCAGAACTTTATCAATTGTCTTCTGGACGTTTAATACAATCATTGACTGGAATGCCTTATGCACGAAGAACAAAGAACAATACAGACTAGGAACATGCCCTTTGGCCCTCCAAGCCTGCACCAACACATTTTGCCCTTCCATATTCCTGTCTTCACTTACAGGATCCATATTCCTCTACTCTCTTCCTATTCATGTATTAATTCAGGGGCTTCCTGAATGCTGCTACTGTGTCTGCTTCCACCACATCTTCTGGCAGCGCGTTCCAGGCACTCACCGCCCTTTGTGTGAAAAACGTGCCTTGCACATCTCTTTTAACACCTCACACCTTGAACCTGTGTCCTTTAGTAATTGACCTCTCCACCCTGGGAAAAAGCCTCATACTTTCCACTCTATCCATGCCAGTCACAATCTTATAAATTTCTATCAGGTCGCCCCTCAACCTTCTCTGTTCCACTGAAAACCAAACTCAGTCTTTCCAACCTTTCTTCACAGCTAAAATCCCCCTTAGCAGGCAACATTCTGGTAAACCCTTTCTGTACCCTCTCCAAAACATCCACATCCTTCTGGTAGTGTGGTGACCAGAACTGTATGAAATATTCCAAGTGTGGCGTAACTAAAGTTCTATAAAGCTGAAGTATAACTTGCCTATCCTTATACTCAATGCCCCTTCCAATGAAGACATACATGCCACAGACCTTTTTTACTACCTTATCTACCTGCACTGCCACCTTCAGTGATGTGTGGACCTGCACACTGATCCCTCTGCATATCAATACCCCTAAGGGTTCTACCATTCACTGTATAATTTCCACCTGTACTTGACCTTCCAAAATGCATCACCTCACATTTGTCTGGATTAAACTCCATCTGCTATTTTTCTGCCCATGTCTCCAACTGATCTACATCCTGCTGTATCCTCTGACAATTCTCCTCACTATCTGCAACTCCACCAAACTTTGTATCATCCGCAAACCTGCTAATTAGACCAGTTTTGTTTTCCTCCAAATCATTTATGTAGATCATGAACAGCAGAGGTCCCAGCACTGACCCCTGTTGGACACCACTAGTCACAGCCCTCCATCCTGAAAAGCATTCCACTGCTACCCTCTATCTCCTATGACTAAACCAGTTCTGGTTCCAACTTGTCAGCTCACCGCTGATACCATGTGATTTCACCTTCTATACCAGTCTGCCATGAGGGACCTTGTCAAAGATTTTACTGAAGTCCATGTAGACAACATTAATCACTTTTCCCTCAATCACCTTTGTCACTTCCTCAAAAAAAATTGTTCAAGTTAGTGAGACATGACCTCCCCCGCACAAAACGATGCTGTTTATCACTAATCAGTCCATTTGCTTTTAAATGCTTATAGATCTTATCCCTGAGAATCTTTTCCAATATTTCCCTATCACTGAGGTGAGCCTCACAGGCAAGTAACTTCCTGGATTATTCCTGTTACCCTTTTTAAACAATGAACAACATTGGCTATTCTCCAGTCCTCTGGGACCTCACCTATGGGTAAAGAGGATACAAAGATGTCGGTCAATGCTCCAGCAACTTGTTCTCTTGCATACCTCAATATTCTGAGATAGATCCCATCAGGCCCCAGGGACTTATCAATCTTAATATTTTTTAAGATGCATAACACCTCTTCCTTTCTAGTTAACAACTTGGCTTAGAAATTCGACA
The DNA here is from genome assembly GCF_021869965.1 of Rhincodon typus. Lineage (NCBI taxonomy): Eukaryota > Metazoa > Chordata > Chondrichthyes > Orectolobiformes > Rhincodontidae > Rhincodon > Rhincodon typus. Next base: position 32,947,811 of record NC_063352.1, read on the forward strand.
CTCACTTCTCAGAGATCATCCTCCATCAATTCCTTCTCTTTGGTGAATATCGATACAAGGTATTCATTTAAGAACTCAACTTCCTCTTCTGGCTCCGCACATACATATCCTCCTTTGTCCTCGAGTGGGCCCACCTCTTCCCTCTTTACATATGTATAAAAAGCCTCGGGATTCTCCTTAATCCTGTTTGCTAACGACTTTTCATGACCCCTTTTAACTCCTACCCTTATGTATTTCAGGGCTTTGTCAGTTCCCATCCTCCTAGACCTTACGTATGCTTCCTTTCTCTTTCTGACCAAGGTCATAACATTCCTGATCATCCAAGGTTCACATAACTTGCCGCACCTATCCTTCATTCTTGCAGGAATGTGCCGCCCCTGTACTATTATCAACTGCTATTTGAAATACTGCCACATGGCCAATGCAGATTTACCCTCAAACAGCTGCCTGTAATCAATACTCTCCAGTTCCTGCCTGATATTGTTATAGTTCGCCTTCCCCCAGTTTAACACCTTCCCCTGAGGACTGCTATTATCCCTATCCATGAGTATCTTAAAACTCACTCATCTCAATCCACATGGACAAGGAGAACCATGACTTCAACTGGGACAACACCAAGATCCAGGGACAGGCTAGGCAGAGACAAGCATGAGAATTCCTGGAAGCATGGCAGTCCACAAAGCATGCTATTAATAAACACATTGAACTCCATATACATTCCATTACGAAGGAAAACCGGAAGTGAGGCAAACCACCTCAACGGACCCCAGAGTTTAAAAACCAGGTGGGAAAACACACCGACGCTTCATCAGAGGCTGCACTGAGGATGTTACCAAGCATGGGAACGAAACGTCTGCAAAACAACAAACCAGCTCAGCAAGCCAACCAACCTCAACACCCACAACCCAAGTTACAGATCTACTCCAAAACCTTATCTTAAAACTCACGGTATTATGGTCACTAGTCTCAAAACACTCCCCCACTGAAACTTCACTCACTTGGTTGAGCTCATTTCCCAAAACTAGGTCCAGTATAACCGCTTCCCTGGTTGGGCCGATTACATATTGTGTCAACAAACTCTCCTGAATGGTCCTTACAATTCTGCCCCATCCAAGCCCCTAGCATGAAGTCAGTCCCAGTCAAATGGGGCAGGGTGGGAGGAGTAGTTAAAATCACCCACCACAACAACCATGCTGTTTTTACATCTTTCTAAAATCTGTCTACATATTCTCTCCTCTATCCCCTGCTGACTGTTGGGAGGCCTGCAGCATACCCCAGCATTGTGATGTAACCTTTCCTATTCCAGCGTTCTACCTATGCTGCATTGCTGCACAAGTCCTCTGATGTATTCTCCCTCAGTATGGCTGTGAGAAACTCCTTCACCAGTAATGCAACTCCCCCACTCCTTTTACATCTTTTTCTATCACACCTGAAACGTCTAAATCCTGGGACACTCAGCTGCCAGTCCTGTCCCTCTTTCAGCCAAGTCTCCATAATCACGAAAATGTCATAGTTGCAAGTACTAACCAATGCTCTGAGTTCATCTCCCTTGCCAATTATACTTCTTGCATTGAAACACATGCATTTCAGAACACTTCCCCCTGCACTCTTGAACAGCATTTCCCTGCCTGTTCTTAATCATGTCTGCCCTGGTTTCCACCTCTCCCTCAATTTCTGCATCTACTGCCCTACTCCTCTGGTTCCAATCCCCCTGCCACACTAGTTTAAACCCTCTCCAACCAGTCTATCAAGTGCCGTCTCCCCCCCCTCCCCAACAATATCAGTCCCAGTCCTGCCCAGGTGTAACCTGTCCAGTTTGTACAGGTCCCACCTCCTCCAGAGCTGGTCCTAATGCCCCACGAATCTGAAACACTTACCCTCACACCATCTTTTCAGTCATGTGTTCATTCTATATATCCTGCTGTTTCTACTCCGACTAACTCATGGCACTGGTAGTAATCCTGAGATAACTACCTTTGAGGCTTACATTTCAATTTTCTTCTTCGTTCTCTATTTTCTGCTTTTAGGGCCTCATCCCTTTTTATCAAACCCATGTCATTAATACCAACATGCACCCTCACCCTCCACAATGTTTTCCAACTTCCAGGACCCTAGCACCAGGGAGGCAACATAGCAACCTGTACCCTCGTTTGCAGCCACAGAAACACCTATCCATTCCCCTTATGATTGAATCCCCTATAACTGGAGCATTTCTATGCCTGTTTCTTCCTCCCTCTGCAGCACAGCCAACCACGGTGCCATGAATTTGGATGTTGCTGTTATCCCGAGAAGCCGTTCCCGTCAACAGAATCCAAAACAGTATCTCTGTTTTGCAGGGAACAGCCACAGGAGATTCCTGCACTGCTTGCTTAGCCTTCCTGCTCTGCCTGGTGGTCACCCATTCCCTTCCTGCCTGTGGAGTCTGAATCTGTAGTGTGACCACCTCTCTTTATGTGCTATCCATGATACTCTCCGCCATGTGAATGTTCCATAGTGTCCCCAGACTCTGCTCCAACTCAAACTCTGGTTTCTAGGAGCTGCAGCTGGAGACACTTCTTGCACACATGCAGGTCGTGGGCACTGGAAATTTGCCTGGCTTCCTACATTGAGGAGGAGCAGATTATGATTTGGAGCTCTCCTGCCATATCTCAACCCTTTAACTTAATTAATCCTTACAATGTCATATGCTTTATTTTTGCTTCTGATGCTCTCCACTCCAATAACAATTTCTCAAAACTTACTTGTTACTCACCAACAAGCTTCCATAAACTGCTTAGGCTCGTGCTCCTTTACTCGCTCGAACACTTGCTGCCAACCATCCTCTCTCGACGTTGTGTTTCTTTTCCTCTGAACCTTGCCTTTCCTTTTTGTTTGATTACAGGGAGGGAGGGAAGGATGGAAATACTACAGTAATGTAATGCTTGGGGCTAACTGTTCACTACAGCAGGTTCTTCCATGATACTCTTCACAGCCATGCTGACTACGAAGTCCACTCCCAGAATGCAAACAAGCAATGTCTCAGCACCAGCCAATAATTTCAAATCAGAGAGACATGAGAGTTTGTAAACACTGGCTAGCATCAAGATTGTCTTTGTGATTCCAGATGAGCATTGAAATAGCAACTTGCATTTAGGAACATTAAGCTTCCAAATCTGTGACCACTCCTGCCTAAAAGGATAAGGGCAGCATCAGAGAAGGGGCAGCATCATCTGCTATTTCCCCTCCAAGCCACACACTATCGTGACTTGGAACTATGTCGCTATTTCTTTACTGCCATAGGGTCAAATTCCTAGAACTACTTTCCTAACAACCACCTTCTCAACGACATTTAGGGATGGGCCATAAATGCTGACATAGGCAGCAATGCTTATAGCCATTCAACGAATGAAAGTAAAACATCCCACCAGTCCTTCTTTTAAGATTTATCAAAGAGAATTTGGTATCAAGCCATATAAAGAGACTTCGGATAAGTGACCAAAAACCTTATCAACGAATAGAATTTAGGGTCTACTGAAGGAAGCGAGGTAGAGAGATCTTGGAGAGGGAATTTCAGAGCTTTGGACCTAAGCAACTGGAGGCATGTCTACCAATGGTGGAGAAATCAAAACACCCCCCAGGAGAAGTGCAACAACACATATTTGAAGCATCTCAGATATCTCAAGGGGTTGTGGGACTGAAGGAGATTACAGAGGTAGGGAGTGATAAGGTCATGAAGGAATTTGAAGACAAGGATGAACATTTTAAAATTGAAGCATTGGCTACCAGAATGGCAATGTTGCTGAGCATTAATAAGTGAAGTGAATCATCTGAACATTAAACCTTTCTGGATCAACCTTCAAGAAAATCCAAGTTCATCTACAACTACTCCCAGCCAGTTTTAACTCCAGCACAGCAGATTGCCACTAAAGCCTAATGCTTCAAACTTGCATAGTTGTTTATCAGATTATATCCTTTAGTTAGCTATTGTGGTCTTCATGGTTGCATGTTTCTTAAGTGGATATATTTTTGTTCCACGTTGCTTGTAATTTCAATACCGCCTCTTGTTTTCTATTACTGCTTTTGAATTAATATTCCTTAAAGCATGTTACTTTTTGATCGTAATGCACAATCACATTAGGACTCAAACTCCCTGCCTCATTACTATTTAACCCAGACTAATACTGTATTTACTTCTCACATTGTCTGTAATAGCCAGCATTGACTCACTCTCCAAAAGATTTGAACTTTTACCTCATTTTTCTCATTGTCCCTAACTTATCTATGATTACAATATCCTGAAGCATCTATTTCTTTTTAAATAGTTCATTGACCAACATAGCTAGAGCTATTTAATTAATTCCATGGCTGATTAAATAACTCCAGAACAGTGTATCTTCTGTTTTGCTCACCAGCCCCTCCCTGCCGCCATTCAGCATCTTGTTCTCATAACCTATAATTCTATGCGAAACTCTCCACTTCCCTGGCCTTTTAATAAGGCTCTTATTAAAAAAGCATCGCTTGACCAAGGGTTGGTCACATCTCCCTAATCATGTCTCAGTATTCACTTTTTCCGTATGTCCTTGTAAATTAATTTCAGATCTTTAGACATTAAAACAGTACAAAACTAAATGAAAGCAATTGCTGTGTATCATTTTGTCATGTTATTCCTTCAACTATTTCTGCTATCACATTTTTTGAACTGTTGTTATATCTTCTCAAGAATCCCCCCCACTTCATTCATGAATTTTCAAATACAATATTGGTATGAAATGTTCAATTCATAGCATAATTTATACTGTAAAAACATTTGAATGTAGTCCTAGCTCACCGTAATTTGTTCTTTGTAAGCAATTCATTTGAAAGATGCTTGTTAAAGAACTCCATAAAACAGAAATGTAAACAACATTTAGGTCTGCAACAAAAATAACTTGATGAACACCTCAGTATAGGAATCTCATGATCTAAATTAAATTAAATCAGTAAAGGACACATTTGGAGATTACTTTAAGAAATGCACCGAAACAATTTCTTATCCCAGATTAAATTGCACAATCAACTCTGCCAAGATATTGGCAGCAGAATTACACATCTTCAAGTTTAATATTACAAAGAGTTAGGATATAAATGGATACATTTACAAAGTCAATTTAGAACACTATAAACAATGTTCAATACTCTATGTTAATAATATTCAACTGAAAGAGAAATTGTACAAAAATCGTAGAAATTATTATCCATCATACCATGTAAACAAATATGTTGGGATTCCTTTTTAAGAGCACATTTACTCAGCTTTTTCTTTGTTTTAGCATCTCCAAGTACAGTTGGAGAGACTTCTGAATGGAATCTTTACTGATGAAATTAACAAAATTTTGAATATCCGATTCCCTGTTGGTCAGAAGTCGATCAATAGTTGGTTTTCTCATCATGGATTTGGTAATTTGCCGAGCATGATCTGTGAAGTAAATGATAAAGAAGGCATGGTAACGGCACTTGAAGACAAAACTTAACTGTGATAAACGTGCATAATATGCTATAATTATTTAGGAATTTGAATTTTGAAGTACAGGAAAAATAGACATGTGGTTTCAGTTCTGTGAATGTAACGTATTTTTATAAAAAAGAAAAGTTATTTGGAAATGTGAATGAAATGCACGATTTCCAAGAAATCATATGACTTGGGTAAAATGCCGAGCAAGAAGTTAATTGATGGAATGTGTACAACGCTGAGTTTTATGATACATGGAAAAAGCAAATCATGAGGAGCCACTAGTAAATTGAAAAGAACAGCTTTATATTAGAATGGTGGATTAGTTTGAAGAAGAACAAGAAAGAAATCTTTAGACCATCCAGAATGGAAATTGAGTACTCAAAGGGTATTGCCAGGAAAAGAGCTGAATCTCTCTTTATTTTGACTTAAGATCTTTCTAAACCACTTTATAAAGTTTATTTGTATGAAGAAATAAACTGGTGTTCTATGTTAAAGAAGATTGTAAATCTAGTGTGAATATGTTCAGTAACTAACTATCATGGTAACCAAACTGTAAAAATAAAACTTATGATCTATCAAGCTAGGTTTTCGTCTGGAATCTGCTTTGTCCAGCGGAGCCATCAATTAGGATCATAACACTATAAATGTTATTACTTCCACTTCAGTAAAAATTGGGAATTGAAGCCTAGAGATTTGCAATTTCAGCTTGCTATAGAACATAGAACATAGAACATAGAACATTACAGTGCAGTACAGGCCCTTCGGCCCTCGATGTTGCGCCGACCTGTGAAACCAATCTGAAGCCCATCTAACCTAAACTATTCCATTATCATCCATATGTTTATCCAATGACCATTTAAACGCCCTTAAAGTTGGCAAGTCTACTATTTTTGCAGGCAGGGCATTCCACGCCCTTACTACTCTCTGAGTAAAGAACCTACCTCTGACATCTGTCCTATGTCTATCACCCCTCAATTTAAAGCTTTGTCCCCTCGTGCTAGCCATCACCATCCGAGGAAAAAGGCTCCAACTGTCCACCCTATCTAATCCTCTGATCATCTTGTATGTCTCTATCAAGTCACCTCTTAACCTTCTTCTCTCTAACGAAAACAGCCTCAAGACCCTCAGCCTTTCCTCATAAGACCTTCCCTCCATACCAGGCAACATCCTGGTAAATCTCCT
>NC_063352.1:32959462-33088044 GCF_021869965.1 Rhincodon typus
TCTGCTCATCCACACTACCAAGAATCTTACCATTAGCCCAGTACTCTGTATTCCTGTTACTCCTTCCAAAGTGAATCACCTCACACTTTTCCGCATTAAACTCCATTTGCCACCTCTCAGCCCAGCTCTGCAGCTTATCTATGTCCCTCTGTAACCTGCAACATCCTTCCGCACTATCCACAATTCCACCGACTTTGGTGTCATCCGCAAATTTACTAACTCATCCTTCTACGCCCTCATCCAGGTCATTTATAAAAATGACAAACAGCAGTGGCCCCAAAACAGATCCTTGAGGTACACCACTAGTAACTGAACTCCAGGATGAACATTTCCCATCAACCACCACCCTCTGTCTTCTTACAGCTAGCCAATTTCTGATCCAAACCGCTAAATCACCCTCAATCCCATGCCTCCGTATTTTCTGCAATAACCTACCATGGGGAACCTTATCAAACGCTTTACTGAAATCCATATACACCACATCAACCGCTTTACCCTCATCCACCTGTTTGGTCACCTTCTCAAAGAACTCAATAAGGTTTGTGAGACACGACCTACCCTTCACAAAACCGCGTTGACTATCCCTAATCAAATTATTCCTTTCTAGATGATTATAAATCCTATCTCTTATAATCCTTTCCAACACTTTACCCACAACCGAAGTAAGGCTCACTGGTCTATAATTACCAGGGTTGTCTCTACTCCCCTTCTTGAACAAGGGGACAACATTTGCTAGTCTCCAGTCTTCTGGCACTATTCCTGAAGACAATGATGACAAAAAGATCAAAGCCAAAGGCTCTGCAATCTCCTCTCTAGCTTCCCAGAGAATTCTAGGATAAATCCCATCTGGCCCAGGGGACTTATCTATTTTCACACCTTCCAGAATTGCTAACACCTCCTCCTTATGAACCTCAATCCTGTCTAGTCTAATAGCCTGTATCTCAGTATTCTCCTCGACTACATTGTCTTTTTCCTGTGTGAATACTGATGAAAAATATTCATTTAGCGCCTCTCCTATCTCTTCGGACTCCACGTACAACTTCCCACTACTGTCCTTGACTGGCCCCAATCTTACTCTAGTCATTCTTTTATTCCTGACATACCTATAGAAAGCTTTAGGGTTTTCCTTGATCCTACCTGCTAAAGACTTCTCATGTCCCCTCCTGGCTCTTCTTAGCTCTCTCTTTAGGTCCTTCCTGGCTAACTTGTAACTCTTAAGCGCCCTCACTGAGCCTTCACGCCTCATCTCTACATAAGCCTCCTTCTTCCTCTTGACAAGAGATTCAACTTCTTTAGTAAACCACGGTTCCCTCGCTCGACCACTTCCTCCCTGCCTGACAGGTACATACTTCTCAAGGACACGCAGTAGCTGTTCCTTGAACAAGCTCCACATTTCAATTGTGCCCAGCCCCTGCAGTTTCCTTCTCCATCCTATGCATCCTAAATCTTGCCTCATCGCCTCATAATTGCCTTTCCCCCAGCTATAACTCTTGCCCTGTGGTATATACCTATCCCTTTCCATCGCTAAAGTAAACGTAACCGAATTGTGGTCACTATCACCAAAGTGCTCACCTACCTCCAAATCTAACACCTGGCCTGGTTCATTACCCAGTACCAAATCCAATGTGGCCTCGCCTCTTGTTGGCCTATCTACATACTGTGTCAGGAAACCCTCCTGCACACATTGGACAAAATCTGACCCATCTGAAGTACTCAAACTATAGCGTTTCCAGTCAATATTTGGAAAGTTAAAGTCCCCCATAACAACTACCCTGTTACTTTCGCTCCTATCCAGAATCATCTTTGCAATCTTTTCCTCTACATCTCTGGAACTTTTCGGAGGCCTATAGAAAACTCCCAACAGGGTGACCTCTCCTTTCCTGGTTCTAACCTCAGCCCATACTACCTCAGTAGACGAGTTGTCATCAAACGTCCTTTCTGCCACCGTAATACTGTCCTTGACTAACAATGCCACACCTCCCCCTCTTTTACCACCTTCCCTGATCTTACTGAAACATCTAAACCCCGGAACCTGCAACAACCATTCCTGTCCCTGCTCTATCCATGTCTCCGAAATGGCCACATCATCGAAGTCCCAGGTACCAACCCATGCTGCAAGTTCACCCACCTTATTCCAGATGCTCCTGGCATTGAAGTAGACACACTTCAAACCACGTTCCTGCCTGCCGGTACACTCCTGCGACCTTGAAACCTTATTTATGACCTCACTACTCTCAATCTCCTGTACACTGGAGCTACAATTCAGGTTCCCATCCCCCTGTTGAATTAGTTTAAACCCTCCCAAAGAGCATTCGCAAATTCCCCCCCCAGGATATTGGTACCCCTCTGGTTCAGGTGTAGACCATCCCATTTGTAGAGGTCCCACCTACCCCAGAATGAGCCCCAATTATCCAGGTATCTGAATCCCGCCCTCCTGCACCATCCCTGTAGCCACGTGTTCAACTGCTCTCTCCCCCTATTCCTCACCTCGCTAGCACGTGGCACGGGTAACAAACCAGAGATAACAACTCTGATGGTTCTAGCTCTAAGCTTCCACCCTAGCTCCTTGAATTTCTGCCTTACGTCCCCATCCCTTTTCCTACCTATGTCGTTAGTGCCTATGTGGACCACGACTTGGGGCTGCTCCCCCTCCCCCTTAAGGATCCTGAAAACACGATCCGAGACATCACGGACCCTAGCACCTGGGAGGCAACACACCAACCGCGAGTCTCTCTCGTTCCCACAGAATCTCCTATCTGTCCCCCTAACTATGGAGTCCCCAATGACTAATGCTCTCCTCCTCTCCCCCCTTCCCTTCTCAGCAACAGGGACAGACTCTGTGCCAGAGACCTGTACCCCATGGCTTACCCCTGGTAAGTTCCCCCCCGCAACAGTATCCAAAACGGTATACTTGTTTTTGAGGGGAATGGCCACAGGGGATCCCTGCACTGTCTGCCTGTTCCCTTTCCGTCCCCTGACTGTAACCCGTCTACCTTTTTCCTGTACCTGAGGTGTGACTACCTCCCCGTAACTCCTCTCAATTACCCCCTCAGCCTCCCAAATGATCCGAAGTTCATCCAGCTCCAGCTCCCTAACACGGTTTCCGAGCAGCTGGAGTTCGGTGCACTTCCCGCAGATGAAGTCAGTGGGGACACTACTGGTGACCCTTACCTCCCACATTCTACAGGAGGAGCATACAACTGCCCTAACATCCATTTCCACTGTTCTGAATTCCCAAACAGACAAATAAAAAAAAACTAGTAGCCTTACCAAATCAGCGCTCAGAACCTTTTTTTTTGGTTAGAGGAGGAGGATGGGTGGGAGACACTACCTAGGTAGTGTTTTGGGTAAAGCAACCACCCAAATATATTACCTCACTTACTCCAAAAATGGAGTCACGCGAGGTAAGACTTTTATAATCAAACAGCTCACCTTCCCAGGCTGCCCTCGCGCTTCCTCCCGGACTCCCGCTGCTGAAACAACTGCAAGGCCACAGTCACGCGAGGCAAGACTTTTATAATCGAAAAGCTCACCTTCCCAGGCTGCCCTCGCGCTTCCTCCCGGACTCCCGCCGCTGAAACAACTATGTGATGCTATGTGATATGAAGGCATCTATTTAATCTTGGAAGTTTTCTTTTCTAATTGTATTCAATTTGAGTACATTCAGAGAACTGACCCCACGTTAAGCACACAATCAACCCTTTGAAGAATGAACTTACCTTGCAATCCAACTGATGGGAGATTACAAAGTCATACACAAAACAGTTTAAATATCAAACAAACAGCATACAGCTCAGAAAAGACTTGCGAAAACCAAGTGGATATGCTGACTCATTGAAGTACCAATTCTTGATGGAATGGAAATTACACAACTTAAAATTTCTCATGCTGTTAAGTTGCTGATCTCAGCTGCAAGACTACAAAGAGGGAGGTGACAAGGGCTAAGTTCACTTATTAATTTGCCATTCAAAATACATCTTATATAGAAAGAACATGAGTTTCAAGGTTGTGACATGCTGGACATTTGAAAGATTCCCTCACAGTGAAGAGGAACAATTTACATGAAACACAGCTAAATTTGTAAAAACCTTTCTATATACCATAATTCCATGTTATAAAGTTTCTAAGTGCATTTTAAACAGAAATTAATGGTTGTTTCTATGTAAATATTTAGGATTTAGTTTTATGCAGGATCAACAAAATGTTTCACAAAAGGATTAATCAGAACTTTTGTACCTTTTACCACTTCCAAATTCAAAAAAACTTACCTGGAATAGCCAACCATTCTGACATTACACTTAAAGCATTTGTCATAATTTTATCTTGTGCTACCAGTTGGTCAACAAGTCCAATTTTCAAGGCCTCTGAAGTACTGTACATTAGGCCAAGCTGGAGCGAATGCTCTGTGGCCCTTCGTCCAATGACATTAATCATGGTGTCCTTGAACCTTTGATGATGAAATAATAAAGAAACTACAACTTAGAACCAACAATAAAAGTTCAGCTACTTTCACCAAATGGTTATGGAAAAGCAACTACAATGTAAAATAACACAAAGGCAAGTTTGATCATGACCACTATGTTTGTAAATACTATTTCTCCCACAACCTATACACCCTCTATGTTCTCCCAGACCTGGCGTATTTTTCCTCCACTCACCTCCAATGCAACCTTGAGGAAAGTACTGGAAATTAAAACTTAGAGGGCTTTTCAATACCAGATAAGTAGAACTAGATTAAAAAATTGGGATCCAAGAACCGAAAGAAGAAAGTACTGGAAAAGCAAATTGTAAAATCACAAATCTGGTCAAATTCTGCTACTTCCCTGAACTGACATTTTTCTGGGGCCAAGAAGAGAAAGAGTCCATTCTGGTTCATAATAGTCTTCATAGTACCATGACTGATGCATTCTTATATTCTACAAATAAATTCAACTAAATAATTGTTATTTGTTTTATCTAGATTAAACAGACTAACACTTTCTAAAAAGCTGCCGCAATGAATGAATCTTTTCTTTCAGACGTGTGAACCTGCACTCTTCACAATTGTCCCATTTGCCCACTTTCACTTCTTTCAGAGGGAGACTCTCGGCCTTCAACTCTTCCCAGTTCAATCTTCACCTTACAACTTCTCTCAGTTTAAACACTCTCCCATTCTAAGTGCCGATCTTAGACTGTTCCCTTCTATCACCAATGCTTGCTAGCTCAAAGACTTTCTCCTCCAATTCACAAGCATGTTATTTTGTAACTGACCCCAGTATGGAGGCACTAGAGGCAGTATGTCTCTAACACAGAAGTACTTTCCTCCCTCAAATTTATGAAATTACAGATGTACTCACTTCCAGCTTACAGGCACTTAACCTCTAATATTTTTCATAAAATCTCTCTTCAAAATCATCTAGAGGCACTCTTCCCATTCAATAACTTCCTCTCAGTTTTGCAGTCACTTTTCCTGTCCAACGTTGCAAGTGGTCCCACATCCACACAGTTCTTCATAATATTTTCATAACACATAATGCTTACTGTCAGCCTTGGATGTAACTCTTATCTGAATTAAGTACTCTATTCTGAAATCAGCTTCTGTTTTGCAAATGAGAACTGCTATTTGCAACCGAGTCTTGTCTGATACAGGGTAAAACAGCAATTATCAAGGTGCTTTTCACACCAGCTGTAAGAACATCAGTGAATGGAAAGCTGCAATTTCTTGACCAGATCACTTGAGGCAGCAAATTAGCTTTGTTACTCAAACTCACCCCGCAACTGACGTTTTGCCCTCATGATTAAAAGGTGCATGAATTGTGTATACTTTACAATGCCAAAATGAAGAATGAAGTCTGTGCCAGATGAGGAAATGCTCATAAAGAAAAGTAAACATTCATAAACACAGAAAGGAGAGACTTGAAACTCAGAAATAGAGAAAGTACTGTAAGAAGTACCTATACAAATTGGAGATGACAACATGAGAAAGAATCAAAGAAACATAGTAGATTATAAATGAAGTTCCAGTGAAAGATTAGCATAAGGTTCTGAAGAGAAACAATATTTTTTACTTTTTCCATTACAAATGAACTAATGCAAATAAAGTTTAATTGCTAAATTTGAGAGGACCTACCAGAATGGTGCAACGATTCCAAGTTTGGTTTCATTTAGGCCTATTGCATACTTTGGATTATCTGCCATAATTCGGTAGTCACATGCCAATGCCATGAGGCATCCACCAGCAGGGCTGGCCCCCTACGATAATAATGGGGATAGTAATTTCAAGAGATGGACAGATCAATGGCACTAATGTGCTATTATAACAGCATCATATTTAATTATACTTTCCTTCAAAACAAAAGTAGGTGATTTTTTGAAAATATTGCTCAATACACCAAGAGTGACTGGTTGGACCTGACAGGTTACAGTGTGAAGGATAGGTAATTTCTGTAAGCTTTATATGTTTTGTTTCAAAGAACAGGAAGCTATGCTTGAATGAGGTAAAGTGAATAGATGGTTTGCACTTGCTGTTAGTTTACGAAACTTTCAAACACAGGCTGTATATAAAATTGTCGTTCTTTTTTCATCTTTCTACCATCGCAGGGTCAAAGCACAGTACCAGAAATATTTGATTCATTGGTCAACTTTATAATCTGGCAAACATAACATCGTAATTTCAATGGTGAACCAGGAAGCAATGGTAATTACAAGTAAAAACAAAGCGTTGGTGAAGCACAGCAGGTCTGACAGCATCTGCGGTGACGCAAGAGTTAACATTTTGAGTCCAGTAACATATTTACCTTGTTTCTTCCAACATACTTTAGTGCAGATTACGAAGTATGAATGTTTCAGATCTAATTACTCTCTTGGATGCTGTCATACTGATATAGGTTTAAGTGTAGTAAAAGTTAGCTGGCAACAGTAGGGATACAGATGGCTGTGGGTTTCACAAAGACCAACAACCTCAGCTGACTTCTTATTTATTTTTCTTCTCCTCCACCTTTATTTACCAGTATTTCAATTTTAAATATTTTTATTGTAATAATTAATGATAATCCATACAACAAGAGTGAAAGAACTGCTGAGTTAACGGTAATAATTTGTATTTATGTAATATTTGTATTAGAGTAAAACATTTTAACACACTTTACAGGAGTGTTATCAGGTCAGAACTGCCAGCAAGTTATAGTGAAGACGAATAATGACAGGTGATTAGAATATTGGTCAAACAGTTTAAAGGAATGACTTCAAGAAAAAATGGGTGGTAAAGATGAGAAGCTTAAGGATGGAATTATAGACTTCAGAGCCTGGATGGTTAAAGGCACAACTGCAAATATTGGAGCAAAGGCAATGATAGGCGCACAAGAGACAAGAATCAATCAGCTTCACATGGTAAGAAAAGAGAGATCACATCTAGAGTGAGACACAGCTAAAGTGAGTATATAGTCTGAGGAATGTGGAGACAATGTAGGAATCTGGTTGAGAAGGGAAGAGGTGCTTTTTGTTTGCTTTCTTTATGCTCATAATTCGTAAGGGGTTTTTAAACAGGATAAATTGAAGTCCAGGATCAAGCGCCCTGTACAAAAGAGTGGTATCACAAGTATACCTCAAATTCATTGGCTGGTGATTGTCAATTTGTAACTAATAATTTACTTTCAGATTGAAGGTAAATAGGGGAAATATTTACAGGCTACAACTAAAAGACCAGTACAAATTTTTTTACAAATAAAATTAAGAACTAAATAATTAAGAGAGATGCTGGGCCAGGCGATGCACTGTAACTGCATGGTGTTGGAACTGGTGGACCCCATTCATTCACAGTGACCACATCTGTAGCAAGTGTTGGTTGCCTGAGGAACTCCAGCTCAGAGTTGATGATTTGGACTCTGAGCGTTGAACACTACCACATATCAGGGAGGGGGTAAAGTTACCTGGACGCTGTGTTTTAGGAGGCAGTCATACCCTTTAGATTAATAATCTCAAATTCGGTCAGCAGTCAGGGAAAGACAGTGAACTTCCAGTGAGGCAGGTAGAGGAATCCAGGAGGTGGTGCTGAAGGAGCCTCAGCCCTTGAGCTTGTCTAGTAGATTTGAGATGATTGCTGCCTGTGTGGACGAGAGCGGGGTCTGTAGGGAAGATGAGCAAACTGACCATGGCACCGGGAGCCATTCAAGGGCAGGGAGAGAAGAGAAATGTAGTTGTAATTGGGGATCGTATACTTAGGGGAACAGTCACCATTCTGTGGCCAGGATCAAGAAGGCAGTGTTACCTGGGTTCAGGATATCTCATCTAGGCAGGAGAGGAACTTGGGGTGGGAGGGGAAGATCCAATTGTCATGGGCCACAGATACGAATGATACAGGCAAAAAGGGAAAAGTGGTTCTGAAGGAATATGAGCAGCCAAGGGCTAAATTGAAAAGCAGAACCAAGCCATGCACAAACTGGCACAGGGTCAAGATCAGAGGTAAACAATTGTCTCAAAAATTAGTGTGGGACAAATGAGTTTGAATTCATGGTACATTGCTGGCAGTACTGGGAGAGGATGGAGCTGTTCCAATGAGACAGGCTCCACCTGAATCATGCTAGGACCGCTTCCCTGACAAACTGCCCATTGCAGAACTAGGGCTGCAGACAGAACTTTAAATAGGTGGGGAGTGAGTTCAGTCGCCTGCAACATTATGGAAGAAGTTAAACTGGGGGAAGACTCAGTAGAGGTTAAAGTTTCCAGAACAAGTAATAAGGCAAAGTATTAAAAGGATCTGGAACCTAATTTCAGGCACATCTGATAAGGGGACAACTATCAGAAGGGGGGGGATGTCAATGCAGGACTAAGGGTGTTGCACTTAAATGCACGCAGTATACAAAACAAGGTACAGAACTTGAAGCGCAGATTGAAATTGGCAGATATAATGCTGTGGACATCACAGAGACGTGGCTGCAAGGGGATCCAAGGATACACATCCTATTGAAAGGATAGGCAGATGGGCAGAGGGGATGGGGTTGCCTTGTTGGCGAGAAATGAAATTAAATTGATAGCAAGAAGTGATATAGAGTCAGAAGGCTTGCAATCTGTCGGGGTAGAGTTGAAAAGGATAAATGACCCCGATGGGCGTTGCATAAAGGCCTCCTAGTAGTAGCCAGGATGTGATGAAGAAAATAAATCAGGAGATGGAAAAGGCATGTAAGAAAAACACTATTACATATTCATGGGGGGCTTCAATTTGCAGGTGGACTGGGAAAATCAGGTTGGTAGCTGATCTCAAGAAATGGAATTTGTGGAATGTCTACAAGATGTTTTTTGGAGCAGTTTGTGCTACAGCCCACTGGGGAACAGGCAATTCTGGATTTGGTGGATGTGTAATGAGGCAGACTTGATGAGGGAACTTAAGATAAAGGAATCCTTAGGGAGCAGTGCCCATAATATGATAGAATATACCCTGCAGTTTGAGAGGGAGAAGCTGATCAAACATAATGGTATTACAATTCAGTAAATGTAACTACTAAGAAATGAGGAAGGAACTGGCCTGAGTTGATTGAAAGGGGAGCCTAGCAGGCAAAATGGGGGAACAGCAATGGCAGGAGTTTCTGGGGTAATTCAGGAAGAAACGTACTAAGGGGAGGACAAGGCAACCATGAATAAAAGCAAAAGAAAAAGCATACAATGTGGTGAAAATTGGTGGGAAGCCTTTAAAAACCAGCTGCAGAAAATTAAAAAAGCAATAAGCAGGAAGATGATGAAATAAGCGGGTAGGATAGCTAGTCATATTTAAAGGAAGATTGCAAGAGTTTTATTTTATAGATATCTAAAAGGTAAAAGAGAAGCAAAAGTGGACTTTGGACCATTGGAAAATGAAGCTAGGGAAGTAACAATGGGGAACACTGAAATCACAGAGGAACTGAACACGTCCTTTGCATCAGTTTTCACAGTGGAAGACACCAATACCATACCAGAACTTCAAGAGGGTTGGGGGCAGAGATAAGTGTAGTGGCTATCACTAAGGAGAAAAGTGCTGGGGAAACAGAAAGGTCTGAAGATGGATAAATGACCAAAAGATGGATTACAGCCCAGAGTTCTGAAGGAGAGATCCCAAAGGACTGGAAAATCGTTAATGTTAACACCCCTGTTAAGAAAGGAGGGAGGGAAGCAGAAGACAGGAAATTATAGACCAGTTAGCTTGACATCAGCGATTGGTAAGATTTGAGAGTCCAGTATTAAGGACGAGCTTGCTGAGAACTTGGAAGTGCAGGGTAAAATAAGGCTGAGTCAACATGGCTTCATGGAGGTCATGCCTGACAAATTTGTTACAATTCTTTGATGAGGTAAGGAGAAAGTTAGATGTGATCTATTTGGATTTCCAGAAAACCTTTGACAAGGTGCTGCACAGGAGGCTGCTACAGAAGATAAGAGCCTATGGTGTTATGGGGCAACGTACTGGCATGCATAGAGGATTGGCTGACAGGCAAAAGGTACAGAGTAGGTTAAAGGGCCCTTTTTCAGGATGCCAGCCAGTAGGTACTGGAGTTCTGCAGGGGTCAATGTAGGGACCAGAAAAAGTCACAATATATATTAATGATCTGGCTGAAAGAATTGAGAGCATTGTTGCTCTGCTTGCAGACGACACAAAAGCAGGTGGAGGGACACTTAGTGTTGAGGAAGTGGGGAGGATGCAGAAGAACTTGCACAGGCTAGGAGATTCAGCAAAGAAGTGGCACATGGAATACAATGTGGGAAAGAGCGAGATGATGCACTTTGATAGGAATAATAGAGGCTTATACTATTTTCTAAATGGGGAAATCTGAATCACAAAGTGACTTGGGAGTCCCACTTCAGGATTCTCTTAAGTTTAACATGCAGGCTCAGCTGGCAGTTAGGAAGGCAAATACAATGTCAGCATTCATTTCAAGAGATCTAGACTACAAGGGCAGAAATGAACTGCTGAGGCCATAAAAGGCTCTGGTCAGGCCGCATTTGGGAAATTGTGAGCAGCTCTGGGCCCCATATCTAAGGAAGGAGGTGCTGGGTCCACTGCTTTTCATCATTTATTTAAATGATTTGAATGCGAACATAGGACGTATGGTTAGTAGGTTTGCAGATGACACCAAAATGGGAGGCATAGTGGACAGTGAAGAAAGTTACTTCAGAATGCAACAGGATCTTGCTCAGATGGGCCAATGGGCTGAAGAGTGGCAGACAGAGTTTAATTTAGATAAACGTGACGTGGTGCATTAGGAAAGGCAAATCAGGGCAGGATTTACACACTTAATGGTAAGGTCCTGGGGAGTGTTGCTGAACAGAGACCTTGGAATGCAGGTTCATGGTTCCTTGACAGTGGAATCGCAGGTAGATAGGACCGTGAAGAAGGCGTTTAGTATGCTTGCCTTTGTTGGTCAGTGCACTGAGTGTAGTAGTCGGGAAGTCATGTTGCAGCTGTACAGGACACTGGTTAGGCCACTACTGGAATACTGCGTACAATTCTGTTACAGCAAGGAAGTTGTGAAACTTGAAAGGGTTCAAAAACAATTTACAAGGATGTTGCCAGGGTTGGAGGATTTGAGCTATAGGGAGAGGCTGAATAGACTGGGGCTATTTTCCCTGGAGGAGTGACCTTATAAAGGTTTACAAAATCACAAGGGGTATGGATTGGGTAAATAGACAAGGTCTTTTCTCCAGGGTGGGTGTGGGTGCAGGGGTGGTGGGGAGTCCAAAACTAGATGGCATAGGTTTAAGGAGAGAGGGGAAAGATTTAAAAGGGATCGAAGGGGTAACTTTTTCATGCAGAGGGTGGTGCGTGTATGGAATGAGCTGCCAGAGCATGCGGTGGAGGCTGGTGCAATTACAACATTTAAAAGAGATCTAGATGGGTGTAAGAATAGGAAGGGTTTAATGGGATATCAGTCACATGCTAGCAAAATGGGACTAGATTTATTTCGGATATCTGGTCCACATGGATGAGTTGGACCGAAGGGTCTGATTCTGTGCTGTGTATCACTACGACTCCAAGTTTCGCTAAAGAGAGAGAGAACACAAACAGGAGTTGTTTTTCCTGGAATCTAGAAACTAAGGGGTTACTTGATCTTAGTTTTCAAGATATTATTGGGAATAACTATAGTATTATTATTCTGGCACATCAGCAATGCCCTTCCTCTAAGGACAATACATTCTTCCTCAGGTGTGCTATGTAGAATTACTCGTACCATAAGACACGTAAAACTATGGCTCTTCACAGCTAAAGTGCAATTTCTATCCTTTTGTATTCCAGACATCTAGATTTAAAGGTCAGCATTCCATTAACCTTGTAAATTTTTTTTGTATATCTGTTCATGACATTTTGAATGATCTACACACCTGGACTTCCAGGTTTATTTGAAAGCAAAGTGCAGGATCAAGTAGTACATGAACATATGAAAATTTGAGTTCAGCAAAAGACTGTGGCCAGGGAGAGGGAGAAAAATGGAATCAATGATTAGAGAATAAGGTTGTGGTGGTGGTGGGGTGGGGGGGGCGCGGTGGTATGTTCTGAAGTCAATGGTTTTGCTCTCCCCAGTGTTTAACTGAAGGAAATTGAGGCCTTTTCAGAAGTGGATGTAGGATAAACAGTCTGACAATGCACAGGTATTTGAAAACAGAATGAACAGGGAGAAAGAGTTTTCACTGTCAGGGCTCATATGGAATATGACAGGCTGTCTTCAGGTGTCATCGCCAAAGGGAAGCCTACGGATGAAGAATAGAAGAAATCCAAAGATAAATTCTTGACCAGCTCCAGAGCAACCTTCTCATTCAGGTTCTTGACAGTGCAGGAGAATTCTGTAATCGCATGGTCCTTCAATTTGAGTTTGCTTGACCCTACTTTAGAAGGTCTGACTTGTGTGGGTCCTGAGCTGAGTCACATTAGAGTGTTATAATGCAATTCTGTTTTGAGGGTTCATTGCTTCAGAGGTAACCACACGTTCATGGTAACAAAGGCCATTGCTGAAGATTCTCAGGATTTTGTTTCCTCGTGAAATTGATGATACTTCCATATTAGTACCAGGTCATAGGATTTTGTGGTGACAATTTTGTAAGTTAATTTCACAATTCAAGTTAACAAATTTGGAAATATTGCTGAATTCACTGATTCTTCAAAAACCTTTCTGACTTTCTAAATTTATTTTGGAAAGTTACTGCGAACTGAATGTAAATCAGTATTATTACATATTGTACTTCACTATTATTTTTAAAAAGTTATTTACATAAAAACAATCTCAGCTCTAGGCAACTATTCACTAAAGAAAATTGCAAGTTATGAAGACAATTTTGATACTTACATTGATTGCAGCTATTGTCACCATATTGGAACCGTACAACTTCAACCACATTTCCTGGACAGATCTCCAGAACTCCCCAGTATGCTCTGGTGTCTTCCCATACATTTCATTGATATCCAAGCCAGCAGAAAAGATCTTAGGAATAGACTAAAATTAAAGAATTGTGATTATATTCCTTTCCAAAAACAAAAAAAAATCCATACTGGAAATAATTTATATTTTAGACTGAAATTTCAATACATGGTCTTTTAAAATTAAATTCTTCATTCTCCTTCATGTTCTTTGCTGTTGACACTTGAATGCAGATACCTCATGTTCACAGGGACATTCTTTCATTCAGAAATTTTGAGTGCAACAACAATGCTGTATTGGTTCAAAGAATTCCAACTTCGTCAGTAATCAATCAAGAGATTTATGTAGTCTTTCCTTTCGTAATAGTTCCTCTCCTTTTACCTTTTCCATTCTCATTAATACTTTGAAAATTTACATCAAATCAGTCCTTGAATTTTAAATTCCGGGGAATACAACTTCAATTTGTTCTTTCTCTCCCCGTAGCTTAAGTTCTGGAGTCCAGGTATTCTTCCAATACACCTACAATGCCCTCCCTCTAAGGCTATTTTTCAGAAGGTGCACTGTCTAGAACTGCTCACAGTACATCACTTCACAGTTGAAGCATAATTTTTACTTTCTTGTATTCTATTATTCGAAATATGAAAGGTCAGTGTTCCGTTAGCCTATTTTTGATTTTTTCATTTACCTGTTCATGACATTTTAATGATCTATATACCTGGTCCTGCAAGTTTCGACAGAGATCCATTGTTTCTCGCTGTTCACCATCCAGAAAGTACAATGCTTTATCCTATTTAGGTCCAAAGTGGATGAAATATGTTGAATAGTTGAAGCCCTAAGACAAATCCTGCAGGAAACCATTAGTGACATCCTGCCAACATCTCCGTTTCAGTTTTGCATTATTTTCCTGAGAGTTGCTGAGGTGAACAGTAGATACTTCGATAAAAGAGGCATAAATCTTAAAACTTTTGGTCTTTAGCACTTAACTGCATACTGACTTCATCAACTGAGCAGGTGGGGAAAGCAATTTAAAAATCCGGAACATCTGGATCCCTTTTGTTGAGGTAATCTCTGAACTGTAAACATGACACACATTTGCAACAGATCATATTCCATTATTGATCCCCCATAATACACATTTGAAGATTACTAACATTGCTTACACTCCACTAAACTATAAACACTTAAGGGTTAAGGTACAGGAACAAATAGCGCATTTGCGCATTTCCTCATGGTATGACAACAAGATTTCTAAACAATCCAATAAAATATATTCTAAGCAGGTACGTCAGTAGCAAGTACACACTGATTGTCAAGGTCAGTTTATGATTCAGTTTATCAGTGATTACAAGGACAGTAATTACGACAGCTCCCTGATTCTATTAGAGATACCAACCATAGTAATCCACTGCACAGAATTAATTCTATAATTATCTTTTGGCTGCTCAATTTCACGAGTAAGGTCAGAATATTCACTTTAAAGTACAAGATTTGTTTCAAACCTTAATCCCAACTGTAATAATCTACTGTGAGATCCTATTATTTTTAACATGTTCATTTTGTCATAGTTGTTTCCAAAATGGATTAATGGCTTGGTCTTAGGGATACAGCACATAATCCCAAAGTTTGCAGATGGTGCAAAACTCAAATGCTGTAAACAATGAAGATTGCAAGAGAATTAAAGCACATAGATAGACTGTTGAGGAGAGGCAAATGAACTAATTAAATAAAGTGTGCCAGAATTCCAGACGGAGACCAGGCAGCACAAATACACAAATCTTTGAAAACTGTAGGACCACTGCTTTTAATATCCGAAGCATAATGTACAAAAAAAAGTTGCGGTAAAAAGGGAAAAGCCAGCATAGATAACAGTGTGGAGCTGGAGAAACACAGCAAGCCAGGCAGCATCAGAGGAGCAGGCAAGTTGACGTTTTGGGTCAGGAAACCTTCTTCAGAAATGGGGGAGGGGGGAGGGGGAAGGGAGTTAAGAAATAAATGGAGAGAGGAGTGTTGGGGCTGGGGAAGGTAGGTGGGCTGGTGATAGGTGAGTGCAGGTAGGGAGGGGTCAGTGAAGTGGGAGAGAAGATGGACAGGGTGTGTCAGGTCAAGGAGGCGGGGATGAGGCTGGGGTGGGGAGATTTTGAAACTGGTAAAATCCACATTTAGGCCAATGGGCTGTAGACTCTTGAGGTGGAATTTGAGATGCTGCTCCTCCAGTTTGCAGGTGGTGTCATTGTGACACTGGAGGAGGCCCAGGATGGACATGTCACCAAGGGAGTGGGAGGGGGAGTTGAAATGGTTTGCGACCGGAAGCCAGCATATAGTAGTTAAGAACAAATTGTGTTTAACTAACTTGCTGGCATTTTTTGAGGAGGTAACAGAGGGGTTCAATTAGAGTAATGCTGTTAATCAGTTATAGACTTCCAAAAGGCATTTAATAAACTGCTGTATAATAGATTTGTGAGCAAAGTTACAGCCCTTAGAGTAAAAGGGACAGTAGCAAAATAGACACAACACTGCATTAGTGACAGGAAACAGAAAGTAGTAATTAATGAATGCTTTTCAGACTGGAGGAAGGGTTACAGTCAAGATCCTCTGGGATCAGTAATAGGTACCAACTGTTTATTGAAATATTCAATTTCTTAGTCCTTATTGTACAAGTCACAATTTCAAAAGGTGTGGATGATTCAAAACTAGGAAATATTGTGAACTGCGAGAAGGATAACCTGGAACTCCAAATGGGCATTGACATTAGTGCAATGAGCAAACAAATGGCTGATGAAATTTAATGCAGAGAAGTGTGAAATTATTCATTTTGGTAGGAAGTATGAAGACAGACAAAATAAAACAAAGGCTACAAATCTAAAGGGGATACAAGAACAGAAGGATATGGGTAAATACGGGTGCTATTCATTGAAGATGGTAGGACAGGCTGAGAGCTTGGTTAATAAATCTTACGGCATCCTAGATTTTATTATTAGGGACGTAAAAGTGCAATAGTGAGGAATTATGTTAACATATATAGAAATTTGCTCAACCTCAACTGAAGGTTCTGAGCACAAAACTTCAGATGGTCTGTGAAGGTGTTATAAAGTTGGCCGCAAATATTCACAAAAATGGCTGTAGGAACGAGGAATTGACAATAGTACATCAATTTGAGAAGTTGGACAAGTTTAAGACAAGATTTGATAGAGGTATCCAAAATCATGAAAAGTCTGGACTGAGCAGATAGGAAGCAATTGTTCCCATTGTATGGAAGAATCAAGATCAAGAGGACTTGGATTAAAAGGACTTGGCGAAAGAAGCAATCGGGATACGAGGAAACCATTTTCGTGCAGTGAGCGATTAGGACCTGGAATGCATTTCCTGAAAGGGTAATGGAGGCAGGTTCAATTGAGGCATTCAGGATGGATTTGGATTACTGTCTGAAAATGAACACTGTACATAGCTACGCGGGAAAGATGGGAGAATTGCTCTAGGCAAATTGCTGCTTTAAAACAAGAAAAATACAGTACAGGAACAGGCCCTTCGGCCCTCCAAGCCTGCACCGACACATTTTTGCCCTTCCATACTAAAACTATCTTAATTTACAGGATCTGTATCCTTTTATTCCCTTCCTATTCATGTATTCATTCAGATGCTTCTTGAATGCTGCTACTGTGTCTGCTTCCACCACATTTTCTGGCAAAGCATTCCAGACACTCACCAATCTCTGTGAAAAACTTTCCTTGCGCATCTCTTTTAAACCTCCCCCCTCGCACCTCGAACCTGTGTCCCCTAGTAATTGACCCTTCCCCACCCTGAGAAAAAGCCTCATACTTTCCACTCTATCCATGCCAGTCACAATCTTATAAACTTCTATCAGGTCACCCCTCAACCTTCTCTGTTCCAGTGAAAACCAAACTCAGTCTATCCAACCTTTCTTCATAGCTAAAATCCCCCATACCAGGCAACATCCTGCTAAACATTTTCTGTACTCTCTCCAAAGCATCCACATCCTTCTGGTAGTGTGGTGACCAGAACTATACACAATATCACAATTGTGGCCAAACTAAAGTTCTATAGAGCTGCAGCATAACTTGTCTATCGTTATAATCAATGTCCCTTCCAATGAAGGCAAGCATGCCATTAGCCTTTTTTATTACCTTATCTACCTGCGCTGCTACCTTTAGTGATCTGTGGACCTGCACAGTCAGATCCCTCTGCACATCAATACCCCTAAGGGCTCTGCCATTCACTGTATAATTTCCACCTGTACTTGACCTTCCAAATTGCATCACCTCACATTTGTCCAGATCAAACTCCATCTGCCATTTTTCTGCCCATGCCGCCATACCTCCATGCCCGTAACCCTATTGTATCCTCTGGCAATCCTCCTCGCTATCTACAACTCCACCAATTTTTGTATCATCCACAAACTTACTAATTTGAGCAGCTACGTTTTCCTCCAAATCATTTATGTAGATAATGAACAGCAGAGATCCCAGCACTGATCCCTGTGGAACACCACTAGTCTCAACCCTTCATTCCGAAAAGCATCATTCCACCGCTACTCTCTGGTCTCCTATGACTGAACCAATTCTGTATCCAGCTTGCCAGCTCACCCGATACCATGTGACTTCACCTTTTGTACCAGTCTGCTATGAGACACCTTGTCAAAGGTTTTACCAAAGTCCACATAGACAACATCAACCTTTGCAAAGGTGGCACAGACACCTGCAGTTTAATGGCCTCCTTCTGTGCTGCAACCATTACGTAAAATGCAAGGAAGTAATGCTGAACATTGATAAAACACCAGTTAGGCTTGTTGGTGGTGGGGTCGGTGGGGGGTTCCGAATGCAAGCATGCACGTGTGTGTTCAATTCTGGTCAGCATACTTAGCCAGATACTAAATCCTTGTTGAGGGTGCACAAGAGATTTATTATTACATTCATACTAGTGTTTAGACACTTCAGTTATGCAGAGAGCCTAGTGAAGTTTTAACAGGAAATTTGATAGAGGTCACCAAAACCAGAATGGGTTTTCATGTAGAAAATGAGGAGAAAGTGTTTCCAGTAGCAGAAGAGTAGGTAAGTGGAGGAAAATGATGTAAGGAGACTGACAAAAGAACATGAGGAAACACTGATTTTTACACAGCTTTGAATTGTTGACATTTGGCACGCACTGCCTGAAAGGATGATGAAAGCAGATTCATCGTAACAATCAAACAAGCATAATTCCATGTGGAAAAAAATTAAAGGCTGGAGAGAAAGATTAGGGAAGTGGGCTAACTGAATAGTGCTAACAAAGAGCTAGCATGTGCATAACAGGTTGAACAGCCCCCTTCTGTGTTGTAATTCTGGTATACTTACAGAAGTGAGAACCACACCCCGACATTCTCTATCCATCTCAAGTTTCTCCATATTAATGGCAAATTCTGTGAGGAATTCCAGGCTTAGACTGTTAACAGGAGGTTTCTTCATCTGAATCACTGCAACTCCTAAACACGAGTTAATCAAAGGCTTTGCTGACGAATGCATTAAAAAGATTATTAGCCCTTAGACATTTAGAAAACAAAACACCTGTGCAATGATACCATTTCAAAACAAAAGTGTCACGAGTTGATGGTTAACTGATAAAACGAATACTGGAAACACAATAATTTTGGTTAAAGGGATGGACAATTTCCACATCAAGTTGTTAATATTCATAGTGTTTCACTAATAACTGCCCAATATAGCCCTGCTAATTAGGAACATAGGAATCAGTAGCGGGATGAGGCAATTCAGCCCTTCGGGTTCCCTCTACTGTTTAACATAATCATGGCTGATCTCATCCTGGTGTCAAATCCACTTTCCTGCCTACTTCCCATAGCCCTTTATCCCACTTCTCATCAGAAATAAATTTATTTCTTTCTTGAATCTGTTTATTGATTCTGCCTCCACTGCACTCTGGGGCAGCGAGTTCCACCGATTCACAACCCTCAAGGAAGTACTTTCTCCTCATCTCAGTTCTGAACCTAGTTTCTCTCACTAGCTCCATACCCTCTTCTTTGCAACTGTCCCACAAGGGGGAACATCTGTTCAACGTCCATCTTTTCAGTCCCCTTTCGCATAATATATATCTCAATCCAATCCCATCCTCATTCTTTTGAACTCCAGTGAGTAAAAGCCAAATTATTCAACTGCTCCTCATATGACAGCCTTTTCATCCCTGGAATCAATCTGGTGAACCTTCTCTGAACTGATTTCAATGCCACCACACTTTTTAAGTAAGGAGACCAAAACTGGACATAATACTCCAGATTTTGTCTCACCAACACCTTATATAATTGTAACAACACTTACAGTCATAGAGTCACACACCACAGAAACAGAACCTTCAGTCTAACCAGTCCACGCTGAATATAATCCCAAAGTAAACTTGTCCCACCTGCCTTCTCCTTTACTTCTATGATCCAGATCTTTTGCAATAAACGCCTGGATTCCATTTGCCTTTATTATATGCTGCACCTGCAAGCCTATTTTCTGTGATTCATGCACAAAGATGCCCCAGATCCCTCTGCACTGATGCACTTTGAATCTCCTTCCCATTTAAATAATAATTTGCCCTTTTATTTTCCAGGCAAAATGGACAACCTCACACTTGCCACATGGAGAGTACACCAGAGATTACAACCTCCAAAGATGTCCCAAAGTGCACAGGGTACTTTTCAGAGATGTTTCAAAACACGTTGTTTGTGTTATTAGCTTGGCTCAGCTGGTAGCATTTTGCCCTCTGTACCAGAAGGTTTAATCGCCAAACCAGAATTTGAGCGCAATCTCATTTGCACTTCAGCACAATATTTATGCAATGGTACATAAAACCAAATAGTTAGCTTCTCACATTTCTCTCCTTTTTTAACATTAATACCCATAGAATCAGGTACTGTCTAGTTCATGCTTATATGTTCACATATTTTATAACTCTATGGCACAATTCAAGAAATATTACTTTACAATTTCTGAGACTGTTTAACAAAAACTCACTTTCATACATGGATTACACAGTCACTGTGCATTCCAGTTATACTGCCTGTAGGAAGAAGGCATTGTTAATAAGCTTATTTACAATGGGCACAATGAAAGGTTGCTTACCCCCAATTCTCAAGTGTTTGAGATACAGGACAATGGCAAGTTCACTATGGTTAGTGGTTGTTTCGCTTTGGGATAGTTTGCGCTGAATAGGCCTTGACAAAAAGGGCTTACCTTCACCTCTGTTTCAGTGATATTTGTTGTGGATGGAGCTGCATTCCACTAAAGGTGAGGGGATGTGCATCTTCTTGTAGTTAGTAACAAGTTGTGACACTAGTTGGTGTGATAGGGAGGATCCTTCCTCTCCAGGAGCTGGGCCGAGAAAGTAGTGTCTTGTCTTCTAGGATCATGGGGACAGTTTTATTCTGATGATCTTCCAGAGTGCTGTTCAGCACGACCATATATGATGACATGACCAAATATCAGGAGGGGGTTCTCTTCTGACTGACTCCATCCAACAATCATTTGGCATGGAGGGATGGAATTTATAGAATATGTGCAATGGGCAGAATGTGCAGGATTTCACTGTGAAACTTTCTTCATGAATTTTGATGCAGGCAACATTAAGACACTGACTGTACTTCCACCGCCGATTCTCCCAAGTCAGCCAACCTCATGATTTCAAGGATTCCATCAGGTTTTCAGCCTGTTGGGAGTTGGATGTTGGCCGAGTAGAGAAAGTCTCAAGGATTTGCACTGAAGGTTACAAACCATACTAAACTTCTGGACGATTAGCTTCATCTGGAAATAACAATACTGGACACAGTATTTGTCAACCACCTCTGGAAGAATCTCAACTTGCGTTCATTTTTTCAATCCAAACTGCATTCAGCACAGGCATGTTTTTTTCTAAGAACTTTACAGTTTTCTGGAGAGAAGGCTGACATAACCTGTGGGATATTTAAAGAGGCAACACACCTATCTCCAAGTCTGAAGCTTGGAGGAACAATATTACTTTCCGCTCTCCACTGGTCTCTTCTGTGGGCTTGTGAGCAATATGCTGTAGAAGGGCTGGGAAGAAGTTTCTGAATTCCACTCCCAAGCACAGCGATGTCCTGGACAGAGGAATAAGCGACAATTACTTGCATTAAAGCTGTCCAGTCAAAAAGAAACTCAGTCTTTCCTCTTGTTTGGGAGCTGTGGATTTGAGGTACATTCACGGCTTTTTGCAAACCAAAATTAACTTGGACATACAGCTGTTCACATATAGTTGGCTGAATGCCTTGTCAAGGCAGTATTTCAAATAAGCAGAGGAAGTTGGAAGATTGCTACAAATAGTCAAACAAATTGTCACTTAAAAATTGTTGGATGGTAGGTTCTGTCTTCAGTGATATTCATAAATGATTCTGTTGTATAAACTTGAAAATTGAATAAATGTGAAAAAAATCCATGTATTTCCAATTAGTGTTCCCACTTGAATTTCCCAATGATGAGTAAGTTTAATCTTCACAAGCCTCCATTCATTTAGGGTCTCGGCTCAGTCTTCTGCCACATTTCCACAGAAAACATCATTCACCTTGGATTTGGATTTGGATTTGGATTTGAACTTTGTTATTACCCTGACAAGCATTCCTTGGGATCCTTGACAACATAACAGACACAACTTTCTGAAAATGAAGCCAACTCACTGGGACTCTATCAGCTGAATGTTGTCGCTTCAATTAAAACATAAAGATGGGGTGCACTTTTCTTTCTAACACCTGCCTCAAAAGAATAAGTCTGAACTTTACACAGAAGAAAGATCATTCAGCCTAATTTTCCAGGAGCCTGTTTCAGAAGGCCTCTGCTCCACAACAGAAAGAAAACCATCTGAGTTTGAACTTCACTCATTGACATGTTGCCCATAGGGTTAAGGTTACTACGTAACACCGAAACTGTATAGCTATCATTCTACACTGAAAAACATTAATATAATTAATGTTTTATCAAAAAACTGAATATCATGTACCATTCATTACTTCTCCTGAATCGCAACACGTGAACTTCTGAAATTACCTGTGTTGCTGTCAAGTTCCACTACCATGTTCTTATTTGAGAACAGTCTCCCTTGGCATGATGATTTGCATGGCACCTGGCAAAATATTCTTGTTGATTTATACTGTAAACTTTTAATGCCATACAGTGATAAGTTTCCTGAAAGACAAAATATCTGCAGCTACTAAATGTTCAGCAAATGACAGCATCTGGTGTCAACAGTTTGTCATTTATTAGGTAACATCAAATGTTTACAACTCTTTTAAAGCAGAAATCTTAAGCTATTTTATTGCAGTAGCAAGCCAATAACCAACTTCCCAATAAGAAGAAATAATAGTCTGTGATAGCAGACCACGAAACTATTTACAGTTATGAACCAAATAAACAATTTCTGATGAAAAGCCAACTTTAATGCAGGAAAATTTCAGCAAAAAGTCTGAATAACTCCAAGGTACAAAAACAAGGAAAAATCCTTGATTGTAAGCTCCAATGATAACTACCTGAAATCTAGTGGAAACAATTTATTGGTGAAAAGGACAAATAGAACAATGGGGTAGATTTAAAATTGACTGGTCAAAAGACGAGCAAGAAACAAAGGGTGTAAAGGTGTACCAAATAACAAGCACACTGAAAGTAGATACTCTGTGGCAGATTAACAATAAACTGAGCAAGGGCAATCAAGAGAAGTAGAAACTGAAGGGTGGGCTGCACGAAGAGTGGACTAAGTCCAAAACACACCAACTAATTGGCCCCCAATTGCAAAAGTGACAGAACTAGATTACATGTCAGAGTCACGGTAAAATAAAGACTCAAGATAGTGGCAATCTCAAAGCACATGAATTGGTACAAAGGGAACCAGACAGAGGAACATTTCATTTTAAATAAACAAATGTAAATTAAAGGTAAATAATTAAACCTGGACTCTATATAAAGGTGTTGCAGTTTCCATGCTGTGCATTCTGTGAGTTAAATGAGCTTGCAGCTAAAGTAAATGTCGTTAACATCAGTTTAGATTTCAGCAAAGTTTTTGCTGCAGGACTGTTTATGAGGTTGGTTATGAAGAAGAAATGTATGGAACAACAGGGTAGGTATTAAAGTTGAAACAATCCGCAACAAATGAGTCATCGAAACTATTATATAGCAGGAGGTGATTAGTGCATCATCTACGATCTTTTATTATTCATGTTGTTGGTACACAATTATTTGGCAACTCTTGGACTCACATGGAGGTTGCAAACAATCAAGAGCACGCCAAATCAATTGCAAAGTGCCTGAATGATTAAAAAGCTGACTGAGAACACGAATAAAGTTCAGTGGCGACAAATGCAAACTTTAGCCCCGAGGCAGGCAGAGGAGAAGAGACGACAAAAAAGCTTACAAACCAAAAAAACAGATTTACAGACATGCTTTCAGTAAATTAAGCAAACACAGACCAGAAGATATATACAAGCAACGTTTTATCGGTTATGGAATAGCTGGGTGTAGTCAGTGACCAGACACTGTGACACTGCGTTGCCTGGCAGATTGCAGACTACAGCACCAATCAGGTACTGAGGGAGGAAAAGTGCAGGACTGGTACCGGGCCACCGGCTGGACTGTGCTAAACCCCTAAATCTGGCTCCGTTGACCCAGGGAAAAGACAGGTCGACTTCACGGCAATGAGCTCCATGGCCACAGCTGTACGATCTCGGTGTCACAAAAACAGACCTGAACTACACAAACGCAGCCCCTTCAGCATCGCCGCCATTGTCGAGCGGAACCTAACAACCGGAAACACGCAGCAACATCCCACGCCACCCACTGGCCCGTCTTGCTATTACAGCAATTGGGATCTCCAGTAGCTCCGAGCTGCGAGTCCATCACTGTGCGCATCTCAAATCACAGGATCTCTCCTCTGGTGGTTTCCAAAACAAAATCCCTGCTCTTACGGACTGTAGCAAATCTGCATCCCATCCTTCCAATATTCCCAAAGTGTGAGACCTCACAGTACTGTTAACCTTTGATACTCCTGGAGCCACTCCAATTTTGATAAATCACTGTTTTGTCAACCTGTTTTTCATTACTATCCCGTTGTATAAAACAATTGAATTTTATCAAGCAACATATCAAGTAATTGGTGTGATCTTGCACAAATGGCATCAGTCACTGTTTTGATGTGTTTGTGGGGGCACAACTGAGAGATCCCACAGAGGTCACCCATCACTACCAGGAAGAAGCCACTTGCATTAATGCTCATCATGGCTGTTACCACATTCATTGGAAGAGGATGGTGTTTCAGTCTTGCTGCCCCTCAGGGTTTGCTTTAGCAGCTGGTAAAGTTCCATCACAGTTTCCTGGGACATACAGAACCTGTATCAATATTGTGCCTGAGATAGTAGGAACTGCAGATGCTGGAGAATCTGAGATAACAAGGTGTAGCGCTGGATGAACATCTAGGCCTGAAACGTCAGCCTTCCTGCTCCTATGATGCTGTTTGGCCTGCTGTGTTCATCCAGCGCTACACCTTGTTATCTCAATATTGTGCCTTGCTTGTTGCCAGGAAATGGAACTGGAGGCAAAAATCTCTGGTTCTCCTATGGACCCAATGCATCTGGGGGTCCCTTCACCTGCAGCCTCTCGCTGGTGATGGGTTGCTGCTGCTCTTACCATTATCTTCATCCACCTTTGCCTGCTTAGGAAGGCAGCCAAAGAGACCAACATCCTAACAGTGGCTGGGTGCAGGACACTTGCTGGCAATGACATATGTTGGGAACATTAGGAACAAATAAGGATGTGAAGACAGTGGTGACATATGGTGTAGATGAGGGTTGTGCACACACTCCTCCAGACAGTAAGACATGCAGCTTTTCAATAATGAAGGCCATGTCTCCATCATTCATTCAGTTTCAACCGCAGTGTGTGCACCAACTTGATGAAGGTGCCACACCGGCTGAGTGACCAACACATAACAGCGATAGGGAGAGTGCCTGCTGCACTCCAAATACCTTTCCATCCCAAACCCACATCAACCATGAAATATATCATTGCATTCACTAGAGTCCATTGTAATACTTACATGACAGATGATGAAATGATTATATTCACTTTCTGCAGAAGCCTTGTAGGTGTCACAAGTCCTGGCTCGCTTTTGGCCATCATTAGCCTCTTGTTAAGTTATTGCCACTGACTTATGCAACATTGAGATGTCAATGTTCAATTTGCAAGGACAAATGGCATGATGCATTGCAAATGGACTACGAAATGATTGTGAATTAAATGTAGCTGCAGTCTGGAAGCATATGATTCATGTATTTGACCCTTCAATATCTTAGCATCCAGCAGATGGTTTTTCATCCATCAAGCTGACTCTGCCCACCCTGGATGTTGTCACAGGTATTTTCCGGTTGTATTTAGCATCTAACGAATAGTAGATGACAGTAGGGACTGCAACTAGTGGTGGGCACCATCAGCATCAGCCTCTGCCTGATCACTAGATCTCCATATCCCAATTTACCATGTACTACCTCAACAGCCCATTTGTGGGCCATTTAACCCATTATGCCTCATCTGCTATTCTCGATCATGGCTGATCATCTATCTCACTGCATTTTCCTGCTTTCTCTTCATATCTCGTGATGTCACCAATAAATATTAACCTGTTGATCTCTTCTTGAACATACTCAATGAGAGCATCCAGAGCCATCTGGAGTAGATACACAAAAGATTCACTATCCTCTGAGTGAAGAAGTTCTTCCTCTCAGTCTTAAATGGCCTGCCCATCATTCTGAGTCTGTGTTTCCTAGTTCTGGACCACCGTTTCACTCCCCATCCCCTGAGGCAGGGGAAACATTCTTTCTACACTTACTCCATCTTGCTTTTAGGAATATTGTAAGTTTCAAAGAGATTACTTCTCATTTTCCTAAGTCTTGGAGAATTCAGACCCAGTCCCCACAATCTCTCTTCATTAGATAGTCCTGCCATTCTCAACGATCAGTCTGGTAAACCTTCACTTGCTTGATGGAAAGTATATTCTTCTTTAGGTAAGGAGACTGAAACTTCACACAATATTCCAGATATGTCCTCACAAACATTCTATCCAACTAAAACAAGACATCTTTACTCCTGTACTCAAATCCTCATGCACTCAATGCAAACTTAGAATTTGCCATCCTAATTGTTTGCTGCACCTACACATTAGCCTTCAGAGATTTATGAATAAAGACATCTAGATTCCTTCAGAGATCAACACTTCCAAATCTCTCACCATTTAAAGAAGTAGTCTGCATCTCTCTTCCTCCCACCAAAGTGGATAACTTCACAATTATTCACAGTATATTCCATTTACCATCTCCTTGTCCACTCATTCAGCCTCTCCAAATTTCCTTGAAGCCTCTTTTCATTCTCCTCACACACATTCCCACCTAATTTTGTGTCATCCTCAAACTTGAGAATATTTCATTTGCTCCCCACATCCAAATAATTGATTTGGAAGTCCATAGCTGAGGCCCACACATCGATCCTTTTGATAACCCACTAATCCTAACCCAGGGTGTCAGTCAGCTAAGTTGGTTTAACAGCTGGTTTGCAATGCATAGTGATGCATGGTTTAATTCCCCCACTGGCTGAGGTTACCATGAAGGTGCCTCCTTCTCAACCTCTCCCCTCCACTGAGGCATGATAACCCTCAAGTTAAATCACCAGCAGTCAACCCTCTCTAACAAGAGAGTGGAACTATGACAACTTTACTTCTACTTCAGTTACAGCCTGCCAACCTAGCATGATCTAATTTTCTGAAGAAGGGTCCAGGCCCAAAACGTCAGCTTTCCTGCTCCTCTCTTGCTGCTTGGTCTGCTGTGTTCATCCAGCTCCACAGCTTGTTATCTCAGACTCCAGGATCGGCAGTTCCTACTATCTCTGAGGATCTAATTATTGCTACTCCGTGTTTACTTTCCGTTCACCTTAATTGGTAATCACCAAGCCTTAACCCATGCCAGTTTATTACCCCGATCCCAAATGCTCTAATTTTGTTTACTAACCTGTTATGTTTATCAAAAGCCCTCTGAAAATCCAAATAAACCACATACACTGGATCCTCCTTATCTATTCTGCTAGTAACACACAAAAAAGATCTCTTGTGGTGCAGTAGTTGTATGGCCCAGGTTCAAGTTGTGTAATAATATATCTTGAAGCAGGTTGCTTAGAAAATAGTAACACCCAAAACTAAAACTCTTATTTACTTTCCCATGGGAAATCAATGTTGATTGCCCAATCAGATCATTAGTTTCTCAGTGTCCAGTAATCACATCCTTTACAATATTTTTGAGCATTTTTTCTATTACTGATGCCAGGCTAATAGAACTGTGGTTCCCTAGTTTCTCTCTCCCTCCTTTCTTAAACAGATTATATTTGCAACATTCCAATCTCCAGCTACACATAAAATTTTGAATGATGATCATGGTGCAACATCGATAGTGAAGTAAATCATCAGGCCTCTGGGATTTGTCAACTTTCAGTCCCTTCAATTTCACTAGGAGCTGTTATCGTTCCCCTCAATTTATTCCTAACACTAATCTTCTGTTGATAATCCATAAATTTATCTGTTCCCTGACCATTAATGTTTGCACATTCTTTACCCTGGTCTGACTGTTACTTAAATCTATTTCTTTGAACTTCGTTATTTTCACAAGTTGCTCTCCTGCCTTTTCCTGCCATCTTACAGACTTATAGTTCTAATTACAGTCCACTTATTCTTTTCTCTAGGGCACTGGTAAAGTCAATAGTTGTTGTTCTTGGCTGAATGGTAGAACAGTGGAAATATAATAGCAAAGCTCTGCAGAGGAAGTCTGAGTATTTTAATAGGTGTGGATGACAATTGCTCCTCTATTTTTACAGACCTGCCTTATACGATTGTCTAGTACAGCAGTTCTTTGAATTTTTTTTTTCCCCAGACTTGGCTACATCTGCAATGAAACTGAATTGCATAGGTCAAATGCAGGAAACAACTGACAAGGAAATAGTTTTGAACTGTATCATGGTTTCCCACCCGTTGATTGGCAGATGTTATGGGATTCTAATAAGTCTGCACTCTGAAGATGATCTGAAAATATTGCTTCATCAAATACTTATATCTCCTTTCTTCTGTCAGTAGTTGACAATTAACAGATTGCATCTAATTAGCCTAAACAATCCAATGCACTGTGATTCAAGGAAACCCAAATGACAGCGAGCCACAAGAATATAGAAAAAAAATCTTCAAATACTGGCAATGCTGAAGAGTAAACACTCCAAAAAACCTTTACAGATGCTCACATATCTGTGGTTCCAACATTCTGTTTTTACAATACAATCTCCAGACATTGCGTGGCCCACCTGGAAAACTATTCAGGCGCATCAGGTTCTGGTGTATTATTTCAAGGACACCGGATCTCACTGCTCACTGCTGAATTACAGCGTAAGCATTTGGAAACTATTTCAATGCATTTGGAAATTGTAGTCTGCAAATCTCATCTTTTTAATGGATTACATTTATTTCTATTTCCCCTGTAACAGAAGCCAGGGGTTGGGGGGGCGGGGGGGTGCGAGTGGTGTAGAGATGAAACATGATTCATGTAAAACATGCAGCTGCCAAATATAAAGCAAGTCCTCCTTATACACACGTACACACACATACAGCACCACGGTTCGTATTTAGGTTCTGCCACTTGCCCTTACTGAAAGGAATGCAGAGAGGATCCAGAATAATTCTGTTCGGGATGGAGTTCAGCAAAAAATTTATTTGGTTTTTCATCATTTGGGTTTGTTGCAACCTGCATGTCAGTTGCTCACAACACGCTGAAAGTGTGAAGCAAAGGAAACCGTTCTTTGAACGGCTGAGACGGCTGGAGGAGCAGGTGAGTCAGAGAAACACATCTGGCTGCAGACCTCTGTGTGCTTCCTGAGCAAGTCCTGTTGGACACAGTTTCTCTGAGGGTCGAAACACTCAGATCACGCTCATCATTCACATCGAGAAATGGCTTCATTTTAATTCCCTCTGGTGGTCAAACAAAGCCATTCCCCCCCAGTCAATTACTGGGGAGAAATAAATACAGATTTACTGTATCTGCTGGAATCTAGCAAAGCAAGAAGCTGCTTGATTGGAGCAGCTAAGATACTGAAAGCTGTCAACAGGGTACATGTGGGAGAGGACGTTTCTTCTTGTGGGAGAATCTAGAATTCGGGGATCTCGGTTTAAAAAGCAGGGATCACCCGTCCAAAATAGAGGAGGCAAAAATGTTTTTCGTTAGAGGATGATAAGTTTTTGGAATTCTTTTCCTGAAAGGTGTTGGAAACAGAATTTTTGATTATTTTAAGGCAGACATTCTTGTTAAGGTGCAGGTGAAAGGTTATGAAGTAGGCGGCAACGCGGATTTGAGGTTACAATCACATACAACATGATATTATTGACGGCTGAACTGAAGGGGCTGAATGGCCTACTTCTCTCCTTGTTTGTATCTATTATCCAATGATTGCACCGTCTCGGGATTTCAACATGATTTCGTTTAAAGACTTTCCCCCCCTCTCTAATCTAGTGCGGCATCTGGTGAAACATTATTTTAAATGTGTCTTCTTTCCAATTTTATTAACACAGTTTCGGCGATTCCAAGAACTCAGCTTGACACGATTACAAACCATTTCTGCCAACTTCAATATTTCTTCGAGTGTGGACCTTCGGCTCCAGTCGTTAACAGAGCAGTACAATAAAATCAGCGCCACAATGAACAGATTCCAAACTGCTACAGAAAATGACATCGCCACCTTGAAATCGTGGCTGAAGAAACTGCAGAAGAAGACCAAGAAAATTGACCTGAAGATGTCGACCTTGGAACAGATCCTCAACGAGCGAAGCAAGCAAATGTCAAAAGAGAAGAAAGAGCAGACCGAGATGATGGCCAACCTGACTGCAGCAGTAGAGGATCAGAGCGAGGGAATCAGCTCCCTGGCCGCGGGCAGGAGCAAACTACAGAAGGAAATGGAAAGCATTCGGGATGAAGTTAAAGGCCACAGTGTGATAATAGCCAGGTTTGAGGAGCGGATGAAAAGCACCTTGCAGAACGACGCTCTCTCGCCAAAGCCGAGGCCAGTGCAGGCGGCAGCAGCGATAGAGCCGCGAGTGCACAGGGCGAGGCCTGTCAAAGCTGCCAAGCAGCAAGATTCCCAAAAGGAAGGCTCAAGTATGTCTCAGTTCCACTAACAATTGGTTAGCGCCAGCAAGGTGGGCAGGCTGTTCAAAAATGTAGAAACGCAAAAAGTTCGTATCGCCGAAAATGCAGTTGAAACTTGAGCTTCCCCTGCCATTCCTGGTCTCATTTAAAAAAAGTTATGTACAGATCCCGGGGGAATAATTTAGTATCAATCTCAGCCCACAAACCCGAGCCTTCAAAGATAACAGGGCTAATTCTACCCCAGCCACAGATGCATTGCAATGATACAAATTTAAGTTAGGATTTTAAATGTTGCAAAGGAGAATGTGATACACAGATGAGGGATACAATCTTTAAAAAAACACATACAAAGGCAAATTCATTTTGCAAGGAAACATAGCAGTACCATGCTGTGTATTTTACCGCATATATTGTTTGTACGGCATTGGAATGTGTAAATGTTTCATTAAAACGAATACTTTAAGTGCTGACTCTTCAGTACCGTCCTCCAACCCACCAGCATAGCTCACCTCCAATCCCAGAATAGCTCGACTCCAACTTCAAAATAACAGCCCTTTTAAGAAACCGGAGCCTACAAAATGACGGAAGGTCTGAGGTCCAGAACATGTAGCTGCTAAATTAGTTCCATGGAATGTCTAAATACCCTTTCTATAAAAGCAGAAGTATATTAAGACCACTAGACTAATTATGATCAATAGTCAGTACGCAGGAAAGCAACAATGTTCAGAGTGTGAAATCAAGACATTTGGTTTGTTTGTAAAAGGAGCAGGAGAGAAACTGAAAATTGTAGTGAATAGCGATTAAAACCGTAGATTGAACATGGTGAGGTGGAGGAAAAAGTGAATAAAATTTTGAAAAATAGACCCAAACCTGTGACTTTGAGTCAGAAGAGCTATCAGTCTGGATGATGCCACATATGGAAGTGTCATGTTAGAGTTTAGTCTCTGCTTTACAGGGGAAAAAAATAAAATTGCCGCATCGTGGGAAACTCAGACTAGGGCTCCAAAACGCATTCAGAAATTTTAAAGGCCTGAGTTATGAGGAAGTCCAAACCGAAATACTCGTCTCCAAAGAGAACGAGTGGAAATTTGTCAGAGCTATTAAGACTTTAACAAGCTTTGTCGAGTCTGAATTCAGAAAAAGGTTCTTCTTATACAATATTTGAGGATTAGGAACAATGTTAAACGAAGCACGTCAATAGGAAATTTATGCATTTTTGTTTCACAAAAGAATGTCAGGATTTTAAATTGCATATCAGAGGAGCAGGCCAACGAAAAATACTGGTAGCTTGGAAAACGGAAATAAATATAGAAATGATAACACAGAAGCATGCACATTGACGTTAATCTTCCACTGGAGTGGTACTAATCCCACGTGTCTGCTCAATTCCCATATCTCGTCCCTTTCTTTAAACCCACATCAAAACTATTCTTTAAAAGTCTTAACTGTTGTTGACATGGCTGCTGCTTTCAGTTAGTGTGTTCCATAGCCATACAAAACTCTGCTTGGTAAAACTATTGGTCATGGAGTTGCTGAAAGTCACCACAAAAAGATAGATTTAGAATGGTATATGAACTGGATGTCTCAGAAAGCACAAATCACAACAAAGCATAAGAACTTTTGTTCCTGAAGTCATAGAATGGATACCATGTAGAATAGGACTATTTAGTGTGTACTGTCTGTACCAGCTCTGTGAAAGAGTAACCCTCCTGCCTACTCTCATCCATTCCCTGTAACCTTGCAAATGTTTTCTCTTCAGGTGTTTGTTGCACAACTTGATTTCCATATCTCACACATCTGGAAGTGATGCTCGAACGCTGTAGACATACCAAATTGTATATGTAGCTCCTTTAAAGTAGTAAAATGTCCTGAAGCACTTCATTAAATAAAAATAGTAAATCTTCTATTTTTGCATCTCATAGAATGCAGTTTATTTGATATTTTAACAGAAGTGCAAGGCAGTTTTGGCTGTGCAGTGGTACCCTAAGAGAAGTATAAAGTGGTACCAAAGCCTGTTAGGAGGAAACCTTAGGTATAGAATCAATTTATGTAGCTTCAGCTTCACGAAAAGTTACTTAGACAACCCTTATCATTACCTGGGAACTGTTAAAAGCTTGTTGAAAATCTTTCAGGTTCAGGAGTTTGGATACTCCCATTCATAATTTGCTATTGTTTGACATTACCAACTGATAACCAGAGCTCTACTCACCTGGAAAACCTGCATACATGCACAATTGCTTTGCTTCTTGACAATCTGGAAAATATATGAAAATAGTACTAGAACTTGAATCTACTGAACATATATTGCACCGTGTAGCTGCCATATAATTGTAGCTTAAGTTGATTTAAGATTTCTTTTGGTAAAGTGTTGTCCAAATGAAAAATCAACTTTTTTTTACAAGAGGGCAAATAGATGGGTACTGAAATGGACAATTAATCCAAAATCCCACACTTAGTAAGTGCAGTTTACAAAGAAAAAATGCTAGATTGTCAAAAAGAAAAAAGGAAAAAACCCTTTTTTCTATTAAAGACAACAAGGTGCAGAGCTGGATGAACACAGCAGGCTAAGCAGCATCACAGGAGCTGAAAGGCTGATGTTTCGGGCCTAGACCTTGTTGTCTCGGATTCTCCAGCATCTGCAGTTCCTACTATCTCTGATTCCTTTTTTTTATTAGATTTCATTACAAAAACATAATTTTATACAGATTCATAAAGGCCTGTAGATGACTTAGATTCAAAAGGATCTTTATTTCTAAGAATCGATACAAATGAGAAAATGATGTATTGTATCTGTATTGACATGGATGATGTCTACTAATACAGATTTTTCTGACAATTAAAAATCTCTGAACTTTTTTAATGGAAATAAGATCAAATATGCTTGATATTTTGTGCATGCATTGAGTTGATTTATCAGAGAAAGCTCAAAGGAGAAACTATTACAGAGACATGGCTCAGAGATGGACAGGACTGGCAGCTCAATGTTCCAGGGTTTGGATGCTGTAGGAAGGATAGAAAGGGGATGGGTTGCAAGAAAGGAGGGGGGGTGGCACTTTTGATTAGGGATAACATTACAGCTGTACTTAAGGAGGATATTCCTGGGAATACATTCAGGGAGTTATTTGGGTGAAACTGAGAAATAAGAAAGGGATGACCACCTTATTGGAATTGTTCTATAGACCCTGCCTATAGTCAGCAGGAAATTGAAAAACAAATTTGTAAGGAGATCTCCATTATCTGTAAGAATAATAGCCATAACAATGGCTATGGTAGGGGATTTTAACTTTTGAAACAAAGATTGGGACTGCCATAGTGTTAAGGGCTTAGATGGAGAGGAATTTTTCAAGTGTGTAGGAGAAAATTTTCTAAATCAGTATGAGAAGGTGTAAAACTTGACCTACTCGGGAAATAAGGCACAGCAGGGGACTGAGGTATCAGTAGGGGAGCATTTTGGGGCCAGTGACCATAATTCTATTATTTTCAAAATAGTGATGGAAAAGGATAGACCGGATCTAAAATTTAAGTTCTAAATTAGAGAAAGGCTAATTTTGACAGTGTTAGGTAAGAACTTTCAAAAGTTGATTGGGTTGGATGTTGGCAGGTAAAGGAACGGCTGGAAAATGGGAAGCCTTCAACAATGAGATAACGAGAGTCCAAAGACAATATTTTCCTGTTAGGGTGAAGGGCAAGGCTGGTATTGTAGGGAACGCTGGATGTCTAGAGAAATTGAGGTTTTGGTCAAGAATAAGGGGGAAGCATATGCCAGGTATGGACAGCAGGGAGCAAAAAAAGAGGCAGTAGGAGTAAACTTAAGAAGGACATCACGAGGGTAAAAAGGGGACATGATATAGCTTTGGCAAATAGGGTTAAGGAGAATCCAAAAGGATTCTACAAACACGTTAAGGACAAAAGGGTAACAAGGTAGAGAATAGAGCCTTTTAAAGGTCACCAAGGCCGCCTACATGTGGAACCGCAGGAGATGGGCGAGATACTAAACCAGTATTTTGCATCAGTGTTTACTGTGGAGAAGGATATGGAAGGTAGAGAACATGGGGAAACAAATAATGGACATTTTTCAAGATGTCATATTACAGAGGAGGTGGTGCTGGACATCTTAAAATGCATAAAGGTGGATAAATCCCTGAGACCTGATCCGGTGTATTCCAGAACTTTGTGGGAAGCTAGGGAAGTGATTCCTGGGCTCCTTGCTGAGATATTTGTATCATTGATAGCCACAGGTGAGGTGCTAGAGGACTGGAGGTTGGCAAATGTGGTGCCACTATTTAAGAAAGATGGTAAGGAAAAGCCAGGGAACTATAGACCGGTGAGCATGAAATTGGTGGTGGGCAAGTTGTTGGAGGGAATCCTGATGGACAAGATTTACATGTATTTGGAAAGGCAAGGACTAGTTAGGGATTGTCAATGTGGCTTTGCGCGTGGGAAATCGTGTGTCACTATCTTGATTGAGATTTTTGAAGTAACAAAGAGGATCAATGAGGGCAGAGTGGTAGATGTGATCTGTAGATGTGATGTGACTTCAGTAAGGCATTTAACAGGGTTCCTCATGATAGACCGGTTAGCAAGATTAGATCACATGGAATACAGGGTGAACTACCATTTGAATAGAACTGGCTCGAAGGCAGAAGACAGAGGGTGGTGGTGGAGGGTTGCTTTTCAGACTGGAGGCCCGTGACCAGCGGTGTGCCACAAAGGTGGGTGTTGGTTCCACTGCTTTTTGTCATTTATATAAATGATTTGGATGTGAATATAGGAGATATGGTTAGTAAGTTTGCAGATGACACCAAAATTGTACATGTAGTGGACAGTGAAGAACGTTACCTCAGAATACAGCAGGATCTTGATCAGATGGCCAATAGGCCGAGGAGAGGCAGATGATGTTTAATTTAGATAAATGTGAGGTGCTGCAATTTAGAAAGGCAAATCAGGGCAGGACTTATATACTTAATGGTAAGGTCCCGGGGAGTGTTGCTGAACAAAGAGACCTTGGAGTGCAGGTTCATAATTCCTTGAAAGTCAAGCCACAGATAGAGAGGATAGTGAAGAAGGTGTTTAGTATGCTTGCCATTATTGGTCAATGCATTGAGTATAGGAGTTGGGAGGTCATGTTGCAGCTGTACAGGCCATTAGGCCACTTTTGGAATACTGCATGCAATTCTGGTCTCCCTGCTATAGGAAGGATGTTGTGAAACTTGAAAGGGTTCAGAAAAGATTTACAAGGATGTTGAGAAAACACAGTATGGAGCTGGAGGAACACAGCAGGCCAGGCAGCATCAGAGGAGCAGGAAAGTTGACATTTCGGGTTGGGACCCTTTTTCAGAAATTGGGAGGGGGAAGGGAGCTGGGAAGTAAATAGAGGAGGGGTGGGGCTGGGGAAGGTAGATAGGATGGTGATAGGTGAGTGCAGGTAGGGAGTGGGGGGATTGGTCAGTGGG
Source organism: Rhincodon typus (assembly GCF_021869965.1). NCBI lineage: Eukaryota > Metazoa > Chordata > Chondrichthyes > Orectolobiformes > Rhincodontidae > Rhincodon > Rhincodon typus. Next base: position 32,995,471 of record NC_063352.1, read on the forward strand.
ATGGGTGGGGCGGATAGGTGGGAGAGAAGATGGACAGGTTGCATCAGGTCAAGGAGGCAGGGACGACAGGAAGGGTTGGACATGGGATGAGGCTGGGGTGGGGAGATTTTGAAATTGGTGAACTCCATGTTTAGGCCATCGGGCTGTAGGCTGCCGAGGTGGAATATGAAGTGCTGCTCCTCCAGTTTGCGGGTGGTGCCATTGTGACATTGGAAGAGGCCCACGATGGTCATCTCACCCAGAGAGTGGGAGGGGAAGTTAAAATGGTTGGCGATCAGAAGGTGTTGTTGTATGTCACATATAGAGCGCAGATACTCTACAAAACAGTTTCTGAGTATATGCTTGGTCTCACTGATGTAGAGGAGGCCACATTGGGAGCAGCGGATGCAGTAGACCAAGTTGGTGGATGTGCAGGTGAACCCCTGTCTGATATAGAAGGTTTGTTTTGAGTCTTGAATGGAGGTGAGGGGTGAGGTGTAGGGGCAGGTGTAGCACTTCCTGCGGTTGCAGGGAAAGGCGTCGGGTGTGATGGAGTTAATGGGTAGTATGGAGTGGACAAGGGAGTCATGGAGAGAGCAGTCCCTACGAAAGGACGATAGGGGTGGGAGGGAAATATCTGTTTAGTTGTGGGGTCTGATTGTAGGTGGCGGAAATGGTGGAGACCATCCTCCTCCCCATTTCTGAAGAAGGGTCCACCTGCACTCACCTATCACCATCCCACCTACCTTTCCTAGCCCCACCCCTGCTCTCTCTATTTATTTCCCAACTCCCTTTTCCCTCCCCATTTCTGAAGAAGGGTCCCTCATCCCCATCTCCTTGACCTGACATAACCTGTCCATCTTCTCTCCCACCTATCTACCCCACTCATCCCACTGACCAATCCCCACCACCCCCTACCTGCACTCACCTATCACCATCCCACCTACATTCCCCAGCCCCACCCCTCCTCTACTTATTTCCCAGCTCCCTTCCCCCTCTCCATTTCTGAAGAACGGTCCCGACCTGAAACATCAACTTTCCTGCTCCTCTGATGCTGTCTGGCCTGCTGTGTTCTTCCAGCTCCACACTGTGTTGCCTCTGATTCCAGCATCTGCAGTTTTTGCCATCTCTTTACAAGGATGTTGCCAGGGTTGGAGGGTTCAAGCTACAGGGAGAAGCTGAACAGGCTGGGGCTATTTTCCCTGGTGCATCGGAAGCTGAGGTGACGTTATAGCGGTTTATAAAATCATGAGGGGCATGGATAGGGTAAATAGACAAAGTATTTTCTCCAGGGTGGGAGAGTTCAAAACTATATGGCATAGGTTTAAGGTGAGGAGGAATGATTTAATAGGGACCTAAGGGGCAACGTTTTCATGCAGAGGGTGATGTGTGTATGGAATGAGCTGTCAGAGAAAGTGGTGGAGGCTGGTACAATTACAACACTTGAAAGGCATCTGAATGATTAGGGAGGATTTAGAGGGATATGGGCCAAATGCTGGCAAATGGGACTAAATTTATTTAGGATGTCTGGCCAGCATGGATGAGGTGGACCGAAGGGTCTGTACATCTCTATGATTCTATGTCGCAGATGACAATAAAAAGTTATTGTTTGGAAACTATTTTGGCTTGATGTGTGCGACCTCTTCACCCAGAGCCATCTGTTTTAACCTCATTTTCCTGCCCTTTCGCAATATATTTTTAGATCCTTCCTTTTGGAATATGTATCAAATTCTTATAAAATTTATTTTAATTTGACTGCATTTGTTGTAATAATCGGTGTGAAATATTTCTCAAAATTTTCCCATTTGTTATTCAACTAGTAATCTTCATCTTGAGCCCAAGTTACTGATTTACCAACTAACAGAAACAAGTTTTATTAATCCTCTCAATCTTTCATAATGTTGGAATATCAATAGCATAACCCTTAAATGTCTTTATTTGGAATGGGTGCGTATAGCATACTGATTAAGCAAAGAGTCCTTGACAAGCTCTAGAGGACCCTTCCCAAAAAATGTCAAATTGGAAAGGGTCTACTAAACCATACTCCATCAGAACATTATATACACTCTTACCACCATCTTCTGCAGGAGCCTATTTAGAGTTTCCTATTCTTACAACACTCATACTATTAGAAACCCCAGCTTGCCGATTAATCATATTTTCAATTTGTTTCCCTCTATTTGCTGCCTCAGTGTACTTCCAACGTGGTAACAGATGCCGTATAATTTATTAGCACGGACAAGATAGTCTCCTTCTGAGCATCTGTGGCATCAATAAAAGCTCCACTTCTATGGTTGTGATTGTGTCTGTAATTAATAAAGCTGCCTTTTTAAAATTCTGTATCTATCCTAAAATATAAATATTTACATTAATTGTATCTTTAGTCCCACATTTGAGCAATTTTTGGTAGAGTTTCCACGTTGCTGATTCAGTTAAAAGTTTTAAAGTCCTCGAAAAACATTATGTCTTCCTTTTTCCTCACAGATGGCAGGTTATAGTTTAACTTCCTGCAGAGGCTGGAATAGCCCACAGTCTGATTTAGACTTAAAATTTGTATATATTATAAATTACATAAATATTTACGTTGCATCATGCAAGGTGATAATATTTGGTATCGAGAGCAAACTCTGACATACAAAGCTAACATTAGGTGACAATCTACCCCTAAGTGAGGTGTGAAAGGTATGAATCAGTTAACACTTATTGCTTAGATCTGTAAGCATGTTGCCCGATATGTCTGATTGTTCATTTGTTTCTCTGTTGCAGTCTGCAATGTGAATTCGATGATGCACTTTCCCAATTCTTCCATTGAAAACTATGCAACCTTTGGCAAAGACTTTTCAACTGGGCTATTTGAAATTACCATCTGCTCTTGGCTCAAAACCAAGGCAAACTATTTGGGAACAATGTTGTCATATGCAACCGAGGATAATGACAACAAGTTGGTACTCCATGGCAGAAATACAGGCAAACAAACTACCATTCATTTTGTAATTGGAGATCCATCATTCAGGGAGCTTCCTGTGAGACCACTGTTAGATGGCAGATGGCATCATGTATGCATCATCTGGTCTTCCTTTGAGGGCAAGTACTGGTACTACATTGACAGACGTCTGGCAGCAACTGGTTCCAAATTCCGAAAAGGCTATGAGATCCCTGCTGGTGGAACACTTATAATAGGGCAGGAACAGGATAATATGGGAGGAGGCTTTGATGATAATGAGTCCTTTATAGGGAATTTGGCTGGATTCACAATTTGGAATCGTGCTTTGTCTCCTGGAGAAATCTCAGGTATCACCACAGGAAAGTCATTGCCTGGAGGCCAAATTTTAACTTTCAACAACGTTTCTACTCTTAATGGTGAAGTTCAACATTATAATTGTACATGTCTGGAACACTGTTAGGAACAAACACATTGGTTAAGGACTGATTTAACTCCACTTTGTAAAGAATATTCTGGTCATGTTTCTTCACTGTTGCTGTGTTGGTTTTCTATAGCAATTCAGAAGTGTCATATTCAGCCCACAGCAATCTGCTGTAGAACCCAGGATCACATTCAAACTTTTAGAAATCAGCCAGTAACATTTGGCTAAACATCCTGATTATTGCAGACTATAGCATTATTGCTATAAGATTATAGCAAGTAATAGAAAGAAAGTCTTTGGTGAGACTTAATGGATACATCCAAATAAGGTCAATGCATTTATAATAATCTTTATAGAATATATCACAGAAATATTTATAAAACCAAGTACAATAATTATAATGACTCAAATAGTCTTGCAGAATCTATTTTAGTACGGCACACCAAATTCACTCCCTCCATTAATTGTGCTATGGATTTAGTTTGTATCATCAACAAGGTACACTACAGCAACTCACCAAGGCTTCTTCTAAAGCACATCTTAAAGCCATGAACTTTACCACCTAGCAGGTCATGGGCAATAACTGTATTGGAACATCAGGAACTGAAAACAACAACCATCCTGATCTGGAAATAAATAATCATTCCTTCAATATCGCTGAGTCAAGAACCTGGAACTCCTTAGATAACAGCACCATGGATGCACCTATATTGTATAGTCTGCAGTAGTTCAGGTAGGAATTTGACTGCCAACTTCTCAAGTGCAATGAGGTTGAGGATAACAAATGTTGGCCTGTCAGCGATGCTACATCTGTGAATGGTTTTTAAAAATTATATACAAATTCTAGTCTACTAATTTCAATACTGATAAATAAGTATAATAATGTGCTTAAAGATTTCTTTATTATGACCCACAGTTTCCTATGAAGCAAATTCTTACGGAAGTAACATATTAATCTTGTTTGTTCCTTCTATTTTTGTAAAATGCTTTACTCATAAAGTGATTTGTTATCAACTACTGATAACTGTGTGAACGTTTCTTATTAATGGAAAATGCTATCAAAATCTTGCAATTGAATTGCACCCTAAAGACAGCTAAAGCAAAAAGCTCCTGATCATTATAGGCACCAATTTATTGAAGGACAATGGCCATCATCCTGACACCATTGCAAAAGCACATAATGATTAGGATCCTTGTGCAATGTCATGGTCCAAGCACATCAATGTTATCAATGTTGGTCCAGTCACAAAATGGAGAACATTAAGGCCCTTGAAAAGGCTTTCTGAAGGGGTGTTTATTTACTTACGGGCTATACATAATGAATATAGACATAGAGTTGGGTATCAACTGTAAAAATAAATTCTAAAAGTCAACATTTGATTCAGTTCTCTTAAATTAGGGAAATTAAATGTTGTCCGCATGGATAGGTTATGTGATCTCAGGGAGCAGGGGAGAAAACCTGTACTAACAGCAGAAAATGTTGGAAACAGTAAGCAGATTAGATAGCATCTATGGAGACAGAGATAGCAATAATATTTCAGATTGATGACTTTTCATCAGTTCTGGCAGAATGGTGCAATACTCTTGAAGGACTGAATATTGTGCTCCTGCTCTTATACTCTAATTCCTGGACCCATATTGGTAAGAAAATAGGAAATTGGGGCAGAATAGGCTACTTGACTCTTTCAGTCTACTTTATAATGCAATATTATCACAAGCTGATCTTTCACCTCAACTCCAATTTTATCCCCATAATCCTTAATTCCCATGATATCCAAAAATTTATTTATCTGTCATGAGTATAATGTGCTATTTTAACATTTAAAATGTTCTCCTAGTTTCAGTGAATCTCTATCATGTAGAACCTTATTGAATACCTTTAGAAGGCTCTACAAATATGTCATAAAAACAAAAAACTGCAGATGCTGTAAAAAACAAAAACAGATGTTGCTGGAAAAGCTCAGCAGGTTTGGCAGCATCTGTGAAGAAAAAAAAATCAGAGTTAACATTTTGGGTCTAGTGACTCTTCCTCAGAACCTTCAGACCTGCTGCACTTTTCCAGCAACTTCTGTTTTTGTTCCATATAAATATGTCCATTGACACTCTCTTATCTAGCACATTAGTTACCTCTTCAAAACATTCCATGAACGCTACAATTAATCTACTTAGTACATCTTTCTTTGCAGAGTAAAGTTCATTATTCTTCTGTATGTCAATGTCTAAATATTTCATAACACAAAAAGCCACTGCTTAATCTTTGAAATACATACATCTGCGCAATTTAAATTGTATCTGAGCAACCTACCGATAATCAGGCCAATAAAAGTGATAAATTGGATTCACTTTGAATGGAAAAGAAACTAATTCAAAATTCATAAATATGCTAGAGTTTTAATTATACAGGTGTGCTCTGTAACACGTGTCCCAGCAACGTGAATTGGCTATAACACGATTGACGAATGGGGAAATGGTATTTGTAAAACGCAAACTTTGTGTTGGCTATAACACGATTCTGACATTGACATCACATGATCAGTTTGCAACCTTTGCCGTGAGCATGTGCCAAAAGCGCTGGCATCAAGGATCCTTGTGCTTCCTGTGAGAGGTACTGTACAATTCTGCTGTGTTACCCACAAAATGTGAGGACAAAGTGGCAAGACTGATAACAAGAAGCGTCCTGGTGATAAAATTGCAGGTGGTGTATGTAAAAGAAAGGCTATGATGCTGGAAGAGAAGCTAGATGTTGTAAAGTGTTTTGATCATAATGAGAGAACATGTGATATTGCTTGTGCAACAGGAATGAAGGAGTGTACCTTACGCACCATTAGAGACAATGCAGAAAAGATTAAAGCAAGCTGTATTGCTGGAACAAGTCTGACTGCTAGCAAATCTGAGAGGTCTTGCACAAAGGAACTTGAGGAGATAGAAACATAGAAGATAGGAGCAAGAGGAGGCCATTCAGCCCTTTGAGCCTGCTCCACCATTCATCATGATCATGACTAATCGTCCAACTCAATAGCCTAATCCTGCTTTCTCCCTGTAACTTTTGATTCCATTTGACCCAAGTGCTATGTCTAACTACCTCTTGAATACATTCAATGTTTTGACATCAACTACTTCCTGAGGTAGTGGATTCCGCAGGCTCACCACTCTTTGGGTGAAGAAATGTCTCCTCATCTCCATCCTAAATGGTCTATCCCAAATCCTCATACTGTGGCTCCTGGTTCTGGACACACCCACCATCGGGAGCATCCTCCCTGCATCTACCCTGTCTGGTTCTGTTAGAATTTTATAAGTATCTGTAAGATTCCATTCCCACCGCCCCCCCCATTCATCTGAACTCCAGCAAAAACAATCCTAACCTAGTCAATCTCTCCTCATACATCAGCCCTGCCATTCCTGGAATCAGCCTGGTAAATCTTTGCTGCACTCCCTCGAGAGCAAGAGCATCCTTCCTCAGAAAAGGAGACCAAAACTACAAAGAATATTCTAGGTGTGGCCTCACAAAGGCCCTGTATACCTGCAACAACACATCCCTGCTCCTATACTGAACCTCTCGCAATGACGGTCAACATAACATTTGCCTTCTTTACCGCCTGCTGCACCTGCATGTTTACCTTCAGTGACTGGTGCACAAGGACAGCCAGGTCCCACACTCCCCTCTCCCAATTTACAGCCAGCCGTTCAGGTAGTAATCTGCCTTCTTGTTTTTGCTTCCAAAGTGAATATCTTCAGATTTATCCAAATTATGCTGCATCTGCCATTGATTTGCCTACTCACCCAACCTGGCCAGATCACGTTGAAGGATCTCTGCGTCCTCATCACAGTTCACCCTCCCACCCAACTTGATATCATCTACAAACTTTGAGATGTTACAATTTGTTCTGTCATCTAAATCATGAATATATATTGTGAATTGCTGGGGTCCCAGCACCAATCCCTCTGGCACCCCACTAGTGACTGCCTTCCAATTTGAAAAGGACCCATTAATTCTTAGTCTTTGTTTCCTCTCTGCCAATCAGTTTTCTATCCATCTCAATACACTTCCCCAATCCCATGTGCTTTAATTGTGCACAATAATCTCTTATGTGAGACTTTGTCAACCACTTTCTGAAAGTCCAAATAAACCACATTGACTGGCTCCCCTTTGTAAACTCGTTACATTTCATAGAATTCCAACAGATTTGTGAAGTGTGATTTCCCCTTCATAAATCCATGCTGACTCTGTCTAATCCTGCCACTGCTTTCGAAATGCTCTGCTATAAAGTCCTTGATAATGGATTCAAGAATTTTCCCCACTACTGATGTCAGGCCTACTGGTATATAATCCCCTGTTTTCTCTCTACCTCCCTTTTTGAGTATTGGAGTGACATTAGCCACCCTCCAATCTGCAGGGACGGTTCCAGAGTCTATGGCATCCTGGAAGATGACCAATGCATCCACTATTTCTAGAGCTACTTCCTTAAGTACTCTGGGATGTAGACTATCAGGGCCTGGGGATTTATCAGCCTTCAATCCCATCAATTTTCTCAGCACCATTTCTGTACTAATATTGATCTCCCTCAATTCTTCCCTCTCACCAAATTTTGCTTTCTCCAACATTTCTGGTAACTGATTTGTGTCCTCTTTTGTGAAGTGAGAACTTTGGTGGTATGAACATACTTTGGTATGTATTCAGTTGCTCAGCCATTTTTTTGTCCCCTACTATACATTCCCTCGTTTCTGTCTTTAGGGGACCTACATTTGTCTTCACCAGTCTCTTTCTCTTCACTTAATTGTAGAAACTCTTAGTGTCGGTCTTTATGTTCCCTGCAAGCTTACATTTGTACTGTATTTTCCCCCTTCTTAGCCAATCCCTTGGTCCTTCTTTGCTGAATTCTAAACTGCTCCTAATGCTCAGACATATTTTTCTTGGCCAATCTGTATGCTTCTTCTTTGGATCAGAAACTGTCTCTAATTTCATTTATAAGCCATGGATTGGTCCTCTTACTCATTTTGTTTTTGTGCCAGGGTAGACAAACAGGAAGCTGGAAGAACACAGCAAGCCAGGCAGCATCTGGAGGAAAGGAGAAGTCTTAGTTCAGGTATTATCCTTCTTCAGGACTGGATGTGGGGGTAGGGGGAGCTGCAGATAAGGGGGGTGGCGCGGTGGAGGGGTGTAGCGGAATGGTGGTGTTGGGTGGACAGCAGTAGTAGGTACGACCTGCTTGGTCAATGGCAGGGATGAATCCGGTTGGCAGCTGGAAGGGAGGGTTGGTAGATGGAATGGAAGGGAGGAGGTGGGGCTGCAAAAGGAGCCAGAGGATGGGTGGGAAGGTTATTTGAAATTAGAGAACTCAATGTTGAGTCCTCTGGGCTGTAGGGTGCATAGGCGGAAGATAAGGTGTCGTTGCTCAAGTTTGCGTTCTGAATCACTGCAACAGTGGAAGAGGCTGAGGACGGACATATCAGAGGGGGAGTTGGGGTTGGGGAGTTGAAATGAAGTTAGGCTGGCTGTTACATGCCAGGCAAAGATGCTCAATGAAACGGTCACCTAGTGTACGTTTGGTCTCAAGAAAGCAGAGAAGACCACATTGGGGGCACCAGATGCAGTAGACTAGGTTGGAGGAGATACAGGTGAAGCTCTGTCTCACCTGGAAGGAGTGTTTAGGGCCTGGATGGAGGTGAGGGAGGTGTTGCATGTTTTACGGTTACAGGGGAAGGTACCGGGGTGGAGGGGGTCAGTGTTTCAAGTGGTTGGTGGGGAGTGTGGCATGAACTAAGGAGTGGTGAAAGGAATGGTCCTTGCGGAAAGTAGAGAGGGGTGGGGAGTGGAAGGTGTTCCAGGTGGTGGAGTCTAATTGGAGTTGGTGGAAGAGTTTGAGAATATGTTGGTTGCAGAGGCTGGTGGGGTGGAAAGTGAGGTCAAGGGGGACCCTATCTTTATTATGTTTTGAGGGGGGGAGTTGGTTAAGAGCTGTGGAGCGGGGAATGGAGGCGGTGCAGAGGACGGCTGTCTGGATGATAGAGGTGGGGGGGAAGAAAGAATGCTGTTTGAAATAGGAATACATCTGGGATGCTTGGGAGTGGAATGTTTCCTCATCAGAGCAGATGCGACGGAGATGGAGGAATTGGGAAAACAGGATGGAGTTTTTTCAAGATACAGGTTGGGAGGAGTTGTAGTCTAGGTAGCTGTGGGAGTCTGAGGGTTTATAGTAAATGTCAGTCCATAAACTGTCAACAGAAATGGAAATGGAGAGGTCAAGAAAGAGGAGGGAAGTGTCAGAGACAGACCAAGTGAATTTGAGGGTGGGTTGGAAGTTGTTAGCGCAGTCAATGAACTGGTCCAGTTCAGCCATGGTGCAGGAATGCAGCACCGATGCAGTCATTGATGTAACAGCGGAAGAGTTGTGGTACAGTACAGTGTATGCACTGAAGAGGGACTGTTTGACATAACCGACAAAGATGCAGGCATAGCTGGGGCCCATGTGGATTTGGAGAAAGTGGGAAGAATTTAAGGAAAAGTTAGTGAGAGTGAGGACAAGTTCGGCGAGGTGGAGGGGGTTATTGGTGGGGGGAGCTGGATGGGTCTGTTGGAGAGGAAAAAACTGAGGGCCTGTAGGCCGTCATTGTGGGGTGTGGACATGTATAGGGATTGCACGTGAATGTGCAGACGATGGGCTGGCTGGGATAGTTGGGCTTCTGAATCTTGGGAGCAGGTAGAACTGGGCAGTGTGGGGCTGGGGGACTATAAGGCTGGGGCGATGGAGGGGAGGTAACCAGAAGCGATGAGGTCACTGACAGTGTGGGAAACGGTGGCTTGATGGGCCATGGTGGGGGTATGGTTAAGGGGGAGGTAGGACATGGTGTCAGAGAGTTGGTATTCAGCCTCTGCAATATAGAGGTCCCTTTTCCAGACTACCACCGCCCCACCTTTGTCAGCAGGTTTGATAGTGAAATGGGGATTAGTGCAGAGAGAGTGGAGCGCTGCACGTTTGGACGGGGAGAGGTTGGAGTGGGTGAGGGGGTGGAGAAATCAAGGCGGTCAATGACGCGTTGGCAGTTAGCAATGAAGAGGTCCAGGGCAGCTAAGAGGCCGACAAGGTGTGTCCAAAAGGAGGAGGAAGGTTGGAAGCAGGAGAAGGGGTCTCTGGAGATGTTTGGGAGTGTTTATTGAAGAAGGAGGCAGGGAGGCAGAGGCGGCGGAAGAAGAGATCCATGTTGTGGTGGGCACAGAATTCATTGAGGTATGGGCAGAGAAGAATGAACGTGAGCCCTTTACTGAGGACAGACTGTCCGGCCTCAGAGAGTTGGGGGTCGGGGGAATGGTGAATATGCAGCAAGGTTCTCGGGTGGGGTTTTGGGGTTGTCTCGAGGAGCCTGAAGGAGGGGAGGGGGAATGGCGATAGCATGGGATGGGTGAAGGTTGGATGTGGTGGCATTGGGTGGGGTGGGGGGAGTAGTTGTGGGAAGGAAAGGAGAGTCAGAGGGTAGTGGTCTGGGGAGTGGGATAGAGGATTGGATGGGGGGAGGGGTGTGGGAGAGATAAGGTAGGGAGGAGGGATGCCGTTTCCAGTTCCGGTCCGGCACCCGAGTCTTGGCAACCATTGACCGGAACCCACAGGAACTCACCTTTTATGCCAGACAGGAATAAACAGTGGTTGCTGTTCTCCCATGCATTCCTCGAATGTTTGCCATTGCCTATCCACTGTCATCCCTTTAAGTAACTCTTCCCAATCTATCAAGGCCAACTCATGCCTCATATCTTTATAGTTTCCATTAAGATTCAGCACCCTAGTCTCTGAATCAACCACCTCACTCTCCATCTTGATAACATGATAAAAAAATTCTATGCTTGCTCATCCCCAAGGGCTCTTGCGCAGCTAGATTGACAACAATTCCCTTCTCATTACACAGTACCCAGACTAAGATGGCCTGCTCTCTAGTTGGCTCCTTCACATATTGGTCAAGGAAACCATTCTGTACATACTCCAGGAATTCCTCCTCTACGGCATTGTGGCTAATTTGATTTGCCCAATCTACGTGCAGATTAAAATCACCATGATACCAATATTCCCTTATCACATGTATCTCTAATTTCCTGTTTAATGCCATTCCCAACATGGCCACTACAGTTTGGGGGTCTCTATATGACACCCACAAATGTTTTCTGCCCCTTGGTATTTCTCAACTCTACCCATTCAGACTCCACATTGTCAGACCTAATATTGTGTTAATATTCCTCTTTAATCAGCAATGCCACTCCACCTTTTCCTTTTTGCCTGTCCTTCCTAAATACTGAATACCCCGGGGCAGTCATTTCCCATCCCCGGGCACCCTGCAGCCACGTTTCTGTAATCCCAATTATGTCATACCCGTTTACATCTATCTGCATGATTAGTTCATGCATTAAGGTACAAAGCCTTTAAGCTTGTCTTTTTGACATTGTTTGTCTCGCTGTTATTTTTCTCATTAGCCCTGTTTGAATTTTGTCCTTGGTTTCTCTGCCTATCGCATTTCTTGTTCCCTTTTCTACCTTCTGTTTTTGTCCTTGCTTCCTCTTTCTCTGACTCCTTGCATAGGTTCCCATCCCCCGGCATATTAGTTTAAAGCCTCCCCAGCTGCTGTAGCAAACAGCCCCCGCCCAGGACATCAGTCCCAGTCCTGCCCAGGTGTAACCCATCCAATTTATACAGGTCCCACCTCCCCCAGAACTGGTTCCAATGCCCAGGAATCTGAAACCCTCCCCCGACACCATCTATTCAGCCATATGTTCATCTGATATATCCTGTCATTTCTACTCTGACTAGCATGCGGCACCAGTAGTAATCCTGAGATAACTACCTTTGAGGTCCGATTCCTCAACTTCCTTCCTAGTTCCCTATACTCTGTTTTTAGGACCTCATCCCTTTTTTTCACCTATGTTGTTTGTACCGATATGTACCACTGGCTGTTCACCCTCCCCCTCCAGAATGTCCTGTACCCACTCCGAGTCATCCTTGACCCCAGCACCAGGGAGGCAACATAGTATCCTGGAGTCTTGTTTGCGGCCACAGAAACACCTGTCTCTTCCCCGTACAATTGAGTCCCCTACAAGTACTACTCTGGCGCACTTTTTACCCCTCCCCTCTGCAGCAGAACCAGCCGTGGTACAATGAGCTGCTTCTACTGCTTTCCCCTGAGAGGTCATTCCCCCCAACAGTATCCAAAACAGCATATCTGTCTTGCAGGGGAATGGCCACAGGAGATTCTGCACTATCCTGCCTATCTCTCTTGCTCTGTTTGGTGATCACCCATTCCCTTCACGCCTGCAGAGTCTGAGCCTGCGGTGGGACCCCCTCTCTATATGTGCTATCCACGATACTCTCTGCCTCACGGATGCTTCACAGTGTCCCCAGCCGCCGCTCCAGCCCTGAAACTCGAGCTTCCAGGAGCTGTCGCAGGAGATACTTCCTGCGCACATACTGACCTGGGGGACTGGAATTTTCCCTGGCCTGGCACATGGAGCAAGAGGAACAAGCCGAGACTTTGAACTCTCCTGCCATGGTTCATATGAGATTAAATCAAATCCTGTTATCTGTGGCCCTTCATTCCTGGTCCTTGTACTACTCTTACGGATTAGAAGCCAAAAAAATAGCATTATGAATGATAGAAGTTGTAAGGACTTATTTGCCTGACCCAGTATTCACCGATTAGCTCTCTCCCTCATAGTCACCTGCAGCAAGACAAGACCACTCACTTTTCCTTGCTTATGGTCCTCACAGTAACTTTTTTTTGGATGATGGAGGAGGGAAACACTGAACTTGACAACACTCCCTCCACAAACTACTGTTTGGTTGTGATGACAACGCTGTTGCAAATCTTCACCCTAACCACCAATCAGCATCTTCACAGCACTCTGCTGGATGCTTGTCTTCACTTGAACTCAGGGGGTGTCTTACTGAGGTCCTCCTTCTGGTAGTGGTGACTGTGCCAATGTGAATCTTCACCCTGAACACCAATCAGCATCTTCACAGCCCTCTGGAGCAGCTTCCAAGTGTATAGATAGAAGAGCAAATGAAGCAGTGATCTGGGACCACCCTTCTCATCATAAAAGAGAAAGCCTTATCAATTTATGAAGATCTAACAAAACAAGCCAAAAATTCTGCAGATGTGCCTGCCTTTAGTGTTAGCAGTGCCTGGTTTGCTGGCTTTAAGAACCATTATGCTTTTCATAACGTAAAGTTACATGGCAAAGCTACTAGTGCAAATGAGGAGCATGTGAAGGCATTTTCTCCCATAGTAAAAAAATTAATTGATGAAGAAGGCTAAAACTTAGATAAAATTTTCAGTTTGGATGAGACAGCTTTATACTGGAAGCGAATGCCATCAAGAACCTCCATTTCTCTGAATGAAGCACACACTCCAGGCTTTAAGGTGGCGAAGAATCTCATGACAGTGCTCCTGGGTGCCAATGCCAGTGAAGACTTAAAGCTTAAGCCTGTGGTGATGTACCACTCTGCCAACCCGTGAGCCTTGAAAGGTTATCTTAAGTCTATTCAAGGCATCTATTTTAGGTCAAGCAAAAGAGGTTGGATGACTGGACAAATTATTTGACATTATTATTGATGTTTTCAAAGATGTTTTCAGGAAATATTGCAGGAAAAAAATATGGATTTCAAGATTCTCCTCATCCTGGATAATGCGCCAAGCCATCCTCAGACCATTGGTAGGCTTTTTGAAAACATCAATATGCTATTTCTACCCCCAAACACAACCTCTCTCCTTCAACCCATGGGCCAGGGTGCAATTATTTAAGGCGCACATTTAAGAGGCTGATTTCAGGCACTGAGGGGGATAGGGACAGTGTTATGTCCTTTAAACAGGATGGCAACTTCAATTTGTCCTGTCAGAAGGGCATAAAAGATTTTATAGAAAAATTCAAAGAAGTAGTACTGTAAACCAATTTCACTAAAACAGATTATCTAGCCACTCATTTTTGTTCATGGAATCTTGCTGTGTGCAAAATGACTTCCATTTTTTCATTTACTATAATAGTAACTATATTAATTAACTGTGAAGCACTTTAGGACATCTTGAGATTATAAACAACGCTGTTTAATTGCACATTTTTAATCTTCTAATTTTGAAATAATAGCTTTGTAATAATTACAGTTCAGTGGTCAAAAGTCTCAAACCTTTTTCCAGGGCCCTCTGAAAGCACTGTTATATCCAGCAAGCAACCTCAAACCTCAAAGTATTGACCTCTAACAATAATAGTGTGCTGACAATTTTAAAGAATTTGTCATAAAGATTGTTGTCTTGTGATTATTTATGTGCATCATATGATGTATGCTTCACGAGGCTGGATGAATAGACTTCTCCAAATGGGCATTTTAAAGAAACTTATTCATCTTTCCAGACATTCTCAGAATTGGATTTGCTCTACATGGTTATGTTTTGGTCCCGAAAGGTTAAACAGTGTTAATTAATCGTAGCTAAAGTTCATACCTTTCATAATGTGTAATAAAATGAGTATAAATTTTCAGATCTCTTCTACATTTATGCATTTGGCAAAGAATGTTTCACATATTCTAATTTTATATAATATAGTATCACAGTGTAATCTGTTGTTTTAACTTTACATAGGTGTATTTTTAAATGTCTTCATACCTGTATTGTGCAGAACACTTTGTCATGGGAGGAAAGACAAGCAATCTGTTTCCAATCTTCATTACCAGATTTGCATATTTTATTGAAGCCCAGGTTTCATTTTAAAGTCCATTACTGGATTTTTAAAGCAACTGTTTTGAAATGTATACACCTCTAAATGCCCTGAGCCGAATTTGAAAATATTCAGATTCAGATTCAGCAAGTAATTGTGGTCATTTTTTTTGGAATCTTTATAGACATAACTTTAAACATTAATGGCATATATCTGATGAATAAATGTTAAAGTTATGTAATTGACTGAAAAGAAATGTACCACTGATTACTAACTTCAACCGTTTGTTATGATCCTTGTCAAATATTTTAAGCAACTTTACCAAACAACTCAAAAAATGAAGAAATCACCAACAAGGTTTCACTTTTTATAACTATAGCGATTGTAACGAGGTCAGCCAGCTGGACCTCATAGGATATGAGTTCCCTGATTGGGCTGTTGATCTGGTCCAATCAGAGAGACCTGGCTGACATATAAGGATGAATAGCAGGGATATTAAGGCCCTAAATGTCTAACTTATGGAGAGGGAGTGCTAATGTTTATGTTAAAGGCTATGCATTTGCAAATAAAGGGTGATTAGTAATGGGATGCTGGCCTCTGAAGAGTTATTTTGGTAACTTTTCTTTTGAATGGATCCAAACCAACATAAATGAAACATGAATTCTTCTTCTTAGACAGGCCTTCAGGACCAGGGCTGACATATTTCCATTCCAGAATTGTGAGGCCTGAAGTGTCTAAACAGTCCAATGCTGGATCCATGCAGTTCTGAAGAAGGGTTACTGGACTTGAAATGTTAACTTTGTTTTCTCTTGATGGATGCTGCCAGACCTGCTGAGTTTCTCCAGCAATTGCTATTTTTATTTGCTGCATCTGTACACTGTGACACAGTGGAGCAGGTTGTGTTAAATGAGGTGGTGGGTGAGATGCTCAGGCTTTCATGCATTATTTTCACTGCTTATGCTTGGCCACTGCCTGGGCCTGTCAGTGATACTCAATCTGGATGTGAAATGTTGTGTCACTGTAGTCTTACCAGACCATAGGGATGCTCTCTCATGAGAGAGACCGATGACTGGTGGTGCTTTTATGTGAGGGCCACCATATGTCAGGTGGGGGAAGAGGTTGAGAAGGAGAGTCCTTTATGGTAACCTCATACCAGTGATGGGAATTGAACCCACACTGTTGGTGTCTCACTGCTTTGCAAACCAACCATCCAGCCAACTGAGCTAAACTGACCCCAGGATATGAAATAATTAACTCAAATGGAAAGGTAAGTTTCACTTTGTGTTTCACAGGTATGATTGTAATCAGAAAGGCTCATGAATTCTGCATTGGGTTACAACTGCTGGTATAGATTTCCAGAGATAACACACTGTGGAGCTGGAGGAACACAGCAGGTCAGGCAGCATCAGAGGAGCAGGAAGATTGAAAGTGGTGGATAGGGTGCCAGTCAAGTGGGCTGGTTTGTCCTGGATGGTATAAAATATTTTGCGTATTGTAAGAGTGGCACACACCTAGGCAACTGGAGAGTATTACATCATACACTTGACCTGTGTCTTGGAGATAATGGACAGGTTTTGGGGAGTCAGGAGTTGCTGCACGGTATTTAATCCCTGACCAGCTCTTGTAGGAACAGAAATTATATGGCCAGTCCAGTTCAGGTTCTGATTAATGGTAACCCGTTGTGATATTGACAATGGGGAAATTCTGTGATGGAAACTCCATTGAATGTCAATAGGAAATGGTTAGATTCTCTGTTGTTATAGATGGTCATTGCTCAGCACTTGTGAGGTGCAACTAAAACCATAAGATGTAGGAGCAGAAGTAGGCCAGTCAAGTCAAGTTGCCTAAGAATCTTTAATGTTTCAATAAGGTTGGCTCTCGTTCTTCTTAACTCCAATGAGTGGAGACCCATCTTACTCAATTGTGGCTCATAAGACCATCCCTCTTACCCAGGATCAACTGAGTGAAAATTCCCTGGACTGCTTCCAACATCTTTCCTTAGATAATGGGACCAAACTGGTTGATTTCCTCACTCCTTCCCAGACATTTTTACCAGGCACCTTGGTCTTTTTCCATCGAAGGGCCTGGTGACCCGAGTGTCTGCCACTTGGTGACCCAGTACCCGCCCAGTGGAATCCACCAAGTGACCCCCCTGCCAGTGATCCTGGGTGTTGTGACTGTGGGGAAGAGAGCTAGCAGGTGGGACAGATCCCTCCACCACACTCAAAGTGGGGCAGGGGAAGTGGGCCGAGGACGATAGCCCAGATGAGGGTGAGGACTTGGTGGTGGGTGCTGGGAATGACACGGAGTCAACCTCCAGCGGCCTGATAGATTCCCTAGTGCCCCCCATCCCCCTCCACTGAGCTCCACCTCATCCTCACCTTAGTTCTGGGATTCATTCTGTTGGTTCCGGGCCGGATGCAGAAAGAAGCAGGGGGCTTCTCCTTCCTGAGGCTGTGGTGGGATGTGGAAAAGAATCATATTCGGGTCTTCTGTCAGGAGTACGCGAGGAAGTCAACAAAGAAGCAGAAATCCAGGATCGAAGAGACGCTTGACCTGGAGTTACATCTCAGTCAGCCTATGGTGGATGTAGCAGTTGGGAAGTGAGTACGTGAGATAATGGATCCAGTTCCCCGAGGACCTGGACTGCAGCCCTCCCTCCTTCTTCTTGCTGGAAAAAAGGCACGGTCCGTCAGCAGCTACTTGTGCATCTGGGCCTGGACCACAGCCTATTACACAGCTCTGTTCTCACTGGATCAATCCAGCAAGGATACTCGCACAGTTCTGAGGGAAAATCTACTGCAGGTCAGTCCAGGGGATGCCAGCATGCTTGATGCTCCCATCGCTTTAGAGGAGCTGGTAGGTGCCCTCATTCGTCTCTTGAGGGGAAAGGCCCCACTGATGGATGAGCTGACTGTGGAGTTCTTCCGGGACATCCTGGGGAGCAACTACACCTGCAGGAATTATTGCTGCTGGAGAGCTGCTACTTTCATGGCATAGAGTGGTTTTTGTCATGGTAGAAGAAGCTAACAGCATCTCCATGAGGAAGGAAGCTGCAAGACCCACTTATGTGAGACCCTTTATAGGGCAAGAACATTACACATGGACTCAGACCTGTGAGGTCCCTAATTGCTGGCATTGGCTCCCTGTGTGCTCTATAACCCTCTGCCCTAGACATTGCTGATCACTTCATTTGACAGAAACACTTTTTCACACAGAGACCAGGGAAGGAATAGAGATGTTTGACCAAATGGGCAATGTTGGCAATAGGACCCATTGCCCTATAAACACCTTGTTCATCTTGCTTCCATATGCTACAATAGGCTCTCAACATAGAAACTGATTCATAGTACATCCTGTAGGCATCATGGGAGCAGAATTACATTTGAATCCACACAGAGACTCAAACAAACAGTGGCGCACAAACAATAGCATTTTTCCGGTGTCTCCTCATCTAAATGTGATACCTCTTCTGCAGTGCAATGTCACCTGTGACACCAAAGTGCCCTCAAGAGGTTTCATTTTCTCTCATTCCCACTACATCTCAGTGTTGCCCCGGGTTTCGCTATTGAGGTGGAGAGATCCTGTTCAGCAGTGGAGCACGTTGGCTTTGGGGGTTTGGTCAGGTGAGGTGACCTCAGAGGCATTTGTGTCAGAATTGTCCACACCTGGTGAGGATCTTCTTGCCAGAGGCTAGTGAACCCTTCTCGGCTTGAACTTCTAAGGCTTGGAGGGGGGCAAGCATGTTGGAGGTGCAGGGATGCCTCTGGAACATCCTGAGGCGAGACGTCTAACCAGCCCATGTGTGTTTTCTCCTTCAGCTGGGTGTCTCCTGGCACCCCACCCCCTGTGCCTTTGTGAGGAAGGGCCACCCGGAGTGAGCACGAGGTTACCTGTTGCACTGATGCCATGTCTTCATTCCTGAGGACCTTTGGCTAGGGCAATGGAGTGCAGGTGAGAGCACATTTTCAGCATAAACTAAGAGTGCAGGACCCAGGTTGCTATGGCAGCCAGACGATCACATGCTTAATACAGCTGGGTCCTCATTGCATAGCTGCACTCCTGCAGCCTCTGGGCTATGAGGCATTGCCTTACACATGCCTGTCTGCTGCTCCTATGCCCTCCTCCATCCCCCACCCCCAATGCATTTAAACCAAGTACCTGATTGTGCACACCACAGGGTCCTCTCCTGCCTGGGGCTAAACAGTTGCCTGGTCTCTGGCAGTCCTTCAAATGACAGCAGTTAGGGGCATGTCTTCCTCAGGCAGCTGCACAGATGTCACAAGTTCTCACCAGATTGTGCTTTCAAATGTTCGAATTGTGATGTTGCCGATGAGGTGTCAGAATCTGAGCCTCACCAATGCTTCCTCTGAGCTCTCCTCCTCAGAGGTTGAGGAGGTGCCTTCTGGCAGAGCAGCACGTTTCTCCATGGGGGCTGTGGACATTGCACTGGTACCTGTGAGACTCAGGGAGGGATCAATGGTTAGAAGTGGCGTACAATGAATAATACACACAGTGGGGTTAATGTGTGTGTTGCAATGAAATGAAGAAAGATACTTACTTGACTGGCAAGACATGAGTATTTTACCATTCCTGCAGGAGCCGATCCCGGTTTTCTCTTGTGAGGGACAGGATTTTCTCCTCATAGGAGGTGAGGAACCTGATGTTGGCATTCGTCCACTCATTCTGGCCCTTTCCACCCTGTAAGGGTCTGTATTCTCCTGGAATGAGAGAAGTGGGGAGGTGGAATTGAATGAGATGAAAGAAGATGGCACAGCTGTTAGTGCAGGTGCAGGTGGTCAAAAGGCGGAGGTGTCCCAGGCAAGTGAGTAGGTCATGCAAAGGCCTGTGAAGTAACAGACAGAAGAGTGAAGCATTTACCCTGATGGAGCATAGAACGCTATTGACCTTCTTGAGCATTTCAGAAAGGCTGTCTTTCAACAAGCAGGGCAACTTCAGAATGCCAGTGTTTGGGTCCACAGCAGGCATTTAAAGATGGCATGGACAACAGGAATGTCTGTCTTTTGGCACATATTCAGTGTATGGTGGTTCTCCATGAAATGGTGAATGCTAGAATAGGACTAGGATTAGGCAAGAGGGGCACCTTACAGGCAGGGAGGTCATAAAGTTGTAGAGTCATATAGCACGGAAACAGCCCCTTTGGTCCAACCAGTGCATGCCAAACCTATTCCTAAACCAAACTAGTCCCACATGCCTGCACTTGGCCCACATCCCTTCAAACCTTACCTATTCATGTACTTATCCAATTGTCTTTTAAACATTGTAATCGTACCCACATCCACCACTTCCTCTGGCATTTAGAGACCTCACAGGGAGAGACCCTCTGTGAAACCTGATGAAAGTAACATTTAGCCAAAAAAATATAAAATTCAGCCCATACTTCAGAGAGGAAGATGTCCCAGGTTGAAATTAGGTGAGAAATAAATTAAAATGCTTATGTACAAAAGAAAATAGGCCAGTAACAATAGTTGTTGATGCATTAGCTGCCCCTTCTACTCTTCAGCATTTTTCTGATTTGTTTCCAGTTAATGCTTCATTGTATTCCCTTAATTTTGCCTTCTCTGAGAAACAGTTTCAAAGTCTTTCTGTGTTCTGGATTATGTGTCAACACCTAAAATATCAAAGGACTTATTAAATTCGTTGAAATTGTAAAGAAAAGAAAAAAAAACTATCTTCCAGCAGTTTATGTTTTTAATCTCATCCAGTCTGCGCAATGGTATAGCACCCGAATGAATGAGGGTAAGGGTTTGGGGGGAAATGACATGGAACTGTTTTGAGTTGAAAAGTGAAATGCAACGGGCGGAGTGCACTAATCCCGCGGACTCGCCGTAGTGAGGTCACGGGACTGGTCTCTTGGCAACAACACGGGACTGGTAAGATGGCGAATGTGGCCAACAAAGTTTCCTGGTCCAGTAAAGATGATGAGGCTCGGCCCGGAGAGAATACTCCGTTATTGAACGGTTCCCCCAGCGCTTCTCAGAGCCCGGGACTGGCCCGACAGGTAAGTCCCCGCCAGGTGGTTGGCTCCTGGCCGCTTCCAGCCGGTGAATGTTTGTAGCTAACACACGGCGCCTGTCATCTCCCAGCGGCTGATGTTTATGGAACCCTCTGTGCTGCTTCAGGGCTCGCTTGTTTTGGAATTAGTAGTAAAAACAAGTAAGGAAAGATTTGGAGATTCCTTACCATTGTTTTCCCTCATTGGGGTCGATCAGTTTGTGTTTAAACAGGCGTTTGATAATAAACAAGAAGTCAATTTCGGTGATAGATTTGAAATGATGATACTTTGAAATTGGTGCTACTGGATTAATCGAATCTTTTTTTCAAAGATTTGGATGATATTTAAAGCTGGGAAGTTCGCTTTTTTATTTAAAAAAAAGGTATTTTGCTCTTCTGATATGTTAAGTTTTATAAATGATGACCTGTAATTTGAAAGGTCAATCAGGTGCTGTCATCACTCCATTCTATGCAAAATTGTAATCTAATCTCTGGATTCTGCTATTCTTTGTTAATCTTGGCAATCTTTGAATTTAGATCCAATTTCATGATATGGTAACTGTGAGTGTTATTTGAGTAGTTTGAAAAATGCTATTTCTGATCAGATTCCAACTTTGAAATCACCTGGATAATTTTGATTGTTTTGTACTGTCATGTCACAAGTCATTATATGGATGTTGTAGATGTTATGATGTCGGAAGGCTCAATTCAGAATATTTTCATGCAGTACTTGATCAGCACAAACTTTCATTTTTATTTATTTCTGGGGTATGAATGTCACTGGCCAGGCATGTATTTATTGTACATCCCTAATTGTCCAGAGGGCACTTGAGATTCAACTGCATTGCTGTGGGTCTGTAGTCACATGTAGGCCAGACCAGGTAAGGATAGC
Source organism: Rhincodon typus (assembly GCF_021869965.1). Lineage (NCBI taxonomy): Eukaryota > Metazoa > Chordata > Chondrichthyes > Orectolobiformes > Rhincodontidae > Rhincodon > Rhincodon typus. Next base: position 33,017,405 of record NC_063352.1, read on the forward strand.
AGATTTCCTTCCCAAAAGGACGTCAGTGAACCAGATGAGCTTTCCTGACAATCGGCAATGGTTTCATGGTCATCATTAGAACCCTTCCAGATTCTTTATTAAATTCAAATTCCACCATTTGATTTGAAGCTGGGTCCCTGCCTGTCTGGATTAATAGTCTATTAATAATACCACTACTAGTGACCATTGTTTCCTCTGTCTATGAGCAAAGCATTTTTATATTTGTGTATTCAAATTCCCAGAGTATTTGGAAGAGTTGAATTTGTTGCAAGATAAAAGAATGAAGAGCTGTACATCATGATGTCTAGTTGCAGGCAGCTTTGGGTGGTGTCTGGCTGCAAGACTGGTTCAGAACAGTACAGATGAAACGCTTTCCTTTCACTGAAGAAAGCGTTTGCATTAATTGGTGGCATAGTGGATAGTGAACAGGGTTATCCAAGAGTAAAATGTGATCTTGATCAACTGGGCCAGTGGGCTGAGGAATAGCATTTGGAGTTTAATGCAGATAAATGTGAGGTGTTGCATTTTGCTAAGACAAACCAGAGCAGGACATACACAGTTAATGATAGAGCCCTGGGAGTGTTGTTGAACAGAGACCAAGAGATGCAGGTACATAGTTCCTTGAAAGTGGCATCACAGGTAGATAGGATGGTGAAGAAGGCTTTTGGCATGCTTGTCTTCGTTGGTCAGAGCATTGAGTACAGGAGTTGGGACATCATGTTACAGCTATATGAGTCATTAATGAGGTCACATTTGGAGTACTGTGTACCATTCTGGTCACCCTGCGATAGGAAGGATGTTATTAAACTGAAAATGGTGCAGAAAAATTTACAAGGATGTTACTGAGAGCAGAAGGTTTGAGTTATAAGGAGAAGCTGGGTAGGATGGGAATTTTTTTTTTTCCTGGAGGTGGCTGAGGGTCGACCTAAAAGGGGTTTATAAAATCATGAGGGACATAGAAAAAGTGAATGGCTAAGGCCTTTTCACCAGGGTAGGGGAGTCCAAATCTAGATTTAAGGTGAGAGGGGAAAAATTTAAAAGGGACGCAAGGGTCAACTTTTTCTCATGGAGAGTGGTATGTATGTGGAACAACTGCCAGAAGAAGTGGTAGAGGCAAGTATAATTACAACATTTAAAAGACATTTGGATTAGTACGTGGATAGGAAAGATTTAGAGGGATATGGGCCAATAGTTCAGTTTAGGAAACCTGGTCAGTGTGGACGAATTGGGCTGTTGTGGAGTTGCATGCTGTGCCACTTAATGTGGACATTGACTAGAACCAAATGGCATTCCTGGAGAGACTTGCAAGTTTGGACATTGAGCTCTTGCTGACTGCCCGTTCTGTTTGTTCTTCCTCATTTGGAGAGAGGAGGTCTGACAGTAACAAAAGGATGCAATATGATATAGAGAAATCTGAAATAAGGGTTGGGGTAGCTCATGTTTATTCTTGTGTCAAGGTTTTGAGTCAGACTTTTCTTGGTAACCTATTGCATATTATAGTAGATAGGAGGCTTCTGGAATGAAAATACAGCTTCAAGGCTAGTTTAGACCCCAAAAAACAAAATACAGTTTGTGATACTTGATATGTACCCCACAATAGGCCGATGAATTAGAGGTTAATGAGCAAGAAAACAAACAATACTATGATGAAAAGTAATTAATATATTACATGATTGTCAGATTAACAAAGGAATAGTCATGATGGTGGAGGTTGATGCAAAGATATCAGATTCACATGTAATAAAAACATGATAAACTGAGAAGAGCAGATAAAATCTTCAATTTAAAAACAACTGCATTTTACACAAAAATACAAGTCCAATCATATGCTAATAAAGGAAGAAAATGTGAGTTATTGCTAAGCACCCACAAGTCTTTGTGTATTCTGATGGATTTGCTAACTTGATTATGAAGCTACCTTCCCTTTTCCCAATTGCTGATTCTCACAATATTGCAAATGCCTCATTCTAAGGAAAATAGAAGGTTAGTTAAGACTTAGGGTTAGTAAACTTCGTACTAAAAGCAAAGGGTGACATTGTGTTAGTGAACAGATGAGGTACTGCTTTTGAGATTTGTGTTGAGCTGTATTGGAAAGTATAGGAAAGCAAACATTGAGATGTAAAGGCAGATCAACTGAAATTTACTTGTTCTTGACTTAGTTCTGCTAATCTTGTTTATTGAGCTTGATTTGCATTTTTCAACCTGGATTTTGGGTACCATTGGGGTCAAGTGTATATGGCTCTGCTACTTTACAGTAAGAGAGCCCGAGTGAGAGAGAATCACTATGGAGTGAGATCTCTGCAGTATTTATTTTGTAATTTAAAATTGGAACATACGTAATTTGGTATGAATAGATCAGTTTTTAAGATTGCACATAACTGCATTAAAGTAAATAGGAACGTTAATACTTCAAGCACAATGTAGATGATGCTTAATATCCAACCAGTAAAAATGATTTTTAAAAAATGTAGGCGTTAAGTTCAATGTGAGAATAGTGTTCTCTGATTCTATTACTTCAGTAGAATATAGAGTCCAACAGCACAGAAACAAATCCATCAGTCCATGCCAAACAATCCCAAACTAAACTAGTCCTACCTGCCTGCTCCTGGCCCATATCCCTCCAAACCTTTCTTATTCATGTATCCATCCAAATGTCTTTTATATGTTGTAATTGTACCAAATCCATCGCTTGCTGAGGAAGTTCATTCCACACACGAACCATCCTCTATGTAAAAAAGACACTAGGGACTTTTTTTTTAAAAACATCTCTCTCCTCTCATTTTAAAAATATAACCTAGTCTTTGAAATATTTTTAAAAAGAAAAAATTGTCTGGATGGTATGATGATGAAAACATAGGGGTTTAAAAAAAACACAGACCTCCCACAAAAATAAATGGAAGTTGGGGCAAATGATCAAAAAGGAGAGAAACTGGGTTGTTTCGCATGGGTGAAGAAGCATAAACTGATTGTTAAAGAAAAATACTGAAATAATAAATAAAGAACAAGAGAAATACTCAATAAGACCAAAAATATAAGAGAGGAGGAGGGTGTGTTGTAAGAGTTGGCCGAGTTTCGGGCCTCTCATCAACTGATGGCCTGGTTTGGGCATGTGCACTGTGCGCTGGTCACCCCACCTCCCCCTTGCGGCTGCCATTTTCTCAGCCCCGCAGACTGGTGGCCCTTTTGTCTTAGTCAGCTTCTCCTTGTAGGGAAAAAATCAAAGGTAAAAAAGACATGCGCTTTCCCTTTTGTGGATATTGAAGTATTTCTTGGATAAAAATATGTGAACTTCACATAAAAATGCAAGTCGTTCATTGGCCAATGAAGGAAGAAAAAAATGAGCTTCAATTCACATGAAGAGCCAGTTATGATCTGAACGTGGAGAATCAACCCTGCTACTGTGGGAAGAAAGAATGTAAATACTGAACATGGTACCATGGATATTGCCAAATAGCTCTGGTGTTCGTAGGAGGAATCTAGTTTCAGTTAACAACATAATTTGGACTTTTTGACTAGCCTGTAAATGTTTATTCCTATTACCACTCTGACTCAGATCATGACCTGTGTATTTAGCACAAGTGAAGTCCAACATGGAATCTTCCAAGTTAAAATCAGCCACTCACTGCTCTTACAAAGGTTGAACCCCTCCTTACCTGCCCCATCAGAACCCATTAGCAAAATCCCTTCATAAAGTGTGAACTTCTCTGTTTTTCCCTCATCACTGTTAGAAACCCCATAAATAATTGATAAAGATAGAAAAAGCTTGAAATACTCAGCACAGCAGGCAGCATCTGTGAAGAGAAACTGAGTTGATGTTTTGGATTGATGACCTTTCATCAGAAGGACCTTGACATGAAATGTCAACTCTGTTTCTGTCCATGGTGTTATGCTATTGAGGTAAATTGTAAACAAGAGAACAGATTGACCAAATAATCTTCAAATGAAGAAGTGTCCAAAAAAAATTACTTCATGTAATTTTTATTCCAGTATGTACCAATGCAGAATAAACATGAATTAACAGGCAAATGATACATCAGATGAAAAGGCAAATTTCACTTCAAATAGGTATCATAATGAAGATTCTTCTTAACTAACCAGTATTAACGATACTCCTTGCAGCCATGTGACATTATATATCTACATAGCTATAGAGTCGTAGAGTCATAGACCCTTCGGTCCAACCAGTCCATGCCAAGCATAATCCTAAAATCAATTCGTCCCACCCGCCTGCTCCTAGCCCCTATCCCTCCAAACCTTTCTTATTCATGTATTCATCCAAATGTCCTTTAAACATTGTAATTGTACCCACATCCACCACTTGTTCAGGAGATTCATTCCACATGTGAGCCAGCTTCAGTGTTTTTAAAAAAAAAAAATTGCCTCATGCCTTTTATGAATCTCTCTCCTCTCACCGTAAAAATGTGCACCCTAGTTTTGAAATTCCCCGTTTTAGGGAAAAGACAACTACCATCAATTCTATCTTTCATTTATTTTATAAACTTTTATCAGGTAACATCTCAACATTCTACGCTCCAGTGAAAGAAGTCCCAGCCCATCCAACCTTTCTTTATATCTCAAACCTTCCATAACCAGCAACATCCTGGTAACTCTTTTCTGAACCCTCTCCAGCTTGATAATTTCCTTCCTATAACTGGGCAACCAGAACTGTACACAGTATTCCAGAAGAGGCCTCACCAATGTCCGGTACAACCTCCACATAACATCCCAACTTTTATACCCAAAGGACTGAGCAATGAAGGCAATGTAGCAAATGCCCTTTCAAACATCCTGTCTATATGTGATGCAAACTTTAAAGAATTATAGACCTGCACCCCTAGGTCCCTCTGTTCTACAACACTACCCAAAGCCCTACCATTAATTGTTCCACAATTGTTCCATTCTTCATGCTGAATAGTTTGGGAGCCCTATACGACAACTACAAGTTTAGCAGCTATGGTTGTCATGAATAGATCACACTTCTAGAAACTCTCACTCTTACGGATCACAACAGTTCTAATGGTGTAGCTTTCCCGAGTTCCTTTTTTCAATAGACCAAGCAACAATATTATGGTTATTATTTGGTCAGTCTTGAAAAACCCTCAGTTATTTTGTGCCTGCAATTATTCTTGCAAATTTCCAGGTTTTAGACCTTTTGAACCCTCTCTCTACGCCTCCAAGATGTCACCTGCATGTGTGGCCTGATCATCTGCCTCAGCTTTCATGTCTGTCAGCTTGCTACACAGCTTTTGTATTTTACGTCTGGTACTGCATCTCAATCAAAGGTAGCCAGGTCAAGTGGACCAGTGTTTCTTATGATTCGAGAAAATTTACAATTGATTCTTTTAGAACTGATGTAGGTTATGTCCTGTTCAAATATTCTACAAGATTCCAGAGATGTTTTAAAGACTTACACATTTTCCTTGCTGTGTTGTTTTCGCATTAGTACCATATAAAGACCTGTTGAAGGTTAACAGGTTCTTTGGTGGTCTGGGTAATAACTATCACTAAGCAACTGACCTGGCCCTGAAGGAAATAGTGGAATATTGTTAAATTTCTTACTTCACGATTTAGATTTTTTTCAAAACTTAATTGTAATTTTTTGGTTGTTAATGATGTTCACTGAGTAATCTTTAAATGGATTGGCTACATATAAAGCTTGATGCTGGAAGTCTCCACTTAAGAACACTGCAATCATTTGTACATCGGGAGAGGTAATGTTCTTGCCACAGATATCTGGATTCTGTCAGCTAGAACTTTTTCATGTTTGCTGGGTCATCAGAGAATTCTCTTGCTTCACCATTGACTGCAAACCCTGGGTCATTATATTGATGAGGTGCAATGAAATGAAATGTGCGTGGAGCATGAACATCACCATAGGTCCTTTTCTGGAACAAATATTTCTGAGCTGTAAATTCTGTCTGGTGAGTTAGCTCAACTTGGATCAATTAGCGGTATCCCAGGTAACTAATTCTAATAATTGGAGTCTTGTGACTTTGGGCAAGTGGTAATCAGCTCGTATAACAATTGTACTCTAAATCTGTTAAACATGTTCTGACAGTACTGGAGTTCTTATAAATGTTATTTGATTACCACGGTCCAGAGAACCATCTTTGAATGGTAATTATGATGTTTTAGTGGCCTGAGTATTTTATATTAGCAGCTTAGAATATTGTTTCCTCTCTTCAATCAACCTATTCTCTTTCCATACTGTCAGTTCTCTTGGTTCCTAGGACCAGATTATAAAAACAGATGATTCCTGTTTAGTTTAAAAAAAAGTAGATAATCACAGTTCTATATATTGTGCCAGATGTTCCCAAGATGTTTTGCTGTATTATTCTTGAAAAATCTCTTTTTTTTTGTCTTAACACCTATTTGTAGATACTTTCATAGCCAATTTATCTCTATAGTCTTTTACTTTTAATCAGTTTATATCCCATGATGACCAATTGTTATTGACAAGCAGAATTAAATATCACTGTCAGATCAGAAATGATCATGCAACTTTTAAGGGCCGGAGAGGGGGTGCAGGTAGAAACCTAGACCATTTCTTAAGTTCGATTAAAATGTGGAGCTGGAGAAGCACAGCAGGTCAGACAGCATCAGAGGAGCGGAAAGTTGACGTTTGGGGTCTGGACCCTTCATCAGGGCTGATGAAGAGTCCAGACCCGAAGTGTCAACTTTCCTGCTCCTCCGATCCTGTCTGACCTGCTGTGCATCTCCAGCTCCACATTTTATCGATTCTGACTTCCAGCATCTGCAATCCTTATATCTCCATTTCTCAAGTTGTTTGAATTGCCACCAGTTGCCCTAACTAGGCAATTTTGTGTAGGAAGGCTAATACTCTAACTTAGTAGAATATTACTGCAGCTCTCCGAAGGGCTTGGATGCATTGTAAAGTGTGTGTCATTTTGATTACTTATAAATTGACATCTGACATTTACAGACTAAAACCTTAAGTTGCAGAAAAATCTGATGAAATTTTAGAGAACTAACAACAGAACTTGTGCCTGCTTGAGAATGATTGTTAACATGGGGAAATGAAACCAAGTTGCCAAATCAGTGTTAGGTCTGTTTTTTCCGTTACTACTTGGCATTTTCCTTGTGTGAGCTTTTCCTGTTCTATTCCAACATCATGGCATTTTGTGTATTCTTTTATCGTCTTATTGACTTTTCATTCTTTCACCAATAATGTTCTGTCTTCTAAGGTGGTTGCAGGGTTATTGAATGCATTAATTCTCTCTGAACTTGCTTTGTTTACTCCACCCCTACAGGAATGCTAATTTTTCAGTTCTGATGAAGGGTTAAAGCCAACTGTTTGACATATGTTTGTCTTTTAAAAATTGTTGAGCAATTTAGCAATTTCTAGTATCAAACAATTTTTAAAATCTTTGTATAACTGAACTTCATGTGAGTGATTAGTCCATTAAAGATATGTGGCTACAGTTGGTAAATAATTCAAAATTTAACCTTGTGTTTTTGAGGAAGCAGATATTTCTGTCCAGTTACAGTTAAACCACTGCTATTGAGGTCTCATGGCTTGTGGAGTTTAGAGGAAGTGTGCAAATCTGTGGCCAGAATATTGTTGAAGAACAAAACGGGACAAACTAAATGCATTAAACTCCTTCTGTAACTTTCTAAATTTATTTAGAAGCACAGGTGGTATAGTTGAGGTCAGACTAGTGGCTAATTAATTTTCATTTGCAGTCGGGACGCTTTTCTCATTTCACAAATACATTTCTGAAGTTGTAGATTGACTTAGTTACTGATGACTTTGCTCAATTTCATTTTGGAGTTAAAACTTTGAAGTTTTCATTGAGAAGAAATTGTCGGCAATCATTTGTTAATGAATATGATTGCCTGCCAAGAGGTATTTTTAGTTGTAAAATGAGTTTCTCTTAGTCAATTTTGAGTCTGCAGAAAAGTCTTGGTTAAAGGATATACTTAAAAAAAAAAGGACGGCTTTACTGAAACAGCCTGATCTAGCTTTGTTAAATGCCTGAGAAAAGAATATTCTTAAGATACAAACACAATTTTGAGACAATGGAATGTAAATTTGAAGAGCAAATAACAGTCAGTTCTAGTCCTCAGCTGAGTACCTGATGGGATGCATTTCCAAGTTTTGTTTGAAGCAAGAAATTGCAAAACAAGTTCCTGTTTGCAAAATTGTTGGCTGATTGTGGTAAATGTTCATTTCAGAATGGTGTGCAGGAGCCGAACTACATTTGATGTTGATGACTGTGGACAAGGAATTGCTTTAAAAAAAAAGGCCTGGTCCAAATCTTTATCTAAAGGGTTTAGTTGAATATGTAGATCTACGGGTATTTTAATCACCCTGTTCAGTGATGTTATTTACACGCCTCTAAAGAAGGTGGGACTTGAACCTTGGCCTCCTGGCTTAGAGGTGGGACCCCTATGTTTGGACACCATGGAGTAGATGAATAAACAAACTTCCCCACATTAAGCACATAGCCAAGACAAAGGAGCAGCTGGATTGCATTTTTAGGATTCATCCTGCACTTTGGAATAAATTGAATCCTTGGAGTAATTGGAAGAGCTTTTTAATTTACTCAAATGTTTTGATACAATGTATTCTGATTTCATTTTTAATTTTTGCTTTTATGTTGACAGGTTTAGTTTGATAGACAGTTCTAGTTTGGGAGGCTGTGATGTAGTGATAACTTCACTCGACTAGTAATCCAGCATAGCAGACTAATGTTCTGTGGACATGGGTTCAAATCCCACCATCGCAGATGATTAAATTTGAATTCAATAAAAAGCTACACTTCTTAAAAAAAAAAAAAAAAAAAAAATTCTAATGATGACCATGTAGCCAGCGTCAATTGTTATAAATACCCATTTGGCTTACTAATATCCTTTTTAAGGCAGGATAACTGCCATCTTACCTGGCCTACATGTGACTCCAGGCCCACAGCAATTGGTTGACTCTTAACGTCATAAAAGATGTTCAATAACTGCTGGCCCAGCCAGTGACACCACGTCCTGTGAATGAGAAAGTAAAAAGGTATCTGAGCATTTTGGAAGTAGTAACATGAATCTCTTGGTGCCGCAAATAGTTGCAAAAGTTTCTTGTATGTTTTACTCATCATACTTAGCAAGGTTCTGTTGTTACGGGAGTAGGTAGACCTCTTATTGTCTTCCCACTTCCACGCTGTGTCACTAGTTCTTACTTATCCTTATTTTCTAATCAACTTGTTCAGAGATGCTGTCTCTTACTTCTGGAACTGGACAGGACTTGGGTCTCCTGGTCCAGAGGTAGGGCCACTGTGCCAGCAGAGCCCTCCCGTGTCAGTCATTGTGATAATGATGATAGAAAATTCACATGGAGCATATTTATAACTTTCAGGATTAAATTGGGTTGAGTTTAGCAGTGATGTTTTCCACATCTGAATAATCTATTGACATTTTGATTTTTGCAAATAGTGGATTGTTGTGTATCACAGAGCACCTGTAGGTGGAGAAGGGGAATATTACACTGAATATGGTGAAACATTTATGCATGTGTATTATGGGCAAAATCATAAATCTTTCAAGAGGGAAAGAAAACTAAACTTTGTTACCCAAAGATGAGTTACTCTGAAACAGTGTAAGCTTTTGATTGGAATTCATAATTTGAAATCTGATTAGCCAACATTTAGAGACTAATGTGATAGGAACCAGCATGTGTCATTCAACTCCTTGAACTTATTCCTCCATTCTGTTAAATCATGGCTAATTTGTGTATCAACTTTCACTTCATGTCAGTTATCCCTCTATTTTCTTTGTGTGTATTGAATCTAATTTAATAAGTGGTATCTTTTTAATGTTTTCTGCACGGCCATTTATGCATGAAAAGTGCATAACTTTTTAAACATTTCCATGGTGTCTCCACACTCACTCAGCTGAAGGGAACATTGATCCATCCTTTGATACCTTCAACTAATTCTAAATGTATCATTCTCAATTTTGAAAGTTTCCGAAATCCCAGCATTGGCAGCCCAAAGGAAAATATTCCAGATTTTCACCACCTTTTTGTGTGAAAGTGCAAGCACTAATTTTGAAATTGTACCCTTTTATTCAGGATCTCTATCTAGTTTTGTCCCACCTCTGATCGGAGCAAATAGCTTCTTTATATCTATGGTTATTGGAACAAGTATCTATTCAGGAAAGACTTCTCTATAGATGGCGAATGTTGCATATCATAAGAGCTAAAAAAATGAATTGTACATTTCTAGAGACGCAAGTTTGAATTTGCATCAAAATCTCTGCTTTTCTTTGACTTTTATTTTGCAAATGTCTTCTGTTATTATGTTATTTCATTTTGTGTTCAAAACATACATGTAAACGTGATGTAGATTTTTTTTGATGTTACAGCTTTCCCAAAACAACTTTTTCCGTATCGACAGGCTGACCACTGTCAATCTAGATGATGATACTGTACAGGACCAGGTAATTACTTTACTTTATAAACATTTTATGTCCACCTAAGTCCCATTGTAACTTTACATACATGTAGTGGATAACATTTATAGTACCTTTTTTTTATTTCTTCATTCCCTAAAATGGAATTAAGGGATTTCATGATTATTAGTCTTTTTTCCTATTAACTTTTTATTTTAAAAAATTCAGACTGGCTTCTATTTAGGTGGTAAACAACCTGCATAATATCGCTCTGTGAGACTCCTTTGTTACCAATGGTGATCACTAGATGTTGGAGGCTGATAAGGCTCTGTGACTGGTAATTGAAGAGTGAAAATTGTGGGAAATGAGCTTGGCTAAGTTCCCTTTAGTTGCATGAAATTGGTGTGTTCTGCACATTTAGAGATGGTCTGTTTGTCGAACTGAGCTGGCTACTGAAAGTGATGGTGGGGAGGAACACGTTCCTGAGTAACTTCCTGCAACCTCCTTCCCAATGTTGCTGAAAAATTAGTTAAGGGCTGTCTAGATTAAAGCATGTTCTGTCGTCTTTTTTTTAATGTAGTTGTTAAGTTTTGAAGTGCAAAAGTTGTGTGCTATGTACTCAAACATGTGCTTTTCTTTCTTAGGATGGCGATCCATCTACTTATGTTTTTAAGGAAATTACACATAACGAAAATCTTCTTTCACTTAACTATGAGGTAATTGGCACTATTAGTATATGTAAAAGCCATCGAGTGTACGCTTTGTCATGGAACTAATTAGAATATCAATTCAGTGATCGAAACGTTTATTCCTATTTGTATTTCCACACTGCAGGAATAAAATCAAGTCGATCGGAAAAATTGTAAGCATTTGAAACCTTCTAAAAGGTATCAATGTTGATGAAATGTAATTCACACGACATTTCTGCTTGAACTGCAGAAAAAACATGAACATAGGAACTAGGAACAGGAGTAGGCAATTCAGCCCTTCGAGCCCGCACCTCCATTTGATATATTCGTGTGTGATTTCACCTTGGCCTCAACCCTGCATTGATTTTATTTCCCCTTTTAGATGAGTCAAAGTATATTAAACAGTTAATAGCTTGGTATTGGTGTTCAAGTTGGCTTGTTTAATTGTCAACTGGGGGATCAAAGTTGAGAATTAACATGTTAAGATTGGAAAGGAAAGAAATACTTATATTTAAAAACACTGTACTGTTTTTTAAATATAAAAATGAATGTGTCCCCTGTTGTACTTGGTGGAAACATTTGCTTAGTGAGTGAAGAAAACTTTTTTTAGTAGGCAATTAGATTGGGTTTTAGAGATCACACGTTATTCAAGCTTTGCCCTTAAGGTGTATGTCTGCTAAGCTCTTTGAATTCCAAGTTACAGATATCTGTTCTTCATTCTACATTTTTGTATCTTGCAAGACTATAGTCAAACTTTATATGTTCTGAAGAAGCATTCACTCTCACTTTCTACAGTTTGCATATTCCTTAACACCAGTTTTACCAAACAGTGGGTTGCACCTGTACAAGGATCTTAATGGTGATTGTGAGGGGGCGGGGGGAGAGATAGTGAAGGGAGGAGAGCTTTAAGATTGACTGAAAGCCCAAAATATCTGTGCATGTTTTTTTTTTCCTCTCCTTTTGGTTATGACCATGTCTGAAAGTGAGTGAGCTTTGAAGCTCCAGTACCGACTCCATCTGAGCCCTTGCTCTTATTGCTAACCCCAACTCCGACCTCGCTTTCCTAACCTTCTCTCACTCTTGGTCACTCCATTTTGTGTATTAAATTATGGGCTGACTGTTGGAAAAGGTTGTCTTAACATCAAAGAAACATGCCAAATTGGTAGGACTTCCCTAGTAATTAGGAAGGAGAGACCCTTGTGTATAAATCATAACTTTGACAGATCATTCCTTTCTAGTTAAATTTAAGGATTTTTAATTAATTTGATGGTTCCTTCATTTGGCAGTTTTGCAGATGCCAATTTGATTTTGAGATACCCAGGAAGAAACAATGGGATAACCTTTTGTGTTCTTTACTGTGCGACAGCATTATAGGGTGTACTCCAGCAACCAGTTGTCTTCTCAAACGGTCATTGGATCACCACAGAGATTTTCATGTGTGCTCAGCAACCCAAAATCCATTGAATTAATTTATGTTCGTGTGGGCAATGTGTATAATTGGATGAATAGAGAAACTGCTGGTGAAATGATCTTTTGTTTTGACATGCATTTCATCTAGATTCTTTAATGCTAAAGTGAAATCATATATTTGTATTAAAATTGCCTAATTCTTTTGAGAGTATACTTTGCACTAATAAAATAATTAGGAAAAAAGGAAATAACAGATGATACAAATCACAAAAACAAAAGTTAAAAAGGAACATTCAGAAATGGGAAGCAAGTATACACTTGGTCTAAGAACATTTTCAAGACTGTCCTTCCTTTGGGTTTTAAATTACATTTATAAATGCAGATATTTTTTTAAAAATGCAGTGGCATCTGAATTTAGCCTATACAATAATCAGCAGAACATAATTGTTTTCTACATCATATTCCCATTGTCAGTGATGGTCTGAAGAGCCTGTTTTGGAAAGTATACACTGAATTTACTGTTTATAAACTTCTGCTGGCAGATACACAAAATTTGAAAAAAGAAGATTGTCCATTACTTTGTCTTATCAATTTCTGTTGTTGTGTCACAGAATGAATTTTAACTTGTTCTTACATTGCTTTTTAGAGCCTTGATTATGACAATAGTGAAAATCAGCTATTCATGGAGGAAGAACGGCGCATTAGCAAAATTGTACGTACTTTTTTTACAGTCTGCTCATCTGGTTTTATAATATGTATTCATTCCTAGTTGTGTTGTTAGACCAAAAAAAGCCATCCGACCAATAATTTGCCTCTGTTTTATTCACTATTTTCTTGTCTGTCAGTCCCACTTGCATGACCTTTCTTATGTTTGAAATTTGCCTTTCCCCTCATTTGCTGTTCTCTGTAAGTCCCTAATTCTTAGGGTTGTATTTATTTCAGTTCTTATGCAGCATGATACCAACTAAAATGTTCCAAGTTGGGACTAAGATTGAACTATGTAAGAAGCTGGTGCAGCTTGGACTCATGAGAATGAAAGTAGCGAATTGAGACTCTGGCTGGGAAAGAGTTCTTTTTTGCTTTTTATTATCCGGTATTCATCAATAGGTACATAAACAGGATTTTGAATTATCTTTTAATCCATTTGTGTAATGGTTTATACAAATGCTCATGTAATTTCGTGAAATCAACTGCCATCTGTAATACTGAATAACTAATACTGGCAGTCTGGCAGCACTCGATACAACAGGGGTGAGGAGGTTTGGGTTTGAGTATATTTATTCAACTACTCGGGTTAAAGCATTAAAACTTTGCCTGAGTGATATGAACATATACAAAATGAACATGACTAAGACTTGCCTGTGAATAGATTGCAACATTCTCTCTTTGCTTGGAAATGTAAGTTATGCACCCAAATGCAGTGCCCCCAAAAAGCAGGAAGATCATGGTAGGAGGGAGAAAGCCACACCAGGAGAAAAGGAAGGAGGTTTATCTTTTTGAAGCACGTGAGCGACGACATACTAGTTTGACAAACCAATGTTGAGCCTTGAGCTATATGTCTGATGTCTGTCTAAGATCTTCATTTTTTTTCCGTAATTTTACTAGCTCATTGTAAACACACCAGTATAGCATGTATAGCTGTGGAAATATTTTGAGGTAAATGCATATTCTGACTTGTTACAAAACTGGTTATTGTACTGATAACTTTTCTAAGAGTGAGCTAACTGATCTTAATACAAAAGGTGCTACTCAGTGTGGATTGGTGAAATGCCTTAGAAATATTTTATTTGATTAATTTTGTTCTTTTGTGGAATGTGAGTGTCACTGGTAAGACTGCGATTTGTTATCCATCCCTTAATGTCTTCAACTGAGAGACTTACAAAGCTGTTCCAGAGGGCTATTGTGACAGACTTCCCTCTTTAAGGAACATTAATGAACCAGATGGGTCATTATGACAATCGATAATAGTCTCACAGTCACCGTTACTGGGACTAGCTTTTAATTCCAGATTTACCAATTGAATATTGAAATTTGAATATTGACTTCAAATTTCATCACCGCCCTAATGGGAATTGGACCAAGTGCCAGAGCATTAGCCTGTGCATCGGCAATACTGTTCAGTGATGTCACTGCCATGCCACCGTCTCCTGTTAACTGATAATTTGGTTACCTGATTAGCCAAATATCTGCACTCACTCTTGTCTTCTGTGAACAAAAGGTTTGATGTCCACAGCTATTGGGTTTTTGCACTTTTTAATTTCAATACTGATTTATAGAGGCTTTTCTGAAATTGTATGTAGCCACATTATATGTGTGATACTGCTGATTTAGCTAGTGTTTTTCTTTCCTTCATTTAGGGTTTTCACGTACTTGAAATCAAAAGATGGATTGTCTGTTGCTTCATTGGAATCTTTACTGGCCTTGTAGCCTGTTTTATTGATATTGTTGTGGAAAAACTTGCTGATGTAAAATACAAAGTAGTTAAAGAAAGTATCCTTTTCCTTTTTCTTTGAACTGCGTAACCTATCACCATTGGTTTGTTTTTGCTTATGTTCGTATAATATTTCTGTTCAAATATTTTAAGCAGATTGCTACTATCTTTCCTTAAATAATACATAGATATCGACAAATCTATTGAAGGAGGTGGATTATCCATTTCCCTTGTCCTTTGGGCATCATTGAATGCTGGTTTTGTGGTCGTTGGCTCTTTTTTGGTGGCGTTTGTAGAGGTAGTGAGATTTATTGCGTTTTATGCATAATATTTTCAACCTAATTTTATTAAGAATGTTAGTGAACTACTCTATCAGCAGTGCTGAAATTAGCATTCAAAATGTAATCTTAGACAGTGTTTATAAACTTGCAACAATTTGACAGTGTCCTATTAAACATACATTCGTTTTGGTAATTAAGTGTGTCAGACTTGAAACATTCTGTTTCTCTGTCCACAGATGCTGCCTGGTCTACTGAATTTCTCTAGCTTTTTCTGTTTTTTTTTTAAAACTCTGACCATTTTGAAGGGCGGTGCTGAATTATTTTTGTGTGACTTCTTTTATTTAATGTTTGCTTTAGCCTGTAGCAGCTGGCAGTGGAATTCCCCAGATCAAATGTTATCTTAATGGAGTAAAGGTTCCACATGTGGTTCGACTTAAGGTGGGTTGAATGTTTAATAAAATGAATTGTGTGGAATTTGCTCTTAACCATTAGTTTGGCAACTGAAAACCTGTATGCTGGAAAAAAACTTGCATGAAGAACTGCAGTTTGTGATTGACAGCACTTTTTATTTGTTTACAAGAACTGAATTATAAAGACTTAATGTTTGAAAGTTTAATTTTCAAATTATGAAATATGCAAAAGAAAAATACATTCAGGAAGACTGGATAATTCAACGTGCTTTGTAGCTGCCAATATACTTTGAGAAGTGTAATCACTTTTGTAACGTAGGAAGCACAGCAAGCCCTGACAAATAGCAATGGACAAATTATAAAATGATCCATTGCGGCTCAGCCGGCAGTATTCTTGTCTCTGAATCTCAAGGTGTAGGTTCAACTCGTGGACTTCAACAAAATAAATCGAGGCTGGCATTCCAGTGCAGTATTGAACATGCTGTATTATTGGAGATGTCATCAATCAATAGAGCTATCCCGGCTGTCTTGTGCAATGTTGATCTCTCAATGGAGAACATAAACAAATCTGGTCTTTGTCATATTGATGTTTATGGCAACTTGCTGTATGCAAATTGTCTACAGGTTTCCGTTGCAACATTTAATTGACATCAGAAATAGTCCATTAACTACATGTTGTAAAAAGTGCTGTTTAAATACAACTTCTTATTTCATTTTTGTTCAATCATGGTGATGCTTATTGAGGGATAAACTCCCACCTGTTCTTCAAAATTGTGCCATGGGATCTTTTATGTCCACCAGAGAGTGTGGACAAAACCTTGGTTTAACATCCCATTTGAAAGATTCTGTCTTCGACAATCCAGCAGTTTCTCAGTATTTTGAATCACAAATGTTGAGTACAGAAGGAGGCCCATCATGTCTGCATTGGCTTACCAAATGAGTATCATGACTTAGTGCTGTTCGCCTTCTGGTTTCCCATACCCTTACACATGATTTTTATTTAAATAATCATCTAATATCCTCTTGAATGCCTCAATTGAACCTGCCACCATGAAACTTTCACAGTATGTTCTGGACCAAACCACTCATTGTATGAAAATAGTTATTCTCACATTTCTTTCTACTTTTGTAAATCACTTTAACTGTTTGCCCTCTCAATTTTGATCCTTTTACTCCTGATCCACTCTATCCAGGCCCCCTTGTGATTTTGAAAACTTTGATCAAATCTCCCCTCGGCATTCCCCTTGCCAAGAAGAACAGTTCTAACCCCACCACTCTATCCTCATAACTGAACTTTTTCATCGTGGGAAAGTTTCTGTCAATTACACCTGGTATGATGCTAATTGTCAACTAGACATTTCTGCTCAAGAATCTAGAGTGTGATCCACAACCTTCTGAAATGGTTGTTTTCTTTTTGTTAGAACCCACACTCATTTTTCTTATTTATTTTTATTCTTTAATCAATTTTGAATTATGAGCTGGAAATGACTGGTGGACTTTAGGACAGCTCGTGGTAAAAGGAAAAGAACAGGCCAAACAAGCTTGGTCTGTGAGGCCAGGGGTCCAATTCAAAGACTAATTACAGGCTGAGCCTTGATTTTCAAAAGTTCTAACAGGCACAGCGACCTCAGAAAGAGCATTGTTTAAATAGAAAGTAGAAGTTGGCTATTAATGAAGTCAGTTCCTGGGATTAGTTCCAGCAAGTTTGGAAGAGACCCTATGTTCAAGCACATGGCAGTTGAAAGGTAATTGAGGACTCGAACAGTTGATTAGTCTATCGGGATGGAGCCAGATTTAGTGGCTTTTTTTGAACTGTTTTCTGAGAGATGGTTCTGGACTACTGCTGAGACAGTGTGATGATTTGACAGCTCCCTGCCTAGTCTGATATACCAGCTTCCAGAAGCTCAAAGAGAAGAGAGCAGAATTAGAAGTATTGCTGCCTTTAAGTGGGTGATCTGGTATCACTAATCACCGTTTCTGAAAAGCAACCAAGGAGTCCAAATTTGTGTCTGTGAAACAATGCATTTTGAAAGCCATTTTAATTATCTGGTCAGTTTTGTTATTTTCTTTCATTTATCCACTAATTGTTTGTCTGTCTTTTGTGTGAATAGTGGCTGAAAACCCAAAGCATTTTTTTTTTAAAGCACCGACATTAATCAGCTCGCCTTGTTGTTTAATTTTCTCTCTGCCAACTATTTATTGGATACGCAATAACTTTAAGTCTTGCGTTTAATTTCTAGATATCAGTTGTATGTTAATTATTTTCAAAGTCTCTGATTGATTAGTCAAAATTCTAGTTAGACACCATTGGAGTGAGTATTTTGGAGGGGTCCTTGATTTAATTTTATTTTGTAGCAAATACAGAGATGGAAAGGCTGATTCGGATTGGCTGTCTGTTTCCATGTCATAACACTAAATCATTTCATGAAAATCTGGGACTCTGTTCATATCTAATGCATTAAATTAATGTTTTAATTCATTATTGAAACTAGGACTTTAGACTTGCACCTTGATTTGAACAGTTACATTGAGGCCAGTTTGCCTAAACTTGTGGCCTTTGTGATAGTTCACTACTCACCTCTTTACATTGAGGGGATAAAATTATAGTAGTATTCAACAGAATTGGGTAAATAGCTTTGCCCTCTGGTGGGGAATCATAGGACCTTCCTAGAAATAAGAGTCAGTAACATGAACACGCAACTGTGTTAAAATTTGAAAAGAAATTTAATGTATTCAAATCAAAGGTGGGTACATAGAGCTGAGGTACAGATCAAGCATGGAAGAAACTGAAGGGCGAAATGATCTAGTCCTCTGATACAAACCATGGTGTCACTCTGTAATTAGCTTGTCATATTTTGATATAAGCAATACCTGTTCATAAAATGAATATGGCTCATGGCGATCTGGTTCTAGAAAATGTGTTCTCCACGAGCTTCCTTAAAAGAGAAGGGAAAAGGAGACATATTATTATGCTGATTTTGAATGTGTATTTGCCTAAAACATATTGCATGTTTTCCTGTTACAGGAGAAGCAAAATAAGTACTGTCCAATCTTTGGTTCCCATTCACTGAGTTAGTTCTGCAATGACTCTTGTTGTTCCTTACTGAATAAAATGGTTAACATCTCCCATGCTGATTTGTACTCATCTTCATTCATGTTACTTCACAGGATGCATATGAACTTTTAAGGTGCACAGCTAGTTTGGCCATTCATCTCGAGATTTGGCTGTACTCTGTCAAGTTCTGTTTTTTTTTTCTATTCCAGGAACATTCTGACATGCAAAGAAAACATACAGAAGTTTTTGTTTGACCAATCAGCAAGTTTAAACCCTGTTCCCTCCATTCCCAACTGAGAAACTCATGGCCTTCCCTGTCACCTAAGGCCAATATTTAGTGCTTAAAACATTAAGAGAGCTCATTGGATCAAGCTCCAGTCAAGTAGGTACAAGATGACTGGTGAATCATGGGCTCCTGTTGAGGTCCCATCTTGCCAATTTGATTTCTGGTCCCAGGTATCATGCTGGACACTTGGTCTTCAGGGGATCCAATGGCAAGAAGGGAGATAATTTCCTTTCCGATCTGATAGGAAAGAGGGTTTAGAGAAGAATGTGTCAGAGGCAAGGATAGGGTGGCAGCTTTTTGTATCCACCTGCTTTTGCTCATCTGTGCCCCTAATTTGGGCAAATGGAGAGAACTCCACCCTTCGAAATGAATTAGCAGGCAGATCTCCGTAGACTCCCATTCAAGAAACCAGCCTCTCTTATTTGAGAAGGCAGGCTGGTGGCAAGTCAAAGCCATTAAATATTTGCTTTACCTCCTTTTAACATGCTTTCTTCATTCTTGCTACCTCAGTCATTATCTCTCCAGGGCCATCTCACCCAGTTACTTGCCCTTCTTGCCAACTTCCTCGTTCACCCCATGGAAGGGAAAATTGCACTGTCTGACCTGGAACATCAGTTGATCTGTCTATGCATTTTTCTCCTTTTCCTTGCCTTGAATATGCATCTTTTTCTAGTTTCTCTCCAACTTTGGCTAATTTTTGTACCTGAGCAGTACCACCAACTGTCATCATCATATCCCCACTAAACTGTCGACCATCAGATTTGTTTCTGTCCCAATACCAGATGATGTTATGAAGACACTAACCTCTCAACAAATCTGTCAGCGTCACCCTCCGCAAACAAAAACAGTCTTTGCAAACTTCTATCCCACCTGCAGCCTCCTTTCCCTCTCTTGTTCTCAGATATGTGAACCGTCTGAGCACCATCTTTCCTACTCCTCCAAGAATCTGTCAAGTCACATTCGTTCCCCCCCGCCAGCCAAAGTCACAGCTGTGGAACAGCTCTCATTGAAATCGTTAATGACATCTTGTTAAATTGTGTCCACATTGATCCTCCTTGATCCATTTCTACACTGACCTGGTCAAACACACCATCATGCTTTCAAGACAGCATTCGATACAGTGCATGCTGCTTTAAAAATGTCATGGAATCCTCAGCTTTATAAACAATGGCAGAGTACAACAGCCTGGATGTGATGATAAACGGTTATAAATCAGCAGTTAGATCTCAAGGGAGAATGGAATAAGCCATGTAGCCACAAGTCAATCAGCCGAGCATGGATGGTGGAAATTTATTGGAAAAATTCTGATGAAAGAATAAACCTTGACAAATTAAAGATAGCACACATTTGTTAAAGCTGGGTCTGACAAATGTGATGTCATATTTGGGGTTAACAACGGTGAAGGTAGTGAATTTGATAGATTCTGTGCCAATTTTAATAAGACTTTTGGCAGACTGCTCACAAAAATCAAAGCCCATAGGATCCAAGGCAAAGTAGCAAGTTGGAACCAAACTTGGCTTAGAGATTGTAAACGAAGCATATTGCTTCATGAATGCTATAACTCTCAAAAACAAACATTTGGACGTGAAGGAAGGGTGTATGATTAAAACGTTTACTGGCGCCTGTGGTTGTTGGTGAAAGAAGCTGTAGGCTGAGGGGAGATTTCAAGAGGCTAGGCAGGCAGGTGGACTAGTAGCTTTCTGTCCACTCGTATTGTAGCTGACTGACCTACCTCCGTTTGCAAAGGCTGTTACTCTTCAGAGTTATGGTTGTATTTATCTTGCAGACTCTGATAGTCAAAGTCCTTGGTGTGATCTCCTCTGTCGTTGGTGGACTGGCAGTTGGGAAGGTAATGTACAACAAAGAGCCACATGCAGTTTCCACACAAGTTCTGCTTCCCATATCCTGCATGAACTGCATTGCATCATCTTCCCTCGTGGCTTTGAAATCTGAAAATGTTTTGTGGTATCTATTAAAGTCATGCATTAGGCAATTAGTACAATATTTAATCCCAAAATATGTTATTACAATTAAGCCAAGTGTGAACTCTTGTATTAATCTTATAAAGCAAGTCATTGTTTTGGTATGCTTTTAATAGTGATCCATTAATAAGTATTTTTTGGCTTCTGTTAGGGATACAAATAAGTTGGTGATAAATCCTAAAACCTACTTTGCTGCAGTGCAGGATTAGCATTGTTATTTTAAACAGAGAGCATTAGCCCTATCATGTGCTATGCAGACTATTCAGTATTTCCTTTTTAGCGGGATAGAAATAAGTGGATTAAAATAAGGAGCTGCAGTTAAGAAGCAAAAGTTGTAAGTCGTGTTTAACAAAATTGTTGGGCAATTTGGTGGAGTATAAGAAATTGCAGAAGTCCTGGCTGGGTCTGACTGACCATTCCTATCTTGCAATGTCTGTGTGCACAGAACCACAAAGACTGCTCACCAACATTCCAGTTTGGGTTCTGCCAGGGCCCCTCAGCTCCTGACCTAATTTCAGACTTGAATCAAGCATGGACAAAGGAGTTGAATTCGAGGTGAAGTGAGTGTAACAGACCTTGACATCAAGGCCACATTTGACCAAGTGTGGAATTAAGGAGCTCTAGCAAAACTGGAATCAATGGGAATCAGGGCAAACTCCTCACTGGTTGCAGTCATTCCTGACATGTAGCAAGATGATTGTGGTTATTGGATGTCGGTCATCTCAACTCCAGGACATGTCTGCAGGAGCTCCTCAGGGTAGTGTCTTAGACACAACCATCTTCAGCTGCTTCACAAATGACCTTCTCTGCATCATAAGGTCAGAAGTGGGGATGTTTGCCAATGATTCCACAAT
Source organism: Rhincodon typus (assembly GCF_021869965.1). NCBI lineage: Eukaryota > Metazoa > Chordata > Chondrichthyes > Orectolobiformes > Rhincodontidae > Rhincodon > Rhincodon typus. The sequence continues at coordinate 33,039,201 of NC_063352.1, forward strand.
GTTCAGCATCGTTTGCAACTGCTCAGATACAGCAGTAACCAATGTTCAAATGTAACAAGACCTGAACAATATCCAGTGAGAAGTGGCAAGTAACATTTGTGCCACGCATACGCCAGGCAATGATTATCTTTTAAGAGATGATTCAATTACCAGCCCTTGACATTCAATGAATACCCCACGATCAACATCCTGGGGATTACCATTGTCCAGAAACTCAACTAGACTCACTATAGAAATACAGTGGCTACAATAGCAGGTCAGAGGCTTGGAATATGGCAGTGAGTAACTTAACATCTGACTCCCCAAAGTCTGTTTACCATCTACAAGGCACAAGTAAGGAGTGTGATGGAATACTCTCCACTTGCCTGGATGACTGCAGCCCCAACAACACTCGAGAAGCTTGACACCATCCAGGACAAAGCAGCCTACTTGATTGGCACCACATCCGCAAGCATCTACTCCCATTACCACCAATGCTCCGTAGCAGCAGTGTGTACTATCTACCAGACGCACCTCAGAAATTCACCAAAGATCCTTAGTCAGCACCTTCCAAGACCACTTCCATCCAGTAAGACAAGGGCAGCAGATTTTTGGGAACACCACCGTCTGCAGGTTTCCCCCCCAAACCACTCACTAGCCTGAATTGAAAATTTACCACCTTTCCTTCATTGTTACTATATCTGGGGTCTGGAATTCCCTCCCAAACAACATTGTAGGTTTACTTTCAGCACATGCATTAGTTCAAGAGGCAGCTCACCACCACCTTCTCAAAGGCAACTAGGGAAGGACAATAAATGCTGGCCAGCCAGTAATGCCGATGTCCCATGAGTGAGTGAATTTAAAAAAAAAAATGTGGAGTTGTGATCATTGAAAAATATAAGTATAAAGTGAAAACAGGAATTGCAAATTGCTTAACTTGTACGTACTTATTTCTGAAATATTCTAATTGGTGAAATTTTGGAGTATAGCAGTGTTCGCAGAATGATACCAACCTCAATGGATAATTTATTGCACTTGTTTTTATTTCTATAAAATCCATTAAAATCATTCAACAGACTTTTAAATTCAAAACTTCATTTCATACTAAAGTTGTTTCCTGGCTGCAGAAATGCAGCTGGACTCTCTCTTCCAGTATTTCTGGGTTTCGTTGATTTCCTGAAAATCTGAGATTGCTCAAGTGTCTGCCTAAACCTATGCTTACTCATAACATTGGGCAACAACACAATGATAGCTGATTGAACACTCCAATTCATTTTTACCTACACTATCTGCATAACCCTTACACCATTGATAATCAAAAATTTATCAACCTTTGCTTTAAATTTATTCAATGACTGAGCTTCCACAGCCCTCCAAGATGGAGGATTCCAAAGAATCACCAGCCTCTAAATAATAAACTTTTCTCCTCATCTCGGACCTAACTGGCATCCTCCTTATTTTTAAATTGTGCCCTCTAGTTCTAAACTCCTCAACCAGAGAGTATCACTATGTTTATAAGTGAAAAGTAATGTTGTGCTGCACAGCTGTCAGGCAATGACATTCTGTAGCTAGACTGTCAATCTAGGTTTCCCCTTGACTATAAATGGCATTCCCACTGTCAAATCTTGCACCATAAACATCCTGGGCTCACCGCTAGCCAAAGACACCACATAATTAATGTGCAACAATGAAGGTCAGAAGCTATGTATTCTCTCTTGATTCTCCAAAGTCTTCTGCAAGGCATGACTTGGTGTAAAAGAATACTATATTCTCCATTGCCTCATTGAGTTCACCTCCAAAAACACACTATTCAATGCCATCCTAGGATTGAGGCCCTCTTGATTAGTCAAAATCCCGCAGTCCTCCATCCAAGAGCACTGTGGAAGTAACTTTAATGCATGAACAATTGCAGTTCAAGAAAGTAGTTTAGCACCAGTTTTGAGAGGGCAGTTAAAGATGGGCAATAAATGCTGGTTTTGTCAACGGTGCAAATATTCTGTAACTGAAGAAAAATAAATCTAAATTACTGGGGAAAATTATATTGGCAATCTAGCCATTCTGTTCGCATGAAAGCTTTAATGTTGCTGTGTATTGTAAGATAGTTTGATTTTTTTGAAAAATAAAATGTGTTGCAGAACTTGAAATGGATTAAATTGAGATCAGTAATTCATTCTAAATTGAATAGATTAAATTACTTTCTAAATTTTAACATAGCTGTGTGTTCATGTTACTGACTCTTATTTCTAGGAAGGTCCTATGATTCATTCTGGTGCTGTAATTGCAGCTGGCATTTCACAGGGCAGATCCTCAACTTTGAAGAGAGATTTTAAGGTTAGTTTTCACACGGTTCTCTTCTTATTTACTTTCTCTTTCCATTAACATAACCCCAAATGTAAAATCTCCTGCATATTGGTCCATTTTTTAATTGGCTGTGTTCTCGTCAATAAATAAATAGTCTTCTGGGTGACTGAATGTAAGCTGCTAATTTGTTCAAGTAATTCTTGCAACTGAACAAACAGGTCACTTGGTCATTTCTGTTTATTAGCCACACCTGTGGTGTATCAAGGCTGGATTAATTGACTGAATTTGAATTTAGATAAAGTAATTTAAAATAATTATACTGTCAACACAAGAAACAGATTTGAATGAGACTTCTGATGACTGCCGGTTACTGCAGTTACCCATTATTGTTGATATGATCGTGAATCTATGTGCCCAGAATTCTGGGTACATATGATGTGCACCTCTGATGAATACGCACCAATTTGCCCTGGTGACATAATTAGTGTGGTGGACTGAGATTGTTTCAGGCAATTGACCTTATGAATCTTAAAAGATCCATAAAGTCCAGCATAAATTACACGTACAAATGTACATTGGTTGTACAATCTTAAATCATTTATGCTGTTTCCTTTCAGTCTATCCAGATTGTGCGTGATCTCAGTGGAAAACGAGCAGAAACTCTAGGCCTATACATTTTAATGAATTGTTAACACAGCTTTGTTCATTATTCTTGTGTTGGAGCAAATTTAATATGAAATATAGATTGACTGACTTTTTTTAATTTGGGAACCTTGCATACTGAAATTTATTGATATTATGGAGAATTACTAAATTTGATTGTTGCTGATGAAATACTTTTCAGTTGAAACTCTTTATCTTGCGCTCAGCTGGACAATTTGCATGAGTATCCGTAAAGGGGAAAACCAACAATTACATGAGAGGAGAGTGCTGATTAATTGGCAAGCGGACTCTGGTAGACATTGCCATGGAGAATGCAGTAGTTAATGATAATTGACTGTGTGCTCATTTGAGCTAGCCTATTCACCAATGTAGCACTCAAGGAAGCCATAGATATGTGCTGCAGAACCATATCGTTGGTGATCTAGACTTTCCATGGGTGCATGACTTATGGACTCAGCAACTTGTGCAGTTGAGTTCCATTTTCAACAACATTGTCTGCCAAAGTGGGAAAAGTTCTAAGGTGATCTCTTGATCCTGAAAAGTGCACACTCTACCTTAGCTTGCCCATCTAGGGTAACTTATCTCAAATGTTTGAGGAACAGGCAAAGCTAGCTGTTTCACGCTGCTATAATGCAGTTGCAACACTTTTACCTTTTACACAATGAGAAATGGGGTATATGAATTTCAGTGTTGGTATGATGCTAGCTACATAAGCCAAGTGTCCTAAAGTCTTCTGGATCGTATCAAGCAGTATATCCCTCGGCTGATTACTTAACAAGCCAAGGACTGATCCTACTCAACTTGTCCATGCTTACAAAATTCACAACATTCAATGCGGTTCTGCAGTTAAATAACATTGCTGGATAGTACTGAGTATGTGAGGAATTATCCTGGCAACTAATTTACGATTGTTGCTTGAGTTCCCAGTGTATAGCATTGCAAGAGTTAGAAGCTATATGTATTTCTAAATACACCAGACCCCTGTCCTTTAAGACAGAAAGAACTTGACGTGCAGGATACCTTTTTCAACTCAACAAAACAAGTGACAGCCATTCACTTTTTTTTCTTAGGGCAATGTTATGGCCAATTAGAGTCAGTTTACCTGGCTTAAAGTTTAAACAAAGCCTGTCAATTATCATTAACTGCTGCATTCTCATAGCATAAAAAATAAAGTCGCCATTGTCCTAGAGGACCAGAGGGCTGCTGTCTCATAGAGATGTTTAGTGGTGAGCTTAACCCGAGGGTCACCATGTATCAGGCAAGGGGTGGGGTTGAGAAGGGAGGACCTTTGTGGTGAAGTCAGTCTGAGTAGGAATCGAACCTGTGCTGTTGGTGTCACTCTGATTCACAAGCCAGTCAACTGAGCTAACCAGCTCCCATTCTCATTGCATTTCCTATACCAAGCAGAGTCCACTTACCAACCGATCAACACTCCGCCTAGAATATAAATTCGGTTTCCCTCCTTGAATTTGTTCAAGATGAAGAGCTTCAATAAGGAGTTCTTTTCTTAAGTAATGTTCAAATTCTGTCCTAACAAATGACTGTGGCTGGGCAAGGGAGAAATTAATTGTTGAGGTGTTTACTGGGCTCTGTACATTGTCTGTGGAAATGGGTATAAATTTTACCTATTCATTTGTCTTTAATTTGTGTAGTCCTAACAATTATGTTACACTTCTAGAAAGGAAGTATTTTGCTAGTTATTGAAGCAACTTTTAGTCTGGAGATTTATCACTGCAGTTGTGGCTAGAGCAGCTTTTGAATTTTCAGACTGAAAACAAGCCTATAGCTTTAAAGTAGGTGACAGAAAATGAATGTCAACTTGCTGTTTTATGTTTCAGATATTTGAGTATTTTCGCAGAGATACTGAGAAACGAGATTTTGTGTCAGCTGGTGCTGCAGCAGGGGTCTCTGCTGCTTTCGGTGCCCCAGTAGGTAAGGGACTATATGATGAGGAATATGCTGTTCTCATGATGAATATCAAAAGATTTTAACAGTGTAAAGAGAGACAGAGTTAGCATTTTAGATCAATTGCCTTTCATCAAAAAGATTTGCAAAGTTTAAGTTTCTCATGTCAAAAAAGAATGTTTCATGAATGTGAACCTTCTATCTTGGGGAAAAAAAGACTCAGAGTAAGTGATATTCCTTTTTAAAAGGTGGAAAATTGAACCTGAATTTGCATAAGTAGTCAACCATTTCCATGAAGAACTTCTAGAGGGAGCTGTCATGGGGGTTGATCAGCATACTACCTTTTTGTCACAAGTTTGGGCTTGAAATCAATTTCCTTTGATGTGACAGCATTGTCGTTCTGGTCATAAAGATCTTGTGTAAAATATGCTTGGGTAGTTATAGCTGCTCACAAGCGCCAACTGTCCTTGTTTGGTACTAATGGTATAATATTTACAGTTTCCTTGGTGTGATAACCCCAATACAATTAAACATTACTCTTCGTGAAAGGGTTCTAATTTGATATAATATGAAATGCCCATTAAAATACCGAAGACAACTGTGAAAACATCAATTTTGATTGTGTTTTGAATTTCGAATTCTTTGGAGAACATAGCAACCTATCTAAATTATTATTATTATTCAAAAAGTAGTTTTTGCCCTAATAATTTGGGGTGAAAGTATTTTTATATGCATTAAAAACTGGTGATGCATTTGTTTGAAATGAATAATATTCTTTTGATTTAATTTTTGATATAATTTGTGATTTTTTTCAAGTGAAGCTTCCTTGTTATGTAAATTTACTTTGTAGGCGGTGTTCTCTTCAGCTTGGAAGAAGGGGCATCCTTCTGGAATCAATTGCTGACTTGGCGCATTGTAAGTGAATGAAATTTATAAAATAGAATACCTCACAGTTACCACCAATTATTATGGGACACAGTATTCTTCAAAACTCTTGTATTAGTTCCTATCCAAGTGATTAGCTCTGTCATTCTACTGTCCTATCTAAAATGCTAAATTCATCTCCAAAATCCTCTGCAGCACTCTGATCAGACTTTTGTTCTCATGCTGTACAGGTCAGAATCATTCCGGCAAAATACATTTCCAAGATTTTAACAATATCTTTTTGTTTGATTTGCTTATCTTGTTGCTGTTCTTACTGTTTCACCTGTCTTCACTATTTTCTGTCTAATCTACCTCAAAAACAAAGCTATCCTGCTTCTGCTTGTACTGTCTTCAACTCTGCTTAGGCACAATGTTGTTGGCAGTAGCTTTTCCTCTGCTGATGTGGTCACAGTTGGTCTCTGCCTGGGGTCTATCATTGGCTGTTTCCTCTTCACTATCACCAAACTCCTCATGATAACATGAATGCATCCACCCATTCGCACCTCAGTACCTCCACCCTGCCTTGGAATTACTGGTCCATTAAAAATTACCATGATGATGTTGGAACTGTTAGTTAAATGGGAGGATTTGATTAAATTGAGTTTTGCTCCCTTTTAGATTGGTGTCCTGGCCCAAAGGGCTGTTTTCTGGATCTTGAAGTGCAGTTTTAGATTCTTCTACAGACCTACATTTTTTTAAAGGACGTTCCCAGTTTTCAGGGCAGCCTGCAGGAACAGGCAATGAATATAGCTTGCTATTTAAGATTTAATTCTTTCAAATTATTTTTATAGTCAACAATCCCAGTGATGCTCACATCCCATGAAAGAGTAAAAAGTATTCTGATGTTTTCAAATCCCTCCTTGTCTTCACTCCTTTCTATTCTATGATGTCCTCGAGCCCCTATAGCAAGTCTATATTCTGCCAGTTCAAGTCTCTTCAGTGTTTCAGGTTTTCTTTCAGCTGTTAGGCATTATGTTCTGAAATTTTCTCCGTAAATATCTCCACCTCCCTTTCTCATTTAAAATCTATCTCTTTTGAGCAATCTTGTCATCTGGCCTGGTGTTGTGTCCTTGCCTGCCCTTGTGTTGAATTTTGTTTGGTAACGCTTATAATGTGCTTTAGTCCATTGTATTTCATTTCAGTTATTATTTAAATGCTAGGTGTTGCACATATAATACAATTGATCTGTTTTATATTTAAAGTTTTAGTTTAAAAGTTTTAAAATAAAATTCTCGCTGATAATGTATGACATTGGTAATGGGTTCAGAAGTCTGGTTGCTGGCCATCTACTTGCAGGTGAGAGAACAGTGTTGAAGCAACATATGCACAACAGATTGAGAGGAATAAAAACAGAAGTTGCTGGAAAAGCCCAGCAGGTCTGGCAGCATCTGTGAAGCAAAAAATCAGAGTTAATGTTTCAGATCAGGTGACCCTTCCTCAGAATAGACCTGAACCATTAATCCTGATTTTGTGACTTCACAGATACTGCCAGACCTGCTGAGCTTTCTCAGTTTTTTTTTTCTGTTTTTCTGTTTTTGTTCCTGATTTACAACATCCACAGTTGTTTCAGTTTTTATTCAGTTTGAGAGGAATAATTGTCAATTTGTTTAGAGACTGAGTCTTGCACATCTGGATGCCGCCACGCCATTTCTAGGCAGCATATGATGCTCAGCTATTGGATCAGTGTGACTGTCATGGCCGAATTCTACTTTTGTATTCTTTAGATGATGGGGCAAACTGATAACAATTCAGTATTTAATGTAGACACACAAACAGCTTCACTGGTGGGTATTTTATAGTTATGAAGTCCCTTAGTCTGTTTCTTTTCATTTTTTCATTAAATTTTATTCTTGGAAATTTTCTTTGTTCCAGTTCTTTGCATCAATGATTTCAACATTTACTTTGAACTTTGTTCTGAGTATTTACCATGGTAAACCTGGTGATCTGTCAAACCCAGGTTTGATCAACTTTGGACGGTTTCAAAGTGAGGTAAGAAAGAGTGAAATAATGAATGATATTTTATAGTTGCGCTATCCCATTAGCAGTTTGTTACGTCAGAAGTGCCATGTCAAAATTCTAATGCTGGCATCAAAAGTGTGGTTGAAGCATGGAAATTAAGCTATTTTTAATTTCTATAATAATGATGATGGCTACAAATACTGTTCACTGACAAAAGAAACAAATTGCTTCATTCCTGTGCTGCAGCTGTTCTAGTGGTATCTTGACAGCATCGTGTCAAGTTGGAATTTTTCAAAAGACAAATCAAGTTAAATTATAGTGAATACAGTCCTGCAGTCTTTTTAATTAGAATTAAATGTTCTTTTTGTTTGTTTAGAGCTCTGCAATTAAAATGAATACTTTAGGGGATTTGCTTTTTCCATGTGAGTTAATCGTGGAGGGTACTGTCTTCTGTGCATGCACTTACTCTCTTCCCAACAGTGAAACTCTCATGTTGTGTATTTCAGTTGAGCAGAGCCTCAAATCACTCTCCACCTTGCAAAGATGGTGCAAGTACATGTTTCAAGCAGTTCAGGCTTAAGAACTGTGGGTCCGAGTGAATCCTCACTGACAATCGGTTCTGTAAAATGACCAGCAGTAACCAGCACTGCTGTTATCACATCCCATATACCATTACTGATGCCGATCTCTTTTTGCTTCTGTGTAGTTCCTACATTCTCATAATTTTAAAAAAAGACATGATTTATCTTTCTTGGGACAAAACAGGATGATACAAGGCTTAGCCACATTAATCTCCATCTGTCTTCTTAATGAGTTTGTCTTAATTGCTTAGATCGTCCAGCTCCTATCTAAACTAAATGTTAGTACAATCTGTAAATATCAACATAACAAGAAACGTGCAGAGGAAATGTCCAGGTGTCTTACTGTGTGCAAATTTGAATATATTTGTTTAATTTCTGTACTTTTTGCTTTGCTTTTTCTTGATTGCACAATTAAGACGAGCCATGTCAGCATGTGAAGTTATGTTTTAATCACTTCTAATATTACTTTCGTTTTGCACTTCAAAAAGGACAATCCAAAATTTCCCTCCTCTCTGCAATAAGAGCTAATTTAGTATGAATACTGAGATTTAATCTCATTTTGTGGGTTGGGGGCCAAATACGTTTGTGGGAAAATGTTGGTTATGTCTAGCAGTTCAAAAGGAAAGGCCTAAATTTTTAACACCTACAATTGGACAAATTATGTTCAATAACAACTTGAAAGCAAAAACCTAATTTTTAAAATACTTGGTTTTATCCTTGGTTTTCTTGTTATTATGTGCTAAAAATGCAAAGTATGCAGAAGATAAGCTAGCTTGCGTTGAAAAAAAAAACTACATTTCTTCTCTTTGTCTATATAGCTAAGCCTGAAACTTTATTCAATTCTTTGTGATCATTTTCCCAGTTGTGACAAGAAATATGATGTGCTAACATATTATCTGACTGGATTTTGTTCATTTGGCACTAGAATTTCTGTTGAGTTTTATTAGAGTTGGATTTGTAAGAGAATAAGTAGAAGGAAAGCATGTCTTTTACCTATCAATGTTAATTGCAATTTTTTTTTGGTTTCCATTTTACCAATACCATGTGGTTAGTACAGTCATGTTTATAGTCCCGTAATTTAAAAAATTATATTAGATCTCCTTTGTCAATCATCATTGTGTCCTTCAGAATAATCGTTGGCTGTTGACCTAGTTTTCTCAGTTGACTATCTTAAATATTGCTGAATGTTGTAGACAAAGTCCTGGGTATTGCATCCACTAACCCAGAATCAATAAATGAGTTAAATCTATGTATACAAGTATTATTAATTCCATTTTTTTTTTGCTTTCAATTTCTTTACTTTTTGTTTTCTTTACAGGCTGTACAGTATAATTGGTATGAAATTCCTATATTTATCATTGTAGGTGCAATTGGTACGTATTATTTACCACTGCAATGGCGTAGGCAGTTCAATGCAAACAATGTGCTATTTGAAATTTTGCAGCAAATTGGTAATTGTACAGAGAATCTGATATGAATTGTTATTCTTGTACGTTAAAATAAGATGACAAATTTGGTGTTTGATAATTCATGCATAAAAGCTTGATTGGCATTGTTTTTCTGGAAATGCATAAATTTACTACAGTAGAATTAAATCACTATGTTTGAATATTATAACCCAGAACACATCCATTGTTTGTTATTGTGACAAGCTAACTGTTAAAACTAAAATCATTCTGATTCAAACCGTGCATTAATGGTGTTGTGAAGGTCTGTGTGACATGCTTGATTTGCCATGTTAAATTGAAGCTAAGTATCCTCATAAATTTTATCCTGCATGATTTTGGATAACTGAAAATGCTTTCAAAGCTGACATTTATTTCAAGGTTTCATGAGACAGGTTTTCTAAACTGTTTGAGCTTCGTTTTTTGTGATTGGTGATGTGCTTTAATGAGATTATTGTGATGCTAACATTTTCAGCTACATGTTAGTTTTCTCTTGTACTGTGTTTTACACAATAGCTGCTTTCTTAAGACTTTTGTTTGTAGTTTTGAATTTTATTTGTATCTGAAACTCCTCTTTCCACCTGTCTTTCAAAACTAGCAACATAACTATTAGAGTAACGATCTTTGCATCTACAGTATTTCACTTTCAGTGATATCTGGATATGTTTTTCTCTCTGACTGGGAGCATCTGACAGGCAGGTATTATAAAGTTCCACCTCACATAGGAATTTATCACTTAACTATACCCAAGAAACACTTGTAGGAGCTGTCTGGTTTGAGCAGTAAGCAATTTTGCACTTTAGACCCCCCTACCTCCCGCAGTGTTTTGTTTTCTATTGTTTCGATCCTAACTGATATGATACGTCAAAGTCATGTTTAGTCATAGAACAGATGTTCTAGAGCATACGTGGTTGACCTGCTCTCGGCCAAATGCCTTTTTCAAGCTTAAAAGTTACTCCGGTTGGTAAAGCTCACTGAAGATTCTGACCTTTAATGATTTTCAAATAAGTACTTCAAGGTTGCAGTGAATAATCTTGATGCTGAAGCCTTGATAGGATGTTAAGCACTGTTATAGCAATAACATTTTGGCTTCTGTATTTTTGAGTTATCAAAGTAAAAGCAAGCCATGCTGCAGTAGCTTGAGACTAAGTAAAGTGTCTGTTTGAGGGTTAGAAATTCTTTGAAAGATAGCTAAAGAGCTTTTCTGGTACAGTGCAGAGACAGACCAATCAATTTTAGAATAAAAACAGAAGCAAACACTTCCATGATTTCTGTTGGGGTAGCAAATATTGTTGCTATCAGTGGTATTTCCATATAGGTTTATTAGGCATCATTGTTTAAACTGGTTTTATAATCCTGCCTGTATGTTTGTTCACTTCTCCTGGGTACCTAATAGTAGTTCTGCATAAGCTTTCTGGTATTCTTGTTAGTTTGTCATGGTACATACTATGAACACCTGGGAAAAAGTAATTTCCAAACAGTTTGGTTAGGGAATCCTTATGACTTTTCCCTGATGGGACCTTTTAACTCAATCATCCAATTAATCTGCCCCCTGCCCTTCTTTATGGGCATTCCTGGAATAGGTATTTTAACAGGTAAGGCAGCAACCTGTGCATCATCATTGAACATTATTGTTTGGATAGCATCTGCAGATAATTTATGCATATTTGGTGCAGCAACATGAAATGTAATGCAGAAATGGTTATTGATATCTAGTTTTCTCAGTTCAGTTGAGCATTCTATTCGTGTGTACTGTATGATATCTTTTTCTATGAATAGCAAATGAATTAATCTATCTCTGTCTTTAGTTGCAGTGGTGACATATGTTTAGCAGACATGTTTTTAAAAACCTGTTAACACATTGTATTCTCTTTGTAACCCTGCAGGTGGCATATTAGGAGCTTTGTTTAATCGGTTGAATTACTGTCTTACAATGTTTAGAATCAGGTAAATTGTGCAAAAGCAATGCATATTTTAACATCAGTAAATCTGCATATCTCTTTTATTCTTGGTAGTGTTTTGGCAAGATACTTTAGATGCAAAATTCTCTAAAATTAATTTTGTATTTTCTGATACAAAATAGAAACTGAAGGGGTTCAGTTGGCTGGTTTGTTATGGCAAGTGATGCCAACAGTGTAGGTTAAGTCCACACTGGCCGATGTTTTCATGAAGGACTCCTTCTCAACCTCTCTCTCTCCTGAGGTGTGGTGACCTTCAGGTTAAATCAGCACCAGTCATCTTTCTCTAATGAGAGAGCATTAGGATCCTGCTGTCCAGCGGGACTATGGTGACTTTCCTTCTCACATTGAGAGAGAACCATTTAAGTTTACTGTAAGTGACAAGCAAACACAAATTGTTTTCATTTTTAAGCTTGTGTTTATGGTTTGGTTTTAATTTTGAATGTTGAACTTTTAATCTTTATATTTTCCTCTTTTTGCCCCTGGCCCATGCACATCCTGCCACTGTGTTGTAGAGTATGTACAGATTTTCTCCTTGCTTTCACAGTAATCTGATTGAAATAATAAATTGTGATAGTGATTTTGAACTATCTTTGTCTAGTGCACTGAATTAAAGACCAATGTAAGATTTAGTTCAAGAGCCAAAAAGGCATGTTAGCATCCCATGTAGTTTTAGAGCAGTTTGTTAAGAAACAACAACATTGAAATGATGTGGTCAATTTAAATAGGCAGCAAAGACACATGACTGTGACAAGTAAGGAGATTGGCAGTGGGACAATGGTTGGCTTGTGAGAACAACTCTTCCTCCTTTTCTTTCTTCGCTGCTTGTCATCTTGGTGTTCGATCTTCACAGCTTCAAATTACTTGAGCATTAGACTTGAATCATCCTCAACTGCCTACCTGCTCTGAGGTTCCATAAAGCTTTTTGACTTGTACTGTTTTTTTTTTTCAACAACGTTTTTTCACAGGGCAGTGTTTTGGCTTGATCTCTTCTTAATATCTACATAATTGAGCAGCCTCCATCTAGCAAATGTATTTACACCAGTGATATTGCCCTGACAACTGGCTGAAGTTCTGACCTTTTTAAAAAATGCTATAAACTTTTATAAGTGGAGAAGTCAAGCAAACCTAACCAGGTCCATCATCTTTGCATTCCATATGAAAGACACACAGCATTCTAATTGTTATTGTCTGCGGAGAAAAAGCGCAGCATGACCTTGACCGTTCCCTCACTTAGCATCAAACCTCTGAAAGACTGCCAAAAAGATCAACCATGAGTCATCTCATCAGGCTTGGAAAAGCACAACTTCACTCGTCTTGCTGCTAATCTCTGGAACTCTGAGATCAGCTCCTGTTAAGTGCTTACCAGTTCCCTCAAATGTCGCCTCTCCCTCTAACTTACGTAGGAGAACACCGAGAAATAACTTGTATCAGCAGCACCTTGGATACCTCTCACCCACTCACCCTATTCACTGCATGGATCAGAAAACATTGACTTTGCCTGTGTATTGAACATCTTAAATTCCATAACACCGATGAGACCTGGAGGAAAACTTAGGCAAAAACTATCTTCGAAATAAACATACTGTCTCTGACCAAATGTCCCAACTACCAAACTTTAATCTCCCCCAGAGCATGTGGATGACGCTCAGTAGAAGAATATGGACAAGATGTGACCTTTTTGATGTACAATTGGCTTCTCAAAATCTCCCCTTCCTGGTCAAGGTTTCCACTGTCCTAATCTGTGGATTTGAATAACATGCCCCAGCTGACATTTGAGAGCCAAATCCTGGAGAACCTGATTTTGAAAGCTGATCCTAGCTTCTGCTTGTAGAGCCATGTGAAGGAAGATTGCCCTTTTAAAGGTCTACCTTATTACAAAATGTCCAATAAAATGTCAACTTTTTTCATCTAAAACTTGGGCTTCTATAAACTCACCCACAATGTTATCTTCCTGAGTTTTTGCGTGTATCTTTTATCCTTGATTATCAGACTTCACTTTATTTCTTTATCTCAACTCATTTTCATACCTCAATCAGTTTCTTCTTCTGTTCTCAAAATTACTCATTTGACAATCAGAAGTTTTATATTCTTCATCTGATTCTTGTCAGTCCATGCCCAAAGCTTTCATAAGGCGTAATAGTGAGCTGTTTATCAAGGACTTTTGGATTCCGTAGCCAGTTTTTCTTACTGAATAATTGAACCATGGTGATTAAGTAATTCTCTGTCTATTATGAGTAAACTTTTACATTCCAGTATACATCTTCCTTAAGCAAGATTAATTGGAAGACCTAACACAGTTTTGAAATGTGGTTATTTCTTTTAAAATATCCATCCAGTTGTAACGTACAATTGTAGAGACCTCATCAAACCAGGGCTGCTTTTTGGGCTCTCTACAGCCTACACCATCTAAAATAATTCACTGATTTGTTTCTAGAGAAGCACATTTTTAAGCATCGTTCTGGAAGATTGATTTACTGCACTAACCTATTTCAAGCTGACGATTATATATACAAGACGTATTTCCAATTTCTAACACCAGTACGTAATGTAATAAAATGTTAACTGGCTTTTATTTTGTCTAAAAAGGTACGTTCATCGTCCCTGTTTGCAAGTAATTGAAGCTGTGCTAGTTGGGGCAGTGACTGCTACAGTTTCTTTTATCATGATTTATGCTATATACACGTATGATTGCCAGCCTATTGGAGAAGATCCTATTAAATATCCACTCCAAGTAAGTTATTGTTTCATTTTTGCAAGATTGTAGATTAAAATTTTGGATTTCAGAGATTATTTCTTCAACAACACAACTGCAGCTCCTTCAGTCGGGGAGAAACTACAGATGCTATAACAAAGCAATAAAATATTGTGATAAAAAGAAATGAGATGGAAATGTTATGATTTAATTTTCCAAGTACTGTTGGAGCACTAGTGCAGCTGCTATGGTTTGTCATAGCTCCTCCCTTTTTTTCTGGAAGAGAATGTTGGCTAGATTTGCACTGCTGATTACTGCTGAGTGATCTGTTTCTGGTAATAAATGAACATTGAGGGGAGCAGCGTTGTTATATTCTCTATAATCAAATACCTGTTTAAGGCTTTCCTATGAAAGATAGCTACTTGCAGTCCTGAAAGTTGACCAGTATCTGTGTACCTGTGTCCAGTGAGTGGAAGGATTAGTATTGACTGGAAGCAAGAAAACAAACTTGCAGTCATAGTTGAGCTTTAGAAGTTTGTTCATATTTTGAATTCAACAGCCTTTTCTAAGAGATTATCTCTCTTACGGATGTTAATTTTAATTCTACAAGTAGTAATTTTGATATGTACCCATGGAACCTAAAGAAAAGAAGCAAATAATTTTGCAATTTACACTTGAGAACTATTTAATTTTTTTCTGTAGCCCTTGTCTGCTATTGCAAAAACCTTGGCCTGTTTTGGACAGACAACAATGAATGTATATGCTAACACAAAAGGAAGCTAAAACTGTGATTTCTGCAAATCTTTTCACCTCTTGTTGCACAAATTAAGATAGCAAAATGTCTGTCCAAATCATTCTCTGTTTACATAGTGTGCATTTTGTGCTGAGTTAACTGATTTTTGTTAGTGGTATTTGGAGCGCTTAATTCATTTCTGTAACTCTGAGATATTTTAATCGTGTAGGATCGTATCACCCAAGTCATAATATGGAATGTCAAGAATTGACTCCCAGTACTGATCCTTGCAGCATTCCAGTCGTTATATTTTACCAACCTAAAAATGATCCATTTATCCCAACTGTTTCCTGCGAGACAGCTAATCCTCTCTCCATGCTTGCATATCGCCCTCAACACCATGAGCTCTTATCTTGTGCAGTAACTTGTTTATTTGTAATCTTATTGAATATTTTTTTGGAAATCCAAAAATGCTACATTTATTGTTTTCCCCTTTATCC
This sequence comes from Rhincodon typus, assembly GCF_021869965.1. Taxonomy (NCBI): domain Eukaryota; kingdom Metazoa; phylum Chordata; class Chondrichthyes; order Orectolobiformes; family Rhincodontidae; genus Rhincodon; species Rhincodon typus. The sequence goes on from NC_063352.1 coordinate 33,054,844, forward strand.
ACCCTGATTGTTACATTTTTAAAATTTGTCAAACATGACTTCATTTCATAAAACTATGTTGATTCTACTTGACTACGTTGTGGTTTTTTTCTAAATGCCCTGCAACTAATTCCTTCATAATGATTCTAACATTTCCTAATGTCTGATGTTAGGCAGGCTGGCTGGCTGGCCTGCCTCCCTCCCTCCCTCCCTCCCTTGAGTGGTGGTACGTTTGTGGTTTTCCAATCTGCTGGGATCTTTTCAGAATCTAGAGAATTTTGAAAGATTGCCATGAATACATCTACCATGTCTGCTGTCACTTCTTTTAAGACCTTAGAATGCAGACTATCATTTTAGTGGACTTGTCAGATTTTTTATTTCCATTAGTATTGATTAATAACTTTTTTTTAAAAAGTCATCAGTCACTTTTAGCTTCTGATTTATTTTCTAATACTTCTAGTGGTTTCAAGCATGAGAACCAATTCAGAATACTTGTTCCAAGCCTCTGCCATTTTCTTGTTTCCCATTATTAATTCCCTAGCCTCAACCTATAAGGGGCAAAAGTATGTTTTACCTACTCTTCCTTTTCATAGACTTGTAGGAGCTTTTACTTATGTTTTTAATATTACTTCCTAGTTTTCCTAACAATTTCTCCCTCTTTCAATTTTTTTTTATTGCTGGTTCCTAACATTTTCCAAATCCTGTAACATACCATTAACCTCTGCATTGGATATCTCTTATTTCAATGGAATAACATTCTTAATAAAAAGTGAAATAACTGGATGCTGTAAATGAGGAACTAAAACAGAAGTTGCTGGAAAAGCTCAGCAGGTCTGGCAGCATCTGAGAAGAAAAAAAATCAAAGTTAACATTCTGGGTCTGGTGACCCTTCCTCAGAGCACTACCTGATCTGCTGAGCTTTTCCAGCAACTTTTTGTTTATGTCGCTAAGAACATTCTTAGTCAATTTTAGTCATAGGCTGTGCACCCTTCTTTCTTTCTCATATCTTTTGTTGAGAGTCGTGAAATATCTCCTTACTTCCACGAATTGTTCTCCACCTTCTAAACCTTTTTCCTCTTCCCTCAACTCAGTACAATGGACAGTAGAAATTGCTATTATTTAATATTAGATCTCAAGCTTCAGATCCGCACTTTTTGTTCTCAAACTGAATGTGAAATTTCATCAAGTTATTGACACCTCCTTACTAAAAGGATTCTTTACTTGTGAGGCCTTTTAAAGAACCCTGCCTCATTGCACAAAAGTGTAAAATAGGCTAAGCTCTGGGTTGGTTCCATAACATGATATTCTATGAAACTGTCCAAGTTCTCTCTGAACTCATACTCTAGGCTACTATTACCAATTAGATTCATCCAATCTAAATGAAGATTAAACTTCCCCACTTTTATTGCAATCCTTTTCTAGCAAGCCCACATTGTTTGCTGATGTATACTCTTTCCTGTAGTGTGAATACTGTCAGAGGGCCTTTAAACTACTCCCACCAGTGACTTCTCTGTTCACTATTTCTTATTTCCATCTAACTGATTGTACATCTTGATCTTCCAAAGCAAGAATTTCTTGCTATCATACTGATCACATACTTTATTAACAAAGTAAGGCTACCTCCCTCCCATTTCTTCCTGTCCTTCCAAATATACACCATTTGAATGTACAAGTCCAGTCATGGTCACTTAGCAATTGTCTCTGTAATAAGTAATAAATCAAGCTAATTTACTTCTTTTGTTATGAAATTATCTACCTTTTTATTATGAATGCTGTGTACATTTCAATAAAGAGCACTTAATTTTGTCTTATCAACAATTTTTCTATCTCCTAACGAGATTTGCTTGAGCAATTTTATATTTGTAAGTTTTTTGGTCTTTTTTTAATGTTGTGGTTATCATTATCTATATCGTTGCCCTGTACTTCCTGTTCTTTCTCTCCAAATCTACCCTCATGTAAAACCCTCCCTTACAGTTAACATTCAAGCTAAAGGTGTTTAATTCAATTTTTAAAAGTAACCTTTTGCTTAACTATGCTAATGTTTATTGGATAATATTGGCTGTGAGGATCACTTAGTTTCTGACCTCATTATGGCTTTGGGCCACACACATTAGATTTTTCGAGTACTTGACAGAGTGGATATTGTGATGTTGTTTCTCTTTTGTAGGAGTCTGAGACCAGAGGGCATAATTTTATAGTAAGGGCTGGTCATTTGAAATCTGAGATTAATGAGGAATCCAGGATTATGGGGAAAAACGCAGCAAAGAGGAATTGAGGCTGATCAGATCAGCCTCAATCTCATTGAATGGCGGAGCAGACTCAATGGACTAAATAGCCTGCTTCTGCTCCTACATTTTATGGTCGTGGTCTTGAGAACTGCGTGGCTTGAGAAGACAGGTCAGCTCCACCTTCTCGAGGGCAATTAGGCACAAGCAATAAATGCTGACCTAGCTAGTGACATTCACCTCCCGTGAAAACCTTCAAACAGTTAGACAGTGTAATATTCAATAATTGGAGACAGAGGAAGCTGGGTATCCATCTGCCCAAAAAATGTTTTCATGTCAAAGTATATTCCAAGATGTTGCCAGTTAAATATTTGGTTACTCTGAGGGTCATTAACTGTTCAATAGATGTTTTGTTCATGATGTTGTACACAAATGAAAGTTGAGTTATTTTAAGAGACTGAATTTTGGAAGCTTCTATTAGAATAATTTCTTTGCTTTGAAGAAATTTAGCTGGTGAAGTACACTACAAAGTTGTTTATCTGACGATGTAAACAGCTATGCACGTATTACAATCATGCAAAGTTTAAGTTTCTCTCTTGTTTTCATTTGAAACATGATCTTAATGGCAACTTTTGTATTTTCAGTTATTTTGTCCAGATGGAGAGTACAATGCGATGGCCACAGCTTTCTTCAATACTCCTGAAAAGAGTGTTCGTAGTCTGTTTCACGATTCTCCAGGTCAGTGTTAGACAAATTTGGCAAAACAATTCATCTTTTGAAATCTGTAGAACTGGCGTTTTGTTGCATTAGTGTTATTCAAGACTGTTCATGAATTATTGACATAGTTACGTTGCCTCTTCGTTAAACTGACATCTGAAATATTATTCTGTTTCATAGATATTGTTAGTTTGAAAATTGTTTTGTCACTTCAGCTTTTAAATTTCTATTCATTTTTTTTCCTAAAGTCTTTAATCCATTGGATTTAAATGGGTGAGAGTATAAATGAAGTCATTGAATAAAATAACTGGTACTGTTGAGAAGGCTTTGTATTTCATAGTTTTTGAGAACTTGAGTTGAACTTGATCTAATTGATAATAGTAGCCTCGAGTATGAGTTCAGAGAGAACTTGGATAGTTTCATAGAACATCATGTTCTGGAACTTGATTGGGGTACTAGCTGTTTTTTAAGAGGTGATTTTAAAAACAAACGTTCCCGTATCCTTTCAAGCAAGCTATTTCTCAGTCACATATAAATTGCTTGTTTACTGGAAGCCACTTGCTTGGATATAGGACTGTTGGGTTCCAGTTTCTACTTTGGGTATTGTTACGAATGGTTAAGGAGAAGCCTGCTGAAAGAAAGAAACTTCCCAGCTCAGCTCTCCTGTTCTGGAAAAGAACACTTGCTGGTCTAGTATGGTACCTGGATCCCTGATCCAGCTGATTTCAAATAAGAAGCCTCCAAGAGTTTGTCATTTCCCGAGTGACTGCATCCGCCAAGGTACAGTTAGCCTTATTGAGAATCCTGGTTTGCAATTTAATGTTGTGACCCATGGAGTAGTGGGACTAGAGAAAAATGGGAGGAGCACACTTGGTCACAACAGTTGGCCATCTTCATGTGCTAAACCATATAAAAATGGGCATTAACTGCCTTTATAATGCTGTCCTGAGTTTGTCCTCGCATGATATTTTCCACATGCTTCTGTTATAGTTTTTTTTTCCCTACCTCTGGACCAGGAGGCCTGGATTCAAGTCCCACTTGGTTGGCACGTGTAATATCATCTCTGAATAGGTTGATGAGAAATATCAATCTAATTGGAGCTCTTCTATATGGTAAAGGTTCAGACATGAATAATGAATACATGTATCTATGAATCACATTTAGACAATACTGCATGTCTGAAACTACTACAGCCACACAAATTTGTTACATTAAATTTGTTTTCATGATTATGAAGTACAGTAGTTTTTAAAAATGTCCATCTTGGACTTTGATACTAACCTACAATGCAGTTAATATTCATAATGAGCCTTTAATATAAAAAAGTGACTAGGTGGCTGAAAAGATGCAGGGAGTGAACTTCAACTTCTCAAAAAACAAATTCTTGGCATAATTATATTTAGAAGATGTTACCACTGGGTAACCAGCTTAGTTATGGAACAGCACATAGACTTGCAACTACCCATTTTCTTCCTTTAGTGTTTTCGTTGGCTTGGTTACCCTCTCTCTCTTTTTACACCACCCACCGCCATCCCAAATATATTGGGTCATAAGACATTAGCTTTCTCATCTTGGGATCATTGCAATTGCTCCTTTTCCTAATTTATCCCTCAAAATGTTATTAGATGGTTGTTTTGTAGATGCTATGATTTTGTTCACTATATTTTCAATAAGTGTTCATAAAATTATTTCTTATATCCGTTTTTGTGAGTGAGGGGAAATTCCTTTGAATATCAAAGAGGCAAGGGTACTTTTAAAATTAAAAGCAAAACTGAATACTATGAAAGAAAATGTAATTTATTGATATTGAAGAACAGTATTTACTGATCACTACGATTTGTTTTTACAGGTTCATACAATCCTCTGACTCTGGGCTTGTTCACTTTAAGTTACTTTTTCCTTGCCTGTTGGACGTATGGTTTAGCAGTGTCCAGTGGAATTTTCATTCCATCTTTACTGATTGGTGCTGCGTGGGGGAGATTGTTTGGAATATTTCTTTCCAATGTTTCAGCAGTCTCTGTGAGTTTTTTCTTTTATAACCTTGAGCTATAGCTAGTGTACTGCATGGAGATTTTGGATTTTTTTTTTTTTGGAAGAGGAGTTTAAATTTTAAAAGATGAGTTTTGAATTTGTTAGTGTATATTTAACTTAAAAATTTAATACTTGATTCCATAAATGCTTATTTCAAGAATTTGTATTCTAGGTATTTGTTGAAAGACACTTCTTGCTGTTGGCTATGATTCGATCATGACTTTGTTAGGGCTAAACATATTGGGCTGGATTTAATTCAACCCATTGTGGTGGAATCCAGAGTGGCGAGATCTACTTAAACACTAGAGAGATTCCTGGCAGCAGGAGAAACTCTGCAGATTAAGTTAGAGGATGAAAGAAGCTGACTTGGGACTCCTGGCCAGTGGTGGCATAATGGTTCCAAGTTCATGAATTTAAAATTTAAAATGAGAAAATCCAGGTTATTTGTTTTATTGCAGGACTTCATCTCGGGGGTATAAGTGTGGAACAAATTCTTAAGGAGTTCTTTAGACAGATGCAGGAACAATGTCTCATTTGGCTGGGGTAGTTTAGAAACAGGAGACATGGCCTCAGAATAGGGTTTAGGCCACTTAGGACTGATGAGGAATTTCTTTACCCAGTAGGTGGTTGCCTTTGTAAATCACTTTTCCAGAAGGTTGTGGAAGCTGAATCTTTAAGTATTTTCAAAACAGGGGTCAACGAGTTTCACGATCTTAGAGATATAAGGAGAGTATAGAAAATTAGTATCGACATTGAAGATCAGCCAAGGTCTAGTTGAATGGTATACCCAGTTTTGATGAGGGTGAATTTGAACAGCCTTCTGGCTGATATGATGCTTTGTCTTAAATGAACCTGCGTGTTCCAGGTTAAATGTATTCTCTTGCCAGTCACTTAAGAGGTAACGTTCAGCTGTAAGAGAGATCCTGTACTCTCTTTACTTAAAAGGGCCAAGCACAGTTTGCAGGTGATTTTCATGAACTTCTGCTATTGCGAAGTCTCTGGACGTGTATGTGGATATGCTGTCAATCAAGCGGACTGCTTTGTTGTTAATGGTGTTAAGCTTCTTGAGTGCTGTTAGAGCTACACTGATCCAGCAAGTGGGGATTATTTCATCTCACTCCTGATTTCTGCTTTGTAGATAGCAAAACCTCTCTGCTGAGCCAGGAGGTAAGTTAGTCATTGCAGGATTCTTAGCCCCTTGTTGCCACTATATTTATAGGTAATTCATCTGACCTGCTCAGACATGTCATGTCACGCATCTAGGATGGAACTTGAATCTGAATCTTCTAGCCCAGACGTAGGGACACTCTCCACTGTGATGCCATACTACTTATATGGTTACTCCAGTTCAGTTTCTGATCAATGGTTACTGATGTCCAGAGCAGAATAAAGCATTTATATTAATATCTATCATATGTTAATATTATAGTGCCACTAATCCCACTTAGTACTGCAGTGGTATTATTCTTATTGTGACATATGATTTGATTATTTATTAGTTTCTCTCTTGGTCACAGTGTGCAGAATTACAATTGAACAGCTGTTTTGCAGGGGTTTATTGTATATTGAAAACCAAACCTGTTTTCGTGCTGAGAATAGTGCAGTTTGTTCAGGACCCTTCATGTACCTATTTCAGTGTTTACAGCTTAGATAAACCTATTTTATACCAACTGAAGATGAAGCAAATCCATAATTCCATGTGATATGTTCCTGCAAGCCAAGTAGTGATAAAGATTCCTGCTACTTTCAGGAGGTAATTGGGACTTAAGGATTCGCTGCGGTGTATGTGAAATATGAGGTTCTCCTGTGGGAAGATGATGGTTCTCAGAACTTGTATTATGTAAAAACCTGACGTGGTGAGCAGGTTTCTGAAATGCCTGTGGTTTACTATAGATTTGTATGTTATATTTATTCTTGTATTTTGGCGCTACCCTGAGTCTATTTTGAAAGATTTTCACTGGTCAACAAATCAAGAGTGGACACAGTTTGAAAAATGAGTCTAACCAACCACATCTGACGCAACTTCAATATGTACTATCACCATTCTTTGTTGGTAATAGTTTGTGCAAAGATCTAGTGAACCCTTATCTTTGAGAAAAATATATTCATGTTACTTAATGTAAAGCTGGTCTTTGGGTGAAAGGGAAAAGTCAAGTTATTTTGCCGTAGGGAAGGATTACAAAGACTACTGGAAAGTTAACTTGTTTATTGTAACTGGACAATCATCAAGTAAAAGGAAGATGATGACCTTAAAGTATTTTGGAGGAATCTGTTTTGGCTAGCCTTGAGGAAATCAATTTTCTTAGTGATTTTTTTTTTAATATATTGAATACAGGCTGCTTTTTTATTGTCTTAGTTGATACTAGGTATCATTGTTGCTACTTCCTAAATGAAAAAAACATAAGAGTCCAATGAGCCTTTGGAATTCCCAGATTCATTCACTCGTTGATATTGTTGAGTTAACCAATTTTAGTGGTAGGGTGCTTTAATTAACAGCAGATGTGGACAGATTAAGTTGGGAATACTTCACAATGGTATACTTCAGCTGTGTGGGAATTCAGCTGAGCAAAGAGTTACTCCTTTGCCACATCATGTAATGATATGCACTATTGTTAAATAGTTTGCCTTCAGTTTTGAAAAATGTCCACCCAGGCAAAATATGGATGGATACCTGTAGAGTCTTAAACCAGCAAACATTTTCGGAGTGGAACAGAGAGAAAATGAGAATCTTTGAAATGCAGTATTTCCTTTTTGACTTTTTGCTTGTACTTACTGATGTTTTCAATTTATAACATTAAATATCATTATTACAGCTAGCTACAGTTCACGTTTATAAAATTCTGTTTGGCTTTTTGTCCTTCATTTAATTGGTTTACTCTCTGTTGCGCTCAACAGACTTGGGCTGACCCAGGGAAATATGCTCTAATGGGAGCAGCTGCACAGCTCGGTAAGTGTGTTACATGACCAGTGACCTACGCACTGGAAAGTTAAGATTTCCAGACTATCTGTCTCAGGATGTTAGATAATTTCCTGTTTTATTTCCATAGCAGAAAAGTAATTTTTAAAACAGCCCTGCAGCCTTCAAAAAAAAACTCTTCGCTGTGATGTGTAGGAATATTGGCAACAAATTAACTGTGGAGAATTTTTCTTTAAACTGCAATGCTTTGTAAAATCTGCTGCTATAAAGTAAGCCTATTGCTTAAGTGAGATGGAGGAACTGATTTTAATGCTTTTGTTGCCTACTTATCTTTGAATAAAACGTTTTCACTGTTAAATTTAGCAAATGATTCAACTTTAGTTAAATAATATTTACCTAATGTAATACAAAAAAAACAGTTAGCCCAATAGGTTCGTACTGGTAATATAACTGGATGCTGGTGATCTGAAGAGAGAGGTTCATGAGTGTTTATTCACCTAATAAGGGAATAGAGGGTAATGGAAGGGGGTTAGGCAGGAAAGTGGAGTTGAGGCTACATTCAGATCAATCATGATTTTTATTGAATGGCCTACTCTTGATCCTATTTATGTACAAGCTCCTCCCACCCAGTAACATGTAATCCAATTCACATAGCCTTCTATGTTTCTCTCCCTCAGGTTTGTCCAGCTTCCACGTCAACTGCTTCTTTGTCTTTTCCTCAGTTCTTTCTTGTGGTATTGAGTTCCACATTCTAACTGCTTCCTCTTAAATATATTTTCCATAAATTCCCGACCGAGTTTAGTTGTGACAATCTTGTATTTGTAGTTCTGAATTCTGGCTTTGTCCACAGTGAAAATATTTGTTCAATGACTACCCTAGCCCCCCTCACTTCATTTTTTTCATGAACAAAGATTGTACTCACTGGTTGCTGATGTCTCATCCACTCCAGCCATGATCAGCATATTTTCGACAGTGGGTATAATTGAAGGTGTAATTGCTGTTGGGGACAATTGGATCTATCTATTTTTCTATTATACTGGCTCTTCAGTGAGCCTTAAAGATCACAGTAGCACTCCTGATGTAGCATCTCCAAGCATCATTGTTTATAGTCTGCACTTCCCACTGGCAATAACTGATGTAGTGCATAGACACAACTTAATGGAGTTCTTGAAATGTTTGCGTGAAGCCACTCTCTTACATTTACCAGTCGTCAGCTCTCTGTACAATATAACCTTAGACAGGGGACATCCTGAAACATCACCCACCCAAAGTAATAGGCTTTGCAGGAGAATGGCCCCGATGCTGGAGATATTGGCTGATTCAAATAGTTACATTTTGCAATACTTCAATGATGCATTCCAGACAATGGTTCCTGAGGATGCTGTGGAGGCAGCACTAGTAGAAGTGCTCTTGAAGATGTACGTGTTGGTACAGGACCCATGATTCAATGCCACAAAGAAGGGTGGCGAGATCTATCGCCTTGTATACTTGGAGTTCACCTGTCCTCTAAGACTGGTTGTTCCACATTCATTTGTAGAGTTTGTCAAAAGTGCCGTTTCCTTAAAAGCTATGCCTATTTGTTTGTCTACAGTGACATTGATAATGAGATGATGCTCCCTAAATAGAGAGATTTGCTTGATGGCATTCACTTTGGTTCCCTTGATGCTAACGCTTTCTTCTCCTTGGAGTGCAGGCTGATACAGGACTTCTTTTTTCCATGAACTGATTTTTAGTGTGCAGTGCTATGCCACCTCAGGAAAAAAACATTTTGTTACATATTGCAGGTCTGACTGACTGTAGGTTAGGAGAGCACAGTCATCAGCAATCAATCTCTTTCTTAAAATACTGAGAGGCAACTTGATTATCTCCAGAGAAGAGGTGCACCTTGTTTGAATTTCATGATGGTTATAAGCTGTCAGTTCCTGTTCATTCCAGCGGTTTTTTTTCGCACATTCTCCATTCTCTCTCAACTTATTATAATGTGGGGACCAGAACAGTTCACTACACTCCATGTGATTTAATAAAGATTCTACACTTGTTTAACATTAATTCCCAGCTTTTCAATTCCATCCTTCTCAAAAACAGCCCCAGTGTTTGATTTGATTTGCTTTTAATTTTTTTTTTATTCACTAACCCTTATCACTGACTTCCGTGATTCGTGTATAAATGTTTGTTTGACTTTCTCCAGGGTATTTTTACAAGTATATCGAAGAATCTAGAAATTCTTTGGTCCTGTATTGTGTAACTTTTTTTCTTAAAATCAACTTTTCTTGTGGCTGAAATATATGCCAGTTTGAGTTGATGGCCTTTAAGTTTAACAGCAGTATACTACTAGTTCCCCCTAATCAGTAAGCTTCCGTTCAGAAGCACCCTGATGCCTGCATTTTGCAGATAATGACACTGAAATTATGGTGAAGTCAGTGCTCATTATGTGCACTTTATTGGGGTGGTACCCAATTATAAAGCTTTGGCCTTCAGTAAAATTGAGGTCATTTCCCAGCTGTCATTTTTTTATATGTATCTTGTTTCTGAGTAACAATAGTTGTCAATTACTATAGTTGCACTTGATAAAGCAAACATTGTTAGTATAGAAAGACCTAGCATTGTGGAACCTAAACACTGATTAATTATGAAAGGGGAGAAAGGAAATTATTAACAGTTAAACTTCTTTAACTCTGAAGAGGTTTCTTTCATTATGCTCAACTTGGGTCTTATGATATTGTGATATCACAAAATGTGTTACTACTATGTTTTTGAAAAATCTAAATTTACAGTATCACATTGACCTCATGAGAGAATTAGAAGCAAGTAAGAATACTTTTATGTATGCATATGCTTATTGACTGTCACTTTATCATATGTAATTGAGTTTATGGTCTGTCCCTTTTATCACTTTTTTCATTGGTAGGAGGTATTGTACGAATGACACTGAGCCTGACGGTTATAATTGTGGAGGCAACTGGAAATGTGACATATGGTCTTCCCGTCATGGTGGTGCTGATGACTGCCAAAATAGTTGGGGACTTCTGTATTGAGGTACCTGTTCATTTATTTCAATTATTTTCATAAAACCCTTAAATTGATCTTTGGGTTTGCGTAGAAAAATGAGCTTTGTGGGAAGAAAATTAATTAGTAACTCTGCTTTGAACAAGTCCTGCTCCACTATCATCCCTATACATGGCTGTTAATCAAGCAACATTTGATTTTAAAATTGTCATCTTTGTTAGTAAATTTCTTCCATACCTCTTCCTAGCTCTACTTCATTTTCTTTCTTTAGTATGGCTGTTTGGCCAAGCTTTTAGTCATCTGGCTAAATATCTTATCTGTGTCTCAGTATCATTATTTGTTTTGTGATGGTCCTATTGAGATCTTGGGATATTTTATTATGTTAAAGGCATTATATCACTGTTCTAATTGTTAGCATAGTTTGTTGCGTTTCCCATTTTCTCTGAAATGTGAATTCAGGGACTTAAGGAAACCAGATAGATAGATAAGTTGTCTCATGCTCTGACAGCTAGGATCTGCTAACACCATTTCTTTTCCTGCCTACAGTTAAGTCACAGCTGGAGTACTATATGTATTTCTGGTCATGGAAGGATGTGATTTTATTGGAGAGAATGCAGAAGAGATTCACCAGGATGTTGCCTAAGATGGAGTAGTTTAGCCATGAAAAGAGACTGGATGAACTTGGCTTGTTTTCTTTTGAGAAGAGAGCCTAAAGGGGATTTGATTGAAGTATATAAGTTTGAGGAGCATGGACAAGATGGATGGGAAGCAGCTGTTCCCCTTTGTTGAAGGATCAGTAGCAAGGGGCTGTAATTTCAGATGAAAGGCTGCAAGGTTTAGATTTGAGGAAATCTTTCTTTGCCTGGACGGTGGTGGGGTTCTTGAATGCATTGTCTGGGAGGGTTGTTGATGCAAAATCTTCACTGTTAAAACGTACTTGGATGAGTACTCAATGTCATAACTTTCAAGGCTATGAAACCAAGTGCTGGAAAGTGGGACCAGTGTAGATCTAGAGTATTGTTTTGTCAGTGAAAGCTTGTTGGGCCAAAGAGCCTCTTTTGCACTGTATGATTCTACAATCTGGGACTAAACCAGTCTGTTTTCAACCATGGTATCCTGTTTGACCATATTTGTATCATTCCAGCTTTGCAACTTTGAAAAATTTGCTCTTCTCAGATCACCTGGTTTAAGCCTTCAATTATTCCGTTGTTACTTTTTTTATCCTTACGAGCAAAACAATTCTCCTTGTAGAGGCAATTGAGTGAAATATAATCCATGTCTTCAAAATCTGACTAAATTAGAACTGGTCTTGACTTTTCCCGGTTGAATAAATAGTGATGCAGTATATATGACCACAAATAAGAGAACTTTTTATTTATACTGCTTCAAAGGAATGTTTACCGTTTAAAGATTGGGATATGAACATTTAAAAATTGATGTGATTTATTTTAAACTATAAACACAATAAACACAAACCAATGGAAAAGTATATTCCTCCAGCTCCACACTGTGTTATCTCTGACTCCAGCAAATGCAGTTCTTACTATCTCCCAATGGAAAAGAGTTTCTGTTTTGCAATATAATCTGAGAGCAATCAATCCTTTATTGACTAAATATGTCAAGTGTTGAATTGTACTTGGGGATTAGTTTGGATTCAGTACTGATCCCAGTATTACAAGTGCATGTAAATCAATACCACATTCGGAAATGCCATACCTATCTTAAATTGGTGTCTGTTTTGAGAACAAGAATGTCTCTCTGTTAACAGGATTCACAGCTTAGTCTTTAAGTGCTTGATAAATCACAGCAGCTTAGCTCAGCTTGCTGTACACTTTTTATCATTATAACAACACATTTGGCAATGTCTTGGTCAGTGGTTGGATTTTTTTAAAGTCATACAGCATGGCAACAGACCCTTCAGTCCAACCGGTCCGCGCCAAATATAATCCCAAACTAAACTAGTCACACCTGCCTGCTTCTGACCCATATCCCTCCAAACCTTTCCTATTCATGCACTTACCTAAGTATCTTTTAAAACTTGCAATTGTGCTCACATCCACCACTTCCTCAAGAAGTTGAATCCACATGCGAATCGTACTCTGTGTAAAAAATAAAAAAGTTGCTCCTCGTCTTTTTTTTTAATCTCTCTCTTCTCACCCTAAACATATGCCCCCCCAGTCTTGAAATCCCCCAATCTAGGGAAAAGACACCAACCATTAACCCTGTCTGTACCCCTAATGATTTTATAAACCCCTAAGGTCATCTTCATTTATACATGGGTACAACAAAACATGATTGCAATTGTAAAAACCAGAAGAATTGCGGATGCTCTAAATCAGAAACAAAAACAGAAGTTGCTGGAAAAGCTCAGCAGGTCTGGCAGCATCTGTGAAGAGAAATCAGAGTTATCATTTCGGGTCCTGTGACGACTACTGGGTTCTGAGGAAGGGTCACGGGACCCAAAACGATAACACTGATTTCTCTTCACAGATACTGCCAGACCTGCTGAGCTTTTCCAGCAACTTCTGTTGATGGAAGTTTTATTTGTGAATCAAGAATGATTACTAAATACTAAAAAAAACCTAGTAGATATTTTACAAGTAGCATTTTTACTTAAATTTAGCAAGATGTGTTAGCTAACTAATTCGATCCATCTGACTGCTAAAGCTAGCTTGACAAGTCCATACTAGCTAACCATTTATTATTAATTTTCATTGTATAAAGAGAGGTGCTGGACGGCTTGGAACACAAAGGTGGATAAGTTCCCAGGACCTGATCACGTGTGCCCTAGAACTCTGTGGGAAGCTAGGGAAGTGATTGCTGTGGCCCTTGCTGAGATAGTTGTATCATTGATAGCCACAGGTGAGGTGCTGGAAGACAGATTGGCTAATGTGGTGCCACTATTTAAGAAAAATGGTATGGAAAAGCCACGGAAGTATAAACGGGTAAGCCTGGCCTGGATGGTGGGCAGTTTGTTGGAAGGAATCCTGAGGGACAGGATTCACATGTATTTGGAAACGTAAGGACTGATTAGGGATAGTCGATATGGCTTTGTGCATGGGAAATCATGTCTCACTATCTTGAGTTTTTTTTGAAGAAGTAACCGGATGGATGAGGGCAGAGCAGTGGATGTGATCTATATGGACTTCAGTCATGCTTTTGACAAGTTTCCTCATGACAGATTGGTTAGCAAGGTTAGATCAAATGGAATATGGGGAGAACTCTAGCCATGATCAGAGATATAGATAGAGTAGACACCCAGAGACTTTTTCCTAGGGTGGAGGTAGCTATTACGAGGGGACAGTTTTAAAGTGAAAGGAGGTAGATATCGGGGAGACGTCAGAGGTAGGTTCTTTACTCAGAGAGTGGTAGGGGCATGGAATGCATTGCCGGAGAGGGTAGTGGAATCGGCCTCATTAGGGGCATTTAAGCGACTATTAGATAGGCATACGGATGATAGTATAAGGTAGCGGTGGAGGTTAGATAGACCTTAGCATTAGGGTAAAAGTTCAGCATGACATCGTGGGCCTAAGGGCCTGTACTGTGCTGTACTGTTCTCTGTTCTATGTTCATTTGGATACAGAACTGATTTGAAGGTAGAAGACAGAGGGTGGCAGTGGTGGAGGGATGCTTGTGACCAGTGGTGTGCCATAAGGATCGGTGCTGGGTCCACTGCTTTTCCACATTTGGACGTGAACGTAGGAGGTACGTTTACTAAGTTTGCAGTTGATACCAAAATTGGAGGTATAGTGGACGGCGAAGAAGGTTACCTCCTAATACAAACGGGATCTTGATCAGATGGGCCAGTGGGCTGAAAGGTGGCAGACAGTGTTTGAGAAAAATGTGAGGTGCTGCATTTTGGAAAGGCAAATCCTGGCAGGACTTATACACCTTAATGGTAAGGTCCTGGGGACAGTTGCTGAACAGAGAGACCTTGGAGCGCAGGTTAAAGTTCATTCACTTGAAAATGGAGTCGCAGGTAGATAGGATTGTGAAGAAGGCGTTTGGTATGCTTGCCTTTATTGGTCAATACAGTGAGTATAGGATTTGGGAGGTTATGTTGCAGCTGTGTAGGAAATTGGTTGGGCCACCTTTGGAATACTGCGAGCAATTTTGGTCTCCCTGCTATAGGAAGGAAGTTGTGAAACTTGAAAGGGTTCAGAAAAGATTTACGAGGATATTACCTGGGTTGAAGGGTTTGAAGGAGAGGCTGAATAGGCTGGCAATATTTTCCCTGGAGTGTTGAGGCTGAGGGGTGACCTTACAGAGGTATATAAAATCATGAGGGGTGTGGATACGGTAAATAGATAAGGTCTTTTCCCCAGGGTGGGGGAGTCCAAAATGAGAAGACATAGGTTTAAGGTGAACAGGGAAATATTTAAAAGGCACCTAAGGGGCAACTTTTTCATGCAGAGGGTGACGTATATATGGAATGAGCTGCCAGAGAACATGGTGACGACTGGTACAATTACAACATTTAAAAGGCATCTAGATGGGTACATGAATAGGAAAGGTTTAGAGGGATATGGGCAAAATGCTGGCAAATGGAACTAGATTACTTGGGATATCTGGTCAGCACGGATAAGTTGGACTTAAGGGTCAGCTTCCATGTTATACAGCTCTATGACTGTAAACCAGTATGATAAATGACTATCATTCAATACCTGAAGATTGCTATAAATATTGTAAGGATTTTGAACAAATTTTCTACAGAAGGCATTTAAAAGAACAAAAATACACACTTAGATTGCAGAAGAGATTTACCGGAATAGTACCAAGTATATTCAGTTACATGAGGAAACTGGAAATGAACTCCTTCAAACACAGAAGGTTAAGGAGATTTGATAAAAGTTCTTTTATTTGTTGGGATGTGAGCAATCCCTGATAAGGTGAGCATTTATTGCCCAACCCTAATTGCCGTTGAGCTGAGAATGTGGTCTAGGTGCAACCATAATACTGTTTGGGAAGAAATTCCAGGATCTTGACCCAGAGATGATGCCAGGATGGTGATTGTGGATGATCTTGCAGATGTTAGTTTTTCCATGTGTCTGCTGCCCTTGATCTACCAAGCGAAAGACATCACAAGTTTGTAAGGTACTGTCGAAGGAGCCTTGACAATGCATCTTGGTTGATGATACCCACTGCTACTATTGTCCATTGGGTCAGACTGAATGCTTAAGGTGGGGTGCAGAACAAGCAACCTGCTGTGTCTTGGATACTGTCAAGCTCCTTGAATGTTTGTTGGATTGCATTCATCCCAGCTAGTGGAGAGCATCCATTACGCTCCTGACTTGCACCTGGTACATAGTAAATGGTCTTTCGGAGTTGGGAGCTGCAGCATCTCCAGCCATTTAACTGTTTTTCAAGCCACAGTATTTATATGTCTGGTCCAATTTTAATTGCTGGTCAATGATAATTGCCAGGATGATGTTAGTTAGGGATTCAGCAAAGGTGAGACCAAAGTCATTGAACATCAAGAGAGATGGTAATACCCGCTCTTGTTGGAGATGTGTGGCACAGATGTTACTTGCTAATTATCAGTCCAGGCCTTTAGCACAGAGAGATTGTAAATGGTGCAGAACACTCAGCAGATATTTTTAATCAACCTGTTCAGAGACATGATTACAGATCTCTGGAGCAGATGCTCCAGGCTTCATGGTCTAGAGATGGGGACACTACCACTGCACCACAACAGCCCCAAGCACTGCAATCATCAGAGAGTATCTGCATTTCTGACCTGATTATCTTTTGGGAGAGTAAGTAAGGCAAAAATATTTCCAGTGACCTGTCAAATGGTTTTTCATTTGCATTCCAATAAGTAATTTGGTTAAAGTAAAATTACATCCTTCAGTTCACAAGGAATTTTGTTGCCACCATTGGCAAAACTCTCCTAGTTGGATAGTGGGTTGCACAGGCATACTCCAAACCTTAAGACTCCGAGACCACTTGCGAGAGTCACCAACTGAAAAACAACAGGATCGTAAAATCATTCTGTGCCTGTTTTTAAAGACGTGATGTGGAGGTGCCGGTGTTGGATGGGCTGCACAAAATCAGAAATGACATAACCAGGTTATAGTCCAACAAGTTTATGTGAAATTAGAAGTTTTTGTAGCGCTGCTCCTTCATCAGTGTTCCGAAAGCTTGTGATTTCAAGTAAACTTTTTGGACTGTAACCTGGTGTTGTGTCACTTCTGACTTTGTTTTTAAAGCATTTCTTCATGGAGCTTTTTGTTCAATTGTTTCAAAAGAACACATAGAAAAAAGACTGACTTTCATTTGTCAGACTTTGGGGAGTCCCAATGCCCAGTGTTAGATTGGAACTTTCTTGTCTAACTTTTCTTGGGTAGCCATTCAGGTAAGTACATATGAATGGTCTGAAGTCTATAAACTTTTAATTCAGGTCAGAGACTTTGGGATCCTTAAATAAACACAATAATTTTTGTGTTAAGCAAGTATCAGAAGGCTTAGAATTATAAGCTTGCTTCAGTTTCCTAATTATTGCACCATGATTTTCCATTTAACTTTTATAATTAGTTAAGTTGTACATTGTTGCTGCTTGTGGGAATGATTGAACTTTGAAATGCAATGGAAAGTGGCTGTGGTCAAACTATTGAATATTTTCAAGAACGAGTTAGTGTTCTAGGGGCTCAAAGGCTAAAAGGATATGGAGAAAAATCGGAAACAAGTTACTGAGTTGAATGATCAGCCATGATCATGTTAAATGGTGGAGTAGGCTCAAAGGGCCAAATAGCCGTTGACTATTTTTTTTAAGTTTCTATTAAATTTAGTCAGTAGTTTCTCTTCTCTGCTTTTTTTTTTGGAAACTTGGTTGCTGATTTATTGTTGAATCCATTGACGTTGGGTTTACTGCTGTTTAAATAAAGATTTTTCATTTTTTATACTTTAAGACACACATTTGAAGAACTCATTCCCTGTTACTAAGGTCTTTGCTGAAGATGCACTAAAGTAGTAAAATAATGGAAGACTGAACAAACAAAAGTCACATTTGCCCATTCTCTTCAATGCCTTGGGGATTAAAGGTTGCAAAAGATTACCTTTTTGAAGTATGTGTTGGGGTCTGTGGTCAACTGTGGAGGGGTGCAATGATCAATATCCTTTAGTAACATATTCAGTCATTATTGATTAATCTAAATTTGTGCTAGATCAATATGAAGCAGAATATAGGAGTACAAAAGTCTTAAATTTTAATAGGAAATTGTTTTTGCTTTTAGGGACTGTATGACATTCATATTAAGCTGCAAAGTGTACCATTCCTTGGCTGGGAACCTCCTGAAAAATCTCATGCTTTAACTGCACGGTAAGAACTGTAATTATGTTCAGTATAGTTGATATTTCTCCTGTGTTGTAAATTAAGAGACATGCCAATTGATTATGGTTTTATAATGACAACCCCCCGCTGCTCTTCATTTCAAACCTACTTCCTCTTGCCAGTTTTGGATTACATCACATTGGTGGGGTAACATGAAATTCCTATATTCAGAAGAACATTTTTTCCAAATTCCTGCTATTGAAATGACAGGAGCAACTAATTGTGATGTAGTTTTTGAAAATGCAATTTTTAAATAAAAAGGCAGGCATGCTCTTTGTTTTGTTGTTAATGGTTTTGTCATGTCAAGAATCTACCATGTGGTCAAGCTGAGTTCTGTTAATATGACTCTGTCCTGACCCTGAAGTACAGCTGCTGCAAATCTGGTTTTGTTCCATATTCATTCCTACTCTGAATTTGAAAATATGTTGGCAAAATAAAATTTAATTTAAATCTCAAATCAAACAGATTTTGCAAATTTAATAATTATTCACAAATCCAAGCTCCCATTTTGTTTGCGCACATTGTGTTTTGCACATTAGTTTTTTTCTGTGTCATTATAAGTATCTGATTTGTAGGCACGTACTTTCTGTGGATGTGGGGTGAGTAAGAGGGTTTGTGGAAGAATATACTTGGCTTTTGGCTGGCTGGGATATGATGCAATATCATCAAATGTAATAATACTTAGGTAACTATTTGGATGCATGATTTGATTTCACGAATCTACAGTATAACTTATTATAGAGCTTTTCAAAGTTTTATTACTTGGCACATTTTGTTTTGCTGTTAAGATTGTTATTGTATCCCAATTTAGGGTTACAAAACTGAACGCATTTTATCTTTCACATTAAATAAGCATCTAAATCTATTTGATGTTTATGAAAATTGTATTTTGCATTTTACAACACAATGGAAATACCATCCCTATATCACACATATCTTGGTTGGATAACATCTGGGTATCTGAACAAAAATTCAACCCTGACCAATCAGATTCTAACCTGCCTTGTTTATAGAGTAAATAAAGCTTGACCATTAACTGTCAATCATCTCTAACAGGTTCATTCTCTATTGCAAAAGTCCCTCTTAACAGACTCCACTTGCCAAACAATCAATACTCCCCTTATACAGGATAAATGATTTTTCCTTTTACGTTTTTATTTCTTGCAGTTTGCCCTGATGAGTACAAGGCAAAAGCTTTCACATTTTTTTTTCTTCAGTGATACTCGTGTTCTCTGTTACCAAACAATCACATATCCACTTCTTATAGGGAAAACCTAGGAAATTCAGCAGTAAATTTTTTGCTTATGAATTCCATTAAAACTGCTTCAACTAAATAACATGCTTGTTAAGATACAAAATGCTTTAGAAAATCTCTTGGCTAACTCAATGCACGAAGTGAAGGAGCAGCATGATTTCAGTGCATAATATGGCTGCAGTTCATTATTACTTAGAAGAGCAGCATGGATGAGTTACAATGTTTGTCTCGGTTGTAATATGTCTGCCAGAGTTAGAGTACTGCTCTGTGCTTATTATACACAATACTTAAATTAATCCCAGTAGATAAGATTAAATCTGAAATGCTGTTCAATTTTTGTTACAATTCCATCCTTGCTAATGAGGAAAGGGTGACTATAAATCTGTTTTGGAGCAAAACTGATTGCTGTATCCTTTACATTAAAGCTATGGTGCACATAGAGAAGAATTATTACCAAGGCCACTTGGTTTGGATTTTATGGAAAAATCTGACCATAAGGTACAATTTCTCAAAACGTCAATAAAAATCTGAAATCTCATGTACCTGACGTGGAATTTAGTTTCATCGGTCGCATAACACACAACACATACAATGCTGGCCTAGTTGAAAGCACACAAATAAAGAAATTGTATTCCTGAATCTCTCTGAATAGCAAAGAGTAGTGAAGCCCAAAGGAGGCTATTTGGCCCATGACGTCGTCTTCGCTTTTTGGTAAAGTTATCTAACTCGTCACACTCCTATGTTCTATCCTGATATTCCTGCAATTATTTCCTCCATGTACATATCCAACTCTCTTTTTGAAGGCTGCTATCGAATCAATTGTGCAGTACATACCAAATCCTAACCATGTTGTGTCAACAAGTTATTTTTGTCAGGACATGGCTAGTTCTTTTGCCAATCATTTTAAATCATTGTATGTTGGCTACCATCTCCTCAACAGTAAATCTGCTGCTTAAAACTTGCATTAAAACTGCTTAACCAGCTAAATAACTAGCTAGAGCCAAAATACTGCAGAAAATGCAATAGCTGACTTCTAGATTTGCTCAGTTTCTTTTGTTTACTCCATTTAAACTTTTCATGAATTGTAAGTAGAGTGCTTTGCGTTCTTGTGGAGCTGGAGGAACACAGCAGGCCAGGCAGCATCAGAGGAGCAGGAAAATTGAAGAAGGGTCCCAACCCGAAACATCAGCTTTCCTGCTCCTCTGATGCTGCCTGGCCTGCTGTGTACACTGTGTTACCTCCGACTCCAGCATCTGCAGTTCTTACTATCTGTTTGCATTCTTGATTGTGTTTCTATCAGAGAACTATTTTTGCCCCGAATTAAACACATTTTAAGAAAATTATGAATATCAATTTTTCACTTGAATTCAAATTATTTCTTTATTTCAGTTTTGTTATGCACTGTAAAGTTGTGATCTCTAGCACAGGAGAGAAATTAGTTTGTTGCATTTTTGTGCATGTATTAAGGCATGTTGTGTAGATGAAGATAATATGGTCAAAGTATATTTTAAAAACAAATACTTTGTTTCAATTTTAGTGAAGTAATGAGTTACCCAGTAACTTGTTTCAAAAAACTTGAGAAGGTTGGACGCATAGTGGATATTCTGAGTGACACATCAGCTAATCATAATGGATTTCCAGTGGTAGATGAGAATCATGAGGTATGTTTTTAACTAGAGATTTGGGTGGTTAATATCCATAGAGTAGAATTTACGATGTTGACCATTAATTCTAAAATGTTTAACTAGTGGTTTTATTTTGTCATGTTCCATTAACTCAGTGCAGTCAAATTGAGATTAGTTTGACGAAATTGTTCAAAACACGCAGACCTGCCTGGAGCTTATGCAGTTCCTTACATGCAGTGATCTCCACAATGATTGATTGCATTTTACTCACTGTTTAGCATGATAGTTTTTATTTTTTTGCACACAAGAAGAACCTAAGTACAATGGAACAGAAACTCTTTCAGTTTTGAGAGATATGGGAGCGTCTGATGTCAAATTTTTGTGTTTCTTTTTCCTGTGACTCCACAAAGTTTCTTCATCAGTTTTCTTACATTTCCCTTGCCCTTTCTCAGTAGAAATTATTTCCAGTTGAAGTATGATTGAGGCATCAAGTGGCTTCCCCTAATCCCGAGTGCCTTATCCATATATCTTTGCAAGCACTGGCAAATGAGTATTGGAAGCCATTTTTGATTTGAGGACACCAAAAGTTGAGTTGGATATTGTGTTGTAGATTATCCATCTACATTGGTACACAAGTCTATGCTTTGTTTCCCCCATCTCTTTCATCCATGGCTGCTGAGGCAAGTTGTGTTCTTCATTGTTGTTTAGTTGAGTGTACTTGTCTCAGCAAAAGCTAGAGCTCAAACTGAACTCTGTTCTGCTCTTTTGACCCAAAGTGCAAAATATTTAACCTGCTTGAGCCACCAGAAGAGTCCTCCTTTAAGCTGTGATTGACTGGAAGCTATCTATAATCCATCTTTATTAATTATTTTAAACGCATCATAAATATTTAAAATCAACTGCACTTTCTTCCTCTTTTTTGCTTTGTACTCCAAACCTTTTATAATATTCTTAGTTAAAAGAACAGCATTCAGCTAAACGCATGTTTTGAGAGAGATTTCAGGGATACTGAATGGAGTAACTAGTATAATTGTTTGACCTTTTCCCTTTCCTCCTCTGAGCAAAAGGTATTTGATTTGGTTTGGTGTCTTAGTTAAAAATAACAATTCACTTCACTTACCCGTGAATCAAAGTAAGATCAACTATTCCAGGGTACAATCTGTTGACGTAGCAAATGTTACTGAATCACTTGGGGTTTTTGGTATTCTGTTAACTTTGTTTACAGTTCACGGGGCATCTGGATATTCAATTCAGAGAATTGAAAAATTTGGAATGGAAAATGTGTTGCACCCCAGGGTCTGATTGACTCACTGACTACTTTTGTTACTCCACTTTCTCTCATTTTACTTAATTCTGTCCATATACAGTCAGCTGTAGTGCAGCTTAATACTTTTATGTTTTACTTCTAATTTTGCAACTATATTTTCTGAACCTTTGTTCATTCTACCAAAATAGAATATTCCAGACTAAATTTGGCATTGTTTTCATTAAACTTTATTAGACTAATTTCTTCTTTTAAGCCATAACAAAATTGGACAGCAAACTAAAGTATCTGGTTGAGTATATAATTTCTGTTTGTGATGCAGTAATTATAGTTTCCTGTCATAACTATATAATTATTAAATGCCTTTTATTTTTCAGCCTGATGGTGATAACGTTGGAAGACTATGTGGCTTAATATTACGATCACAGTTAATTGTCCTTCTGAAACACAAGGTAATCTTTCAAATAGAGAGGAAAAGACAAATATTGCTAACCTGAAATAAAAATGAAGTGCTGGATATATACAGATCTATCAAGATTGCTGAAGAGAAAATCGTTGAGTATGGTGCATTTTGTTTTAAGTCGTACAATGTACTTGTGTTTCAAAAGTGTATATTTCTGAATTAAATATGCAGCATTGTATTAATTGTGCAATGCTTAGATAACTGATTTTGAAGAAAGCATAATCTTTTTTTTATTTGAACAGGAGGACTGAAGTTGTTGTCAACTTCCATGAAAGTTTTCCCGCTGTTTTTATGATGCGGTGCACTATGCACGTAGACTATAACAAATTATTTATTTTAGAATGAATTTTAAATTTTGAGGTGAACAAAAAAGCCAAATGCCAGCCACCTGAATCCATCAAAATACTAAAATTAAGGCCCTTACAATGCTGTGTGTTAGAATTCATGCAAGTCCGATCAGCTAATTAATTTTTGCTCAGCATGGACTAGTTTCTCTCTGCTGTATGTTCTATGAGAGAGTTGAGATAGAACATCTGAAAGGCTTATTGAAATGTTTAAATGCATTTCTTTTCATATGTCAGCCATTTATCCAAGAGAGATGCATATTGATATCACTTGTTTAACACACACCTCGGTTACTCAAATGTACTTCGTCTGAATGAATGAAGAAAATTGTGCATAATGATGTTTTGGCATAAACCAGCCCAAACAATTTATGCACAAAAATGATCAGAACAACAGTAGTTATACTGAAACGTTTTGGGAAATTCTGGGCATCCAGTTTTAAGATAAAATTATTTTCTTCCAATTCCTTTCTTAATTTTGAAGGGAGCAAATTATTGGTGACACAAATGTTTCAGCATTTATTTTTGAAAACAAATTTTCTCTCTGTTCAAATTGTTTTTATTATTTCAGGTTTTTGTGGAAAGGGCAAGCTCAAACCTCACGCAGAAGAAACTTCAACTTAAAGACTTCAGAGATGCTTACCCGCGATTCCCACCAATCCAGTCTATTCATGTATCACAAGATGAGCGAAATTGTACAATGGACTTGACCGAATTCATGAACCCAACTCCTTATAGTGTCCCTGGGGTAAAGTGATTTGAAATAGTGTTGTCTGGTTGATCAGTCAATGTATACGTTCAATTTTTTTTATAGTTTTAATAATTTTGATGTTATTTTAAAGTTGGCATACATACAATGTTTGGCAAATGAGAGTAATGGAGCAAATTAAATTCAGCTTTTGCGTTATGGCAAATACAAGCATAGCAGAATGGAAAAAGGAGGAGTAGGAGAGCATTCAGTCCCTTGAGACTACCCCACCATTCAATAAAATGATGGCTGGGTCTGTGTGTTTCACATTCCCATGTATCCCCAATAACGGAAGATCCTTGTTAAGGAAGGAAATCAATCCACCTCTGCTTTAAATATTTAGTGATCCTGCCTCCTCCACCTTCTGAGACAAAGGTCCAAAGTTACATGAGAAATAATTTTTCCTCAACTCTGATCTAAAAGGGCTACCTCTAATTTTAAAACAGGGCCACAAGAGAAAACATTCATTCCAC
This sequence comes from Rhincodon typus, assembly GCF_021869965.1. NCBI lineage: Eukaryota > Metazoa > Chordata > Chondrichthyes > Orectolobiformes > Rhincodontidae > Rhincodon > Rhincodon typus. The sequence continues at coordinate 33,079,221 of NC_063352.1, forward strand.
ATCTGTTTTGTCAAGACCCTTCAGGATTTTATAACCTTCAGTCAAGTTACTTCTCCCTCTTCTAAACTCCATTGGAAACGAGACCAGGCCAGTCTGTCCAACCTGTCCTCAAAAGACAAGTCACTTATTCTAAGTATCAATTTAGTGAGCTTCCCCTGAACAGCCCCAAGTGCATTGACATTCTTCCTTAAATAAAGAGGCCAGTTACTTTTAGATTAATTGGAAGTCTTTTCACATTAAATACTTTATGAAAATACACTAGGTTATAACATTAAAGGATTTTGAGTATGTGTAGGACCATAGTTGAAAAATAAATAATGGAAGGAAAATGTCCTTTTTTTAAAAGAAACAAAACACTCTGATAAACAATAAAGAAAAAGTGCAAGAATCCTGGCGGTGGTACTAAAAATAGACAAAATAATAGTTAAGTAGATCTGCTGATTAGGTTATATCTACTGAATATACATGAAGGAGTCAAACACCAACTTCAGACATAAAAACAAAATGCTGGAGAAACTCAACATGTCTGGCAGCGGAGAAACATCATTAACACTTTGAGCTCAAACACTCTTTCTTAGAACTCTTAGAGATTTTGGACTCAAACTCTGTTTCTCTCTCCACAGATGCTGCCAAACCTGCTAACTTACATTCAAATTTGTACTCTCAATCCTTTTCTTCTATCGGCTGTTTATCATTTCCCATTTTAATGTTTTTCTTTCTTGCTTTGCTCTACGCCTTGATTTACCATATCTTCCCAGATGTTGTCCCTTGCATAACTTCCCTTCCGGAAGAATCAGAACCCATTTGCCGTACACTGTTCTTTGAGCCAAGTAATCTTGCCATCATTTTTGAATTAGGATAAGTAGCTGCAGGCAGGTCCAAGTTTTTTTTGTTTAAATTTTCAAATCGATTATTTGCTTTTTTTTAAAGGAGGCATCTCTTCCTAGAGTCTTTAGATTGTTTCGTGCTCTTGGCTTGAGGCATGTCGTGATATGTGATGGCTCTAATGGGGTGAGTAATTTAAAAGAAAAATTATGGAAAGTGTCTGTTTTAGGGATTTTTGAATATTCTTCTGCAGAAAATATGTGAAAAAAATTGAATTTAAATATTTTTAAACAAAATGGCTTAATATAAATTTACTAAAGAAGAAAGTACTGAGCTTAAAATTAATTAATATTGGAATTCATGTTGATTTCAAAGATTGGCTTATAAATAATTAGCTATCCTGTCTCTCACTTATTTTATTTGGAATCTATCTGCAATGGGTCTTTGCCAGAACTATGTTTTATGGCTCTAAACAGAAGGAGATACTTGGGGGAAAACAAACAGTGAAAGCAAGTAGCAAAGTGCAGATAAGGCTGTGAAAGCATAAACTATTATAAATGGAAAGCTGTGAGCATGTCATTTGGTAGACTGAGGAGGCACATGTAAGAGTATAGGAGAGTTTTATTTCAGCCAAGTGAGAAAATATAGAATATGTAATACTTTGTCAAGCAGTGAATTTTCTACTCTTAAGACCCACGGCTTGTCAAAGTGTTAGACGTTCTATATTTTATATCATTTATGGAAGCAAACTACCATTTGAGTGAAGAGAATTTGATCTAACTCTTCTCTTGCCATAGAGCCAATAGACTGAACAGGACAGAAGGAAACCATTCAGCATATCTCTCTGGAGCGATCCAGTCGTCCCCATCTCCAAACTTTATCTTCATAGTCCAGAAAGTGTTTCTCCCGAGTGCCTATCCAGTTGCCTTTTGAAATTAATGTTTCCACTTCTGCTACCCTTGTAGGCGGGGAATTTAAGTCACGACCACTTGTCATGAACTTCTTTCTCAAATCTCCTCTCTCCACCCAGAAGACTGATGCAGCTGTATCAGACCATTTGGCCCATTGAGTCTGCTCCAATGTTTAATCATGGCTGATATGTTTCTCAGCCCCCTTTCTCCTGCTTTCTCCCCGTAAAATTTGATCCCTTTACTAGTAAGAACTTATCTGTCTCAATGACTTGGCCTCCACAGCCTTTTTGCAGCAACGAATTCCACAGATTCACCATGTCCGGCTGAAGAAATTCCTCCTCGTCTCAGTTCTAAAGGGTTGTCTCTTCACTCTGAGGCTGTGCCCTCAGGTCCTAGTCTCTTCTACTACTGAAGACAACATCTCCATGTCAACTCTGCCCAGGCCTCTCAGTATTCAGTAAGTTTCAATGAGCTCCCCTCATCCTTCTGAACTCTATTGAGTACAGACCCAGAGTCCTCAAATGCTCCTCATATGACAAGTCCTTCATTCCTGGCATAGCTGTTGTAAACCTACTCTGGACCCTCCTCCAAGGCCAGCTCGTCCTTCATTAAATATGGGCCAGAAACTGCTCACAGTATTCCAAATGTGATCAGACCAGACTCTTGTACCCGTCCCACAACCCATTGCATCTCCTGCCCAGAAATGCCAAGAAATAAAGCACCTTATCAATTCACATTAAGGCCCTTTTCGCCAAATGTTTTCAATTTGCATCTAAAATATTAAAGCATCACATAGGTAAAAACACTAATATGCAGTTCTGGTCACAAGCTGGTTAATAATATTACACCTCACATTCTAAATTTTATAAGTAGCCGTTAGATTTTGGGAAATAGGAGAATGCCCTAAACTCGAGCAGCCCTGAAGCTTATGAGAGTGATGAGCATTGGAGCACATGTGGATTTGTCTAGGGTGTGAACTACAATTATCAGGGAAGAAAGTAATGATTCCTTAGGAACCTGGAGTTTGCTAAACAATTTTGTAAAATATCTTTTGTAAAAGCTGCTTATAATATCTAATTGAATTTAATTGAAGGACTTGAGATAAACTTTGTGACAGAAATCCAGCTATTTTAACTTTAATTAAATCAAACTTAGTGTAGAACAGCCATGATTTAATACCAATAATTTATCATTTTTCTTGTAGGTAATTGGAATTGTTACCAGAAAAGATCTTGCCCGATATCGTTTGCATAAAGGGCAGCTCGAGGAACTTGAAATGGCACATACGTGATTTCATCTTGTGCCTTTGTTCAGAAATGGAGATGCACTGGTGTTTTAACGTTTTATAATTCTGGTTAAAACATTTTATTCAGTCAGCATTTTGTTGCACTTCACGTAAATGGAACCTTGTGCACCAGGATATTTTCTGGAGGGTTGCCATATTGTGCCAGAATTAACTTGTTTGCACTGTAACTTGGTAAAAGTTAAAATTGTATGGTGTTATATTAATATATGTTTTAAGCTGAACAGACAAATGCCTTGCACAGTTTCCTGCTATTCTGTCTGGATCATGGTACGTGGAAAGAATAATGCAAATACAATTTTGAAGCTGCTCCCACATGGTTAGTCGAACCAGAATCTGAACTCTACTTCAAGAAATTGTGCTATTCTGACTGTGATGTTTAGGAAGGGTTGTGAATTGGGGGAAGCATCCAGGGTATTTTACAAATATGCAAGTTCAAGTTGATCTCTTCATTAACAATTCACTATGCCTGAGTGAGCATAATAAGATGCTGCTGTAGCTGCAGGTTTCAGTATGGTATCTCTGAAGTCAGCTAATTAGTAATATAGTACTGACTGTCTTGCCAGAGGTCAGCTACAGGGGAGCTCTAAGCATAGAGCAAAGCTTTCCTGTCTGCTGATTTCTAATGTTCAACCATAAATAGGAAAACCTGCTATCTCCAAACGTGAAAGTATGAAATTGGTATCTCCCCAAGACATTTAATAATAAGATATGACATATTTAAATGTGCCTTTGCATGAAGGTGGAGTTGTACTGCAGTCAGTGGAAGACTAAATTCTGGCAGAAGGGTCGTAGTGCTTAGTTTCTTTGTTCCTGAGGTATACTGTCCTTTTTACATTGGTAGGCCCCTGAGATTGCTTTGCATTCACACAGGTGGTTATATAGTTCCAATCATGAAACTGAGTGCAATGTAATTTCTGTACACTTTGTTAATTAGGTACTATTTGCATAAGAATATCTCTCTTTAATTTATTCAATCAGCTTTTTAAAAAAAGAGAGGTAACAGGAATGATTTTTTTTAAAAAAAGAATTTTGACTTCTGTACCAGAACATAAATTGGCTAACAATAAAGTGAGATTTGATTGAGGGTTTTCAGTATTTTAGTGTTGTATTGTTCTTCCATAAGTTCTGATCATAAAATGCTGATATGCACATGTTGCTTTTATTTTAGATCATTAAGTTTCTCTCATTTTTTGCATTATATTAGTGAACAACAATAGCTGGACTTCAAGCTACAGATGTCAGTAACACTGGAGGGGCAACTAAAATTCTAAATAGTGCTTCAAGTAAACAATTGAGTTTTAACAAAATGGCATTTGGATAGCTAATAAGTTTTTATTGCTTAGGTAGTGACTTGTATGTCATCATTAATTTAAGTTCTATTTCATAATCTTAATGTCTGAACCATTAATATAATAACAAATGAATAAATATAAAGGTAAAACTGTACAACAGACAAAATTTTAGACTTAGAACAATGGACTTTTTTTTGACTAAAGTTTTAAAGTAACATTGAGCTCATGCAAGTATGACTTTTATTTTCTGTTGGGGGAAACAAGTTTGCCTAGCTTGAATATTTCCCTTTTAAAATTGTTCACATTCATGAACTTAAAAATTCAAATTTTGATACATTCCTTTTGGTTTCCCAAATCAAAGATGGATAGTCAGCTGCAGAGATAATGCTCTTATTCTTGTACAAAGTGTCTTCGCTCCAACCTCGGAAGGGCATTTCTTCCCCTAGCTTAATAATGTGATAGTTCATCCTCCAAGCCAGCCGCCAACCTTATGACTTCTGGGTGAAATTACCAAATCTTGGATATCCTGCAGACTCTGGGTTTAGATTACCAAGAGTCCTTCTATAGCTGTAACACCAATAGACATCAGAAATACTGACCATATGAATTTGTTTCAAACTCAGATCTAAGAAGAGAAAGGCAATGATCAAATTCCTCTTAGTTTTTCAAGGATGATTTTCATGCCCAATATCTTGTCAACAGGTCCATCATTACTTAACTAAAAGTTCTTTCAGGATTGACGCCATCCTTTTTGTTTTTTTTTGTTGAAAGGAATGACCAGCATCTTGTAATTGTGTTACATCTGAAAATGCTTGATGATGTATATGCAAAGTTCAGCTGCGATCTGATTAAAGCATATTGAACTTTTATGAAAAGGATAGAAAAGAGGTTAAAGTTCTTTTTGTGGTTGTATTCACCTGCATGAAACAGAAAAAATCTTGCAATTACAGATTACAATTTGTTACTGTGGAATATGAATCTGACCATGAATGTGTTGTTGGAGTGCTTACCACTGATAAACACATTTGAGATAAAAATGTTAAGACCTATTTATTACAATGAGGTCTGACCACTTGTTCAACTGTCTCTGTAGTTTCTTCCTTGATCATGTCAGTTTTCTATGCAAACCTCTCCATGGTAAGCTCATCTCACCTATATGTTTGTTGAATTCATTCACACTACGTACTGGAGTGCAGTTTCTTTTTTGGGTGCAAAACTGTTTCAAAGTTAGCTCGTTTTGAGAAAATATTTCACCGTCCAAATATCTGAACTAATCTATTTGCGTATTGCTGAACATAAAATCTGCTGAAAGTCAGAACATAATCATGAAAAAATCTTTAAAAAAGAACTTTTAAGGCCATTATTCTTGGAGTTTCATAACAAGTGTCCCGTCGTGGATTACAGTGACTTTTCTCACCTCATTCATTATGCAGCCTGCATCTCTGGCATCCTTCCCATGCAATCACGCAACAGGAGAGACAAAATTCCCACTGATGCTGAGATGTTTCAGTATACCAACCTTTGGTGCCATATTTAAAGCCAAGCTGCAGACTATTTCAGATGCTGCAAGCCAGGAGTTGGCTCACACACAATCCTCTTAGTAAACTGAAACATCTCATTAAAGGGAGGTTGGCACCCTGGGGATTCTGATGGATAGTGAGGTTGAGAGGGAGGGCTATCCCCTACCTGTCAGACAACTCAATAGGCCAAGGCACCAAAGGCAGCTGGCTTGCCCATGGTGATTGTGGTCAGCACTGTATCCAGGGTCATATGGAATGCACAGGTCTGCAGGGAAAAAGTGCTCTGTGCTCCAAAAGGGTAAGTGCCACCACCTTCTCTTCATATCTCACACTTTCTCTAACTCTGCCATTGCACCTCCTGAACTGCATTTCTCAACATTACATGCAGCATTTCCAATTAGGAGCCCTCATCCATCCCATCCTCCACAACTACTAATCCTTCCTGCCCTCTGTAGATTACACAGCTTTTTTTTTTTATAGCCAGGGACTAGCAGCCTGCAAGTACTTCAGAGTGCTAAGAAATGAAAACAAAAGCCATAAGATGCATCTTCTGTAGATGCATTTGTTTGTCTTTGTGTGCAAAGTGCCTTGACAGGAGCGCATTTCTGAGCTTTGAAGTGAAGCTCTGAGGGGATGAAGCAGATTGAGGTGAGATGAGCTAGTAACGAGATACAAATGCATGGAAATAAGGAAATTGCCGGCAGTTATTGAAATTCAGAACTCTGTGTTGAAGCCTTAATGGAAAAATTCAAACTTTTTAAATCCTCAATGTTGAGATTTAAAATCTTGCCATATTTTCCCATATTTCTCGCCATTGCCCTCACTGCTTAAGGGCTGGGAACATTGGTATGGTTTGATTAATGGAGCTAACTTACTAAAGATGAGCATTTTTAATCGTTGTCCATAGACTGATTTAATATAGTGCAAAATAACAAATAAATTTCATTAATTTGATGTCACTTCCTTTTCTAAATAAAATAAACTTAGCTTTTGAAACATAGCTATAATGTGAGGAGACAAATTGAACACTTTAAATTTTATTGGGATTAATTCAGTTTGTAGTTGTGGCATGTTTCGTAGATGGGACCAAAATCTAGAGTGATGTTTTTTGAATGAGTGCAAAAGATCATGAAAGCCAAATTTATTCTGGATTTAATTTGTACTTAAAATTCAGTGATATTTTGCACTGGTTTGGCAAACTTCTGGCACATTGTACGAATAAAGTGAAACTACTAAGAAGATATGCTGCTCAGCCTTTTGTTTTAGGCCCATTACAAACTGACATTTCAAATTGACTTCCTTTCCTTGGGGATTTTGCTGCACCTTCCAGAATCTATCCTTTCCCATATCAAAATCCCACTCAAGATTCACTAATTTTCCCTTTTATGCATCTCTGATTTTAAGCGTTCCAGCATTGGTGGTCATATCTTCCACTGTCAGAACCCCAAGCTCTGGAATTCTCTCCCTGAATCTCTCCACCCTCAATTTATCCCCTCTCTAAAGTTCATGTATTTTTGTTTTTATAATTGTACACGAATGGGGAAAAAAAAACTTCTGTAAAAAGAATGTATAGTAGAGAATAGCTGTACTTTATAAAAACAAGTAGTTTGATACTTCCTGTAAATGTTTACAGGAAATTTTACAGTAATAACAGATTTGCAGATGAGCTGGAGCCAGGGATTATGTACAAACTGATTCATTCGACAAAGTAGCTAATTGGCCTATGGACTCGTGACCAGTTATTGATGCAAAGGCCTTCTGCTTGTCAACAACTGTGTTTAGCATCTAGGTGACTGAAAAGCTTGAGGCTGTGAACAAGATAGTGAGAAGAAGTTTGATCTCTGCGAGCACCAGAAATCTCCTTATTCTTTGCAGGACAAAACCCTAAGTCTGAAGAAAACCAGTTTACTTTTCCTTTGGTTGCTATAAGCTCTGACTTCTAAATAAGTATGAGTCTGTCACCCTGTGCCTCTACAAACAAGTGGAAGCATCCAAAGAAGGAAGATCAAGAAGCAGCATTCTGATCAGCATAAGAATCTCAGCAAATCCTGTGAAAAGGGATCACAGATTGGCAAGGCAGTTCATTCTCTTCCCCAGTTACAGTGTTTTCTGTGTTTGTCTGTATTTGCTTGTAAGGGGCATTTGTAAGGGACTAGAGTTTTAACTAGTACAGTTATATGCCACTGGGTCATACTGTTTATTGGTAGCTAGAATCTGTATGTAATAAATAATCGTTTTGTTAATTACAGAAACCATATCTGTGCTTTGTCAACCTGGGTCTGAATGTTAGGAACATTAGGGATTCTGCAAACTTTTTTTACAATCTTTAACTTCTGTGATGACTTCAGGAATAGTGGTACCTGTTTTCTAGCTTGCTAACACTCTCCTTTTTAAGATGCTCCTTAAAATCCCCCTTTCTGATTAATCTTTTGTTCACTTACCCTAATGTCTGTCTAAGTAGCTTCAAATCCCATTTTACGTCTCCTGTAAAGCATCCTGGAATATTTTATATTTAAAAGGTACAACATAAATACAAGTTGGTGTTGTAACAAAGGTTGGAATGACATTACTGTGACTGGTACATTTTTTTGCCCTGATCCTGTCTGCAACTTTGTGTTGATCCTACCGAGCACTTCCAGTGCCTTTCGTTTGTTGCCTAGCTCCTTGGGCTACCGCTGCTATCTATATTAGTAATCAGCGTGTATCTAGCAAAACATATTTCTTCTCCCCTCCCCTATTATCTTGGGTGACCTCTAAGAATGCATTGGAAGCCTCTTCTTTTCCTTATCTACATGTTGCCATGAGGAATATCATTACTTATGCAGATGTTGACTTCACATCTATGTCATAGAACCTTTCAGCTATCCAATCATAGATAGTAGGAACTGCAGATGCTGGAGAATCCGAGACGACAAGGTGCAGGGCTGGATGAACACAGCAGGCCAAGCAGCATCATAGGAGCAGAGAGGC
>NC_063352.1:33088444-33196055 GCF_021869965.1 Rhincodon typus
GCCTCTCTGCTCCTATGATGCTGCTTGGCCTGCTGTGTTCATCCAGCTCTGCACCTTGTTGTCTCAGCTATCCAATCATTCCCACTCCTTGTCTTTTCCCCAACCCTGTACATTTAAACATCGTGCATGGTTTCCTTAGACGGTTATTATTGACCCTGCAGTGCTCATTCCAAACTGAAACTTGCTTTGAAAAATAATTTTTCCTCCTCTCCATGTTTCTTTTACCAATGATCTTCAATAGTAGACTTTTCTGTGGAAGCAGTTTCTCCTTATTTAAGTCATCAAAACTTGAACACCTAATAAGGACCCATACCAGTCATAAATTAGCTTAATCGTAGCATCTTCCAGCTTCTGAGGTCCCTTAAGTCTGATATTGTTCTGCCAGCTCTGTATATCCTCTCCAAAGTTTGATTCATTATCTTATACAAATCTCTCACACACAACCAACTTTTGAGCCTCAAAGTGGACTCTCATATCACTGAGCTATGATCATATTTAATGGCAGAGCAGACTCATGTAATGTTACTCCTATTTCTTAAAACCTCCTGAGAAACATTCAGGATAAGAGCATGAGTAAACCATTTGACCCATCAAGCTCACTTCACAATTCAACATGATCAGTGCTGAGATAGAGGATCAGCCATGTACTCCTACTCTCTTCCCATCTCCTTGACACATTAACTTCTGAAACATGTATTTTTTTAAAAAATATATTCATTGAGTAGGTCTTCATGGTCTGCTGTGGTTGAAATTCACCACTCTTGAGTGAAGTAATTTCTCCTTATCTCAGTCAAAAACTGTCTACTTCATAGCCTGAGACCTCTTGTACTGGATACCCTGACCAGGGAAAACATCATCTCTGTATCCAATCTGTCCAGCCCCCTTTTCTCAAAATTCTACATTTCAATGAGATTCCCTTATTTTAAATTGCAGTGGAGATAGGCCTCCCAGGAATCAGTCTGCTGAACCTTTGCTGTACTTCCTGTATGACAAGTATATCTCTGTGTGTAAGGAGACCAAAATTGTGCATAATACTGTTTTTGTCAAGACCCTATATGACTGAAGTCAGATTTCCTTGCTCTTTGATCATACCCCATTGCACTGAAGACCAAACATGCCATTTGCCATACTAACTGAAATGCCTAAAACACAAGACACTAGCAATTTAGTAACTCTGTCCCAATTTTTTGTACTTTTCATCACCAGTGATCATGCAATGAGGATACCTGAGAAGAAAAATACATTTAAATTTTCTTGGATGATTTTACCCATTTTAGTTCTTCTGTTGCAACACAGTTGATTACTTCTGATGAGCCATCTTAATGGGAAATAGAACCTTAATCTTGTGGAAATCTGGTATCAATTTACTCCATACCAAAGGATTCTATCTGGTAGTAAATATTATTATGAAAACTAAATAGCACTTATTTTCAAATGTCAAGGAATTTGTTGTGTATTTTCAGCCCTGTAGTATATAACCAGAAGAGAAGAAAAATTCATCTTTTAAGATTTGATGTATAGGAAGGATATGATTAAATTGGAGAGGATTCGGAAAATATTTACCATGATGTTGCTAGGAATGGAGAGTTTGAGTTATAAGGATAGGCTGGGACTTCTTTTATTAGAGGGCTGACCTTATCGACGTTTATAAAATCGTAAGTGGCAGACATAAGGTGAACAGTAAGAGTTTTTCTATAGAGTGGAGGAGTTCAAAACTGGGGCCATGTTTTTAAGGTGAGAGAAGAAAGTTTTAAAAATAACATGAGGGGCAACTTTTTTTACACAGCGTGGTTTGTGTGTGGAATGAACTGCCAGAGAAAATGGTGGATGCAAGTACATTTACAAAATTTAAAAGACATTTGGATAGGTACATGAATAGGAAAAGTGTGGAGGGATATGGGCTAACCGCAGGCAAGTGGGACTGGTTCAGTTTGGGAATATGGTTGGTATGAACTAGTTGGACCAAAGATTCTGTGTCCATGCTGTATGACCATGAAGGTAATAATCGTGGATTTGGTTGAAACCTTAAACTAAAGCTGGCAGTAAAACAAAAAATCCTGAGCTTATTTTTTCCCTTTCTTTTGATATTGCAAGTTAATTGAAAGTTGCTGTTAAAACCCAATAGATTAGATCTTAATGATAAATCTATAATTAGAATAATTTTGATAGCGACGAGAATGAAAAGTAATTGTATGTCCTCATACTTGTTCTTTTTTTAAAAAAACCTCGCAAACTATCTGAATATATTTTTAAAAACTCGAGATTATTTGGTGCTGTTATGAATTTAACTGTACATACTTTTTGGCAGCTTGTGCTGATTAACAATGTAAGATTTTAAAAAGCAAAGAATAATTTCTCGTGTATATTAATTCACTTCCCCTAGTCCTCTCTTGAAAGATACTGCATGATAGTGGCATATAGGTTGACGCCGAAGAGATGACCATCGTGGCCTGCATTTAAACTGAAGCTGCACTTCTCTTAACTTTAGTGGCTTAAGGTCATGGGAATATTCTGTGCCAAACATTAGGCCAGTCCTAAAATCATTGCTTCTTAATCGCTTCTGTTGTTTATTACATAATAATAGTTTACACAGCATAATTCCCCTCTTTAGGTTGTTAGGGAGTTCATTTCTCCTAGTTGTTAGTCTGTAAAACAAATGATTCCAAATTGTCCACTTTTCCCGAACCATCAATCTGTCCTCCTGAGCAACACCAGCAAATATGAGCTCGTATGGTGAGAGGTGGTCTCAGACAGTGACTTTTGAACTCTTGCTTAACGACATGATTCAGTAAAATTGTTCGAATTTTTAACAGTTTTTAGTCTTTATTTTTGCAAGCATGAAGCTAAATGGCAACTAAGTTTAGAAATTGTCGGGAGCAAAAAAAAATTAAGTAGGATTTGGGAATTATGGAAGGAATGAGCCCGAAAAAGACGTGGGTCAGTGGCCAGATTTTGCAGTCGATGGTGAAATGACAGCCCTAACTGCTGATCTTAAAGTTGCCCACAAAATATGTTATGATCTCCGTGATGTGAATCGCCGATTTCCTAATGTTAATTTCATGTTGGGGCTTCACTACAGCAGACCTGTGGCATCCAGCAACCAATTATACTGATTAATTCTCAGACAGCAAAGCAGAAAACAAATTGTTTTAATCATCTTACAGACACAGAAACAAAGTTTGAGACGTACCAATAGGATTAAGAATGTGAAATGTCAAATTCAAAAATTATTTGATTGTTCTAATTATCTATGAAATTATTTTTATTATAGTGTAGAAATTAGGCGTTCCAAAAACCATTTTTTTTCAGGAGGAATTACTCGATCCTAGTAGACTGTTAACTCAATTACGCTTCATTTAGCAAGGCGAAACTTTTTTAAAAGGGGTTTCTACAGCAAGATTAAAGCGTGCAAAATAATCGTTCAAGTGATTATTAAGATTTTCACGGGAAAGAGTGCCGCCTACAGAGTGATAGAGAAACTTTCTCTGTTTCCGTCTTTAACATTGACAGTTTCAGCATCATTAGAACCGCAAAATCTGGGCTACTTCATGATAGGATTGGGAGCAGGGTAAACGAGAGGCCTAGCGCACAAAGTAAATCAGTTCCTCACACTTTGGACTAGACCTGCGATCAGAAAGATTAGAAGGGGTGCAGAATTAAGGTGATGTGTCATTAAGAATAGTTGTGGGTGATTTAGTTTTCTTAATAAATTCTAACTGCCTATTCATTGACATTCAATTTGTAGGAATTGAGATGAGAAATATAGGAGGTGGAGGAAATGAGTGACTAAAGAGATAAATTTAAAAAAATGGTGCCAAAGGAACAAGCAAATTAGAGAAATGGGATTAAATTATACGAACGAGCAGGAAAGCGGTTTTGAGCGAAGTAATACTCAATCCCAATGGCAGGAAAAATATTCTGTGATGTCCAAACTGATTGATGTGTATCAGTACTGATACATATCAACATAAAGTCAAAGTAAGTGAGATTAGAAATACCAGCAATTTAAGGCTACCAACTTGTGCTAATTTATTGGTAATTTTGTGTTATGGTCTATAAGATTATTATAAATAGAAAAGCAAGGCAACTTTCCGCTCCTTTAGTTTGGGATGGGGTTAAGTTCTGGATGTAGAAGTGAAAAGTTGCCCTTTTGATGCAGTTAACTGCTGCATCGTGCAAAGTTGACAGGAAGGCGAGAAAGCCCCCTCCCCAATTTGATATTCTTTACCCTTGCGTTAACGGACAAGGGATACAAAATTTTGAGCTGTGAAACACGTGACGAGCTTTAGCATAACGTTTTGAGTTTAAGCAAGCAAGCATTCGGCTAAATTAATTGTATCAGGGCTTCCTAAAGTGGGGGGCGGACCCCAAGCAACGTCCCGAATTGAAATGTTGGTGTAAGCTCGGATAGCAAGCCCCCTTTGCCCCTGTTCTTTCTTCGCCAGCCCGTTACCTCGAGTTACATTCCCCGCCTTCATTCACAGTTCTCAGCGAGGGCTTATGGCAATTTTCAAACTTCTACATGGATTCACAAATGGAGAAGAAGTTCGACAAACACTGATTTACATCTTTTATGTTTCAAACTGAATTAGCTATTTGTCAAACGTGAAAGGATTTGGTCCTGCCATAAACTACAAAAACAGTCTTGGTACAAAATAGACCAGGTTCAGTTAAGGTATTGAGGTTACTAACACCGTGACATTTAACCCTTCCGCCACTTTACCTGCAGAATCATAGTTTGCTTATTTTTGGCAGAACTGTGCTACTTCACCGTTGTTAATGTGCTGGAGTGGAAACTTGAAAAACTCATTTGGGACTTCCTGTTTCCTCTGAACTATGGGGGTAATTTTAATCTAATTCATTTGGCAGACAACGGGACTGATCGAGCAGAAGATTAGTACACTCGTAGCATGGCCCTGTAGGTAATTGTAAAGCGAATATATGGTACAACTATCACCTCCTGATACTAAATTATCGGATGACATTTGAAGGTGAACATGTGATGTGAAGTCATATAATGTTGGAAGAAAGAACAAGGACAATAGAACTTAAAGGAAGAGTTGGAGTTCATATATAAATTTATAAACCGTTAGTCCGTAACTCGGCAGTTCTAAAATCACCAGAGTAATGCTGAGGCCGGCTGCACGGATTTTGTTTGAGTAGAAGGATGGAGGGCAAAGGTGTTATGATAAGGGCCATTGAATGCAAAATTGAAAACTTAATTTTGAATTCGGCAGGAGGTAGATTGCCGAGAAGAGTGAAAGGTAGTAGAGGGTTTAAGCAAAGAGTTTCCCGAAGAGGCGGCAGGTATTGTATAAACAGGTTGTATATGACACACCTCTGGAGTAGGTGGGATTTGAACTCGGGCCTCCCTGACCCAGAGCCGGGGCTGAATGAATGGCGCGGCACGTGATGGCCACCTGAGCGCGCGCTCACGCCGAAGCGCGGGGGCTGATTGTGACGTGTGGCCCGCCGCAGGGGACAGCTGCAGGAAGGGTCGCCATGGACGCCGCCAGGTAAGTCCCTGGGCCACGCGCTCAGAGTAACCTGACTGCCCCCTCACACACCGGCTGCTGTAGCAAGGTCTCACTTCAGCACGTTCAACTAGCGACAGGTCTTGTTTAGGCAACATTGCATCCCTCAATTGACCTTCCCAACCCTGCAATACTGTCAGGGGCAGAATTATGGATTCTTACAGTGCAAATACACGTGCTGTTTTAAATCACAGGACTATCGTATTACTTTTACCTCCAGTCGTTGTATAGCAGGTAGCACTGTGGAAAATAGTGGCATTCGTGCCCGTATGAAACGTAAAACCTTCTAAGTAGTTACAAAATGACAATAACATTTTCAGTGATCAATTTCTTGTAGCCCTGTGAATTCCAGAATGAAGTAAAACAAGAGATTCCTAAGGAAAGCAGGCTGCTAAACGATAGAGTTCGCAATCAAATAAACTGTCATGTTACTGTCGAGTTTTATCAAGATGGTTCATCGTCTGCCTTTATCGATTCACTATATTAGTTAGGAAGCTTTTAAAAATGTACACATTTGTTATTGTAGCTAATTCGTATTAAGTCACAGAACTACGACAGTACGTTGCCCAAAATTTTTACATGACCAAGGCTTAAATATGTTGAAAGTTGCTCGTTGAAAAAGCAGATTGCCTTGCATTTTTCATGTAAGATTCAATAGTGGCTGTTCAGTGTGGTATCTCCAGCATCAATATCCATTACAGTGAAGTTCACTGGGATCATGACCCCTTTTCATCCGTAGATTTAAAAAAAACGCTTGCTGCATCAAAAAGATTACTGTTGTCACGTTTTTAAAACATGGTTTTAAAAGATATAACCTCCTGTAGTTAAAACGGATTTTGTTTCTGCTTTTGAACTAAAGGAAGACTGATCCTAATTTGTTGGAAGTAGAAGGGTTTTTTTGATTTGAATGATACTTTATTTACATATAAGATCACAATGCATTGGCACTAAGTCTTCAAAATGTGCTTTTCAGTTTGGATTGTGGAAAACTCTGTTCTTTATGGACAAACTGGATATTTATGACAAGTCGCAGCAATTGCATTGTATCGTTAAGGAAGGTTATGGTTCAGCTGTTAAGTTAGGTTACTTTGATCAATAGTTCCCATGGCCCAAATGCCTATGGTCCAGGTTTTGCAGAATAACCAAGAGGCTAATAATGGTACCCATCTTTGACAAGTTAATCAGATTGAACTGTGCATATGATTACATGACTATGGAAATCTAAAGCTGAAGCTGAGTTACCCAGCTCCTTCACAGGCTGAGATATGGCAGTCTTTTGAATTTTGAAAAGACGTGGGTGTTGAATTCTAGTAGTTGTATATTAGAAGCCAGTAAACATGCCATAAAAAGTTAGGATTGATGTATTCAGTTATAAACATTTTTTATTGACATATTAAATCATAATTACTGCAGCACAATCTTCCAGACAGTGAAAGTTTAATTTTATAAGAAGGGAGTCTCTTTTTTTTAAACTTAATTGATGCAGGAGAGTTAAAAGAAATCTTTTTACTTCTAATCTTAATTTAAATTGCACATCCTGGTCAACACCTTATGTTTGAATAAACCTGCTGAACTGCAGAAATTTAGTGTGATTGTTTGGAAAGCTTGAACCTCAAATGTGTTTGGTACCTGACACCAGTCGTAAGCAAACCTTTTCTTCCTTATCTTAATTTTTATTTTTTTTTTCGTCCAGCGAACTCTTGATTTGTTTGTGCTATCTTTGCCTTTTGAGGAAATATACCATGATCATTTATGAACGATCTCTTCTTTGAAGGTCACCCCTTGTTCAGCCACAGTTTTCCCACAAACGTTTCACTCCAGTTAATTTAACTTGGCTCCATTCTTGTGCTGTTGAGGTCAGCTGTCCCCTGGTTAATTGTTCTTATTCTGGATGTTCTTTTCCACTGTCATCCAAAACCTTATGATACAAAGATTACTGTCCCCTAAATGTTTCCCCAGTGACACTTGATTTACATTGTTCATGTGCAACCATGCAGCTTGCACAAATAGGGTCTCCCCAGAGCTAGTGCCAGTATCTTAGGAACTCAAAGCCCTCCCACCTGCACCATCTTTCCAGCCACACATTAATCTGTTTTACCCTTGTATTCCTGTACTCAGTTGCACATGGTACCGGAAGTAATCTGTAGAACATCCAGCAGAATGTCCTTCAACCACTCTGTGATATTTCTGACTCTGGCAATATACAATCCTGGAGTCATATCTACTCATGCAGAAGTGCCTGTGTGTTTTCTCCTAACCACATCATGATAGTTATTCCACTCTGCTTTCTTCTCTCCTGTACAGCTAGCTCACCTGTGGTTAAAGTTTTTGAGACGTATTGTAGCTCAGTTTGTGGATGAGGTTTGTTTGCCGAACTGGTAGGTTGGTTTGCAGATGTTTCATCACCACACTAGGTAACATCATCAGTGCACCTCCGCTCAAGCGTTGTTGGTCTGTCCCACTTATTATTTATGTGGTCTGGCCTGATGTGGTGGTCAGCCTCATTTCTGGTTCTACTTCATAGTGGATGGGAACTCCATCAATGAACATGTGGAAATAGACCCCATATACCAACCACTATGAAGCAGAACTGGAAATGAGGTGGACCACATAAATAACAAATGGCCTAGTGGTATTGTTACTGGACTTTTAATCCGGACACTCATAACGTTCTGGGGACCTGGGTTCGAATCCTGCCACGGCAGATAGTGGAATTTGAATTCAATAAAATATGTGGAGTTAAGAATCTAATGATGACTATGAATCTGTTGTCGATTGTTGGAAAAACCCATCTGGTCCACTAATGTCCTTTAGGGAAGGAAGCTGCCATCCTCACCTGGTCTGATCTATATGTGGTCTATATTGGGTCCCAACCCAAAACAGCTCCTCCGATGCTGCCTGGCCTGCTGTGTTCCTCCAGCTCCACACTGTGTGCTACAGGATGTTCTGTTCCAAAGTTGGTCTACCTTTGCATGAGTTAACTGTGGAATGGATTTGGTTGGTGGTGCTACATCATTTTAGGCCCAGAAGCAAAACGTATTCATACTTGGTAATAAACGGAATAGTTTCCATTTTGAAGTATACAAGAAAAGCCTGACCAATGTGTCTCATTTGCCAAAATACTGGTTCTTTCTTTAGTATGACCATGGGTCAAAATAATGAATACCTTAAATACTTAAGTTGTAATTACAAAATATTTTTTAAATTGGGCTGATATAGCTAAAAATGCAAATTAAACAGCTGCTCGGAGAGAGATAGAGCCACAGAATGTCACATGTAAAGACTGAAAGGAACTTCAATCAATAACCCTTCAAGGAGCAAAGAGACAAGTCAAAATTGACTGGACTGTGATCTCTTGCAACTACATAGATAGTTAGAGGCTGATGTCATGCTACCCAATGGTACACTACCCTCTTGGATTATGTCCCAATCTACAGACATATTATGTTTTTCCCTTTTGAAGAATACACAAAGAGAAGCGTTAGAAAAGCCAGTTTCAACTTTACTGGAGTGTGTAAGCGGGACTGAACATTCTGTGCGCCACCCTTTGTTGGAGCATTAACATGTTGCGAAGGTCACAGCCAAAGAATCATCCCCTAGTCACCACTTGGTTACAGTTCACCTTCTTTCATCTGAATGGCTTCTAGCTAGCCAATTTCTGGCAATCAAAAGGAAACAGAATAACAAAAGGACATTCTCTCATTCGGGAAATCAATCATGTTCAAATTGAAACAAAACTGTAAAATCTCAATCTGCAAAACTAAGGATCATGAAACTGACTGTTTGACAATACTGGTAACCTTCACTGCAACAGCCACAATGTTCAACAATCTACTCTTCACGAACGATTCAGAGACTGATCTGTACCAGTTTTTATATAAAAAAGTTATCCTTTTGGACTTGCCTTCTATCTAATCTGTATGTTGAATTTACTAATTCTTGTTACATTTTAATAATTATTAAACTCTTTTTGTTAACTCAGGAAAGCCTGGCTGAATGGCATTTTGAAACCAAGTTCTTTTGAGTCTGGGAGAAAGATATCCGGGGAAGGGATCTATTTTAAAATTAACCTTGTTTTAAGTTTATTCAGGTACTTTCAAAGACCAGAAATAAGGTTTTTCAAATATTTTGCAGTCTTGAAGATTTTACTAGCATCTCCCTCTGTAGGTCAATGGAGTTTGTTAGAATCTATCATTTAGTGAGTTGGACAGAGTGCATTGAATCACCTTTGATGAAAATTTTATTTTGTGTGGAGTTTATTTGCATGTAAATTTATTATTTGCATACCCTTAATCAGATATTCTAACCTAAAGAAGAACACAAAGTGATAAAGTATTTTCCACAAACCGAACACACTGAAGAAACTTAAGGCATTATGGGTTATACAGCAATATTAAAAATATAATTTGAATACATTAGAAACTCTATTTTAATATTTAGTTTTTACTGTCATTCAAACTGGTTTAATTATCATTCTTGTTTTGGCTTTTTAAAGATTTCCAATGAATAATGACTTATTGCTGATAGGGGCTTCAAACTTTTTTTTTAACAAGTGATTATCAGGCCAGAAATCATTAAAAACAAACAGCAGGATGTAGAAATACGAAACAATGGCACGTACAGGTAATGAGTTTAAATAATGCACTGAAAGTATGCTTGCATAATTTGAAATATGTTTACTGTATGATTGTAACTGTACACAGATTAAAATTAAAGCTTACAATGCAACACATTAAACTTGCAATAACATGAGAGTATACGTTAATTACAAATTTTACAAAACCTACATACCAACCATAAACATCAAGTTTTGAATATATTCAAGTATTTCCTTTCAAGAAGCGTTTTGCATATTCAAAAAATTACAGTAAACCTTTTTAATCTTGGTTCTGATTTTTAAATTACATTTCTAGAAAGACTGATGAAGCTGTTCCTCAGGTTGGCATACTCCCGCATATCTACACGTCAGGTCCAAATAGAGAGAGAGAGAATGCCGCAGTTAGACGACGACACAATTTACAGAGCTTTGATTATGACAGAAGAAAGTTCCCTTCGCCTGACATTGAGACTCCACCCAATGTTAATGAAAGTTCAGTGATATCTTTGTTAGAATCCAGAGTGAAATCAGTAGAAGATGCAAATCAATCCTTACGAGAAGAGGTTGTACAACTGCAAAATGAACTCAGACAAATTGGAAACAAAGCCGTTAATTTCCCATACCAGCATAGCCCATGGTTAGCTATCATGGACAC
The DNA here is from genome assembly GCF_021869965.1 of Rhincodon typus. Lineage (NCBI taxonomy): Eukaryota > Metazoa > Chordata > Chondrichthyes > Orectolobiformes > Rhincodontidae > Rhincodon > Rhincodon typus. The sequence goes on from NC_063352.1 coordinate 33,099,231, forward strand.
TATTAAAACCAGCAATAACATGATTACGCAGCTTGTGTCTCGTTTAAAGGAAACTGAAAATATGCTTTACTTTGAGAAAGGGTCAATTGAGTCGTTACTAAATCATATGAGGCAACTCGATGACGATATTGCTGACCAACAAGAAGATATGAAAAGACAAAAGACTGATCTAGAGCACAGGTGAGTATAATTACCATGAATGTAACTTGATTCAAAGGGGCAAAGTAGTATCCTATATTGGGATTGACTATAATTATGTTCATTAGTTTTAGCGACTTTTAAAAATAATATTACAATCCGTGCAGAGACTGAACTTTTGAAAGTTTGAATTCCTAGTGAATGACTCAATGGATCATATTACAAGATTTCAGATTTAAGACCTTTACTGTAACTGTCACAGATTAAACCAACTATAATATTTGTATACCTATTTGGTGGCGATTTTAAAGGCACATTAAATGGGTTAACAAAGAAGGCTGCTATGATCATGTGAATAGATTTAGCAGCGATCTTCCCAAAGTTTCTGAAAAGTCAAAGTTATCCAGACTATCAATGCCTCATGTAGCTCCTAATGCACTGGAATGCTAATCTGTCATAAACTGCCACAGAGATGGAATCTCCAAAAGGAAAAAAAACTATGCAAAACGGAGGTGATTTGCAATTTTGTAAGAAGATCGATTCATGGCATTTCACTTCGCATCTGGGAAGGTTCTTTTGACAGCTTGTTAATTGCAATGCAAGCATTTGTCTTGATGTTAACCGTGCCGTCCCAAAGGAGGCTTGGTCACACACCTCCCATAGTGCTGAACCAAAGGCTGTACAATTTCAAAATAGCAGTCATTTAAGGAGTCATGCCTACTCTGTATAATATCTATTGACAATATCAAAGCCATTAACTTTTGGCGAGAAGGGAAATGGATCTGGTCTGTAAAAGGCAGCCAACAACCTTTTCCTTGTGTTCTCTGCAAGTAATCAACTTTGCCTCACTGTTTTGGTGAAACAGAAGTTACGTTTAGCAATATTCTTCAAAGATTTTAAAATTTCTTTCAAAGAGGAGAAATTATCCATAACTTTTGAACAGCTAAAGAGCCTATCGACCATCCCACAAAGGAATTTTAGACTGCGAACTCTAGCTTTGGAGCTTTGGACTTGGTGCTGAAAAAGAACACTGATAAACTGGTATCCTCCATTATTCTGTATTTAATTCATTGCTAACTGAATAATCTCTTTGTTTTAAATTCTTTTTCTTCTGGTGTGTATTTTGGAAGTGTTCCTGTGCTTCCAGGTATTCTCCATTTTCCCTCTTATGTTTAAAGGTGTTTGAGGTAACTGTACTTTTGATTTAACTTTGTGTAAGGTTTATCGTGGTCCTTGCAAAGACAGAATCCATAAGCATAAACAGTACGGAAAATATACCATTGCTGTTTAAAATGGGAAAAATTAAACCATAATCTGCTTATGCACAAGTAGTTAGAGAGAATTTTGACTTGCTCACCGAGCTGGCTTGTTTTCATTTGACATTTTATCATCACGCTAAGTGACATCATCAGTGGAGCCTCCGATGAAGCGATGTTATTCTACTCCACTTGGAATTTATACTGTCCGGTCTGTTATGGTGAGTAATGTCATTTCCGGTTTTGATTTGTATGGGGTCCAATTCTAAATGTTTGTTGATTGCATTATGGGTGGAGCACCATGCCTCGAGGAATTCCCATGTGTGTCTGTGTTTGGCTTGGGCTACTATGGTTACCTTGTCCCAGTTACATTGATGGCCTTCATTGTCCGAGTATACTGATATTAAGGAGAGTTTGTCATGCCGTTTTGCTGCTAGCTGATGTTCATACCTTTTGATGGTTAGGTTCCTCCCTGTCTGTCCGATGTAATGTTTGTGGCAGTCATTGCATGGTATTTTGTAAACCACGTTAGTTCTGCATGTTGTGGGAATGGGGTCTTTAATCCTTGTACGTGGTTGTCTTAGAGTGGCTGTAGGCTTGTGGGCTACCATGATTCCTTGTGGTCTTAGTCTGGTTGTCATTTCTGATGTGTTCTTGATGTAGGGCAGTGTGGCCAGTGTGTAGGGCGGACTGTGTCCTCTTGATGTCTGTTTAGTAGGCATCTGTGGATGAAGTCCAAATAAGTAGGAGCCCAAGCCAAACATAGACACGCACAGGAATTCCTAGAGGCATGGTTCTCAACCCGTAATGCAATCAACAAACACATAGTATTGGACTCCATATAAAAACCCATACAGATTAAAACCGGAAATGACATTACTCACCATAACGGGCCAGACAGTATAAATTCCAAGCGGAGTAGAATAACATTGCTTCATCGGAGGCTCCACTGATGATGTCAACTAGCATGGTGATGAAACGTCTGAACTAAAAAAAGCCAGCACGGCGAGCAGGTCAACAACCTCATCCACAACCTGAGCTACAGATCTTTGCCAAAACTTTAAACAGGTAGTGAGAATAGGGAATGAGATTTGCTTCAAAACTTGCAATCTGTCCACAACAAAAATTGAGATCTCTCATCCAGATTGGATCCAAAAAAATAAGCCAACAATTTGATAAGTGTATGTGCGATTAATAAAGGTCCAAATAAAATAAACAAACCAAAATAAACTAATTAGACGTTGCCAGAAGGGGAAAAGCTGAAATAATTTGAAAAACAAATGACCACAACACAACTTTTTACTCTAGTTTTAGAAAGTGGCTTTTTTTTTTGTTTTAAAGTTCTTCCTAGAACAGCATAGTTTAACTGGTGAAATGTTAGCATCTTGAGCTGAGATCAGTTAAGGGCCATAGCTAGGGAATTACGGGTGTATCTGATCATCAAGACAGATGGAATTAAATCCTTAAATTCTGAATGAGCACATAAGACTTTGTCCACAATCAGAACAGCTGAATGGGGAATTAAAACCAGAAATCATCAGTGCACCGTCACACAACTAGAGCTGGAAAACGTTAAAATACAGAGCGTTTAGGGATAAAGAAAAAAGGGAAGAAAAGGACTTGGTCACTTCAAAAATTGCTAATTGAATTACAATCCCAGAAATAACATAGGCTTCAGAAGCTGCTAGGGATAGTTCCTCTCCAACGACAATGGTCCAAATCTGGGACAAGAAGAGACACACGTCAAAATCCTTAAATACCCCGGGTCTACTGCTAAATTTGAACAATCCTCCTTCGCTACCTTTCAATGAGGTAGCAGGAAAGTTAGTGGCCACAAGAACTGGGGACCCTTATGATTCAGGGTTTGTTAGCAAGGAAGGCTTAAGAGGTTTATTACATGCTCACCCCTAAATAAGGCTGCCATCCTTAGTGCATGTGAAAAAGGAGTTGGTACTGGAGCCTTAACACACATATTTCAATAGCATTTGAGAGGATCCCATGCAGAGCTTTCTGGAGTTTGAAAAGTGAAAGAAATTTGGTTTTGACTGGTGTTCTATTCTATAAATCTACACTGTAGCTATGATGAATTATGTCAGCTAATGTTGCTGGAGGTATTTAAAAATTGTCAAACTGCCCAACCTGAATGCACACTCAAGAACAGAGAGGCCTCACGGTTGAAAAATTCACAGTTGCTGCTGATAGCTATGGGCTCATCCATAAGCCTTGCAGCTCAGGCTGACCCTTTCAAAGGCACCACAACATCAGTGAATGATAAGAGGCTAAAAATGGATTGAAGAGAGCTATACCCAGAAAGGGAAATATGAAAGAACATCTGGAGATGGTGTCTTACCATTTTAATAAAATAGCAACTCTAAGGTTGAATGTTGAAAGCTAAAAAGCAACACTTGAATCTTGTATGACTCCACAAGAGTAGTGTAAACGAGGGTACCCCAGTAGTGGTGCAATGGAATGAGCAAGGACTCTCTAAGGGTATGGTCCACTCGGGCAATCTTTTTGAGAGCTGTAGGAGTTTTATCTCCATGGGTACAGTGGACCCCTATCATTCCCTCCAAATCAGCAACTCTATAGCTTTATTCAGACATTTGGGATTGTTCAATCCTTAACATCAGGGAAGATTCTCAACCTTTCTCCTACCATATCTGCACTGAAAGCCATAGCTTGGAACAAGTGAGCAATGGACTTTGTGTCCATTCTTCCACTGAATCATTTAGATGTAGTTTAGTCTGAGGTTCCATAATCATAGGAATCAATCCATATCTCCCAATGGATTTCCTTCTCAGGAATGACCTGGCTGACAATCAAGTTCTAGAAACCACAAAATCCCCAGGCCTTACAGGTACCACAAAGGAGACTGAATAAACCAAGTAATTGCGGGAGACCAAGCTGGAGCTTGGCCAAGTAATGGGATGTATTTATGCCATTCCACTTGACCATTGAGATGGGCTGTGGACAGTTAATTTTTGTAATGCAAACCTTTGTTTCTATGTTGACTGTCTCCCCACTACACCCCGTAACAAGGAGGCTTAGTCTCATGTCTCTCCTGCCTTCAACTCAACTGTCTTTTAACTTTAAATTTTTGTAATTGCTATCAGTTAAGAAAACAGCTGAAAACAACCTCTGATGATATCCAAACCCCTAACTCTGTCCAAAAATGGAAAAACCTCTGGTCTGTGAAGAGCAGCCAAAAAGCTGGATTTGCGCTCTCCTCAAGTAATCAACTATTTTGTTTTATCTAAGCAGTGAAGGCAAAGTTACATTTCAGCAATATTCTTATAAAGTCTTCAAAAATATTTTAAAGAGGAAACACTGATTTGGACTTTAGCAAAGCCTTTGATGAGGTTTCACATGGTAGACTAATTAGTAAAGTTAGATCACATGGGATTCAGGGTGAACTTGCTAACTGGCTACAAAATTGGCTTAGTGGCAGGAGAGTGTGATAGTGGAAGGTTGTTTTTTGAACTGGAGGCCTGTGTCCAGCGGTGTTCCATAGTGATCAGCATTGAATCCACTTTTGTCATTTATAAAAATGATTTAGATGAGAATGTCAGAGGTATGGTTAGTAAGTTTGTGGATGACACCAAAAATGGTGGTATTGTGGGCAGTGAAGAAGGTTTTCTAAGATTACAAAGGGATCTTTATCAATTGGGCTAATGGGCTGAGGAAGGGCAGATGGAGTTTAATTTGGATAAATGCGAGATATTGTGTTTTGGTAAAACAAACGAGGGCAGGACTTATACAATTAATGGTAGGGCCTTGGGTTGTGTTGTAGAACAGAGAGATCTAGGAGTTCAGGTACATAATTCTTGGAAATTTGCATCGCTGATAGGGTGGTTAAGGTGTTTAGCATGCTTGCCTTCATTGCTCAGATCTTTCAGTATAGGAGTTGGGATGTAATGTTGTGGTTGTACAGGACTTTAGTGAGGCCTCTTCTGGAGTACTGTGTGCAGTTCTGGTTGCCCTGCAATAGGAAGGGTATTACTAAACTGGAGAGGGTTCAGAAAAGATTTCCTGGGATGTTGTTGGGAATGGAAGGTTTGAGTTATAAAAATAGGCTTGGTAGGCTGGGACTTTTTTCACTAGAGTGTAAGAGGTTGATGAGTGACCTTAGAAGTTCATAAAATCATGGGGGGAATAGATAAGGTGAATGGTAGGTCTCTGTTCCCTAGGGTGGGGGAGTTCAAAACTAGGAGGCATATTTTAAGGTGGGAATAGAAAGATTTAAAAAGGACACGGGGGCAACTTCTGTTACACAGAGGATGGTCAGTGTGTGGAATGAACTGCTGGAAGAAGTGGTGGATGCAGGTCCAGTTACAACATTTAAAAGACATTTGGATAAGTACATGAATAGGAAAGGTTTAGAAGGATATGGGCCAAATGCAGGCAAGTGGGACTAGTTTAGTTTGGGAGCATGGTCTAGTTGGACCGAAGGGTCTGTTTCCATGCTGTATGATTCTATGACTATGGTCTATAACTTCTGAACTGCTGGAAACCGAATCAACCACAAAGCAATTTTAAATTTTTAATTCCAGTTTGAGGTTTTTGTACTCCATCATAAAAGAAAGAAGAATGATAGACTAATATTCCTCTGTTATTTTCTATTTAATTCGTCACTGATGGAATGATCATTTATTCTTTTTGACTCTGTTTCTCCTGGTGTGTGCTAGAGAGCATGCCTGTGCTGTGAAGTGTTCCCTCACCACAGTAAATGAAATAAAACCTACTTCTGGTTTAACTTTACAACAACGTTTGTGGAGCCCTTACAAATTTAGACTTCACAAACAGCGGGGAGTGGGGAAATATAACTATTGAAAAGGGTGAAAAATTAAATCACAATTTACTTATGAATGGGTGGTGAGAAATTTCTTGTAAAACTTGCAACATGTCCAAAATAAAGTAAACACACTGAGAGCAACATGGAAAGCCATTCCCCTGCCCTCCCTGATACCCCTCTTCCTATTGACCACTATCCTGCACTGCCCCCCAAATAAATACTTACCTTTCTGTCAAAACTGGTGCTCACAGCTGAGCAGCCTGGGTCTCTGACTCTCTCTGCAGCTCCCTGTGGGTGCTAGCTTCAGGTGGGCCAGTTGCTGCAGCACCTGATGATATATCAGGAAGTTTTGCCAGTCAGCACTTGATCTGGCAGTTTTACTTGTTGATGAGGAGGGCGGACAGTTTCTCACTCCTTATGATGTCCAAACCACACCCCCCACCCCTCACCCCTCACCCCTCCACCTAGAACAAAAATGGAAAATCTCATCTGTAGACTTTACAGAAGCAGTCCAAAGTTGCGCACAGCTTTCAATGGGCTTGTTTCTCCCTGTTTCATGGAGCCATAACCCTTAATGTCCAGTTTCTTTCCCTTTGTGCACCAATATTGAATTTGTCACTGGGGTTTGAATAGTATTTGACCTGGGCCTCTGTTCCTCAGGGATACCAGGTCATGTTGGCATCATCCTCCATTTTACCTTAAATTTAAGGAGACAATTCAAAACGTAACCATCTCTGCAAACCTCACATTTGTAACAATCAGTTTGTAAATGTTCTATGATGCTGTTTTATGGGTGATTGAAGATCTACATCATGATTTCTGATGTTTAACAAATCCCAATTATTGTTGTAGTGCAAATTTGCTGATACAAAAGCAAGATAATTAATATTATACTTATTGGTTATTATATTAGACACTGCTCTATTACTCAAGGTCATATTTAATTGAAAAACTGACTGCAACATTTTTTATCCTTCACTATCAAAACATCTACATATTTGATATTTCAAAGTATTGGTTTAACATCTCATCCAAGACAAAGCTCCATCCGACTGCTTGTATAGAAGTGCAAGTGCCCAAAACAGTTTGAAGAAGAGTACGGGAGTTATCCCTGATGCCCTGACCTCTGAAATACATATATTAATCAACAATAAGAAAAAAATTATCTAGTAATTCTCTTATTCTGTTTGTTTTCAGCAAGTTGGATGCTGTGATTTCTACATTATAGCATTCACAACGTATTTAATTGGCTGTAAATCATTGATGTGATCATCAAAGTGCAATGTAAATACAAATTATTATTATTATGTAAGCCATCCCATAGGAACAGTCCTGAACAGAATATGATGCAGAGCCTCAAATGGAAATATTAGTCAGACGATAAAAAAAATTTCCTTTCAAGGCATGTCTCAGAGGAGGGAACTGAAATAGAGAAGGGGAGAGGTGTAAGGAGGAGATTCCAGAGGTTGCAGCTTGGTTACCTGAAGATACAGCCACCAATAGTGGAACAATTAAACTCAGGGATGCTCAAGGTGTGTGGATTGGAGGACCATAGATATCCCTAAATAGTGCTGGAGGACATTTTGGAGGTAGGGTGGAAATAAACCTTGTGTGGATCTTTAATAAGAGTGAAAATTTAAGAATCAATATATTGCTTAACTGGGAGTTAAAGTATCTTAGGCTGTTACCACTGGTCTTGTTATCAGGATTTGATGTGATAAGAACTAAGGCAATAGAATTTTGTACCAATAAGGGAGTATGGAGGATAGGTGAGTGGTCAAACAGCAATGCTTTGGAATAGGCAAAGTTGTCAAAGACATGAGAGGATCTCAGGAGCATGTGATATGATAGGGACGGAAGAGGGTGATGCTTTGTAGTTGGTGCTATTTATGGAACTGTTTGTGGTCTGATATGCAGATCGATTTTTCTCTGCTTAGATGGAGCTCTGAAAAATTATTTATGAGCCTCCAAGTTGTGTTATTCATTGGGCAAAGTTACAAACGTTTTCTGCAATATGCCATTATCAGACACCAGTTAAGCCTGGTGAGATTTTACTGCCTAGATAACACTTTCTACTTTATAATGTTTGTTGATCTTTATTTCACTGTAGTTATCATAGTTTCAATCTTTACTGCAATATTTTTAGCGCTGAAATGATTCCTTAAATCACTATTTTCAATTGTATAAAATATCAACAGTCACTCGCTAACAAGTATGATTGTCCACCCAGGAAAATCCTTGTGACTGGTCAAACAATAAAATAGTTTCATATTTGTTTTCAAAATAAGAAATGACATCTTCGGTGACTATTTACTGTGCCAACTTTATAACATGTTACAGTATTTCAATGTAACGTGCCAATATTGTTTGCCAAGTTTTTCTTATTATGCAACTTTTAAAATCTAAGGTATCTACTCTAATGATCTTCTATTAAGGTGAGTTGTGTTTTTATAGGATAGTAGAATTACAGAGTGCAGTGCATGACATTGAAGACCAAGAGAACCAGACAGAGAAAATGATTATGACCTTGCTAAATGATATAGGACAGGAAAAAAAGAAAATTGAATGGATATTCTCTCAAACAAAATTAATGAAATCAGAGATGGAGCAAGTTTCTAGAAGAATGGTAGATGACATCAATGTTGCTGTAAGTTGTATTGAAATTATATGCTTTCAATTTTAGATTAAACATGCATGAATATTTAAATTGTACAATCTCATTTTTTCAATTATGTGTAAATTCACATACTTTTCAAAAATTCCATTCAAATCTTTTTAACACACAGTTTTTCTAAATGCCTTAGCTAAGGTTCCAATAAGCAAACTCTAAACTTTTCTCCAATCTATATCTTCTGTTTCCCAATGTATTGGTTTAGCATTGGTCTCAATGAGAAGACCTACCATGCTGTTGAATGCAAAAGACGTCAAAGAGCCTGGACTGCTCTGGGAGAGTCCTGCGGCTGTTAGCTGAGTGGGTAATGAGATTTATTGTAGTGTGCTGCATGAACTTGATAGCCCTTGCTGTCAATTATCAGGTGAGGAACTGGAGGAGAAGTGGCAAGAGGAAATTGGAAGAAGAGGGAGATGAAAGAAGGCTGTACACAGTCCCATTTTGCACAAGCTGTTCATGTGAAACAATTAATGACTGATGCCAATAGCCACAGCGCATCTCATTCATCAAAAGTTATGTGCTCTCTTTGCTTACTCTATCACTACCTAGTAGTTCTCTTTATTTCAATGCAAAAATTAAACTAACTGGAAAATGTACATTCCCATGCATGTTTATAAATCCATTTATGCTGTCAGAGCCTGGTGCGATATGTGGTGGCCACATTGGCAGCAAATGCTAGCTGCTTGAAGAATTTTGGCTCAAAGTTGATGAGCTACAGTCAGAAATGCAGCTACTGTGACACATCGAAAAGGGAGAGTTACTTAAATGCTGTTTCAGGAGACAGTCACTTCACTTTTATGTTAATTAAATCAGTTTGGTGCATGGTCAGGGACAGGAGGGTATGACTGCAGGTGACTCAGATATTGGAATCCAGCATTTAATTTTGAAGGAACCGCAGCCAGCACCCTTATTCAATAGGTAGAAATTTCTTGCAGAGAGGATGAAAAACCTGAGGGGGAGTAAAGAGAACTACAATAGTAATAGGGCACACCATAGTTGGGGGAATAGATAGGGTTCTCTGCATCAAAGACAGTGTCCTGGAGGCTGTGTTGCCTGCCTGGTGCCAAAGTTAAGGATATCTCTTCTGGGCTGGAGAGGGGCTTGGATTGGGATGGGAAGGATCTGTTGTTGTCATCTGCATTAGTAACAATGATATAGCAGGATGAGAAAAGAGGTTTTGCTGAGAGATTACAAGCAGCACAGGGCAAAATTAAAAAATCTGAATCACAAAAGTAATAGCTCAGGTAGCAATTCTGAGATTGTGTGCAAATTAGCATAAGGTAAATAAGATTAAAGAGGTAAATGCGATTGGAGTGGGGCTGACACCAGTACTGGGGGGAAAAAGAGAGCTGTTCGGTTGGGATGGGCTTCATTTGAACCATGCTGGGACCAGAATCCTAGTGAATTGTATAACTCGTGTTGTAGATGGGGCTTTAAGCTAATTGGGGTGTGGGAGCGGAGGGTTCATTTGAAGGAATGTTTAAAAAATGAAGTAGGAATGACATGGCGGAGGTGTCGGGCAGTCAAAAGGCAAATGACAATCAAAGTGCAGCAGAATGTAGAATCAGAATAATTAGTGACAGTAAGACATCAAAGGCTGTTTACAAATGTTGTTCACATTCAAGTGACAAGTTGACAGTGCAAGTATTAACTTGTTTCTATGACTTGATAGCTATCATACAGACATGATTGCAGGATGACCAAGGCTGGGAACTCCATATTCAAGGGTATTCAAAATAGGCAAAAAGGAAATAAAGGAAGATATCAGTGCAGCGGTGAGTAGTGATATAGGCCTAATAGTTGATGTAGAATTATTTCAGAAATAAGGAAAAGCAAAGGGAAGAATTCATGGTTGGGAGTTGTTTATAGGCCCATAACAAGTTACCTACATGTGTGACAAATTTTAAGTCAGAAAATAATGGAGGTGTTTAGGAAGGGCACTGCACTTGTAATGGGTGATTTTTAAACTACATGTTGACTAGACAAATTAGATGGGCAAAAGTGATATGAAAGACAAGTTTGTGGAGTGCATTAGGGATTTTTTTTAGAGCAGTGTGGTGCGTAACCTACCTGGGAACACGCTATTTTAGATTTAATCTGTGACATAGGATTAATAAGGTATTTCACAGTTAAGTATCCTCTAGGGGCTAGTGATTACTAAATGGTAGAATTTCAAATTTAATTTTCAGGAGAGCAATTTGGGTCTCAAGCCAGCGCATTGACCTTAGATACGGGCAATTGCAAAGGTATGAAGAAAAATTTGTGTAAAGCAGACTGGGCAAAAAGACTAAGGGAAATGTCAGTAGGTGAGCAGGGATAGATATTTAAGGAGATGTTTTATAATGCTCAGCAAAACTTTATTCCAGTCAAAAATAAGAACTCAATAAGACGAATGAACCACCAGTGGTTAACAAAAATGGTCAAGGAGAACATCCAATCAAAAACAAAGGCATAGAAAATGATGCAAACTAGTGACTAGCCAAAGAATTGGGAAGTTTTTCCAAGAAGGGAGGGGGACAGAACACATGAAACCAAAGGCCAGTTTCCCTAATATCTGTAGTTGGGGAAAATGCTGGTATTTTTAAACTAACTTGTGAGATGTGGGTATTGCTGGTGGCCAGCATTTATTGCCCATCTTTAGTTGCCCTTGGGAAGGTGTTGGTGAGCTGTTTTATTGAACTGCTGCAGTTCATATACTGTACAATGACCCACGATGCTGTTTGGGAGAGACTTCCAGGATTTTGACCCTGTGACAGTGAAGGAGCAAAGATATATTTCCAAGTCAGGATGGTGAGTGACTTGGAGGAGAGCTTTCAGGCAGTGTAGTTCTCGTGCTTCTGCTGCCCTTGGTCTTTTAGATGAAAGTGTTTGAGAGTTTGGAAGGTGCTGTCTAAGGATCTTTGGTGAATTTCTGCAGTGCATCTTGTAGATAGTACGTACAAGATTTTACCACTGAGCATCAGTGGTGGAGGGAGTGGATGCTTGCAGATGTGGTGCCAATCAAGTGGGCTGCTTTGTCCTGGATGGTGTCCAGCTTCTTAAGTGTTGTTAGAACTGCACCTATTGAGGCAAGTGGGGAGTATTCCATCACACTCCTGACATTGCCTCATAGGTGGTCGACAGAATTTGGGGAGTCTGGAGGTGAGATACTTGCAAGAGTATTCCTAGCCTCTGACCTGCTCTTGTAACCACTGTGTTTATGTGGCAAGTCCAGTTGTTTCTGATCAATGATAACCTCAAGGATGTTGATAATGGAGGATTCAATGATGGAAACACCGCTCAATGTAAAGGGGAAATGATTAGATCATCTCCAATAAGAGACAGTCATTACCTGGCATTTGTGTGACCCGAATATTACTTGCCAGCCCAAGCCTGGATATTGTCCAGATCTTGTTACATTTGAATAATGACTGTTTCAATATCCCAGGAGTTGCGAATAGCACTGAGTATTGTGTGATCATCAGTGAACATCCTCACTTCTGACCTTCTGATGGAGGGAAGGTGCTGAAGATGGTTAGGCCTAAGAAATTACCCTGAGGAACTTGTGCAGAGATGTCCTGGAACAGAGATGACTGCAATTGCAGTCATTTTCCTATGTGCCTGGTATGACTCCAACCACTGGAGAGTTTGTTGCCTGATACCCATTTGATTCCAGTTTGCTAAGGCTCCTTGATGCCACACTCTGTTGAATGCAGCCTTGATGTCAAGGGTTGTCACTTTTGCCTAACCTCTGGAATTCAGTTCTTTTGTCCATGTTTGAACCAAGGCTGTAACGAGGTCATGGTCTGTGTGACCCTGGTGGAACTCAAACTGGGCATCACTGAGTAGGGTTATTGCAGTTGTTAACACCTTCCATCACTTTACTGATGATTGAGAGTAGATTGGTGTTGTCATTGGCTGAGTGGATTTGTCCTGCATTTTGTGTACAGTACATATTTGGGCAATTTTCCACATTGTCGGGTAGATGCCAGTGTTGTAATTGTGCTGGAACAATTTGACAATGGGAGCAGCAAGCTCGGAGCACAAATCTTCAGTACTATTGCTGGAATGTTGTCAGGGCCCTTAGCCTTTGCTACAGTCAGTGCCTCTAACTGTTTCTTCATGTCACGTGGAGTGAATTGAATTGGCTGAAGACTGGTATCTGTGATGATGGGGAATACTGGACGAGGACGAGATGGATAATTCACTTGTCACTTTGGGCTGAAGATTGTTACAAATGCTTCAGCCTTAAAATTTGCGCTGATGTGTTGGGCTCTTGAATAGGTGATGTAGAATGAAGGGACACTCATTTAAAACTGAAATTCAAAAGAATTTATTTTCCCAGAAGGTGGTGAATGTTTGGACTTCACACAGAGTTGTGGAGACGAGATCACTGAAAATATTCAGAGTAGGTAGATTTTTGAAATCTGGAGTAGTTGGGGGCTGAGAGGAGCTGGCTCCAAAGAGGCTTTGAGCTCTTAGGCAGATCTGTTATGGTCTTTTAGAATGATGGCACAGGTTTGAGGGGCTGAATGGCCTACTCTACCTTTTTATTATGTTTTGAATATTCAGAATCATTCCTTTTACAACATAAAGCCCATTGAAGTATTTTTTTCTGAGTTGCTAGTTCTATATAAGTGAGGTTGCTCTTTTTGTCATGCTGCCAGTCTTAATGGTAAATTTTAATTATATGTCTAAGATTTAAGTTAGCATATCAGTTATATGTAACAGATATTCGACAACAATAGCACACTTTTTCTTTTCCTTCTGTTGAAAGTTGTAGGCTAATTTTCATTTATCTCAAATCTGGCCCCACCAATCATCTCCGATAGAATGAATAGCCAATAGCTATTGTGCTTTGACTGTTGGTGCTGTAGGCCTCTTTGTTCATGGCAGGACCAGGAGGGTGAGGTCAATGCTGAAATCCATGGACACCACTTTCATGGCATGAATTGTTTACTGACTGCTGGGCAACATTCACTTGTTCCTGATGTTCTTTTTGTTCTCCTTTAATTGGAGTATTGATACCATGATCATTCTGTTGTAACCTCGTAAATTATTCTGTTTCCAAAAATATATAAATTTGCTTCTTAATGTTATATTCATGCTAATGCCTAATATTGAAGTAACTGGAAACTTTTTACATGCCCAGCAGACTTGAAAGAAATTCTGTTGCCAATTAAATATTCATTTTACATAAGTTTTATTTGTCACAAAATTGTAAACCATACCAGAGAGAGATTAATTCTGATTTTCTAACGGACTTCCTCTGAGAAGAAACTAACAAAATTTGTTTGCATATATTATAGTTGTCCGGTATACAGAAACAAAATGAAATTCAAAGGCAAGCTGAACGGTCAGTTAAGCAAATACAGACCACTTTCGAAAGGAGGTATATGCATTATTATCACATGATACCCTTTGTAGTTAATAAGTTTTTATGCTCTAATGTTCACGAGTGAGAACCTAACCATCACCCTAGGCATTCAATGGTATTACCATTACTGATGGTATCGTGGGGGCTACCATTGACCAGAAACTGAACTCTATTGGCTATATAAGTGTTGTGGCTACCAGAGCAAGTCAGATGCTAGGAATAACGCAGCAAGTAACTGACCTGGCTCCTCAAAGCCTGTCTACCCTTAACAAGGCACAAGTTGGAAGTGTGATAGAATACTCCCACTTGCTTGGATGAGTGCAACTCCAAAAACAATTGAAGTTTTACACCATCCAGAAGAAAGCAGCTCATTTGATTGGCAACATGACTACAATCATTCACTGCCTCCATCACCAAAACTCTGCAGCAGCAGTGTGTACTAGCTACACAATGCACTGCAGAAATTCACCAATGCTCCTCAGACAGCATCTTCCAAACCCACAACCTTTACCTTCTAGCAGGACAAGGAGAGCAGATACGCGGGAACACCACCACCTGTAAGTTCCCCTCTAAGCCACATGGTATCCAGAATTGGAAATATATCACAGTTTCTTAGGTGTTGCTGGGTAAAAATCCTGGAACTCTCTCCCTAATGGCAATATCAGTGTACCTGAACCAAATGTACTGCAGCAGTTCAAGAAAGCAGCTCACCACCACCTTCTCAAAGGCAACTAGGAATAGGCAATAAATACCGGTCTAGCCAGCAACACCCACATCCCATGAATGAATAAAAAGTCCCTCTGATACTATTCAATAACTTATTTTAAATCACAGTCATGATTAGGTTAATGATTACTTCAACTTAAATAATGTTACTTAATCAAATTAATAGAAGTAAACATTAAATTAGTTGTAGGAAATGGAATTCTGATGCACTTGTGCCACCCCTTGCTTGCTGACTTTTACAGAAAAAAGTCTCCATTAAATTTAAACATTGAAGTTTAATGATTCAGTAACATATACCTATGTCTGATGAACAATCAAAATTCCTTTGTGTATTTAGTCTGTGGTGATCTTTAGGCGAAATAAACTTAATTATCCATTATAACTCCCTTTCAATCTAAAGAAAAATAGTAGAGACTGAGAGTTTTATGCAAGAACTTTGACACACTACATGCTTATTGGCTTTGGCGAACATATCACCAATCCCTCTAATTCTCTTATGTGGTAAATATATGATTGTTCTCCTACAACCTGGTTTTAACAAATTTTTGATTTGAATGTGAATGATCTTTGCTTTTGCAAACAAGTTACAGTCTAGCATGGACAGCCTAGGATGAGCTGTTTGATTACTGTAATTTCACATTTGTAAAGTGCAGGACTTTTTATGGTGTAGTCATATTGTAGGTGTGTACAAGGTCAAAAAAGTTGAAAATTTTTTTTGCATAATGTTAAAAATGCATTGTTAATTTTTGTAGCAATAAAATGGCCACTTGTTATAATTGCCATCTAACTTTTTTTAACTTGGGACATCCATTTTCCTCGAAACTCAACTTGGTTGCCTGATAGAAACACAAATGATTTTGTTTTAGTTATGAATTTATCTAAACAATATTATGATCCCAGCTGATGGTAATACTGGACAAGTCAGATCCCAGAGTGAGACCTGGCTTGATTAGACAATAAGTTTTATGTTTGCTTACCATGGTGGGCAGTCACTGAATATATTCAGAAGAAGCAGTCAATGTATCTTCAACAAAAAAACGTTATTACACAAAGAAAAAAACACAACACAAACCGTGTTACACTGTAGAAGAGCTATTTGAAACGGTTTTTACTACAAATATCAGAAATATTTACCCTCATTAGCAACCTTACAAACACCTGAATATCAGTGAAGGCTTAACCCCATCTCCACTTTACAGTCATGCCAACTGAACAAGGAGCTTTAATCGGTTTCTTTCTGGCAAAGTTCTCCATTCACCCAATACTATTTTCTTTTTGTTTAAGGGTCTCAGGAGGATACATTAACTATGTTTTGCCTTCATTCATTTTTTAACATGTTCCTTAAACTCATCTCTTCAACAGACTTCTATTTCTGGAGTTCTCCTGACTTATTCAGCTCCTCAGGATGCCTTTTTC
This sequence comes from Rhincodon typus, assembly GCF_021869965.1. NCBI lineage: Eukaryota > Metazoa > Chordata > Chondrichthyes > Orectolobiformes > Rhincodontidae > Rhincodon > Rhincodon typus. The sequence continues at coordinate 33,115,586 of NC_063352.1, forward strand.
AGCCCAGGCTGTTTTGGAGACTACTAAATTATTAGTATTTCTACTACAGACCTTTTGTCTCTGACTGAAACCTTCACATTGCTGATTGCTTCTAGATATTTCTATCTTTCTATAATACTCTACTCTTGACCCTTAGCAACAAGTTTGTTTTTTTTCTTCTCCCCTTTTTCCTAATACACTATAAACTGTTCACCTCAAGGGTTTAGCCACCTTATTAAAATGCATATAAATAAAACCTGGTGCCATTCCCAGAACAAATCCATGCACAGGGTAGAATACAAATCATGTTTAAAACTGTACATTGTTCTTGAACTTTAGAATCCATGTTTCTAATTACTTGTAATGTATAATGAATCCTCATCATAATTTTTGTCGTTCTTGTTATAAATTCATAAAACAGCGTCAAATCACAATATACAGTGTTTGGTTGAATAATTGATCAGAATCTGTCTTTTCTTTGGTGTACCATAGCTTTACTATTTTAATAACTGACTTAGATACTTCATGTAACTGAAGTTAATACTCATTTCTATTTAAAATTGTAGACTGTTGCAAATTGAAGATGAATTTTCTGATATCAGGAATAAGCAAACTGATCTTGAATCAGAAGGAAAAATTCTTGATCGGAAGATTAATGCGAGGTAAACATTTTACTACTTAGACATGATTGACCTATTGAAACAATGGCCAAAGAGTCTTTAGAGCAGGCAGCAATTGCATGTTATGACCATGCAGAATCCCCAGTACAGCAACTCCATGGGAATTTTCCAAAGGGCAATTCCTCTGTGTCAGGCATCTTCCAAAAGAGTTCATTAAAGTTGGAGGCCTTAGTGGGTTTGACTTCCCTCAAGTTAATAATTACCCAGGAAAGGTTAGATGTTTTTAAAAAAACTAATAACTTCTGGGTTGGTGTAAAACTAACCTCTATATTCCCGCTCTCCACAGACTCAGTACTGACCACCTTACCCTGCATACCCTACCTGTTCCTCACACATATGCTTCCGTGAACCTTTTGTACCTTTGCAGCCCTGGTACCCACCCATTCCTCTAACCAGATCCATCCCAACATGATTTGCATATCTCCCCCAACTCCTTCATGGTCCTAACCTTGCCATTCCTGAGCAGAAACCATCACCCAAAGCTTCCCCCTCCTTGGCCTCCATCTTGATCCCATATGTGACACCACTGACTGCCCCTCTCCCCACACGCTCATGTTCATTCCCTTGGAACTTATAGTCCCAGCCACCAGCCTAAATGCTGTCACCGCTCCTCGGCCCTCCCCCCAAAAATCACACAAACCCCTGATACAACGCTACACTGCCACCCATCCTAGGATCTCTCAGTGCAGTCCTACAGCAGACCTGCCAATGTGGAAACCCATCTACCCCCATCCCATCCCCCACCATCCCTGGACCTGGCACCTTCTGCCACCAGCTTGACCTGTTTCCCACAATCAACTTGCCACCACCCCCCACACCCCCCCCACAACTCTCCGTTTTGGGAGGCCCTGTTGTCCCCTCCCTATTTAAAACACAACAGTTGAGCTAGAAGTTTTAACATTACAAGGAACAGGAGCTGGAGTATATCATTTGCACCTTCAAGCCTACTTTACTATCCAATACCACCATTATGGATCCTTGTTCTTAGTGGTGTTGTATATGGCTCTGAAAAGCTTAGACAAGATCTAGTACTGCAAGCACTGTCCACTGTGATTATGTTCCAGGGAATGGGAAGACAGTACAGAAGAAGCTGGTAGAAAATAGTCTCAAGACTGATGAGTTCAGAACAGTCTCTGTAGTCATGTCAATCATATTCATGTAATTTGAAAATAGTTGCAGTACTGCAATAAACTTCAAATTGTTTTTTAAATAAGCCTTCTCTCGTTTAGCTGGAAGGATGCCTATTCCTAGCCACCTGAGACCACTTTGGAACATACAGACACAAGCACACACAATTTTTGCCCATTCTCAATTTATTCTTGGTTCCTTGAGAGATCAAACTCTATCAATGACATCAAACAGCATTTGCTCAGCAATAACCTGCTGACTGGATGCTTAGTTTGAGTTCTGCCAAGGTCATTCAACATCTGACCTTATTACATCCTTTGTCCAAATATCAACACAAGAACTGAACTCCGGTGTGCTAGGCCCGAAACGTCAGCCTTTCTGCTCCTATGATGCTGCTTGGCCTGCTGTGTTCATCCAGCCCTGCACCTTGTTGTCTCCGGTGTGACCGTCTGCTTTTGACATCAAGGCTGCATTTGACCATGTAGGGTACCAAGTAGTCCCAGCAAAACTAGAGTCATTTAGAATAAAGGAGAAAAGTCCACTGGTTGATTATGGTCATGGGTTATTAAATCCCCACTATCAAAAGCCTGGGGGTTTACCATTGACCAGAAACTGAACTGGACTCGATTGGCCATATAAATCCTGTGGCTTTAAGAGCAGGTCTGGGCTTCTGTAATCTGCATCACATAACTCCCAATCTGTGTCCCAAATGCCTGACCATCACCTAAAAGGCACAAGTCAGGAATGTAATGGAATATTGTTCACCTACCTGGATGATGAGTTTCAACAACATTTGAAATGCTTAATGCCACCTTGAACAAAGCAAACCCGCTTAATTGTCACCCCATTCACCACCTTCAACATTCATTCCCTTCATTGCAAAAGCGCACTATGTATTATCTATGAGATATAAATCACCAAGGCTTTTTTGACAGCACCTTTCAACTCTATAACTGCAACAAGATAGAAAGGCAAGGGCTGCGCATGCATAGGCATCCTGATTTGGAACTGTACTCAGTTCGTTGTGGCTGGGTCAAAATCCTGGAACATTCTTCCTAAGAGAACTGTGGGTGCACTCTGGCAATTGCAGTGGTGTAAGAAAGCAGCTTACCACTACTTTCTTGAGGGCAATTAGGGACAGACAAATGTTAAGCTAGCTAGCAATGCCCACATTCCATGAATACAAAAAATAACTTAGGCCCTCATCATAACTCAACCCCCTCATCCCAGGAAACAATTTAGTCAATATTCAATGTATCATCTTGAAGTATATCTTTTCTTAATTACAAAGATCAAACTGTGCACTGGAATTGTCTCACCAAAGTACAGTGCAACTGTAGCAGGGATTTCTTATTTTTGTTCTCTGATCACCATCCATAAAGGCTGACATGCCATTTGCCATCCTAATTGCGTGTTATCTTTTATCTTCCTTGTACGAATACAGCCAAAAGTCTGTGAACATTTTGATTTTCATATATACAAAATAAAGGTCTGTTTTTATAATCTTATACAAATGTGAAGAACCTTATACCTCCACACATTTAAACTCTAACTGCTGTTTTGTTGCCTACTCACTTGATCTGTTTACATCTCTTGGCAGTATCCTCCTTGCAGGTTGCATTCCCATCTAACTTTAAACTGATAGCAAACAAAGACCCTCAATCTCTTCATCTAAGTTATTTATATGGGTTGTAAATAGCTGAGGCCCAGAACTGTTGCTTGTTAAAATCAGTCTGCCAACTTGAAAATGGCCTGATTATCCCTACTCTTGGGTTAACACTCAGAAGGTAATCATCCTTCCATGTAACATCATAACCCAAACCCCTGGACCCCCCCACCAAAACATTAAGCACAGACAAGGCTCAAAAAGCTATCTGACATAAGCCTGCTCCTATTTCTTATGCTCTTAAATTGCGGACTTCAGATTACACCATGCAATGTGAAAAGTAAAAATATGAGACCTAGAAGGAGAAGTATGCTTTAGTCCATGAAGTTGAAATCTGGGAATCCAATGTGCTGACTTTGCTCCTGGGTTTCACACTGCAGGTCACTCCCAAAGCCCCTGTTGAAATAAGTGTCAATGTTTAATGTTGTCAGGTCACGACTTGTCAAAGTGCTTTTCAAATTAGAGAAAGATTACACCTTGCTGCTTGCCGTTTTATCAACTGTTGTACACAAAGTTCTTTGTAGGGCAGTTAACGAAAATAAATGTTATATGCATCAATATCCTATTTTATCATTGGATGTAAGTGCACAGATAAATTCAAAATCAATTTAATTGTGGTTTGACACAAATTGAAGTCAAGGTAATGATTGATCAGATTTGATATAGATATTTCATAAGATATTTTCCATACCTAATCAGAAATGGGTAACATAATAAAATAGTAAATATAGGAGTTCACACTTTTACTTAACTTTGAAAGGGTGCTATGTGCCTTTGGGCAACAAAGGCACAACATGACAGAAGTTGGTGAATGTATGGACTTAATCTTAAATCTACTGGTGATATTTAGATTTCGGCATTCTCTCACAGGAAGAAAAAGAATATGTGGAAGGCAATCATATCCAAATCTCTGTGCTACTTTCCAACAAGGTACCTCGTCTGAAAGCTGGTCCCAGGTCAACTGCCCAGCTAGTCTTGGCAAGTTGCTGAGAAACTTAAAGAATAAGAGACAATATTAAAAAAAACTGGCCCTGAGTACCCACCTGGATGTCACTTGGATACCATCTCAAGTCAAATAGTGTAGGGAGTAAATGATTTATACCAAAGAATCCACAATCTTGTAAGTTTGACCCCCTAACTGAACTAACCCTTACCAATAAAATTTGACCCCATTTGAGATCAAAATGAATTTCTACCTAAAATGTTTGTTCAAATGGGATTCTTTGCATTGTGCCTTGACCTTGGCTGGCTGTTTGGGGAAAAGAAAAACTCGAAGGTTAACTAATTTTCTGGTTTTCCCATCATGAGAAAACATCCTCATTGTGTGCTGAGTTACACAGATAACCAATTGAGAATTGTCAGTTGAGCTTAGAGTGTAGCATATTTGCATGTACTGCAAGCTACATATATTAAGATACAGGTCCCTGTTCTTTGCAGATAGAAAGAACATCTGTATTCACTGTCACTGTAACAACTAAACAGAACTTGTGGCAGCCATTTACTGGTTCATTTCTCAGGGCAATGGCCCTGACAAATCAGAGTTAACCTGTTTGGTTTAAAATTTAAACAAAACTGGCGATTAGCTGTCAATCAGCATTAATAGTTGCAAACTCCATAGCAATGCCTATAAGAGTCCATTTGCCAATCAATCAGCACTCTCCTCTCCTACAGAACAAATATTAGTTTTCCCTTTGAATTTGTATTCTTGCAAAATGTCCTGAAGTGTACAAAGTAAGGGCTTTGACAAATGTGTCTTTATTTCCCCAACAAGACTGAGAGGACAATATTTGTACTGCTTCAGATAGTGCAGAACAATTAATATGTTATCTTAAAAGTTTGCAGGATAGAGCTAAATGTTGCACATGTCAAAATTTTCATCCTCGATCTGAAGGGGTTTTTATTATTCTACTAAAGCATTTCGGTACCTTTGGTTCTTGTTAATTAATTGATACTTCTTGTTACAAATTGAATATACTTAAAAATGCTGGTTGATTGTGCTGTATCGGGTGATTTTACACTTGAACTCACATTAATTAGTTTGCATGAAAACTTGACACCATTTCATCTTGGCTAGACATGCACAGTGGCACATGTATTGTGGGCATAATTTACAGTCATTGTGGACCCACCTATAGCGTGTGGGCTGCAGTGGTTCAAGGCAGCAGCTCACCACCACCTTCTCAAGGGCAACTAGGAATGGGCAATAAATGTCAGCGCAGCCAGCGATGTCCAGATCCCATGAGCGAATAAGAAAAAACAACGATATTTGATAATTGAATATAGTTAAGGAGAAAGGGGATTGGTTGATATTTGTAATGAACAAATATTTTAGGCTGAAGTTATCCAGTAAAATGTAATTTGCCAATTTGTCATTTCTCCCCAAATTTCAGAGTGCTTATTTTTAAGATCCTTTCACCATAAGTTAAGAGATTATTGCAATTTGATGCATATTATTGAGGCCATATTTGGAAAATGATAGGCAATTTTACTTGAAGGGAAACTCTTTTTTATTGTTAAAGGCTGCGTGAATTGATGGCTGTAATAGCACAGCAAGACCACAAGATGGAAGATAATCTGCAAAAAGAAATAGACAGAAACCATTCCCCAGAAAATCTTTACCCCCTGGTAATTTGATTTATGTTGAAAGTTATTTTCATGATTATTTACAGTTGTTTCTTTAGGTTGGTTTCCTTTAAATGTTTTTGCTTTTTTTTAAACAGTTAATGAAGTGAAATGAGTGGCCTTTCAAACTATTTAAAGCAATGTCACAATATCATTGCTGAAATTTTAATCGATTTTCTGTGTTCATGCAATACACTTCATATCATGGGGTAGTGCAGTTTGTTGAAAAACTGGTTTTTATCAAAGAATGTTAGGATTCAAGTCTTATCCCTGACTCTGTACTTGACTGCAACAATGATTCTGTTAAGTCTTGCTGAATGGAAAATGATTCTTCATAAGGAAGGAAATTATCCATTAACTACTATTAAGCACACACGTCCATAAAGTGTTGTTTCTGTGTAATGTTGAAGGAGCTATAGATAGAAAACTGTCTCCTTTTCCTCTCTAATATGTCAGGTGTGTGACTCAGAGTCTACAGAAGAAAAGATTGGCAATATTCACTTTTTAACAAAAAGCAAAGAATAATGTCAAAGTTCAGGTTATTACTTGTTAGGATGACTCAGCTACTAAGTATCAATGGTGTTTTTGTGTCATTAGTTGCACCTTTGGAATAAACTTGATAATTAATGATTGCTAGAAGGTGAAATGCAATCATATTTCTGTAGGTGCATTAGTAATAACTGCCTAGGTATATACTTTAAGCTTTCAAATGTAAGTATGAAGTACCCACTTAGTCTTGTCTGTTACATGACAGTTTATTATTAATGGAAAATGTCATTTTATGAGAGTTGTGGAAAATTTTCTGTATTCCTTATGTTGCTGGCTATTGCTGTGGTGGAATAGTTGAAACCATCAATTGGTACACAGTTTGCCTTACTTTGGGATTTTTTGACTAATTTTCCAGTGTGTGGATTCACAAAAGAGTTAGAATTGAATGTTAGACTTTTAAAGTGTATGTGTGCAGTTTATTTTTTTTAGAAAGTAGAGGTTGAAATTTGTTTAAGACAGTCAAGGTAAAGTCACCATCTTTGCAGAGGACCATAGGATTGGAGTCTCATTAGAGAGAAGTGCCTGGTGGTGATTAAGCTGAAGGTCATAACATCTTGGGTGAAGGTGGGATCTTCATGATGACCTCAGCCATTGAACCGGTGCTGCTGGCATCACTCTGTATTGCAAATCAGTTGGCCAGCCCCAACTGAGCTGAAAGGAGCCAGGTAGAAAAGTTAGGGAATGAGCTATCACAGTCTAAGTGCTTCTTGAGTTTGAAGGTTCCAGATTAAAGTGTTTTTGAAGCTGAGAAAGTCTAAAGTCATTTGTGTTCATACCCAAAGAAGAGACTATCAGTCTCTCAAGACTGGGAATTGAAAGCAATAGTCAAACAAATCTAAAAAAGTAATAGAAAAAGAAATAATTTCGGGTACATGGCTATTCTAACATGTTGATGCTGGGATAACTAGTTTGTATTTTATTGTGTGTTTCAAAATCTTTAAATTTTGTAAATAACTTGGTTCATTTTTATTGATGCTTTGTTTTGTTTAATGAACTTTTTCTTTTGTTTTTAAAACCAAAACTGCAATAGTTTATACTTGTGTTTCTGTGTAAGAAACCACCTGAAAACCATTTTACAAAAAGAACAAAATAAGATCCATCAAAGCAGATTTCAGTCTTGGATCTGACTTGTTCAGGAATAATATCAGTTGGAATCGTAACAGACATCTATTGTTATATTATGTCAGAGAGTGTACAGTGTGGTAGAACTATTCCAGATACATTACAGCACCGTCATTCAAGTGTTGAACTTAAGCAAACAAGATTGGGCCATTTACTTAGTTTCAAATTGTTTCAATTTGAGATTTGGACTTTTGAGAGGGTATGCGGTGATAATATTAATAATTCTGCTATCAGTGTCATTAATGATTATAAAGACTATGTGAATAAGTAAAGTTTAAACTACTAGAGAGAAGTAGATCAAGTAGGGAGAAACTTAGAAATTGATGTGGTATAATGAGATTCATGTAAATCATGATATAACAGAACATACGAGTCTGACATCAGTAAGAGAGGAAAGATTGGTGTAGAATTAGCATGTGAAGAGAGCTGTATTTGAGAATGTACTGTTTGGATGTGAACAAAGAAGTATTGTAATTTATAGGAGTTGAAATGCCTTACTTAAGGATCAGGGATAGTCCTTGTCTAGACATCCACAATCCAGGTATACTCGACATCAGTATCTTGATATTTAGGTAGCAGTATTGGTTTAAAGCATGAAATAATGCAAGTGCTTACTTTGTTATTGTTTCATTAAGGATTTAGAACTTTATTGCAGGGAAAAATACATCAAGTTGTGGAGGAGCTCAGCACCAGACTATTGCATAGGGAAATGCAACTTCGGGAAGAAATACAAAAGAGATTTTTTGATCTTGAGAAGGTGAGCCTTTAAGAAGAAATGGTGGAACATTAAAACTATTTCCATTATTAAAACATTTTTATTTTTTATTTGAGTTTCTCAAAAATGTGTCTTTTAGCTGTTGGTGATGGTAACAAGGCTGCATTTAATGTCCGCCCCTATAGTTGCTCACAAGGTGACAGTGAGTCCAAATACATTCTTAAAGCCTGAGTGCTGCTAAAGCTTTTTCTTTGATTACAGCTAGCTAGGATCTCAGCTATGTATAATGCATACTTGCATCTTATTTAAGGCTAGTTAGCTCAGTAAATAGCAGAGATGAAACATGGCCCGTTCCTGATCTGTGAATGACACGCTGCATCTGAGAAATTAAAGAACAAAATAATTTACATCCAGACAACTAGGAATGTATACTCCTCTGTTTGCACATGATGCCACTAATGTAGCAGTCACTTGGTTTCATTTTGAAATTATGAACCACAAGATTTCACTTTATAACCCATACAAACCATATAACTGATTAAAATTGCTGTCCATTCAAAGTAGTATTTTGCTATAATAAGAACTAAAACTACTGGAAATACTTTAGCAGGTCAGGCAGTATCAATGGCAAGAGAAACAGATTTAACCTTTTTAGATCAATGACATTTCATCAGAACTTGGAGATTGGGCGACACGGTGGCTCAGTGGTTAGCACTGCTGCCTCACAGCACCAGGGATCGGGTTCGATTCCAAACTCGGGCGACTGTCTGTGTGGAGTTTGCACATTCTCCCCGTGTCTGCATGGGTTTCCTCCGGGTGCTCCAGTTTCTTCCCACAGACAAAGGTGTGTAGGGTAGGTGGATAGGCCATGCTAAATTGCCCATAGTGTTCAGAGATGTGTAGATTAGGTGGGTCTGGGTGGGATGCTTTGAGGTTCGGTGTGGACTTGTTGGGCTGAAGGGCCTGTTTTCACACTGTAGGGATTCTATGATCTATGATCTATTATATCATTGTTTTAAACCAAGTGAATTGGGAACCGGTGAAGAAAGGATCAAAAAGAGAGGTCTTGATGGGGTCAAAAAGATTAAATGGTAAACACGATGGCTCAGTGGTTAGCACTGCTGCCTCACAGGACCAGGGACCCGGTTTGGTTCCAGTCTTGGTGACCGTGTGGAGTTTGCATGTTCTTTCGATGTCTTTGTGGATTTCCACCAGGTACTCTGGTTTTCCCTGTCAGGCCAGAGATGTGCAAGTTGGGTGGGTTAGCCATGGGAAATACAATGTTATAGGGTTGGGATGGAGTGCTCTTCAGAGGTTTGGCACAGACTCTATGGATTGAATGGCCTATTTCTACACTGTAGTGATTCTATAAACAAGTACAAGGCCAAAGGGAATGGTGATGGGATGAGTAAAGGGAAAGGAAATGTGTACAGGACGTTTGGGTGGCAGAAGAAAAACAACTGCCACTCCAAGGCAAACAGGAGAAAAATGAGAATAAAGATGCAAAGGAAAGGAGGTGAAATGAGAGTGGAGATTGTTGTAAATTGGTCTGAAAGAGTTAACATCTGGAAGATAGTTATTCACACCATGCACCTTGATGTCACATTGGCCTCCAGAGTCAGTCTGAGATTGTTAGTGGAGAAATGTAGAAGCATTCAAGAAATCTGTACACAGCAATGGAATAGACAGCTTACTTTTTACCTGATTCTGAAGATCTCTGATAGTTAGATCAAAGAGATGCATTCAATCATTCACAACAAACCACAATATGCTGGCAATAGTTGTTACAACATATGGCAACATGGATATGATAGCAGTGGGTCTTCTATTGCATCAAAACTGTGGTGAAAATTGAACTTGAGAAAATAAAGTCACAGTTGAATGAAAAAGAAAAGCAGATCAGACTTAAAACAAACAGAGGTGCAGAACAAGGAACTTGAAGAGCTCATGGAACAGATACAGGCCACATGAGAAGATCTCAGATGGTTCAAAATCCATTTTTAAAAACTTGTTCAAGGGATGCTGGGTCCACTGGCTAGGCCAGTATTTATTATCCACTCCCAATTGCTCTAGAGAAGACTGTAGTGAGCTGCCATTTTATGCAGTCCTTGGGGTATACTGACAGCCACAGTGTTGGTTGGAACAAAGTGTTAGTCTTTTGAACTAATGTCACTGAAGGAAAAGTGTAACATTTCCAAGTTAGTGTGTCTAACAAGAGAACTTGCAGGTAGTGAGTGTGCCCATGTATGTTTAACACCATAAGATATAGGAGCAGAAGTGGGTCATTCAGCCCTGCCATTCAGTGAAATCATGGCTGATTTAATCATTCTCAACTCCACTTTCCTTGATTCCCTTTCTGATTAAAAGTTTATCCATTTCAGATTTGAATATACTTAATGACCCAGCCTCAATAGCTCACAGTGTTAAAGAATTCCACAGATTTACTAACCTCTGAAAGAAGAAATAGCTGTCACTTTCTTAATTTGACACCAATACTAATGCACACAGAGGCCAGAGAAAGAACAAGGATGCTTGACCAAAAGGAGTAATGGTTCCAGTAAAAATCATTTCATTATATACCCCTTATTCATCTTGCTTCCACATACTGCAGCAGGCTGTCAACTCGTCATCAAAGGTTCATCCTCTATTGACATGATATCAGGCAACATGGAGGCACAGTTACATTCAGGGCTAGACAGGGACTCAAAACAGTTGTATTCCAAAACCATTAACACTTATAGAAATGTATGCATCAATATAAAGTGCAATGTAACCTATGCCAACAATGTGTAAACAAAAGGTTATCTTTTTATTCACCCCTACCAACTCTCAGTAGTCCCAGATTCCACAGGTGGGGTGAAGGAAGCCTGCTCAGCATTGGAACCTCTTGGCCTGGAGATTTGGTCAAATGATCCCAGGAGCATGCTTGTCTGGACAGCTCCAGTGTGCTGAGGCAATACAAGGCAGTGTGAGGGGTCTGATTGGTTTCCTTACTCTGATACAGGAATAATTGATTAATAAATCAAATAAACATGATTGTGATAGCTGGATGGGTGATAGGGAGCTGTGGAGTAGTAAGTGTTTGCAGCTTGAGGAATTTCAAACTTGTGTTGAAGTATTGGAGTCTGAGTTGTAGATATTGTGCCACATCAGGAAGGGGGTATGTGTCCTGGACACTTTGCTCCTGAAACCAATCAGACCCCTCACACTGCCTTGTATTGCCTCAGCACACTGGAGCTGTCCAGACAAGCATGCTCCTGGGATCATTTGACCAAATCTCCAGGCCAAGAGGTTCCAATGCTGAGCAGGCTTCCTTCACCCCACCTGTGGAATCTGGGACTACTGAGAGTTGGTAGGGGTGAATAAAAAGATAACCTTTTGTTTACACATTGTTGGCATAGGTTACATTGCACTTTATATTGATGCATACATTTCTATAAGTGTTAATGGTTTTGGAATACAACTGTTTTGAGTCCCTGTCTAGCCCTGAATGTAACTGTGCCTCCATGTTGCCTGATATCATGTCAATAGAGGATGAACCTTTGATGACGAGTTGACAGCCTGCTGCAGTATGTGGAAGCAAGATGAATAAGGGGTATATAATGAAATGATTTTTACTGGAACCATTACTCCTTTTGGTCAAGCATCCTTGTTCTTTCTCTGGCCTCTGTGTGCATTAGTATTGGTGTCAAATTAATTGGCATATGATGAGCCTAACCTATGGATGTGTATGTACTAGTTGTATGGCTGGATTGATGGTTCAGAGGCCTGAACTAATAATCCAGAGAACTTGAATGTCAGTTTGAGAATTGAATTCTAGAAATGAAAATAAGATAAAGGTTACAAAGCTCTTAGTGAACTCCCACCTGGAAACCGATATCCATTTCAAGCTCCACCTGGAAACCGATATCCATTTCAAGCCTACCGACTCCCACAGCTACCTAGAGTACACCTCCTCTCACCCACCTTCCTGCAAAAAGGCCATCCCCTATTTCCAATTCCTTCACCTCCGCCGCATCTGCTCCTGAGATGAGGCATTCCACTCCCGGACATCCCAGATGTCCTTGTTTTTCAAGGACCGCAACTTTCCCTCCACAGTGGTCGAAAACGCCCTCGACCATGTCTCTCGCATTTCCCGCAACTCATCCCTCACACCCCCTCCCCACAATAACAACCAAAACAGAATCCCCCTTGTCCTCGCGTACCACCCCTCTAACCTCCGGATCCAACACATCATCCTCTGACACTTCCGCCATCTGCAATCCGACCCCACCACCAAAGACATTTTTCCCTCACCACCCTCATCTGCTTTCCGGAGGGACCACTCTCTCCGTGACTCCCTTGTCCGCTCCACACCACCCCCTGGCACTTTTCCCTGCAACTGCAGGAAGTGCTACACTTGCCCCTACACCTCCCCCCTCACCCCCATCCCAGGTCCTAAGAAGACCTTCCACATCAAGCAGATGTTCGCCTGCACATCTACTAATGTGGTATATTGTATCTGCTGTCCCCGATGTGGCCTCCTCTACATCGGGGAAACCGAACGGAGGCTTGGAGACCGCTTTGTAGAACACCTATGATCGGTTCGCAACAAACAATTGCACCTCCCAATCACGAATCATTTCAACTCCCCCTCCCACTCCTTGAACATGTCCATCCTGGGCCTCCTGGAGTGCCACAACGATGCCACCCGAAGGTTGCAGGAACAGCACCTCATATTTTGCTTGAGAACACTGCAGGCCAATTGTATCAATGCGGACTTCACAAGCTTCAAAATCTCCCCTCCCCTGACCGCATCCCAAAACCAGCCCAGCTCATACCCGCCTCCCTAACCTGTCCTCTCACCTATCCTCTCCTCCCACCTCAAGCCGCACCCCCTATCTCCTACCTACTAACCTCATCCCACCCCCTTGACCTGTCTGTCCTCCCTGGACTGACCTATCCCCTCCCTAACTCCCCACCTGCACTCCCCTTTAGTTGCTCCATCCCTGCTTCTTTGACCTGTCTGTCTCCTCTCCACCTATCTTCTCCTTTATCCATCTTCTATCCGCCTCCCCCTTTCTCCCTATATATTTCAGAATCCCCTTCCCCTCCCCCATTCCTGAAGAAGGGTCTAGGCCCGAAACGTCAGCCTTCCTGCTCCTCTGATGCTGCTTGGCCTGCTGTATTCATCCAGCTCTACACCTTGTTATCTCAGATTCTCCAGCATCAGCAGTTCCTACTATCTTAGTGAACCACTTGTGTTTTTCTATGCAAGTCTAATGCCTTTTTGGGGAAGGAAACCTACTTTTTCCATCCAATCTCATCTGCCACTCTAATCCCACATCAGTATGGTCATTTCTAATTTACCTTCTGATGCGACCTAGCAAGTCATGTCAAACCATAGCTGAATGTTATGGGCTAAAGATGTAACACAGAAACATTTACAACAGAGAATGGGACACAGACCATCATTTCCATGCTGTTTGTGAAGAAGGCTCACCATTGTCTTTTCAATGTAGCTATCCATGGGCACGAAATACTGGCTTTTTCCTCCAAAATTGAATAAAACAAATATTTTCATTACTGTCAGGAGCAATTAAAGCAAGTGCAAGCCAATACCAAGTCACAAAACAATATGATTGAATTCTGCACTTGTAGACTGACCAATCGTCACAGAATAATTTAGAACAGTCAAAATGTATCTGTGGGTGTTTATTTGTTATACTGACAAATCACCACAAATTTACACGGTGATAAATTATGGTTTCCTGAAAGAGTCTGTAGTTTATTTGCACCTAACGTAAGGATAAGCAAGCAATAAATATTGTAGTTAAGATTTTGATGCAAGTGTTTGCCAGCTCTAGTAAAAAAAAACCTAGGAGAATACTGTACTTCAAAAATGCATTGTGTTGCATGCAGTAGTATAATTTTCCATATGTGTTAATAACTCAATATTTAAATTTGTAACATTTCTTTGTTTATTCAGTATGTTTGTTCTTAAAGGAAAGGGTGCTTTTTTTTATTTCTGAAGAATCTTTGTAAATTTGAGACTGTAAGAAATGACAGTGAGAAGATCCTCAGGGCAGAAAATGAGAACTATTGGTCTTCTCTTCAAAAAGTGCATATGGAAGAAATAAAAGCACTTGAGGACAAGCAGGTAGACATTATATTGTCATTCACTATCATTTTGCTTATTTTTTTGGTGGATTTACACAAACAGGGGACATATATTACTGTTAACCTGGACTGAATGATGAACAAATCAAAATGTTACAAGATTCAGTCTTCAAGAAGTAGTAGCTTATTTTGGTTTTGGATCATTTTATCTCCATTTATCATTTCCTTGCCTAACCGCCTGGAGAAAGCAGGATAAGATGGGCCACCCTTGCAGCTTGGCATGAAGAAATGGAATTGGAAAAGTGCTTTTGATGATTCCTTGTCACCTCAAGGTTGTAGGTTCAAAGCTGTCATTAAGACAGGTTATATTAAACTTGGTATTGTGCAGTGTGACAGGATTAATTAACCACCTCAGAGTAAAGACACTCCTGGGTAGCAATGGCCACAATATGGTTGAACTTGCATGCAGTTTTTGTGAAATCTTCTTTTACTTCACAATTAGTAGCAGTGCTTTCACCTCCCTGGAAGTCCTGGAATTCCCTAAATCCTTCCACCTTCCTTTAATCCTGCCAGTTCCTCCTTATAACCAAACTCTTTGAAGCCATGGCTGACTGCTCTTAATATCTTGCTTTTTGCTATGCATTCCACTGTTGAAACTTGTTCTGAGATTTTTCTA
The DNA here is from genome assembly GCF_021869965.1 of Rhincodon typus. Lineage (NCBI taxonomy): Eukaryota > Metazoa > Chordata > Chondrichthyes > Orectolobiformes > Rhincodontidae > Rhincodon > Rhincodon typus. Next base: position 33,130,822 of record NC_063352.1, read on the forward strand.
CAAAAAGGTGCAATGTGAATGTAGTTTCTTAGCTCTCTAGTACTTTAATTATGTTTTTTAATTCTAAAACTCATGGTTTTTACATTAGATTTATTTGTATATATAAAAATCTAACTATGAAGTTTAAAAACTTTATTTTGCAGTCGAGATTCAGACTGCCAGAACTCTACATGAAGCTGGATGACAATATTAAGAAGTTAACAGCCACATTTACTGATGATATGAATTGGATAGAAAAAGTCATAAAATCCGAAATCCTGGAACGGTTAGAAACGTTTTTTTTTCCATATTCCATCTTTCCTTAAATTTCTGCAAATATAATCCATCAATAAAGCATGGGCCAAAGTACATATATGTGGTCATAATAATAACTCATTTTAGAGTAAGCTGCAGGTTGAGACATTTTTGCTATCGTCACAGTAACTTACAATTTTTTTATATCAGAATATAGAAACATCCACCAGAGAAGGAAGCCATTCAGCCTATTGTGATATGCTGTCCATCTGAAAGGGTTACCATAAGTTGCAAAAACAGAAATTGATGGAGAAACTCCACAGGTCTGGCTGCAGCTGTGGAGAAGAGGTGTTATTGGACCCAAAATGATTTGTTTTGTTTCAGATCTCCAGCATCTGCAGTTCTTAGTTTTATTTTAATAATGATACAATCGTAAAATCCGTAAGACAAAGGAGCAAGAGAAGGCCATTCAGCCCATCAAGACTGCTCCACCATTCAATGAGATCGTGGCTGATCTGCTAATCCTCAAATCCACTTCCCTGGTTTGTTCCTGAAACCCTCGATTGCCTTACTGATTAAAAAGCTGCCTATCTCAGCCTTGAGTAGGTTTAATGAACCAGCCTCAACAGCTCTCTGGAATAAACAATTCCATAGATTCACTGCCCTCTGAGAGAAGAAATTCCTCCTCATCTTTGTCTTAAATGTGCAACCCATTGTTCTGATGTTATGTCCTGTGGTCCTAGAGTCTTGCAGAAGAGGAAACAGCTTTTTGCATCTACCCTGACTAATTCCCAAAGAATCTTGATGTTTCGATAAGGTTGTCTCTCATTCTTCTAAATTCTAAAGTCCCACTTCATGACCTGTTGGATAAGGAAGGTGTATTCATAATGCAGCCAAACAGGTTGAGGATCAATCTGCAAATCCTTCCAACATACATAGTTGCAGGGACTAGTTGCAGAGCTGGGAAAATTTCTTGTCAGCAATGCGATAGAAATAAAATTGGAGCATTAGTTATCAGATTCCATAGCTCCAGATTGCAACAAGTATGCAAAAGTGCATATTGCCACAGGACCTTGGACTCATACATTGGTCAGTTACATTAGGGACATTTAAGTGACTCTTGGATAGGCACATGGATGATCGTAAAATGTAGGGTATGCAGGGTAGTTTGATCTTAGAGTAGGATAATAGATTGGCACAACATCATGGGCTGAAGGGCCTGTACTGTGCTGTACTGTTCTATGTTCCATGTTCTATGTTCATGGAGGAGGCATTTGACTGGACGGCTTCTGTGGGTTTATCTGGTACTAAGAGTATGGGGTTTGATTCCCATTCCAGCCTGGATAGACTTGGGACCTGCCTTCTTGCCCTAACCATGGTAGAGATTGCACTGTTGTGGGCTGAACGTGCTTTCAGGTAGTGTTCTGAAGAACTTATTGTTTATGTACTTTGCATGCCGCATTTTCTTTGGAGCCAATTTTATCCTCACCTCTTTAATGATTATTCTTGTGTCATTCTTGTGTAGCTTGTTGCTATTTTCCTGCCCTCTCCATAGCCCAGCACTTTTTTCCCCTCTTTAAGTATAGCTCCAAGCTGCCTCAAAAATTATGATTGAACCTGCTTTCAATATTCTTTCATGAAGCACTTTTATCTGTGTCCTCTACTTCCTAACCTTTCTGCCAAAAGAAACAATTTTTCTCTGTCTGCAATACCAAAACCCTTCTTATTTTTGCTTGTCTTTATTAAGTTGTCTTTTAACACTCCCTGATCGGAGGGCAAGAAACCCAACTGCTCTAGTGTCTCCACGTAACTGCAGCACCTCATCCCTGGAGTTATTACTCCAGTAACCTCTGCATTTTGCCAAAGGATTGAAGTTGATTTGCAGTTGTAATAAAATGATGATTGACACTTACGTCAGCTTTTAATTAGCGACATCTAATATTTTACTTCTGGCTTTTATTGATTTACATAGATTAAAATTGATATTTTACAGAGATTCCAATTCCTGTAGGCTCATTTGATGTTGGAGCAGAAACTTTGGGGGAGCTGGAAGGGCTTAAGGATTTAATTAAATCACATAACCCCAAAATAGAAGCAAGAGAGTACTAGAGAAACAAAGCAGGTCTGGCACCATCTGAGGAGAGAGAAACAAAATTAACACGAGTGTCCGACATAACTTCTTCAGAACTGAAATTTCTGACTTGTATCACGAGGCTTTATCAGGAAGAATGTCTACACTTTTTTTTCCAGCACTGAAGGTGCTACTGATAGCACCCATGCTTGTTGCTTTTGCACTTCCCATCACCACCATGGTATATTTCTGAACATGATAGATTCTAATCCTTTAATAGTCAGTTAGTTTGTGACTACAGGCAGCGCAGAGATGGATGTCCCTGTCTTACTTCCTGACAGCAATCGAGTTTCATTCATTCTGCATCGGTCCTCTCTTGCCTTTTTCTACCAATCATCATACAGACTAGCTTTTGGATAATGAAGGTTATCTCCTTAAGTCTTGCCTGTACCCAAACACAGCTGCCATTATGGCTTTCAGTAGGAGTCCACTAAACTCTGAAATGCTTCCAAGCTGATAGCTGCATGCGTAAGCAATTCTTTCTCTACCTGGACCACGTATAATTTTATAGCACCTCCCACATTTTGGGCAGGCAGCCTTTGATAGAGCAGATGATGCTCCTTATATTAGTTTTCATGACTTTGAAAGGTACAGCGTTCCAGGAATATAAAATTGACTTTTGCTAAACAAAGCAAAAGTGGATGGTCAGTTGGCAAGAACAAGTTCTACGGAACATGTGTTCCTGGCTTCAATAAACATTACTAACTTTCTCAAAAGTTCTTGTTCATCCATAATAAAAGCGGAAGATAGCCAAAGTACTCTAGGTCCAGAGGCATTAGAAATAGCAACAACGTTAACATTTTGTGTCAATGAGCCTTCTTTTTCATTGATCGGCTTTTGCACGCATCTTTATTTGTTTTGGTGTAATCGATTGTATGATTTAGAGCCAAGTAAGAAAGTCTGAAATTCTTTTCAAATAGAAATTGCTCAGCCCAGAGTTGTTATTAGCAGCTGATCAGTTAATATTCAGTATCATTAATATTTGATAATGCATTAACTAAGTATTAGTTTGTAGTCAATTTGTTGTTGGTGATTTTCAAATAAGAAATTAACCATTTTGCAAAGGACGTGGTAACTGTTCAGCAGCATTACCTTCCTTATGCAAAATTGACTTAATACAACTTTCTTGTAACAGAATAAAACAAGGCACCCAACTTGGAGACAAAATGGATGAGTTACAAGAACGCCTAAGTCTTGCTTTAACAACTCTTCAAGAAGCATTAGGCACCTTACAGGAAGACCTTAAAAGTGAGATGAAAAAGGTAAGGGTTTTTGACTAAAATTTATTTACAACTTGTTTGCTGTTATTCTAATGTAAGTTCATTAAAGAGAAAACATGAAATTCACTAAAGTAAAAACATATTAAATGACATGTGTGCATTTCCCCCTTAATTGTCTCCCTTGATCATCTTCCGCTAACACTCATGCTTAATGTTTTTACTGCTGCGTGAGTACAGTTCAATAGGAGCCAGAGTCCCCTCATTTCTGAGTAGTTGACCTAGACAATAAATTTAATGGGCTATGTTTTAATTGGCTTCAAAGATAACAGATTTGCACTCCTCCCAAACATCCATATTGTCAAAAGAAAAGCAAAAAAAAAACCCAAGATGTTTACGTAGCCCCTTATGTGACTATGGCTGTAGATCCATTGGTTAAACACATAGGGATCTTAAGGAAAAAATTGATTAGTTCAGCAAGGGACTTTACACATTTGAAATATTTATTTTTTTAGATTTAAATTTTGCTAATTAAATAACCTTTATGTGTTAAAGATTTACCATATAGCCAAAATGCAGTTGTTCTAATATGGAAAGGTATGGAGGCTTAGGAAGTAACCACAATAATTGTAAATCTAAACTTCTACTTAAAATGGTCTCATATTAACTGTATACTATCACTGTCATTGTACTTCTCATGACGTAGCGCTAATATTGATACAGTAATTTTGCAACAATAGAATAATTACTTACGTGCAATTAGTACTGTTTACATCAATCAACTGATCCTGTCTTTCATTTTGATAATTTATATTAAAAATAGTGCACACACTTTCATTTTCACTATGTGCAATCTGACAGAGTTGATTTCCTACACTTTATGAACCAGTCAATTTTTCATCCATGGGGTTCCAGTAAATGATTCGTCCATTAAAACTGAAAACTGGTATCTCTCTCCTATACAGACAAGCCGAGTGAAAGCAATATAGTTTCTGAGATGAGATAGTAGGAACTGCAGATGCTGGAGAATCTGAGATAACAAGGTGTAGAGCTGGATGAACACAGCAGGCCAAGCAGCATCAGAGGAGCAGGAAAGCTGACGTTTCGGGCCTAGACCCTTCTTCAGAAAAGAAGGGTCATTTCTGAAGAAGGGTCTAGGCCCAAAACGTCAGCCTTCCTGCTCCTCTGATGCTGCTTGGCCTGCTGTGTTCATCCAGCTCTACACCTTGTTATCTTAGTTTCTGAGATGGTGGGTTTGAGTCTCAGTACAGAAATTTTGCTGCTGTTTTTCTGCATTCAAAGCCTCTTACCTTTTATATCTTATCATTGAGGCTTTCTTGTAAAGCGCCAGATGCTTTCTGCAGAGTTACTCACATGTTCATTTAAATAATTTGTTTGTTTGTGAGTCAGTCCCTTGTTTGACTCTATCATGAGAAAATCGCATTCAGTCTATTTTGCGGGAGAAGCAGCTTTTAAAACTACATGGTCACCTTATCTTCTGCTGAAAGATACAACTTCAAAATGATTGAACTGGCAGTAATGAACTTTGGAACATACTGTCAATTAGGTGCGATGTAGTGCATATTATTTGTTTTTTCTTTGCTGCTGTTTCTGACACTCCAACAAAGAGGTTCTAGATCATTGTCTTTGAATGAGGTGTAAATCAGTTTTCTCTGAACGTTTACCGAAGAGTCCTATGAGGCTGGTTGGCCATCATCAGGTGTTGCTTTCAATCCTATGTTGCTTGTCTGCCCTTTTATGCTCTCTCATATCTTCCTGGTGCTTGGAGGCATCTTCAATGGTGGGAGCTTCTGAAGCCGCCTTCCTGAAGTCTTTCTTCGGGACAAATAGCCACCAATTGCTTTGGTCAGCCTGGGCCCTTGCCCCTGTGATACCAGAGAGCAGTCAACCTAATTCAGAGCTTGGGTGCTGGGTCCCCACTCAACTTGCCAGTAGTGCAGCCCCAGGTGCACCCTGTTACTAACTGTCCAATCCCTCTTTGCCTGACTGACCATATTAAGGGGCCTGGGTGATGTCCAAGGGTAGCCACAGCCTCACTCTTCACTTGCCAGTCTTCTGAAGGCAGGGGTAACTGATGGATGACCTGTCAAGGTAACCACAATGGCCCAGCTGGGTGTTGCGATTGCTTAATTTGAACAATGATTACAGAACTAAAGAATGCCGATAGAAATCTGGAGCACCTTAACAAAACTCAATGATTAGACTTTTTTTTCTTAATAGGTTTAAATAATAAAATCATGGCAAAATCTGTGCTCTACAAATAATTATTTTCCTACAAAAGAGCTGGACAAATTTCTGTTCAAAATTGGAATTTATAAGGATGAGTGGGGATTTTGGTGATTGGATACTCCATGGAACATACTACTTGGAGTAAAGGGTCTTTGTAAATCTTTCTCATCCTAGTCTTCATGAATACATGAGTGTTGCTTGTGCACTGTTGCATCATGATCTCTTTCCTGTGAATCCTTTTGAAAGTCAGATAGAGAGGCACCCTTGGCCTCTTGTAAGTAGCTCCTAACTGGGTGTTACAGGCCTTAATTGACAGGGGAACAAATTGTCTGGTTACTATTTAGATAAGAATAAAAATGTTAGGCTGAGAATGCTGTACGATAAGGGTATCCAAAATTCATTGTGCTCTGTAAAGATGGAAAATTGCAGGATTTACTTATGATACAGTATAAGAAAAGTAAAATATACTTTGTTCAATGAATACTAACCTTCAACTTTTGCACAATAGACTGAAGAAATGCAAGCAAAACTTGCTGAGTCGCCAGCTGAACAAAATACCAAGCTGAAGGAAGATTTCCAAGACAGGTAATCAGAATAGATTTGTACCAACAGTCTTCTAAAATAGGATTTTTAAAACCTGCATGTCGCAAAGTAAATGTTATAAACTTCTGCAACAAGACATTAATCTGAATTTTGGGAAAAAGGAAGAACAAATATTAAAATTTTTCTATCACATAAATTCAACAGCTTTCAAAGTCAAAATGCTAACTTTTCAGCAGCACCAACTTATTAATGAACAAAAATAAAGTTGTTGGAGAAGCTCAGCAGGTCTGGCAGCATCTGTGAGAAAACAGTTTAACGTTTCGGGTCCGGTGACCCTTCCTCGGAACTCATACCTCCTGCGGTAGTGAATTTGGATTCTAAGCACTCTATAAGTTTTACCAACTTGTTAATGTTCATTCTTCCTCATTTACATAGCACTTTGTATTTATAACATAGATAACAGGTAAATTGGCCAACAAGATCATTCTGGTGGTTACTTCCAACACAAGCTCCCTCCTCCTGTTGGTCATCTAACCTCATCAACATATCCTGCTTTCCTTTTCATCCTCATGGGCTAAATGTTTATGTGCTGATGTAAGGGGTGTGTGTTTTGGCAGGGGATGGGGAAATATAAAATTGATGACTGTTCTACTGTTCTACCATCTTACCTTACACCCTTGAGCTTACCTCATTATACTAAGTGGGGCAGTAAAATTGGTAATTCATCTGCCCTATTTAATTACATATTTAAGGGTCTTTGAGGCATTAACAAGGAGGTTGATCTGAATAACACGCTGTCCAAGTCAAATAGTTTTGCTGTGGGAACATTCTTTTCAATGGCCCACATGAGAGAAAATAGGAAGAAGAGTCACATTATTTCAAAACTATCCTGCACACACCAAGAGCACATCCCTCAAGATGTTAAACCCTTCCCCACTTCCTTGTATGCCACCTGACTGCCCGAACCTGTCCCATTCCACAACCCCTTCTACCCCTATTTCGTGGGCTTTCAGAACCTTCTCCATCCAAAAACCTAGGACATTGCTTCCCAAAAAGATATTATCTTTTTCGGGCTTTCTTTTGGGTTCCCTTTGGCATCCACTACTGAGACCTGGCGCTGCCAGGAGTCTGAGAGCGACATACCAATCAGATTTTTAGGCAACTCCTGAGTGCTAGAAATCTTCTCACCGAGGAGCAGAAGTCCCATTGTTGACCAATTTATCTCACCCACAATGCCTTGTGGCTGGGGTGTGGCGAGAGTTTGGGGCAGGCTGTTTCTATTGTGTGTTGGGTACTGACTGACTTTCTTTCCAAGCAGGTGGTGAAAGTTTTTCTTTTCCCCCATTTAAAATGCAACTCTAATTTCACCTTAACTACATCGGTGCCGATCACTTGAACTACCTCCTGAGGTAATGAGTTCGGATTCTAAGCACTCTATAAAAATAGATTTCTTCTGAATTCCTTATTTATTAAAGTTATCTTGTATTGATGGTCTCTGGCTCTGGTCTTAGTGGAATCGGGAAAATCATTTTTCCTTCTCTTTTATCTAACTCTTTAAAATCTGGAAGACCTACATTAGGCCACCCTCAATATTTCTTCCTGTTCAGTCTTTCCTGTTAGTGTTATATTACACTACCTCCAGCAGGATGTCACCACCAATTATATCTTCCCTTCCCTCTCCTCCACTGTCAGCATTCCATGAAGCCCTCATCCACTTCTCTATCCCTCCTAACACTTCCTTACTCTCCAATGCACCTTCCATGCAATCATAAAGTGTAACACTTTGTTCGTTCACTTCTTCTCCCTACACCATCCAAAATCCCAAGCACGCCTTTCAAGTGAAGCTACGTTTTGCTCATACTACTTTTAATCTTGTCCACTGAACTTGCTGCTCACAATACTGTTTGCTTTACATTGGCAAGACCAAGCACAGACTAGGTGACCACTATGCAGAACATCTCTGCTCTGTCTGTAGGAATGATTTTAACCTTCCATTTGCTTTTCCGTTTCAATAAACCACATTGCTCCCATACTAATATTCAGTCCTGAGCATACGTCCATGTTGTGATAAAATTCAGGCAAGCTGGGGAGCAATACCTTTTTTTTTGCAATGGTCACTCTTAACAATACTTAACAATAATCTGGGCGACACGGTGGCTCAGTGGTTAGCACTGCTGCCTCACAGCACCAGGGACCGGGTTCGATTCCAACCTCGGGCGACTGTCTGTGTGGAGTTTGCACATTCTCCCCGTGTCTGCATGGGTTTCCTCCGGGTGCTCCGGTTTCTTCCCACAGACAAAGGTGTGTAGGGTAGGTGGATTGGCCATGCTAAATTGCCCATAGTGTTCAGAGATGTGTGGGTTATAGGGGGATGGGTCTGGGTGGGATGCACTGAGGTTTGGTGTGGACTTGTTGGTCCGAAGGGCCTGTTTCCACACTGTAGGGATTCTAAATCTCATACAGCAATACTGTCATGGACAGATGTATCTGTGGCAGGCAGACCGTTGAAAATGAGGTCAAGTATGTTTTTCCCTGTTACTGGTTTCCTCACCACCTGTCCCAGACCTACTGTAGCAGCTAGGTCAATCAATTTGGTCTGAACTTGTGCTGCTGAGCCTTGATGGATATTGAAGTCACCCAGCCAAAGCATATTCTGCACCCTTGCCACCTTTGGTGCTTCCTCAAAGTGCTGTTTTAACATGGAACAGTACTTATTCATCAACTGAGGGTGGATGGTACATGGTAAGCAACAAGGGGATGTCTTTCTTTGTGGTTATCATTTTATTTTAGTCTAAACTCAATTTGTCACCACCGCATTAATTGAACAAAATATTATAGACAGATATCTAAATCTATTATTTATTTCCAGCATTTCTTAAATTTCTACTTTTAATATTGGATTTAAATTATAAAGGTTTGCTTCTTTTAAGAGAAGTTCTTTCTAAGAGTTCATTATCTTAATTAATTATTAGTGTAAATGCAGAAGAATATTTCATTAATCCAGTACAGTTGTGCAGGGCATTGATTTTGCTAAAAGTTGGAAATTTGTTACTACGATCTGCACACTTACATAATAATACTTAACACTTTTTAAAAAATTCTTTGTATTTCATGCGATTCTTCCTTCACTATTTACATAAAATTAATTTTAACAGATTGCATTGAATGCAAAATCTTAAATATAGCAATTTTTAAATCAATTTTGTAAAAGTAAAGCTTGTGAAATTGTATTGTTCAGACAGTAAAAGTTCACCGCACAGAATTGAGATAAAAATTTTGTAGTAACAGATTTCTTGTAAATATGGGAAGGGTCACATTTCTCCTCGATCAACTGCAGTCAAAGTTATCTTGAAGCAGATGTCAATGCTGTTTATATAAGGAGTTTAATGTCATCACCTCTCTGCATTTTATCACCTGTCTGCTTCAATCTTTGTCAAAATCACATTTTAGTTTATATTTGGCATTCAAGTTTTTATTCTGTCAGCACAAAGACTCTTAAATGTTTTATTTCATTATTCTTAATGGTATTACAGGTCATTTTTAAAAAAAATCGCATGCGTATATTTTGAATTTGAAAACCTTGCAGTGATCTAAATAAAAATGTGGCTATCTTTGTATTTTTTTCTAATGGATTGTTAAGAACTTTAAGGTAAACCTGTTAACTTAGATAATTTTGTGCATTTTATTGGAAAACGCAAAATGTTTTATTGGACAGATGAATTCCAATATGTCTACAACATAAAATGAACTGAGTAGAAAATGTTAATGCTTGCATACTTAGGGATATTGAGTCAGTGTGCCGGACCATGGGAACATTGTTTGCTGATATCTATCGAATTAAGGAGGAGACACCTGGAGAAATTGCAAAGATCAAAGAAAATTTGATGGTTGTAAGTTCAACATCTAATTACATGTGTTTTGTTTAAACTGTCATAGACCCAATTTAGAATTAATTATAATTTACCCCTTTTAAATTGGTTTATATTTATTGTGCTTTTGAAAATATTATTTAGCACAATTTTTACTATGACAGTAAATACTGTGCAGATCTTTTTATGATAGAAGCAGTCCAGAGTCACAGTGACAGAAGGTGTGCAATATGTCATGACTACACCAGGCTTGTTCTCAGAGTCAGCTACAAATTTGTAAAGCTCATTTAGCTCCTTTTTGATTTATGAATGCTTAAATTGTTATAAGAATCAGCAGCAAAGCTTTATTTTTGTACAAGACAAAGTTTATGGTGAAACTACTGTTGTAACGATTCAAGTAACTTTTGTAATGTTACTAGCTTAAAAAGAAAGTATGTGGGGTAAAAGATATTTCGAAAGATAAAAGCAAGATCAGTCTTTAAGATTATGATGTTCTGTTATGATTTCTTGAGACATTTGTAAGATTCTTTGCCTTTCTAAAAGACAGATTATCTTTCTTTGTAAAATATGTAATATTGCACAGTTGTATCAGATATAAATATGGCTAATTTAATATGAATAATATAATTAACTTGGCTTCTTACTTGAGCCAGTACAACAATGCAAATTTAAGTTTTTATTATAGTTTCCTCAAAGATTTAACAGCTGGGTTTCTACTAACATGGAAAAGTTCACTGAGTTTCAGATGTTCACAAGCAGAGCCTATGAAACTGCTTGCATACTGTTTGTATTTCTCGATGGTGGCAAGTAAATAGTGTAACATGGCACTGTAAAATCACATAACTATCAAGCTTTATAAAACTTCATATGCAGTTATGTTGTGCCTGCAAGTGTACTATTAAAATTGTAGCAGGTAAAATCATGAGGTGCATGGATAAGGTATATGGCCGAAGTCTTTTCCCCAGGGTGGGGGAGTCCAAAACTAGAGGACATAGATTTAAAGTGAAAGGGGAAAGATATAAAATGAACTAAGGGGCAACTTTTTCATGCAGAGGGTGATGCGTGTATGGAATGAGCTGCCAGAGGAAGTGGTGGAAACTGGTACAATTACAACATTTAATAGGCACCTGGATGGGTATATGAATAGGAAGGGTTTACAAGGATATGGGCCAAATGCTGGGAAATGGGACGAGATTTATCTAGGACATCTGGTTGGCATGGACAAGTTGGACCAAAGGGTCTATTTCCATGCTGTATGTCTCAATGACTCTATCACTCTATGACACTATGACACTGTGACACTTTGGAACAGGTTTCCTGACCTTGGGGGTCAGTTAGCTGGATGTGATACAGAGTGTGACACCAACAGTTTGGGTTCAATTTCTGTACTGGCTCAGATCACCATGAAGGTCCCAACTTCTCAACCATGCTCTTTGCCAGAGGCATGGTGACCCTCAGTCATCCTTCTCTGACAAGAGAGCAGCCCTATGGTTGTCTGGGAGTATGATGACTTTACTGAACTTGGGTGAAGTTTAGTCAGACAAGCAAAATATAAAGCATTGAATTGCTATGCGACTTGAATGTTACAGCATTGATTTTCTTTTTAAAATATATTATTTCAAGACTATTATGTTTGTCTTTGAGCTACATGCTAATGGATTTTGTTCAAATCAATGGGAAATACTTCCTGGTTTATTTCTTAATCTTCAGGATTTAAATAAACCTTTTGTATGTTGTACTTGACACCATCCATTTGTGCTTTTTTATGTTCATTCTTTAAGGAGCGTTGTAAGATATGGTCAAATTACATTTTAAAAAATAGGATATATTGATTTTTTAGTTGCAAGTCCATACATCTGAATATTAGATGAGGACAACTTAAATTTTAGTCATCTAAAAATATATAGTCATATATCCTGTCCACGGTCATTATTTTGTTCACACATAACGACTGCACAGATTGGTTGAGGTAATGGAGAATTCCAATGGAACTGCAGGTGGAGAAAAATGGTGAGTGTTACAGGGTGCTTTTAAAGTAAGAGTAAAATTCTAGTTCAACTAGTGGTTAGGTTGTAAGTTAATGAGTTCAAGTAGCTTCAGTAATTCAATACAGTCTGTTTTTTGATATACTGAATGCAATAAATATTGCAGAACCCATAGTACAAAATCCAGTCACTAGGGAATCTTAAACCTATATTATGTTTTTAGAAGTAATAATTTTGATGGTATTATAGCTTATAAACTTGACAGATCCATGTCTGCTTGTGCCTTTTGAAAGCTATTCTAAATAAAACACCAGTCAAAATTTGAAGAATGCATTTATATCCCTCATTAGCCCAGAAACAATTGTTAGTGAACAAATGCATGAGACACTGCACTGAGGTTGAACCACACAAAAAAAAACAGAATCAGTTTATCTTGGGTAAAACTTTACCTTAAGCTTTAAAACAAACTTTAAATGGAAGTCAACATGACAATTGACATGTGCATTGCACCTTGTGAGATTCATAAAACTTAGAAAAACCTCCTAGAGAGATGACTGGCAATGGTCTAACTGATAACTTTTCTGCAGTATTAACCTAATAGAGTTCTAAGAGACCCTAAGTATGCAGCTAATCTGCAAGGTGTTAAAACTGAACAATTAAAATTGCTTAAACATTAACTTCAAGCAATGTGACGTCAAAGTGTCAGCTGCTATATCAAAAGTTTGTGTGGTCAAATAAAAGCTGTGTTATAAATTATTATAAATCATGACTTTTTTATTCTTGGGAATCACAAATTATCTCAATGTTATGCAAAATGAATGCAATTTAATATTTATAATAAATTTAGAATGGAAAGTTACTTAAAATTGTAGTTGCATGTAATTAATATATTTACTTCAAAACTTTTTTCATATTAAAACAACATGATTGCTGTTCTAAAATATTTAATTTTAAAAAATGCCGTTGCTGAATTGAGCTACATTGATTCAGAATGTGACCTTTGTTTAAGGAAAGAACTGACAGAGACAATGGTTCATTTGGTTCTGAAATTCTGACTGTTTTTACTTGCAGAAGACAAGTTCATAAGGTTAAATAATGTTGAATTTATTTAAGGTCAGGGAGACATTTTACGTAAATGTTTCTTTTTGATTTTTCTTAAGTGAGTGTTTGACTTGGATTAGTTCGTTTAATTCAGGAGATTAAATTATCATCTCGCAGACAGCCAAATGATGAAGTATAGAACACTGGAGCCTAGTCTTTACTCACTTGCAAGCTTTTATTTAAAGAGACACACTGCATTCCATGCAGTTTCAACATAAAATCCCAATCTTTCAGTCAGCTTCTATTTGTAAAGTACTTTCTAATCAACCTGTTAGGACATGTTGTTGACACAGCTCTGGGGCAGGTGAGACTTGAACCCAAACGTTCTGCTCTGTATGTAGGGACATTACCATTGAATTACAAGGACCCAATGAAACTACTCAGTACATGCATAAGTGAAACCACAATTAATTTTGACTGTCACGAATACAGTTAATTCCTCCAGTTATCCCATTTCAGCACTGTACCTCTGGCAGATATTGGATCCTTGCATAATAACTGGACTTAACTCAACTAAACTCATGGTGGCAGAATGGGGGAAAGGCCTGAGGAAATTCATTCTCCCATTCTTCCTACCAATGATTGAGCAAATTATACATGACCTGTGAAATTTGATTGGATAGGTGGTCCAAATTGCTGTCGCTACTTGAAGCCTGGAAAGCTTTACAGTATCATGTAAATTGGTCCAGACCTTCCAGTTTATCGACTGTCGGAGACTGCACATGTGACCCAAGATGGCATGTCAGGACCCTGCAGAAGTACTGATACATGGACCTTGTGGGAATTATCCAGGAAGTTTGAATTTCTGCCAGGGGTACAAAAACGTAGGAAACAGCATTCGAACAATGATTGCTACTCCTGAAAAGATCTGGGCATTTTTTTCTGAATGGCAACTTTTCCCTTTGCTATTTAATGATTGATGTATTTCAAATTGTGTGCTGTTTTCTAACCACTGTAGCTCCTGCTGTTGACTGGAAGGACCTTGGGGACATTTACCCATATACCTGCTGGTTGTTCCTGACATCTTGCCAGTCACTGGGTCTTGTATCCTATTACCACGAAATGTCCCACTTGCTCACATTCACAGACCTAGATTGGTCTCTCCACCAGCACATTTACATTTACATTAACAGTCAGAAGTCAATAAGAATGGCTATGTAAAATAATAAACCTCTTAAAAATTGAGGTATAATTTGTAAAATCTCTGAAAAGTTGTTAGCTTGCAAATGAAGTATAGTTTTTATTTCGTATGAGTTTTCAATCTTTTTCACAATCTCTTTAAATCACTCTACCCCTATATTTCTTGGAAGATGTTCAATATTAATAACTTGTTCACTCATAGAATTTCTCAATGAAATATATTTCCCTTTCCAATATCATTCTTGAATGTTTCCTAAAAACAGTGGTGCTGTTTATTTTAAATGTTAAATATTTTACCAAACTTCTTTTAAGGTTTGGTTGTTTAAAAAAAATCATATCCATGTTTGCCAAGAACTAAACTCTGTGTTTTACCTGTATATTATGTGAATCAATATTTAGTTTTGATGGAGGAATTTAATCTTAGCAGGCTTGCATACATGGACACTGGTATCATGGCAAGAAACCATTTGTTCTGTCAGTGGATCTTTAGTGCAGCCAAGTTATTCTGCTTCTTTTTCCCCACTGATCGGAGACTGCGAGTGTAATAACCAACTGCACTCTGTCAAGGAAAGATCTCAACTTAAAGGAATATCGCACGGGCTAGAATGCTGGCTGGAAAACTTGCTTAGGAAGGCTTTGGAGTCTAGGAAATGGACGAATGAAAAAGCAAAGCTGTCACAGTTCTCTGACTCTTCCATAGCCTGCCCATATGTTGGAGGCAGTGAGGGCTGGAAGCTGAGATGTTCTTTCCTCACAACAGGGGGAAGAGACCAGTTAGTCAAACGAGTGCAACCAGAAGTTACAGAGGCTGTTAGCTGCAGCAGTGTGGGGCCCAGCCACCTAGCTACTCTGCCAGGAAGGTTTAATTACAATATCAGATCAGGAAAGACCAATTTTCCTCCAGTTTCCTCCCACAGGCCAAATATGGGCAGGTTAGGTGGATTGGCCATGCTAAATTGTCCCATGGTGTCCAGAGATGTGCAAAGTTACAGGGATAGGGGAGGGGTGGTGGTGGGTCTGGGTGAGATTCTCTTCGGGCGTTTGTGCAGAGTGAACTGAATGGCCTCTGTCTGCACTGTAGGGATTCTATGTTCCTGTTCCTAATTTTTGTTTTTTGTCATTGCTGTTGAAGAGAGTGCACCGTTCCAAGGATAGGCAGAGAAGAAGGGCTGTATCTGTAGATTTGCCCATCCCATTTGCATTAAAGGAGAATGCAGAGATTGGCAGGGCCATAACCACTAACCTTTCGTGATGGAGCTGTAAGGATAGTTTGGTGACAACATCAAACATCACACCCGCACCTGGTATTCAACTATCGCTTTGTTGAATTGTTGTCATGGTTAATTGTGATGTCATGTTTTACACTAAGCAAATTTTAAGCCCTTTCCCCATGTTAATTCATGTTTTTGATTCCCCTGAGCTCCTTCAAAATTGATGATTGCGCTTCCTGCTTCCAACTCTGCTAAAGCCACAGTGATTCTACCACATAGGGTAATGGAAAGTTGATGAAAAAGACTTTCATTGGCATGAAATGAGTCGATCAGATTTGCATAGCAATGTTTATGCTGTTATATTCATACTTATTTCACTGAACAAGAGTTTAGCATTCTCACATCCCACTTTCTCTGGATAGTAGCCATTAGGTGAATGGAATGATCAGATTTAGTGAAGAAGAATGAGTTATAAATGTGATGGTTGAATTGTTAACTGTGGAATTGATTGTGTTAGGCAAACAATTGTAGACCCACAGAAATTCTGCTTGCAATGTGCCATTGCCTTACCCATCTGCCCTTGGATTTTGTAAAGTGGTTGCAGAGTTCTCAGGGAGCCATGAAAAGTGGCTGATTTCTCTTCTTGCTCTTCCTTGGAGGAATGCTAATAGGTCTGCATCTTAAATCATCTTTCCATAGCTTCATTTGTCTCTGCAGTCTGATGTTGTGAAAGGAACAGAAAAAAACTATTCTGGATAACCTTTCTGGAACAAACCTGTGTGAGCTTGAACTTTTGGATGGACCTGAAGTGAATCTTGAACAGTCCAGTGGCTGGCTCTGTTATGCCTTATGTGATCCTGTAACTCTTGTTATAACTTACATTTGTTCATTATTGGAAACGTAAGAGAAAGCCCATTTGTGACTGCTGTGCCTTTCTAGATTGTGGCTGATTATTTACATCTACTCCATTCTCCAGTTGTCAATGGGGTAGCTGTTATCTGCACAAGGCCAGTCATTGAGGCTCTGTAGGGTTGTGCAAATCTGCAGGAGATGTGACTGCTGAAGAATAACTGAACTATGCAAAATTTTGTGCAGATATGCACGAGCACCTTTCACTGGTCACACTCTACCGGAACACGGAAGGAGTGGAGCTGCTTGTGATTAATGAAGACTGGAGTTTGATATGGAGGCATCTTGATTTTCTGCAGGAATCCATTCATTGCAGTCGAACAAATAATTCTCTGTATTTGGTTGGTCCTGTCTGTGGCAAAGTGGACCTACGTGGCAGCCCAGGTAGTTATGGCGTCAGTCACCGAGGAAATACCCTAATGGCAGCAGATTGTGAAATCCTGTAGCTGTCGCCAACAGATTCCTGGAAGGAGCTGAACATAAATAAATTTAGGTGACGTTAATGGCCATGGCAATGTGTGCCTACCTCGTCTCTTTGGAAGAGATCTTGTTCCAGGAGATTATCGAAGTCCATAATGACTAACCATGAAAGCCTGACACTTCTTAGGCACCATTATTACTCTGTCGTTTGAAGGATATTCATCTTCTGCATACCATGTACTGCGGGTACTGTCTCCTTTTAAGCTGGAGCTGTGTCCATTCCCTCCATTCTGTGGAACAACAGACAGCTGGAGCAAAGTCAGCTCATGTGGCTGCTCCAATGGCACCTCATGAGATTGTCAAGTTGCAACAGTTGCTCACAGCCGCACTGAAAGTGAGATTGAGATGAGTAAACTCCAAAGAAGGTGAAAGTTTGAGATGATCTTCAAATCCTGTAAGCACAATATTTTCATTGAGGCTGGACACAAGCTTTTTACTTTCACTCGTTAAAGGCTCCCCTGCATGTCAGTTTTATTGGTCAGCACAATGGGCTGAAGGACCTATTCCTGTGCTGCACTGTTCTATTTTCTTATTTTGTATATTGTATTCATTGCTGCTTGTGCGATTGACTCCAGTGAGTTTTGCACAGCTTTTGTACTTGTTATTAGAGGTAAAATGCTTTAATTATAATGCCTCAAAACATATTGCAGTGAGTTAGCTGGTAGCTTTGTGGGGTTCCCCAACACCTGCACATGGCCCAGCTGCAGGAACTTGAGCTTCGGGGCTTGAGTGGTAGCTGGAGTTGTCATGGTGCATTCGCGATGCTGAGAAGTACGTGGATAGCATGTTCAGAGGGATAGTCACACTGCAACCTAAGGTGGCAAAGGCAGAACATTAATGTGTGTGACTGCAAAGACAAACAGGCAGGTAGTGCAGGTGTCCCCTGGTGTCCTGCTCACAAATTGTTTTCTCACTTTGGAAACTGATGAGGGTGCTGGTTTCTCGAGAGTGCAGTCAGAGCCATGTTTATGGCACCACGAATGGCTCGGCACTACAGTTGAGGAGGAAGAATAAAGGAAGCATAATAGCAACAGGGCACGCATTAGTTAGGGAGCGCACAAATGTTCCTGTGGCCGTAGATGTGATTCTAGGATGGTATGTTATCTCCCTGGGCCTGGATAAAAGATGTCACCGAGCAGCTGCAGGACGTTCATCTGGAGGAGGGTGAATAGCCAGAGGTTGTGGTTTGCATTGGTACCAACAACTTCTGATTGTGATACTACAATCAGAATTTAGCAAAATAGAAGGAAATTATTAGCAGGATCTCGCATATAGTAATCTCTGGATTAGTCTCAGTGCAATGTTCAAGTGAATACAGAAGTAGAAGGATAAAGCAGACGACTGTGTGGCTGGAAAGCTGGTGCATGAGTGAGGGCTTTATGGAAGATGACACCTGTGCAAGCCAGCTGGGTGAAGAGAGTTGGGACTGAGTTCTTGGTAGGGTGCATTGCTCGTATTGTTAGGGAGTGGCTTTAAATGAACTTCGCAGGTTCACAGGGGTGTGATAACCAAGAGAGTATATTAAACAAGAATAGTAAGACTCTCAAAATAATTGAAGAGGCAGATAGCATTAAAATAGAAAGTTAATAAGGAGAAGGAGCATGGGAGAATGTAATGAAGTCGCAAATCAGGGTTACTACGCCTGTATGTGAAGGCTTGGAGAATAGTACATAGCTTCGGGGAACTGCAGGTACAGATTGCCGTGTGGAAATATGATGCTGTGGTGATAAGAGACGTGGCTGAAGGAAGAGTAAGATGGCATGTTAACTATTCCTGGTAGAGGGTGGTCAGAAAAGATAGAAAAGGAAGGAAAGGTGGAAATGGTAGAGAATGATAATGATCAATCCAAAGTCAGAAAATTGGCATAGCATTGACTTCACTGGGGCAAGAATGGAGCTTGGCTGAATAGACTGGAATAAAAATTTAATGGGGAAAACTGTTACTGAAAAATGTGTTACCTTCAAAGACAGGTACAGTCGAAATATATTTCCCTTAAAATGAAAGACTAATCCAGAATTCTGTAGATGAAAAAGGAGATAGAAGTTGGAAAAAAAAAGAAAGTGTGCTTATGAGAGGTATTGGGTAGAAAATAAAATTCAGACTCAAGAGAAATACAGAAAATACAGGTAGGATGTGAGAAAGCATATTAGAAAAGTAAAGAGGAATTATGATAAAAGACTGGCAGCCAACATAAAGGGAAATCCCAAAGTCTTCTACAAGAACAATAATAGTAAAAGATTGGTGAAAGGCGGAGTTGGGTAGGTTAAGGACCAAAAAAGGTGATTTACACAAAGAGACAGGGTCCTGGCTGAAGTTGTAATTGAATACTTTACATCTGCCTTTATGAAGATGGTAGGTGCTACCAATGCCATTGTGACAGATGAGGAAACTCTAACAATAGAGGGGTTCAAAATAGAAAAAGAAGTGATAGGTAGTTTATTGGTATTTAATGTTGACAAGGCACAAGGACTGGATGAGAGGCAACCAAGGATATTGAAGAAAGTCAGAGTGGAAGTTGTAGGAGCACCAACCATAATCTTTCAGTCTTGTGTAGAATCAGGGAGGTGTCAGAAGATTGAAGTATTGCAAATATCATGTAGGAGTAAATTACTGCAGAAACTGGAATCTGTACTGAAAGCAACCAATGCTGGAGATCACTATGGGTCAGGCAGCATCCACTGAGACAAAGCAAGCTAATGTTTCGAGTTTAGATGACTCTTTATCAGAGTCTAAGTGAAGTGTGGAGGAGGCAGCATTTATGCCATAATTGGAGAGAAGTGGTGGTGTGGGGAGTGCTAGGAGAGAAAAGGTATTGATAGTTCAGGTTAGATGATCAGAATGTGAGAATGGCAGAACAATGGTGTGTCTAACTGCCAGACTCTTAAAAACAGACAGTCCCAGTGGGGTTAGGGGAGGGGAGAAAAGACATAGTGACAGAGAATGTAACAAGTAAAGCTAAAAGAAAGGGAGGGAATTGGAACAAAAACAAAGTTACTGGAAAAGCTCAGCAGGTCTGGCAGCACCTGTGAAGGAAAAAACAGAGTTAACGTTTTGAGTCCGGTGACCCTTCCTCAGAAAGGGAGGGAATGGGAATTGGTTCACAGTTTGAAGGTGTTGAACTCGATATTCAAGTCCAGAAGGCTGTAAAGTGCCTAGCCTGAAGATGAGATGTTGTTCCTGCAGTTTGCACTGTGATTCACTGAAACACTGCAGCATGCTGAGGACAGACATGTGGGCATGCAAGCAGGACGCTATGTTAAAATGACCAGCCACTGGAAGGTTGGGCTCATGCTTGTGCACAGACCAGAGGTGTTCTGCAAAATGATCACCCAGTCTGCATTTGGTTTCTCCAATGTAGAGTGGGCCACTTTGGGTGCAGTGAATACAATACACAAGATTGGGGAATGTACAGGTGAAATGCTGCTTCACCTGGAAAGACTGTTTAGGCCCTTGGATGGTGAGCAGGGAGGAGGTGAGGGGGCAGGTGTTGCACCTTCTGGCTTGGGAATGGAGGGTGGTGTTAGGGGTCGATGAATAGACTAGTGTCCCAGAGGGAACAATCCCTGTGAAATGCAGACAGAGGGAGTGAGGGGGAGATGTGTTTGGTGGTGGTGTTCTGCTGGAATTGTCTGAAATGGCAGAGAATGATCCTGTGAATGTGGAGGCTGGTGGGATGAAAAACGGGGACAAGGGTGACCCAATCACACTATTGTAAGTGATGGCAAAGGGCAAGGGCAGAAGCATGGGTGATAGGTTGGATGTGGTTGAAGGCCCTGTCAACCACAGTGGATGGGAAACATAGTAATGGAAGAAGCAAATCATGTCAGCAGCGTTGTTTTAGAAGGTGGCTTCATCTGAACGGATGCGACATAGATGAAGGAAGTGGGAGAATGAGATGGAGTCCTTGCAGGACATGAGGAGGGAAGACCTGTCATAAAGGTAGCTATGGAGTCAGTGGCTTTGTAGTGGATGGCAGTGGATAGTTTAGTCCCTAAAATGGAGACAGAGAGGTCAAGGAAAGGAATGGAAATGTCGGAAATGGATAATGTGAAAATTATAGAGGGGTGGGAATTGGAGGCAAATGAACAAATTTTAGGAGCATGAAGTGGCACAAAACAGTCATAGATTCACCGAATAGAGAGTTGTGGGAGGGGGCCAGTGTAGGACTGGAAAAAGGATTGTTCCACATACCCAATAAAGAGGCAGGCATAACTGGGATCCATGCGGGTGCTCATAGCCACTCTTTTGACTTGGCAGAAGTGAGATGAATTAAAAGAGAAATTGTTCGGTGAGAGAACAATTTCAGCCAAGTGGAGGAGAGTGGTGGTGTTTGGGGATTGTTCAGGCCTCTGGTCAAGGAAGAAGTTGAGAATTTGCAGACTGTCCTGGTGGGGAATGGAGGTAAAGAACGAGTGGACAACCATGGTTTCATCCCTTGCAGAACACCTCCGGTCTGTGCACAAGCATGACCCTGACCTTCCTGTAGCAGGTCATTTTAACACAGCATCCCGATCGCATGCCCACATGTCTGTCCTCGGCATGCTGCAGTATTTCAGTGAATCATAGCACAAACTGCAGGAACAACATCTCATCTTCAGGCTAGGCACTTTACAGGCTTCTGGACTTAATATTGAGTTAAACACCTTCAAACTGAGAACAAATTCCCATTCCTTTTTGTTTAGCTTTACTTGTTACATTCTCTGTCACCATGTCCTCTCTCCCCTCCCCCAACCCCAGTAGGACTGCCTGTTCCTTCAAAATAAAAACCCAAGAACTGTGGATGCTGTAAATCAGGAACAAAAACAAAGTTGTTGGATAAACTCGCAGGTCTGGCAGCATCTGTGAAGGACAAAACAGAACTTCTGAATGTCAACTGTTTTTTTTCCTTCACAGATGCTGCCAGACCTGTTGAGTTTATCCAGCAACTTTGTTCTTGTTGTTGTGTCTGTTCTTTCAAGTCTGGCAGCTAGACACCCCATTCTCACATTCTGATCACTTAATCCGAACTATCAACACCTTTTCTTCCCTAGTACTCTACACTCCGCCACCCAACCCCCCAACTATAACATAAATGCTGCCCCCTCCACACTTCACTTCAGCTGCGATGAAGAGTCATCTAGACTCAACGTTAGCTGCTCTGTCTCCATGGATGCTGTCTGACCCATAGTGATCTCCAGCATTGATTGTTTTCAGTTGCAAATATCATGCCCTTGTTCAAGAAAAGTTGTAAGGATAAGCACAACAATTGCAGACCAGTCTGTTTTAGTTCAGTGGTGCGGAAGCTTCTAGAAACAATTTTTTGCAATAGAGTTATTGGTCACATGGAAAAAGGCAGATTAAAACCCAGCCTGGATTTCTAAAGGGGACATCATGTTTAACTAACTTGCTGGTATTTATTTAAGAAATAATGGAACGGGGCAATGAGGGTAATGCTGTTAATATGGTGTACTTCTAAAAGGTGTTTGATACAGTGTCACACAACAAATTTGTGATAAAATTAATAGTTTATGGAAGAAAATAGGCAGTGACAATGAAGATACAAAATAGACTGAGGGATAGGAAATAGAGTAATGGAAAATGGATAGTTTTCACGCCAGAGTAAGGGTTATAGAGGAGTTCCCCAAAGGTTGATGTGGGATGCTTGCTTTTCTTAATATAGATTAATGATCTGGACCTTGTGAGCAGGGGACAGTTTCCGAGCTTAAGGATGAAATGAAATTTGGAAGCATTGTAAAGCATTGTGAGGTAGATTGTGTAGAACCTTGCGGCAGGTGAAGTATAATGTCGAGAAATGTGAGGTAATGCATTTTATTAGGAAGAACATGGACAGACAATACAACATAATGGGTACAATTCTCGCCATCAACTCCCAGATAATTTAAAAAAAAGTGTGCCTCCTCTTTAACCATTGAAAGTATTTATACCCTCCCTGACTCCCAGGAGCAGAGAATTCCAGATGTTCACAGGGCCTTTGGGGAAGAAATTTATTTGCATTTCATTTTAAATGAGTGTCTCCTAATTGTATAACTATGTCCCTGGATTGAGATTTCCCCATTAGTAGAAACATTTTTTTCAGTATCTATTCTGTCAAGACCACTCAGAATCTTGTTTATTTCAATAAGTCACACCTCATTCTTCTAAACTCTGACAAATAAAGGCCTAACCTGTTTAACCGTTCTTGATAAGTCAACTCTTTCATCCCAGGAATTAGCCTGGTGAAACTTTTTTGAACTGCTTTCAATACCAATAAATCATTTCCTAAATACAGCAGTCCAAACTATACATTATGTTCTAGTTTCAGCCTCACCAATACTCTCTACGGTTGTAGATTTTCCTAAATTTCCTGCTATTTCCTTTATAATAATAGGCTGTAACATTTTCCTAATAGCAGAAGTTAGGCTAACTGGCCAATCATTTCTCACATCCTGTCTCCTGCCTTACACGCGGCACCGTGGCTCAGTGGTTAGCACTGCTGCCTCACAGCGCCAGGAACCCGGGTTCGATTCCAGCCTTGGTCAGCTGTCTGTGTGGAGTTTGCACATTCTCCCTGTGTCTGTGTGGGTTTCTGCCGGGTGCTCCAGTTTCCTCCCACAGTCCAAAGATCTGCAAGTTAGGTGGTTCGACGCTGCTAAATTACCCATAGTGTTCAAGGATATGTAGGTTAAGTGCATTAGCCATGGGAAATGCAGGTTTAGGGGGATGGGCCTGGGTGGGATGCTCTCCAGAGGGTTGGTGTGGACTTGTTGGGCTGAATGGCCTGTTTCCACACTCTGGGTTTCTATGATTCCATGAACAGGGGAAAGAAAGAGGAGTTGAGGGTGGGGCTGGTCAGCCCTGATCTGTTTGAATGGCAGGGCAGGATTGATGGGCCAAATGACCCAATCATGCTCCTCTTTGTTATGTTCTTAATTTCTAACAGGGGTGCAGCAGCAGTGGGACCTGGATGTGTATGTGCACAGACCATTGAAAGTGGCAGGACAGGTGGAGAGCAGTTAATAAGGCACACAGTACCCTGGGCTTTATTAATGAACAGTAAAGTACAAGAACATGGAGGTGATGCTGAAGTTGTACATGACACTTGCTC
The DNA here is from genome assembly GCF_021869965.1 of Rhincodon typus. Taxonomy (NCBI): domain Eukaryota; kingdom Metazoa; phylum Chordata; class Chondrichthyes; order Orectolobiformes; family Rhincodontidae; genus Rhincodon; species Rhincodon typus. Next base: position 33,154,976 of record NC_063352.1, read on the forward strand.
GACCTCAGCTAGAGTACTGAGTCCAGTTCTGGGCACCACACTGTAGGGATGATGTGAAGACTTCGGAATAAGTGCAGAAGAGATTTTAAAGAATAGCTCCAGTGATGAGAAATTTCAGTTAAGGCTGTAATTTTGGAGTGTAGAACGCTAAAGTGAGTTTTCAAAATTATGAAGGAGCTGGATAGAGCCAGATAGGGAAAATTGTTCCTGCTCACGAAAGGGTCAAGAATGTCAGGCAAAAATTTAAGGCAATTTACAAAAGATGGAAATGTAAAGTGGGAAAAAACCTTTTCACAGAGTAGTTTGGTTCTGGAATGCACTGTGAGGTGGGTTTAATTGAGGCATTCAAGAGGGTGGGTGGATGGTTAACTAAATAGAAATAATGTGCAGGGTATGGTGAAAAATCAGGAGATTGGCATTAATTCCAGATACTCATTTAGAGAGCCAGTGCAGACATAATGAGTTGAATGGCCTTCGTCTGTACCTAACGATTTTGTGTTTGCAATCCATTTACTTACTTTACCTTCAGAATATTATAAGTGATTTATAGGATGAAAATTTTAAGATCAGAATATGTCTGTGAGGTAAAGCTATCATAAATAAACTGTAGAACAGTAACTAGTCTTACCACATTATGGAAAGTTATACTTTTATTTAAATTTTATGAAAGACAAGACATGAGGTTGTCTAATGTTGTCACCAATTCACTAAATGCATTACCAACAACAGCTAAGATTGGACATTCTTTGTTGGCTGTGATGTAGATAAAATCTTTGTTTAAATGTAAGGAGTTTATTTACAAATTATAAATAATATGTTTATCCTTTTACAGTGTTTCCATTGCTTCTTGCCTCCCTTTTAGCCATTTCTAACTTTTTCATCTTTCTCTTCTATTCATTCCCTCCTTTTTTAAAAATTTCTCCATTTTTCCATCTATTTCTCAGTGCATTGAAGCAATTAAAAGTCTAAGAAGTGACTTAATCAGGCTAAAGTCTAAAGCAAACCTGGAGCAGGAAAATGACACGCGTCAAAGAAATCAACGATTTGTTAAAGATTTTGATGTTACCGAGAGCAAAACAATTAACAGATGGGGCATATATCAAGCCGTCAGGTATGAGAAAGGTTGTCAAAAACAACAGAAAATAAATGTATCTTTTATCAGGCAAACTGTAAAGACATGATCTGACATTATCTGCCTGTTTACTAATGTATACTGTAACATGGCAGTTGGTTTGCAAAGGCTGAAGTTATTGTATCAGGAGAGCTGACTTGTTTATCTTTCAAGCTGAGTGCTGCCTACAGTTCAAAGTTCATCACAGTTGTTTCAGAGCACAGTAAATATGTTTTGAGGTTTTTTTTTGAATGTTGTACTTTTTTGGGGGGAATTATTGATATCGACTGTGGATTGGTTCATGCTCATGTTAGAAGTAGCAAAGTATTGAGAACATTTTACTAATGGTGGTTGCAGATGGCTTTGCTTTAATTGTTTCAATGATTCAAGTAAAATTGATTTTATGTAGCACTATTTGCTGTTGTATCTTTTTTGTCTGCATGTACTTGCTTTAACTCAGACAGCTGACTTTCACGGTGAACCACTGGACTGTTAGCCAACTTCCGTCCTTAATGAAGACCTTTCCCACACGTGACTTTGCAGTATTTGCTTTTATATAATGTGAAACAGGTAAAGAATCTATTTCAAGGCCATTTTCTTTCCTTTACAAGTTATGTGCTGAACAGTGTCCCAACTGATCAGATTTTTGGAAAATAAAATCGATAATCATGGCAGTTTATGACCACCTAGGAAGAACTGCTTCACTTGACAATCTTCCTGAACAACTCCTTACAAAAAACAACCTAGAGCATTATGGGATCTATTTGCAAGTGCATTTCAAGTCACAAACGATATTTGTACTGAGCAAACAATCTCTCAACAAACCAAGCCGAGTCTGTGGCTGATCACATTAACTTTCTCCAATGTTGTCTAGCTAAGACAGACTGTATTAATCCGATTCTATTCTTATTGATCCAGTTGTAGCCAATGAAACACCTGAATGATTTTATTTTTCCCTGCTCCTGTATTGCTGCATTTGTTGTTTCCAAAGGAAGTGTCCCTGACCCCACCTCTTTTTCACAAAATTTTTTTGGCTGGCAACTGTTTGAGTCTGAATCAGACTGTTGCTAAACATGGTATCATATTTGACCCAAAGATGAGCATCTGACCACAGATTCATGGTTTGAATAAGACTGCCTATTTCCATCCCTTTGACATCACTTCATTCCAAACCTACTTCAGCTCATTGATAAAACCCCAAACTAATTACCTATAGACTAGAAACAGCTTGAAGGATTGCAGGGAAAAGAATTGAGAATGGCACTAAGTCATAATGCTGTTTTGGAGAGCTGATGCAGATGTGATGGGCTGAATAGCCTCTTTCTGCGCTGTAGCAATTTTGTGACTTGAGTATTTCAACAGATGATTGGCCAGCCTCCTACTTGTTACCTAAGTGAACTTCAACTCATCTAGCCATTTACTAGCTGCATCATAACTTGCACCAAGTTCCATTCATCCATCACTCATTTGCTTGGTGGCCTACATTGTCTCCCAGCTAAGAAGTTCTTTGATTCTAAAATTCTTGTCTTGTTTTGAAGTTCCCTTCCATTTGTCTTTCACTTTTATATCTTTAAATTCTGCTTCTTCAGAATACTCCTCCTCCAATACTGAGATTTTCAGCATTCCTGATTTTTACTGCTTCAACTTTGGAAGCCATGTCTTCATCCATTGAGGCCCTAAATGCTGGAATTTCATCCCTCAATTTCTCTGCTCCTTTTTCTTTTTTTAAGTACTCCTTCAAACCCTCCACTTTGACCCTGCTTTTCATTAACAACTATAATAATTTCCTTATGTGACTTGTTTCATAATGAAGATAGCCTTTATTGCAGTTGTGATTGGCAGGTCTGAATATTACACATCTGTTCCTGGTAGCACATCACAAGTGTAAAGCGGTCATATTGACTGAACTGGAATCAATGCACAGAAACAAATGTGTTTCAGGCCTTGGTGAGAGAGATTGACGAGTTACACATTAGATTTAAAGTCAAGACCTTGAATGATGATGTATGGACTTTCTTTTAACCCACACAATGGATGGGTTAAAGACAAGAACATTAGTAAGGCCAGCACTTAGCTGTAGAACTGGTGAAAGAGGGAAGGTTTCACATCCTGAAAGTATTGGAGCTAGTTTTTGGATCAGAGTGACAGTCTTGCCAAAAATTAAATTGGTGCTGGTGGGACAGAATTTAACCTAATATGTGTAGCATAGGATTAGGCAATGTCTAGGTTTGAGGTGAGGAAGAAAAATTAAAAGATGTAATGAGATAAAAATATCAGGCTGAATTTAGTGGCCACACCTGTGGCAATGTCCATTGACTAGAGTCAGGGGTCTTCCTATCTTGGCCATTTCTGTGAGACATGTGTGGCTATCCTGAAGCTAACTGCCTAGTGTTTGGTCTTCCAGCCCTTTTGAGATAAATATTCTCCTCCAAGAGATGCTCCCCAATCAGCAGGCATCAGTCTTATTCGCTCAATTGGAAGTACGGCTATTGCTGACAATTGAGCAGACTTGAAGCAGCCAGCAGGGAGGAGATCTCAGAACCCAGCTAACTAGGTTAGGCTTGTTGGGAGCAGCCAGGCCTCACTTAAGGTTGAGGGCCTTTCTAAAGGGTCATCCCTTGAGACTCAGCATTCCTTTGAGGGGCACGGGATATTCAAGCTGGAAGGCCCCATCCCATTCCCTGTCCCCATAAAATGGCCATTATCAGTTTTTGCAACAATTTTTCTAAATACCATCGGATTCTTTTGCTGGTGATTTCCTAATGGCAACAGGATGAGGCCCTTAAATAACCATTAATTGGTCATTTAGGGTCTTCTTTTGGCTTCCCTGTGGGAAGGCCAACTTAACTATCCCACATAGGGAAATGAAACAAAAAGAGAAAATGCTGGTGAAACTTTGCAGGTCTGGCAGCATCTGTGGGAGAAAGCAGAGGGAGAAAACCTTTCGTATCCGGTGACTCTTCACCAAAGCTCTCCGCATGCGGAGGTGTTGGTGTTGTGATAATATTGTTGGACTAGTATTCTGGAGGCCAAAATTGATGCTGTGGGTTCAAAACCCACTATGGCAACTGGTAGAATTTAAAATGTGATGAATACATCTGGTATATAAGGCTAGAGCTAGATATCGTGTCATGAAATCACCATCGATTGTAAAAACTTATCCTCTTCAATACTGTGAATGGTACTTGCCATCCTTATTTGGTCTGGCCTACCTGTAAGTCCAGATCCATGGTAATCTGGTTGACTCCTAACTGCCCGCTGGAATGGTCTAGCATGCTACTCAGTACAAGGGCAATTAGGAATGGGTTACAAATACTGACCTTGCCAGTGACACCCACATTCCATGAAAGAATAATGAAAAGTAATGGGAATCATATTCTGCAAAAGAAATCCTGCAAAAATTACAATGTGTCAATCTATTCAGTGTGACGAAATTCTAGTTTGTCATATAAGTATTTCTCATTTGGAGTGTTACTTCAGGATTCTGATTATTTTGCTTTCTGTTTTCTTCCCTGTGTATAATTTGAGTTTGATAATTTCTTCCTTCCTACACCAATCGATGAATGGAAGCTACACCAAATCAAATTTAAGGGTTTTTTTTCTTTATTGATTCATGGGATGAGGATGTCGCTGACCAGGCAGCATTTATTGCCCATGCCTAATTGCCCAGCAGGCAGTTCTGATTCAGACATTTTGCTGTGGGTCTGGAGTTGCATGTAGGCCAGACCAAATAAGGATGGCAGTTTCCTTCTCTAAAGGACATTAGTGAACCAAATGGGTTTTTCTGACAATTGACACTGGATTCACAGTCATCACTAGACTCTTAATTCCAGATATTTATTGAATTCAAATTCCACCATCTGCCATTGCGGGATTCGAACCCGGATCCCCGGAACATTATTTGGGTCTCTGGATTAACAGTCCAGCGATAATACCATTAAGCCATCACCTCCCCAGTCAAAATCTTAATGAATTAAGTTTAATTTTGAAAGCACACTTGCCATCTTTTGCTGTGAAGAAATCTTACATTAATGCAGTTGGGCAGAAAATCTTTGGCTATGATGCAGTGCCTCCCTGTTTAATGATCAGAGGGTGGATGCTAGTTGGTCAGATGGGTGGATCAGGTTAGTGCCAACAGCCATGGGGTTTCATCCCTAGTGCAGCAGGGACATACCCACAGTGTGGGTCAGACCAGCCATTGTTCAGAGACATCAAGAAAAAGAAAAAATATTGAACTATGTTCATGTTTCTACTTTTAGGTGGATGCAGTGGAAGACTAATCTGAAAAATAAGATACAGAAATTGAGGTTAAAAGATCAAAGGAACAATTCATCTCCGGTCCATAAAGATAATTGAGTGATCCTAAAGGGAATACCCAGAAGAAATTAAAATGAGTCTGTAAGCCAATCAATTCTTCTTTTCCACAGCACACTAGAGAATTTTCAAAGAAGAGGTTGATGAGCAGTACTAGATCCTGACCAAATAATACTGGAGTCAAATATGCCATTGTTGCTGTTACTATAAACATGCTGCTGATACAAAATGTAGTGACTGTTTTGCTTATTTTGAGTGAACAGTATATTTTAGGTATCAGAGGAGTATGTCAAGAGCTGTTTATTAGGCCTAAGTCTTACACAGTGGCAGATGCCTGTTTCACATACAAAAATGCATATAGTGGATCAGGGTTTGCTACAGCAACTTAAAGAAAATTATGAAGATATACATTAAAATAACCTGAACTAGTAAATGCAAAAGCATGGACAATGCGTCAATTCTGTCAACAATGCTGAGAACAATACTTTAGCATATACTTGATTTTAAAATGCCATGAATATGTTACAAAGACAAAGACATACATCAATAGATGAAAAATAGTTCTAACCTGCTTGTAGCAATTCGCTGTACAGCATCAATTACAGATCATTAGGGGCTGGTATAATGATCAACGATACTTACATTTCAAGATGGGTAATTTGTGATTAATTACCAAATCAGAATAAACTTCCAGTGTCTGAAATATAGTTTCCATGCAATGATCTTTATTATAATTACCATACCAAAATGGAAATCGCACAGATGTTGATAAATTATTGATGTTGAAAATATCCTCAGCCATTTTTAGAGATGACAAAGATTAGAATATTGCAGAGTAGAAGTTCCTTTCAGGTGGTATTGGATTAGTTGTCCATTACATGCAGCACCTAATGTTTAATTTCATTGATTGACATTCAGTTCCATTGCAACGACAGTATATAATGGATGGCTGATCCACTATTGCTCTTTTGCACCATTGATTAGATTTTCTATCACTAGGTGTTTAGATTAACATGACCTCTGCAACTCTGGATCTGTCTTTTATTCAAATCTTGGACAAACTATTAGAGATTGTTCATTATGATACGAATGCTGAGAATAGTTTATTCCATATCATTCCCAAAATGGGATGATTCCGATATAGTGGGCAAAATGTAAATGTCATGTCAATGTTTCCTCGTTATTGAATTTCAAGGCATGTCAGTACAGCTAAGTTATCATTTTCAGAAATTGTGAGCCAGAAAGACAATATCAACATTCTTTCCATTATAAAAATTGACTTCAAATGTGCACAATTGAGCACTTCCATTTCAGCCAATGTTTCAGGATTCTTTTGGGTTTTAGTTTTGTGTTTTAAAAAAAATTAATTGATTATAAAGACTAATGCAGTTTTCGCTGATACAAATCTGCTTTTCTCTAAAAATTAGAGCTTAGATACATTTGCATGAATTGATAATTAGGAAGTTGTTTAAACATTGAATCTATCAAAAAGAATATGATAGAAAATCACAACATTGATAGAGTCATGGAGTTGTACAGCATGGACGCAGGCCCTTCGGTCCAACTCACCTTTGCCAACCAGATATCTTAAATTAATGTTGTCCCATTTGCCAGCATTTGGCCCAAATCCCTCTTAACCCTTTCTATTTATGTACCCATCCAGACGCCTTTTAAATGTTAATACTAATTAGGGAGACTATTTGACCCATTCTATCCCATCTGGGATTTGAGAAAAGTTCTGATATGTTACTTCACTGTTATTAAATCATCCAAACTTTTCAACTTTACTACTGTATTCAGAAAACAAGTCCATGGAATTCTGGCTTCAAACATTCATAGGATATTTGTTCTGAGTTAACTTTTTTGACCTGTGAAGTCCTTCTCTAACATTCTTGCATTAGTAATGCTCAATATTTATCTTATCTCTGCCACTTAATATTTTGTATATTTCTACATCATCTCCTCCCTGTCACCTTCAGCCAAAGTTAACAAATTCTAGTTTCTCTGGTCTTTTCTAAGGGAATAGTTGGCACTCTGGTTTATATTTTTGGGTACTTTATTGATGCAAGTGTATTTCAAAGATAAAAGAATTCTGTAGAATTGCAATAGCAAATTTAGAGGCATACATAATCTAAAATTAATTCTGGGAAAATAATCAAAAGTATTTTGTAGGATCTAAAGCGTTAAGTGGGGAGTAATCAAAATAGGTTTGTGAGAGACAAATACAAATATTTTGAAGTGTAACAACTATTGAACTATGCCTCTCCATAGATGTTTTCTTTTTTTTCCAACGTCTATAACTGATGTGTTTAACACCTTTTGGATCAGTAAATCTTGACAGAAAGAAGGTACTAATGACAAATTAAAATTATGATGAGGAACAATGATTAGTAGGATAGAGATTGAGATAATTTGGAGTTTAGCTCAATTTACCTTTTGATAAAATGGGATAAATTTTACAGAGTCTCCCTTCAAGAAATTACAATAAGATAGAGTTTATGTTGAGATACGTAGGAAGTACAAGAACAAGACTGGATCATTTAGTCCCTTAAACCCAGTCCTCTACCATTCAGTGAAATTATGGCTAATCTGCAATCCAATTCCAAATACTTGCTTTTCCCCTTAATAGATAACAAAATAGATAATAATAATTATCTACAGATAAATCTATGGAATAGATAACAAAAATCTATCAACCTCATTTAAAATTTTCAATTTATTTTGTATCTATTGCTGTTGGCTGAAGATAGTTATAAACTTCTATTGCCATTTGTATATATTTTCATTTCTAAAAGGCATAACTTTAATTTTTAGACTTTGCCCCACTCCCCCCATTCTGAATTCCCCAGTTTACAGACTAGTCCTTCCCTATCTACTCTATCTGTTTTTCATAGACACTTGAAAACTTCAAACATATTCCCCCCTTTAACATTCTAAATTTTAGGGTATTCATTCCTAGTTCACTAGGAAGAAGTCAACATGCTTTCTCTACTGCAAGTACTGATTAAGCATGTATCACATTTCCTTAATTTCATTGGCAATAACACCATTGTCAATTATCATGGCACCAAATTACTCCTGATCACCCTCCTGTTCCTTTTGTTATAACACTCTCTTTCTGTAGTTCTTATTATTTTTTATCACCCTTTGTTTTTTTTTTAATAATTTGTGTATGGAATGGGGACAGTGGTGGCTAGGACAACTTTAATTGCCAATCACTAATTGTCCTGGAAAAGTTTACTGCTGCCTTGAATCATTGCAGTCCTTGGGATGCAAGTGCACCCATTGTATTATTAGGAAAGGAGTTCCAGGATTTTGATCTAGTGACAGTAATGGAGCAGTAATATAATTATAAATCAAATGGCATGTGACTTGAAGGTAACTTGCAGGTGACGGCATTCCCATACATCTCTTACTCTTGTCCTTCTAGGTGGTAAAAGTTGCAGGTTTGGAAGATGCTGTCAAAGGAGCCTTGGTGTGTTAGTGTATTGCATCTTGTAGATGGCTCATGTTGCTCGCACTCTGCATCAGTAGTGAAGTGAGGCCTAATCAAACTTTGTCCTTGAAGTTTTGAGTTTCTTGAGTGTTTTGAGTCTACACCCATCAAGGAAAATGAAGAGAATTCTATCACAAACATAGAGAATGCTGGAGAAACTCAGCAGCTCTGGTAGAAACTGTGGAGAGAGAAACACGTAAAGTTTCAAGTCCAGAATGACTCCTCTTCATAATTTTATCACACTGTAACTTGGTGCTTTGTAGATGGTGGACAGGTATTGGGTAGACAGGAAGTGAATTATTCACCACAGATGTCCTAGTCTCTGACCTGCCGTTGTAGTCACAGTATTTTTATTTTTGGTTCCATTCAGTTTCTGGTCTGGAGATTCTGCAATGGTAAGGCAATTGAATATCAAGTAGAGATGGTTAGATTTTCTCTTGTTGAAGGTTGTTGCCTGGCATTTCTGTGCCTTGAATGTTGCTTGCCATTTATCAATCCAAGTTCTTTTATCTTTCACAGCTACCAGGATCTGTGGTCATGTTCACATTTTTGTATGTTTTTGCTTTTATATCTTGTTGCTTACCTCTTTAGTTGTCCACGGCTGTCGTTTTTGGCATAGCTCTTTCTCTGTAGAAGTATAAACTGATTGTGTATCACATTGAATTCATTTCTGAACACCTTTTCACTGACCTTTTGTCATTTTATCCATTACCAGATTTGTCTAGCTTACTGTAGTCAGTTTCCTTTCAATCTACAGAAGTCAACTTTACATAAATCTAAAAGTTGTTTCACAGCTGTCTCTTTCAAACACTATGCAAACACAATTGAATTATGAACACCATTAGATAATTATTCACGTATATGCTGTGAAAGGATCCAGGTAGGGTGGACATGCTTTCCTTTTATACTGAATACAGTAATCTGCTTTACTGTATTTAGTTATTAATCATAAAACTAAAAGGAAAATAATGAAAGATGTGAAAATGTATCTATGCAACATTAGTCCTCTCATCTTGCAATCATTTGTACTGAAGTTTCTACCTTTTTTGATTCATTAATCGGATGTGGCGTTATTGGCAATGTGCTTGGACTGAATGGATTGCTTGGCCATTTCAGAGGGCTGTTAAGAGTTAACCACATTGCTTTGTGTCTGGTGTCACATATAGACTAGACCAGGTTAAGAAGGCAAATTTGCTTCCCTGTAATATGTACAAAGGGTGGTAGAAATTTATAATGATGTTAGTGAACCAAATTAGTTGTTACAACTACAATTATCAGTTTCATTGGCTCCATCAATGATGTAAATGTTATAATTACCAAGAGTCATATTGAGAAGTGAACACTAAGTGTGCTCTGCATCAGGATGAATTTTGGTAAACAATTGAAAACAATCACAGGGCTTGCCTAGCAATGTAGGTCCAAGAGCTGTCTGGCCTGGGGAAAGGTTTGAATCTTTTTGTGGCATGGTAGATTTTGAATGACAGCTTGCAAAGTAATCTGTCATGTAACAGATGACTAAAGCAAACTTACTTTATCCCTCCTCATTAGAATTCTCTTTCTGCAGAGGAAAATACGCTTGTTAGTGGATAACAAATGTGTCACCATGAGATCACCTTAATTTGATTGAAGCTAATGAATAAAAACAATGCTTGTTTGATCATAGCAAATTACATTGTTATGATATGTGAATTTGAATATCTGTTTTGTTACAGTTTTTTTAAGACCTGGTGCTATGACATAATAGCCCCTGTAGTGTTCATAAAATATAAAATTTAGTAAAATTTGTCCCTTTACTCATGTTTATTGCTGTACCTGGACCTGGTAATGAGAAGTTAACACAATACTGTCTTGAGATTTGAGTAAAAGGCAAATGATCTGTTTCAATAATAATCTAAAATGCTTTATATTTTGGAAATTATCTGTTGTAATTAACAATGTGAAAGAAAGTGTAAGACAAGTTGAATTGTGTCAAAATATATATACATAGTTTTTGCAAAACATTTGTAATTAAGGCATAAGATCAATTTTCAGTTAATGATTATTTGCTCAGGTGAGGCTTAAGTAGGAACAGGGCAGATCATGCCAAATATTCGAGGCAGAATTGGAACAATAAATAATAAATATTAAAGTAGTGCAGAAGGAGGTACTTTTCAACTTCTCACCAAGAGCAGAAAACACAAAACAAAAAAAAAATCAGGAAGCACAATTTATTTTATTTTATCTTATTTCCCGGGTTTTGTGATGCTTGGGTCAGAATCAGGAAAGGTTATTAATAAATAGTGTTACAATCTTCTGTTATAAAATAGTTTCACTACTTATGCAACAAAAAATAAGTAAAATGTTTTAAATAACCAAAATAATTAAAGTAACATGCTATCAAAGCAAGTTACTGATGTGTGTAATCCCTCATAAATTTTGAGTGTCATAAACTAGCCAGATCTATCAAATGTACTTCTGTAATAAATCCCTGATGAAACATAATTCTGTACAAATAACAAGTATTTAAACACTTGTGTGCTTAGAATAAAATAAAAAAAATGTATTGATGCACCCATCATAAAATCTTTTGTCATTTCAGATTGGAGTTTAGTAAGTTGTTGGAAAAGCCAGAAGACGTCTAAATAATATAGAATCAATCATAGTATCCTTACATATGGAAGCAGGCCATTCAGCCCATCAAGTCCACACCAACCCTCCGAAGAGCATCCCACCCAGACCCATCCCCTAATCTATCCCTGTAACCCTGCATTTCCCATGGTTAATCTACCTAACCTATATATCCCTGGACACTACGGGCAATTTAGCATGGCCAATTCACCTAACCTGCACATTTTTGGATTGTGGGAGGAAACTGGAGCAACCGGAGGAAACCCACCCAAACTTGGGGAGAATGTGCAAACTCCACACAGACAGTTGCCCGAGGGTGGAATCAAACCTGGGTCCCTGGCACTGTGAGACAGCAGTGCTAATGAGTGAGCCATTGTGTTATCCCTAGTATGTTTATATATGGTATAAACAAATGTGCATGTTCGTGTAATCAGTGTCATTATCAACTCTTTTCAGTTTCGCCAATAAAAGATTTGGATTTTCAGATTAAGGAGTTGTATTCTATTTAAATAAACTGTTGCTTTGTGTTTAATAACCATTGTTTTCAGTCTTTGCATTTCAGAAAATTTGAGCACCCCAGATTCTTAAAAGATGATTTTTTAAAAGCATCTTAAATGCTTTAAAAATGTATCAACCAACCATTAACACAAAATGGAATTGAAGAGCCAAAATGCATAACATTTTTAAAGGCCTAATACATTGTAATCCATAAATGAATTAGTAATTTGTATTGCTTTATTATAATAAACAAATATGCTGCTAAAATTGCAAAAACAAAACTAGTTGAGTCTTTATAGCATATTCAGGCACTAATGATCCAGTAAGCTCAGTCTCAAGTTGATATGGCAGTTTAGCTCCCTGTTAAATTTAAAATTTAAATTTTTAATGCTAGTTTTTAAAGCACTAGGAACAGCTGCTTTGTCAGAAATCTCCTGGTTATTATTAAAGAGGCTACCAAAGTTGCCAGGGCATTTCATAATGTCCTTTTATAACTGCGACCAAATGTTTGGAAATAAACATGGCATTTACGTTGATTTCAAGCACCACTTACAGAGTCATAGTCATGGAGTCATTGAGATGTACAGCACGGAAACAAACCTTTCAGTCCAACTTGTCCATACCCACCAGACATCCTAAATTAATCTAGTCCCATTTGCCAGCATTTGACTCATATCCCTCTAACCCCTCCCTATTTATGTACTCATCTAGATGCCTTTTTAATGTTGTGATTGTACCAGACTCCTCCACTTCCTCTGACAACTCATTTCCACACACGCACCACCCTCTGCGTGAAAAGATTGCCCCTTAGGTCCCTTTTAAATCTTTCCCCTGTCACCTTAAACCTATATCCTCTAGTTTTGGACTCCCCCACCCTGGGGAAAAGATCTTGGCTATTAACCCCATCCACGCTTGTGATTTTACAAATCTCTATAAGATCACCCCTCAGCCTCTGACGTTCCAGGGAAATTAGCCTATTCAGCCTCTCCCTACAGCTCAAACCCTCCAACCCTGGCAACATCCTTGTAAATCTTTTCTGAACCCTTTCAAGTTTAACAACATCTTTCCCATAGCAGGGAGACCAGAACTGAACACAGTATTCCAAAAGTGGCCAATGTGCTGTACAGCTGTAACATGATATCCCTATCCTATACTCCAATGCACTGATAAATAAAGGCAAGCATACCAGATGCCTTCACTACTCTGTTTACTTGCAACTCCACCTTCAAGGAACAATGAACCTGCAACCCAAGGCCTCTTTGTTCAGCAACACTCTCTAGGACCCTACCATTAAGTGTCATTAAGTCCCTGCTTTGCCCTACCAAAACGTAGCACCTCACATTAAACTAGGTTAAACTCCATCTGCCTCTCCTCGGCCCTTTGACTCATCTGACCAAAGTCCTGTTGCACTCTTGAGATAATTTTCTTCACTGTCCACTACTCCTCCAATTTTGGTGCCATTTGCAAACTTACTAACCATATCTTCTATGTTCACACCTAAATCATTTATGTAAATGACAAAAAGCAGTGGACCCAGCACCTATCCTTGCAGCACCCCACTGGTCACAACCCTCCACCACCACCCTGTCTCCTACCTTTAAGCCAATTTTGTATCCAAATGGTTAGGTCTCCCTGGAGTCCATATGATCTAAACCTGTTAACCAGTCTACTATGTGGAACCTTGTTGAATGCCTTGCTAAAGTCCATTTGGATCATGTCTACTGCTCTGCATTCAACAATCTTGTCACTTCAAAAAACTCAATCAAGTTAGTGAGACACCATTTCCCATGCAAAAAATCATGTTGACTATCCTTAATTCCAAATAAATTCAAATTCTGTCCCTCAGAATCCCCCCCAACAACTTACTCACCATTGACGTCAGGCTCACTGGTCTATAATTCCCTGGCTTTTCCTTTCTACCTTTCTTAAATAATGGCACCACGTTAGCCAACCTGCAGTCTTCCAGCACCTCACCAGCAGCAATCAATGATATGAATATCTCAGCAAGCGGCCCAACAATCACTTCCCTAGCTTCCCAACAGGTCCTGGGATACACCTGATCAGGTACTGGGGATTTATCCACTTCTATGCATTTTAATACGTCCAGCTCCACCACCTCTGTAATATGGATATTTTTTAAGATGTCTTTATTTCTTCAAGTTCTCTAGCCTCCATATCCTTCTCCACAGTAAATCCTGATGTGAAATACTCATTTAGTATCTCACCCATCTCATCTGGTTCCACACGTGGACGGCCTTATTGATTGTTAAGGGGCCTTATTCTCCCTCTAGTTATTCTCTTGTTCTTAATGTATTTCTACAATCTCTTTGGAGTCTTAAAAGGACAGTCACCATTCATGTTCTTCCCTATTGGAATGAGGACGTCTGGGACACTTCAGGGCAACACTCAAACAATGTTTATTCTGTAAAGTTAGTGAGGATGGCACCTAAAAAGTGTTTGTACTGTGTTCTATTTTATTGGACATCTTATAAACATCACCAGGAGAAATGCTGTGCTCATGATGGGAATGGGAGGAGGACAAGCTGCTGGAGGAGAGGAGAAGTGAGGTGGAGGTGGTGTCCTCCTCCTTCCAAGCGTTCAATACATCCTGAGATAGTAGGAACTGCCGATGCTGGAAAATCTGAGATAACAAGGTGTAGAACTGGATGAACACAGCAGGCCAAGCAGCATCAGAGGAGCAGGAAAGCTGACGTTTCGAGTCTGGACCCTTCTTCAGAATCAATACATCCTGCCTCCTTTGGATCTACCGTGCCAGGAATGCCATTGTTGCATCTGAAACTGTTTTGCTTTTTTCCTGACACACGCAGCCATCCTATGCCTGTTGTTGTGTGTCAGCCAATTCAGACTGCTTGGTCTCTATAAAAACAGCATTTAATCAGTACTTAAATACCAGTATGCGGATTTCTGGTTTAGCACCTTCAGGCATGTTTAAATTAAGATGATTAGTAATTAGGACTGAATTGTATGCTGAATCCAGGCTTTCAAACACATTAGTTCTTAATCTTTGGTCAAAAGAACCTGAAAGTGGCTTGGGATTGGTCTAATATTTTGATCTGAATGGAAATTTAAAATAATGTACAACAATTAAAAAAGAATAATTGATGCGCCAGTTACAAAATTCTGCAGATGCCTGAAATCTGAAATGGTAATATTTCAGGTATAGAGCCCAGATCTGAGGACTTGTCAACTTGTGTTCTCTCAACAGATGCTGTCTGACCTTGCGTTTCCAATTTTTTTTGATACTCCATTATTCCCTGCATATACTGTGCTTGTCTCCAGCTAACAAATAGAGTTCTACCATACTGAAAAGATGGCTAGAAATTTTAAAATGTAAGATAATCACTAATAAATTAAATTCACTATATCGACACATGCCAACAGATTACCCAAAGATACCCCAGTTATGATTAATCTTTTATTAAATGTAATGTTCAATGTAATTACACATCAGCCATACAAATGTATAACATTACACTTCAAATTGCATACTTTTACTAGGGATTTCATATCTAAAATGTTGGCAAGATTTGCAAAATTTGAAATGTAAGAAAAATGTTAAAGCTAATTTAGAGAAATTTTAAGATAATTTCAATTTTTCTGTAGTGCCAAAATATGTACTTTCAAACATGCGTTTGAAAAATTATTGAAAACAAACTTAGTTATTTTCTACATTAGAAAAACCAAACATTGTTTTAGTATTTTGAAAGATATGTGTACTTTTAAAATATTAAAGAATTCCAGGCTGATTCAGAACTAAAAAAAACCTGACATATAAATTCATTGACAAACAACATTTACTTTATACAACCTGATAAGATTCTGATTCCATTGAATATCTATTTACTTCAGTTGAAATTTCTCTGGTAACTTGTTGGAGTTCTTGTCCATTTGATTCTGAAGTCCAATTGGCTAAAAGATCACTGAAGTCAGGTGTACAGGTGTGAAGGACACAGCCAGGCATAGCAGAAATGGGCTCTCTCCAAAAAGATAAAGGAAGCCTTCGACTGTGCATTGGGATTATATTGGCATATTTTCTATCTAGTCTTTGTCTCTTGCTGTCTCTTCTGTTCAAGATTGTTTCTTTCATGTGCTTGTGCAAACCATATTCAAAAAGTTCTGCCAAGGGTCCTAACTTTTTAATGCTTTCTCTGTCACAGATTAACTTCAATGCCTGTATATCTATTTCTCTGGGACATGTTAAAGGTACATGAGCTTCCTCCTCCTCTTGATCTCCGTCCTGTGCAATTCTTATTAGATCTGCATAGTACAGTTCTCTCCCTGATTTACCAGAAGAAAACCTGTCTTCATAAATATTGCAAGCATCAGGGTCATCATCCTTGTTTTTTCTGCCAAAGTACTTCTGGATATCATTGTTGATTAAATCAGTAAACCTCAGTAGCTGCAATGTGGTGTCTGTGTTTTCTATAGGATTTAGTGACTGGCATGCAGGAGTCCAGTTTTCACTTTCAATGCATTTGGTGACAGATTCTGGTTCTTTGTTTTCACTGTCGTCTTCAAATTCTTCCTCTTCCTCAGATGTTTCCTGGAAATCCATGTCTTGATGAACATTGATATTTAGCATGGGAAGCTGAAAGGTAGGAACTAGCCTAAAATCTGACATATTCTTGATCACACCCGCTGCCATGACTTTCTTAGCTTGGTTCAGGTTCTGTCTTGTATCAGCCTCTGAACACAATTAAAAAAAAATACTTATACATAGTATTTGTCAGGATTTTTTAATGCATGGGAAAAGAGCATATCAATTAAATAATGAAATTAAAAGTATACAAGGAGAAACCACTATCAATAACATTAATATCATTTCAATAAATGAGTTGCTTTTGAGCTCTATTGATAGCATTTGCACTGTTTAAAAATATTACATTAATAAAGTAATTAAAAATAGCGAAATGTAAGAATTTAAAGAAACCTATGTTACATTTATAAACCAATTAATCAATTGAAACAGTAATCTAACTTCTAATTGATCCTTCTCTGATACTCACAACTTGATTTTACAAATGCCATACAATGGCATGAAGTCTTTTCAAATACAGCTTTTAGAAAATTAGAAATTTTAAAAATAATTGAGCCTTTCTCAATGCTACTATTAACCCTTACATTTGAAACAACAACGTTTGCTAAAAACTTCAGTTAAAATGATTTAGGAAATCTTGCATAAAAATAGCAAAAAGGTTGTTGCTGTTTCAAAGCTCTTACCTGAATTATAAACTCAGACTAGAGAAGCACACCAAAGAACTACCCTGCTATAACAGTTCCACACCTGTGATTAATGCATTTATAGTTTTGCATGGACTGACTTTTGACAAATATTTGGTGGGAGTATTGTAATAGTAGACTTTGTAAACAGAGCTTTGGTTTGTTTTAGCACCCAGCAACCAGAGAGTGTTGAAGAAAGCAAATCAGAGAGGCGGAAGATAGGCTTTAGCTTAATGGTCTGCTTGCCAGGGAATTTTCAAGTGTTGTTCCTGTAAATTCAGCAATTAAATCTCAAAGTCACAGATGTAAAACTGGTCTGCAAAGGGTCTTTATCAACTCTTTTGATACATGCTCAAATCAGCGTGAGTCAAATAGGCGTAAAATTGAATTTCATGGTATTTTGACTTGTTGAGTAGGCACATTTAAGAAACATAATTGTTATCATACAATCGGTTTTTAAAGAGGATGGGCGGCAATAATTTTACGAACTTCTTTCTACATGATCAAATGCTACGCAATATGGTTTGGGAATCATGCATCTATCTTGAACTCAGAAAATCAAATTATTTCTTAAATTAATGTTAAATGGTTTAAAATCATGTATATTATTTTGACAGAAGTATACTACAGCTTACTTGAAAATATCATCAAAAGATACTTTGCAATGTATTTTTTTGAAATTAGACTTCTATTGGATTTATATTTTCACTTGAGGTGATATTTAATCATCCAATATATTAATTGTATAAATATGAAATAACATCAAATCAAAACAAAATGTTAATAGTAAGTATTGAGGGTTGTCTCATATGTGAGAGATAGCCCAGGACTGGGAAGGCCCAAAGAATCTTTCTGGGATTATGCCTGCTCCTTGAAGTCCACTAGAAATCCCAAAAGGAGCAAATTGTTTAAATTTAGCTTGGCTTCTTTTTCCAAATCATTTACCCCATTAAAGTTAAGAGATTAAAGTGACATCACAGCAATGATGACATAGCAGGCACATTGCACTTGAATACAAATTGTAACCTTAGTATTTCATCTCTGTATACTGTGCTTTGGAAATATCATGTGAAAACAAAAGTCAGTTTCTACACATACACGGTCAACCAGCTCTAATGCACCACCATCTCTTTCGACCGCTCTATGGCCTGATAAGTCACACTACTTACCTGATATCTAGAATCAGATGAACAGCAATGTCCTGAAATTAATATAAGGAAGGCCAAAGTCATTGGTTTTGGTTTCTATTCACAAGCTGCTGCCTAATTTGCTTGTTTTATCTACTGCATAAGGCTGAACCAGACTGTTCACCTCCTAGTTTCCTTTTTGACCCTGAGTTGAACCTCCAATGTGACATTCTCTTCATTGCTAAGCTCAGAATTTTCTACATCTATTATGTTTCCTGATTCTGCCCAACTTCAGTTCATCCTCTGCTGAAACCCTCTACTACACATCTTTAATAACTCGCAATTTGACTACTTCAATGCTATTCTGGGCAACATCCCACTTCACACCTTCTATAAACTTGAGCTCATTCAAAATTACCCTTTCCATATCTTAAATCACACTTCTCATTTACATCCATTGCCTTCACCGACTTACAATATCTCTGCCTTGAAATTCCTTAATATTAAAATTCTAATCTCAGTTTTCAGATCCTTCAATGACTTCTCCTATCTTTGAGACTTATTCCAGTTCTACCACCGTCTGAGATTTCTGTGATAATCCAATTTCATCTTCTTATGCATTCCTGATTTTGATCAATCCACAATTGGTAGCAATCACTTCATATGTCTTGGCCCAACCTCTGGAGTTCCCTGCCTAAACTGCTCCACTTCCCTACTTGTGGAAAGATCCCTACATGTGGAAAGAGGCCACTCAGCCCATCTGGTCTGCAACAACCCTCCAAAGAGCATCCTGCAGACCCAGCACCCCTATCTGTTCCCCATAACCCTGCATTTACATTTGCTAACCTTTATAGCATACACATCCCTGGACATTACGGCACAATTTACCATGGCCAACCCACCTAACCTGCATATCTTTGGACTTTGGCAGGAAACTGCAGCACTTGGCAGAAACCCACACAGACCCCAGGAGAATGTGCAAACTCCATGCAGACTGGAATCGAATCCAGGTCCCTGGTGCTGTGAGGCAGCAGTGCTAATCACTAAGCCACTATGTAGCCCATCTCTCTCTATCCTCTTAAATAGCATATTTTCAAACATAAATTCTATCAAAGAATAGATTATAATGCATTAATTGTCTTTACCATTTTACAAATGTTATTTTCGTTCTTACTGAGTTCTTTGTAAAGTTGCCCTTTAAGCATGCAACTATATCTGTGGTCTTTGTTGTAGATGCCAATCTAGAGTTAACTTAGTCGAGAGTACATTGACATTAAAAAAAATGCAGGCAGTCTGAAAATATGCTCATTTAGAAGTAAAGTATTGAAATGGTGCTGTGTCGTGGAATGGACCTAAACAGCACCGTAGATTGACGGAACCAGTTCTCTCTCTCTTGCCACTACTATTGCTCCCCAAAATCCACATGACTGTGGTCAGGGGTTTTTAACTTGAAAATAAACGTCATCACCCCACCATTAATTTTGTAAATGAGCTATTCCATATTTTAAAAAAAATTGTAATATCATCACAGTTCCATTTTACATTAATAGATTTAATTGTTTTTCCACTATTTTTGCAGTGTCATTTATAACACTTGAATTTGATCATCACTAAGACCAGAGATGGTTATGTTGTGGAATGGTTGGACCTAGTCTTCTATTCCTTTGTTTTGCCTTCAAAGAAGTAAAAATGGATTTTACATTCGTATGGCTTAAATACAGGTTCAGGCCCAAAATATTTCTCGATCTTTGGTATTGCAAAGTATGTTATAAATTGGGTAGTAGGGTGGAACTATTTAGCAATGAGTTGGAATCAGTTTGGAAAATGATTTTAGCACTGAATTTGTAGGAAAATCCTTGCTTACAGAACGATTTGGCAAAGAATTCATTAAGGATGAAAATAATATTTATAAAATAGCAAAGACAAATTTAGAAGCAATTAGTGCACTGTAATTCATTCTTTGACAGAATCAATGTTTGAAAACATGGTATTTAAGAGTACAAGCTGTTTGGAAGAAATTTAAACATTCTCTTTTTTGATGCTTGGGAGGGCTTAGAATTTGAAAAATCTAGCTGTATGTTTTCAACAGTAATTCATATGATCAATAGGCTTCCCACTAAAGGCCAATAAAAGAGACAGTTCTCATTACATATCTAATATCACATTATGTTTAACAGATGTAATAAACAAAATGAAGGCTCTAGTAACTTAAATACATTATATATTTCTTCACACCTATTTAGAATCACGAAAATAATGTTCATTACCTACATTGACAATTCCATTTATTGTTGCAAGAATTTCAGACAAATCCTTATAAAGATGTTATTTTTATAACAACACAGTCTTTTCAAATTCATGACCTAACAGCTGATACATTTTTGGTCTCCTGACCTTTTTTAATACTGACTGCTGAAATTAACGTCTCATTTTGGAGAATTTTCACCAAAATGAAGAATACTTCAGGTAGTAACTTTTGAGGAAAGAGGAAACACTAAAGTAGGAAAAGAATGAGAAAATCCAACATCTAAAACACAAGCAACGTAAGGGTACATGGAAAATGTATATGACAGGGGTTCAAACCAAGTTAACATCTACCTTCCTGTGTGAGTTTAAATATTACCTTCACAATAATCCAATTTTAAACTATGCAGTTAACATATTTTCCTTTATAAGTTGATACCATCTGAATTCCATTTGTATTTTGTAAGTTTTTTTATTTTTATAATACTTTGTAATACATGTTTTCTTGTATGTACTGAGGATCATTTGCTGTTTTATATCAATTTAAAGAAATGTTGCATTTTGTTGGAAAGAGTAACATTAAAAAATGCTAATTATTCTTGTCATCCAAAAATGCAAATTTTTCATTCTTTTGATACTTCAGCTTCATACACCAGTAATTAGTTTGCATTTATGATTTGAAGTCTCACCTTGTTTTATTCAGGTATCTTGCTACAAGTATTGCTGTAGTGATTGAATATTTGACCATCTGCTGACTATAAAGCCTCTAATGATCCAATAGCGTAGTATGTATTTGCTGGAGCATATGTCCTAGCAGATGCTGCCCTGGATGTGCTCTCCAATCCCTGGTATTTATAACAAAATGCGACATTTGAGCCACATATCTTATCTTTGTATTAGATTATGGTTTAAACTTTCTATCTTGCTTTTTATATTTCTTTATTTAAAGAAAGTGTATTGTCTTTTTGTCCTCATGTAGTCTCCATTTAGTCTTTACTAGACCCATGTACTAAATTTTGCCATTTTCACAAAGTCTGTTATTTTATCATAAAATGTGTTGATTCTGCAGGTGCAAAATTCATCAAGGTTTCTTTCTCGCAAATGCTGAATTTTTTTTATTGTTTACTTTATCCTTTTCTTCGCATAACTGGGTTAAGGATAATTTGTAACTAAAATGTTGGTGATCTACCCTGGTGTCTTCACAGTGCAACAGAATTGGCTACATGGAGGCCATAATTGATGATGGAAATGATTCTTCCCTCTAATGTTGTTTCCACTTTGCTCTCAGTCATATGGAGATGAGAAATTGAGTAGAGTGAAACAGCTGTACTGTTGGCCCTATGTTGTAGCCTATTTAAAAATTATAATTACTTTGAAATTTTAACAAAATCCTGCTTCCATTTGTTCTCTTCTTGTGATCTCCCTCCTATAACAATTTATCAAAGCTGAAATTAATGTAATTAACATCCAAAAAAGACATTTTTTCTGATTCTGTCCTGAATATACCATGCTGTTTGCATAATTACATCTAATTATTATCTGAAGATGAAAATTAATAGCTCTAAAAATTCAGAACTCTGGAGCAACAATAAATTACCTGATCTATTAAGTACATAGTCTTGATACAAGCGTAGTGTCTTGGCTACAGACTATCAATCCTAGCTTGAAAGGACTAATGCAAAGGTTTATACACATCAAATAAATATGCAGCACCTGCTAGAGGTATCAAGGATTTGTATTGAGTATTAGACTTCTTGTTGCAATGGTATTCAAATTTATTATTGTGCCAATTTACGACTGAAAATCCACAAACATAAGATTCAAAAGTGTGGTAAATGTGGGATGTTAATGGAGATGGGAAAATTTTGCTTTTGGCAACATTATTAGGAGCTTAAAATGATTACTTGAATGTCATCAAATACTTGCATAACTGGAAATATAAACAAGTGGAATGATTATTCATATTGTATTTATTTTTATTACAATTTTATTCCTTCAAGTCTTCTAGAATCAAACTGTTCATCACCAAGCATCTTGCTGACTATAGCAAAACGTTTGACTAGATTACAAGCCCTTACATTACTTAACATCATTATTACACATTCAATAGTTTACAATAGAACAAGAAAGAAATCCCAATATTTCTTGCTTATGGAATATTTTCATCATTGTTTAGCATGAATGTCTATTTTGGATTGTTCAGTTTTCAACTAGGATTTAAAATTTATTTTGTTTCTGATTGCTATTAATTTAATAGTTTATGTAAAGATCATTACAAACATTTCTGTTCAATTCTGGAATGATTGGGTGTACAGCAAACTTTGTTTTAACCGGCATCTTATCAACTATCACTCTTGATAAACCAGCAAAAATGATATACATTAAAGACTGTGATCTACTGCGATGTCCAAGTTTTAATGCTGTTAATGAAGTATAACAATGATGTCAATACCCCTGCATTATGTTTTTATTACTTAGTGTATGTTCTGACATTGATTTTTAGGAGGTACGTGATGTTTAACATAGATTTTTTGAGGGATATTGGTGTCTCGAAGCTTCGCTTGATTAGGGTTTACCACAGTTATGCATACTTCTTAATTATCCTGAATGTTTGATCAACTGGCACACTCCAGATCCCATAGGTGCTGGTTAATAAACAGTTTATTCCATTTTTGCCTGAGTTCAAATAGAAACAGTTGTTTGTGCAGCTAGTATAATTGAGAGGGGAACGATGACGTAGTCACATAAGACTGATTCCATCTGAAAGTGACTTTAGAATCACTGAAGCTTTCTGAAAGTTTTTTTTTCTTCTGAACCAAACTATACAGATGATTTAGATAATTCTTGACATTGTTCAATAGTGTAAAATGGGAGATAGCAGTTAGCAGCCCATTTTATATTTCTCCTCCATCAAGGGAAACAAAAATAAGGTGTAAAACAGGTTACTGACTCACCATCACCTGTTAAAATCTATCCTGCTGACTTCCAAAATCAACCTGACACATCCATTTGTTTTACTTATCTCTTCCAAACTTTTGCAACAATAGTTAGTACCCAGCCTAGAAAGATGAAAACCTGGTTAATGCCTGAAGTTTTCATTTAATAATCAATCTTTGTGATTAAATAAAAAATTAAATCAATGTCTTCTTTCCAAAGTGAGGGAATCTATTTGGGAAAAAAAATCTAGGATCAAAACTTGGAAGCATTATAACCCGTGAGGAGAACAATGTCAAACTCCAAATAGGACATAGAAAAGTTGGAGGAGTGGGGAGATAGGTGGCTGATGAAGTTTAACATGTAGACTTTGATGTTATGCTTCATGATAAACAGCATGGGTGGACAAGATAAAATAAGTGGTACAATTCTTAAATAAGTGCAAGAGCAGATGGATCTAGGTGTATATGTGTACGCATCATTGAAGGTGGCAGGACTGGTGGAGAGAACTTTTAATAAAGCATACATCATCCTGGGCTTTGTTAATAGAGACATTGAGTACAGGAGCAAGGATGTTGTATTGGACTTGTATAAGACACTTGTTAGACTTCTGCTGGAGCACTATATGCACTTCTGGGTGCTATATTATGTGAGGATGTGAATGCATTGCAGAATGCACAGATGAGATTCACAAAAATCATTCTAGGAACTTCAATTATGAGAACAGATTGGAGACGTTGGGACAGTATTACTTGGACAGAAGGAAGCAAAGAGGAAATCTGATAGAAGTCTTCAAAATCATGAGAGATCTGAATAGAATCAATTGGGAGTAATTGTTCCCACTCAAGGATTGAGAAGCAGTGGATGCAGATTTAACGTGATGTGCAATATAGCAAAAATGTTGTGAAGTGAAACCAGTTAAAGCATGTACTTGCTGCTTTTATTTTAACATATGTGAAATTGAGCTACTTTACCAACATAATAAATTGGGTTGAATAGTGCAGTGGGGAAATCAATTGGAAGTATATTGCTGCTGAGAGCTTCCCTGGGGTCAGAAAACCTGTCAGCGGAAAAGAGGCAGGAACTGCTGGCTTTTCTAGTATCTTTTCCAACACTCTTGTGGTCTGTCAGCAACAGGCCCCCTGCCCAGCTACCAACCAAGGCAATTGTGGCAGCTGGCCTCACTCCTGCCATGTTAGTTAATCTGCCATTAGACACAACACCTCCCCACCTCCAATCCCCTCCCCCCTCCCTCCAACAACTGGCTGTTCCTCCACTACTGCCAACCACGTCCCCAATCTTCCTTCACTCTTGATTATTGAGCTCACAAGGGTCCCTGGCTGTAGCCACTGTTGCTAGTTTATCTTTCTATCTGTTGGCCATGCTATCAACTTGGTTGGCAATCAGGTGGGAAATTAATGAATAAAATGTTAACAAGGTCACCCAATAAAATTTGGCAAAATTCTGCATCTTCAGTGCCTCACTGGACTTTGCATAAACATTGAATTATCTTCCCTCAAGTGCTCTCATTGGTACCACAACCCCAGACAACTAACCCCGCATGTCCTGTGTTCTTCCAATCACTTGCTTGTGTCACTTGTGTAATATTTGAGCAACACGAGAGCCAAGCAATGAACGTTTTCAACAAGAAATAATTTAACCATTTCTCTTGATATTCAATGGTATCACGATCACTGAATTACCCCACTATCAACATCCTGGAGGTTATCATGGACTAGAAACTAAATTGGACTAGCCATATAGGTACTCAGGCTACAGGAGCCGGTCAAAGGCTAGAAATCTTGCAGGTAACTCAACTCCTGACTTTCCAAAGCCTGTATACCATCTAAAGGCACAAGTCAGAAATGTGATATAGTCCTCTCTTGCCTAGATGAGTGCAGCTGCAACAACACTCAGGAAGCTTGACACTATCCAGGACAAAGCAAGTTACCATCACATCCATAAACATTATGTCTCTCCACCACTGAAGCTTAGTAGCAGAAGTAGGTGCCATCCACAGGGTGCACTGCAGAAATTTGCTAAGGCTCCTTAGATAGCACCTTCAAATTCACCGACAAGGGCAGCAGGTACAATGGGAACACCAGCTCTCGCACGCTCCCCTCCAAACCACTCACCATCCTGACCTGGAAACATACCAGTGTTCCTTCACTCACTTGGCCAAAAACCTGTAATTCCCTGCCTAACAGCATTGTGGATGTACCTTTTCCAAATGGACTACAGCGGTTCAAAAAGGTAGTTCAACCACTTTCTCAAGGATAACTAGGGGTGAGCAATACATGCTGGCCATACAGTGATGCCCACAATCCTGTGAGTGAATCAATTAAAAAAAAACTCACTGCCTATTCTGCACATCACCACCACACATCCCTCGCACTCTCACCCCCACCTCACCTCCATCAGGGCTACCAGCTGTGCAAACCATTTTCATCTCATTCAATTTGGGGTGGCATGGTGGCTCAGTGGTTAGCACTACTGCCTCACAGCGCCAGGGACCTGGGTTTGATTCCAGCCTCAGGCGACTGTCTGTGTGGAGTTTGCACATTCTCCCCTCCTCTGTGTGGGTTTCCTCCGGGCGCTCTGGTTTCCTCCCACAGTCCAAAGATGTGCAGGGTAGGTGGGTTGGCCATGCGGAATTGCCCATAGTGCCCAGGGATGTTTAGGTTAGGTGGGTTAAACTCAGGAAATCAGGGGTAGGAGAATGGGTCTGAGTGGGATGCTCTTCGGAGGGGCAGTGTGGACTTGTTGGGCTGAAGGGCCTGTTTCCACACTGCAGGGATTCTATGATTCAATCCATCCCTTTGTCTAATTCAAGGTGAGCACAGCCCACAATAGGGCAGAGAGCTAAGCTGGGTGATGGGGTACCTGACATTCATCTCCGCACTCTATAAGGGCAGAAATCTTGTCTTAGTGGGAGATGTCAGTAGCTGCTCATGTGCTGATGCTGAGACTTCCATGTCTGACAACCAAATAAAGATTACTTGTCAAGGACTGTGCTATTCTTCATTACCAGCACCGAGAATGAATTTTTTCATGCGCCCAAATATCATTTCACAAGTCAATACCTCTCTTGTCTCCTGCAAGAACAAGCAATACCCACACAGCCTCTGGAATGAGCAGTCTGTCCAGACACCACCTCCACTTCCACCTCTTCGAAAGAAGGCACTGTTGGAGACACTCGGCAAACTGGATTGAAGGTTGGAGGAGTCCACCCTATCTGTACTGCACTGCCTGCAGGGTGCAAGCATCTGGCTGCCTCCCTGGACAAACTGATAGTTGCCATTGACACCCAAGTCCAACATACTCAGCGTCTGCTGGATACATGCATGGACCTGCTCTAGCCATTGGTCCTAGCAAGGTGATGGGGAGAGAGGGATGTTGACTTCTCTCCAAGTGCCCCTTCCTCACAAGGAGACAAAGTGGTGTCAGTAAGCACCCAGCTAGAGGAAGAAACTCTTTGGGGATCCTAGAAGTCTACAAGGCACACTCCAGAGGTGCACAAGCCCTCAACCTCCAACTCTGTCTAAAGTTCAAGCAGAGGAGGGTGACCTCTATCCTGCCACAGCACTTTCACACATCTGAGGCCGCTAGCCACAACTTCCTGAAGATCTCCATCCAAAATGTTGGTCAACAACATTAACTAGAGGGCAGGCTGCCTCTACCCCAGCTGTGGACTCTGGTACTGTATCTAGATGACGTGGAAGGGCAAACCAAAAAAAAAAAAAAAAAAAAAAAATTCTGAAGGCACATAAGTGGCACAGTTGAAACTTGATTGGAAGTATATTACTACATTTTAAAATATATTTTCAAATTTCATCAGCTCTGAGCTGCTGTTGTTATACAAGCAACTTCAAAAATGAAAGTATGGAGACTAGTGATCCTTAGCATCACATTATGTTCTAACCTTTTCTGAACAATAGCCATCCTGTCCATAAAGCCCATACTAACATGAAATTTTGCATTACTTGACTGAAAGAAAAAGTCATGAAGGTGTCCCTCAGTTTATAATCTTAATTTTGATCTTTTTATGTTTTTCCTGTTGTTTAATAAAACTGTTAAGCTGTACTTTCAGTTTGAATTATATAGGGATGCTGGTCTCAGCAGCATCAAAGCATTTACAGGTAGTGAAAAACGACTTCATCCAACTTGGTTCCATTGAACAACATTCACAACAATGTCCAGCCTGAGTGCTTTGGCTGTACTTCTGGGCTGCAGGATGATGAAGATGTTGTGCCATCTGAAGAATGTCTTTCTAATCAAAATAATATTAGAGCTCATGTGGATTTTCACCATCCATCTCATAGCCATGGGGCATCCTCTGGTTGTCTAAGCAGAGAATCCAAAGATTAAATAATGTTTTCAGTCTGAATGGTACTGCAATGAAACCCTAGGCCTTATCTGCATTACAACATGGTATGGAGTTGATGTTGTATGTTTTTGGCTTTGATCTTCCGTGCTTTCTCACCCAACCAATTTATTTAACTGTTCATCTCCCACTTTACCCCCTGAGCTTGAGATGTACAGTTTAGTTATGTCCCCCCCTCAAACTTGTAACACCCCTTGCCTTTCAATGAACAGACCCCACTTTGAGTAACTATGGTCCACTCTACTTACTGACAGCCCTGAATGATGAGTGACCAGACCCTGAATAATCTCTGTGCAGCTTCCTGAATGACCTACCACAAATCCCTAGACTGAACACGCTCTAATGTTACTGACACCCTGACTCTATTGGCTCAATTGACTCTATTGCCTGCCTAATCATGTTTGAGCCCCTAAACTGAGATTGCTTACATCCTTGACTACAGTTCTGGTAGCTCCTGACTGAAGGCAAGCCCCTTTTGACTGAGGACTATGACCCTTTACACTTTGAGACATGGCCATTTGTTTGAAGCACATGCAGTGTGCTGCATAAGCTGTTGGCACAAGCTGCAGGTGGGTTATAGCATTGATATAGCATCATGCTGTGCAGCAACATGACTGATCATTACTGGAAAATGTAACAAGCTGCCTAGCTTTGTACCTGGCTAAATGGTAAGACAAGGCAGATGTACTGTAGCCTCAGTGCTGAGTTAAGTTAAAGTTAGAAGTCTTGTGGTTGGGTAAGATTAACCTGAATGCAATGAAGCATTTTGGGGCATTAATGAACTGATGTCGCGTTTCAGAGACAGATATGAAGGTTCTATAAATCCAGAAGTTATTTGAAGGTTGGCATTTTGGATGATACACTGGCATAGGAAAGTGAATTTCTAGCTAGAGACCAGACAGCAGCAAAATAAAGCTGGAAAATTGGTAGGATTGTCATGAAGCTCAGCAGATAAACGCAGTGATTTGAATGAACGCTGAACAAAGTCATTTTAAAATTTAAGTAACATAATACCAGGTCAGAGTCATAGCAGTTAAGGCTTAGAATATGGTCCAACGCAGAAGTTAGTTAAGATGTCCAGAGAAGTTTTGAAATTTGGAAGTCATAATTTGAGCATAGATTCAGTGCTCACTGATGAAAAAGCTGGCATGGTCAGTGCATTCAAGTAACAAAGTGGAAATGAAGATAAGGTTAAACGGGAGACATGATTTAATCATGAGATACATTGACAAAAATAACCAACCAATATGATGCAGGGAATGTACATAGCTTTAGTGGGACATAGACAAATGGAAAGGCAAGCATGAAGAAGTAAAACAGAGCAGGCTTCCATGAGGTAAGAGCTATCCACTCAAAATCTGACTTCTGACACCTGTCAGGAATGCTCAGTCTAATGCCAAGAAGAGATGCAATAGAAACATAGGAGCAGGAGGAGGCTGTTCGACCCTTCGAGCCTGCTCCACCATTCATCATGATTATGGCTGATTATCCAACTTAATAGCCTAATCCTGCTTTCTCCCCATAACCTTTGATCCCATTTGCCCCAAGTGCTATATCCAGCTGCCTCTTGAATACATCCAATGTTTTGGCATCAACTACTTCCTGTGGTAATGAATTCCACAGGCTCACCACTCTTTGGATGAAGAAATGTCTCCTCATTTCCATCCTAAATGGTCTATCCCGAATCCTTAGACTGTGACCTCTGGTGCTGGACACACCCACCATCGGGAACACCCTCCCTGCATCTACCCTGTCTCGTTCTGATGAATTTTATAAGTCTCTATGAGATTCTGAATTCTGAAGTCTGAATTTCAGCGAAAACAATCCTAACTTAGTCAATCTCTGCTTGTATGTCAGTCTTGCCATCCCTGGAATCAGCCTGGTAAACCTTTGCTGCACTCCCCTGACACCAAGAGCATCCTTCCTCAGAAAAGGAGGCCTAAACTGTACACAATATTCTAGATGTGGCCTCACCAAGGCCCCATATACCTGCAACAACACATCCCTGCTCCTGTACTTGACCTCTCGCAATGAAGGCCAATATACCATTTGCCTTCTTTACTGCCTGCTGCACCTGCATGTTTACCTTCAGTGACTGGTGCACAAGGACACCCAGGTCCCACTGCACACTCCCCTCTCCTAATTTACAGCCATTCAGGTAGTAATCTGCTTTCTTGTTTTTGCTTCCGAAGTGAATAACCTCACATTTATCCAAATTACACTGTATCTGCCATCGATTTGCCCACTCACCCAACCTGCCCGGATCATGCTGAAGGATCTCTGCGTCCTCATCACAATTCACCCTCCCACCCAACTTGATATCATCTGCAAACTTTGAGATGTTACATTTTGTTCCCTCATCTAAATCATTAATATATATTATGAATTGCTGGGGTCCCAGCACCAATCCCTGTGGCACCCCACTAGTTACTGCCTTCCAATTTGAAAAGGACCCATTAATTCCTACACTTTGTTTCCTCTCTGCCGATCAGTTTTCTATCCTTCTCAATACACTTCCCCTAAATCCATGTGCTTTAATCTTGCACAATAATCTCTTACACAAGATTTTGGACTTTCAGAAAGTGTTTGACAAATACACAACATCAACTGGCTCCCTGCTGTCAACTCTACTAATTACATCTTCACACTATTCCAACAGATTTGTCAAGCATGATTTCCCCTTCATAAATCCATGCTGACTCTGTTTGATCCTGCCACTGTTTTCTAAGTGCTCCCCAATGGATTGGCCCTCTTACCCATTTTGCTTGTGTGCCAGACAGGAACAAACAGTTGTTGCAGTTCCCCCATGCATTCTTTGAATGTTTGCCATTGCCTATCCACTGTCATCCCTTTAAGTAACTCTCCCCAATCTATCAAGGCCAACTCACGCCTAATATCTTCATTGTTTCCTTTATTAAGATTCAGCACTCTAGCCTCTGAATCAACTACCTCACTCTCGATCTTGATAAAAAAATTCTATCATGTTACGGTTGCTCATCCCCAAAGGGCTCTCACGGAGCTAGACTGGCGATGATTCCCTTCTCATTACACAGTACCTAGACTAAGATGGCCTGCTCTCTAGTTGGCTCCTCCACATATTGGTCAGGGAAACCATCCCGTATACACTCCAGGAATTCCTCCTCTACGGCATTGTGGCTAATTTGATTTGCGCAATCTATGTGCAGATTAAATTCACCATGATACCAATATTCCCTTATCACATGTCTCTGAATTTCCTGTTTAATGCCAATCCCAACATCACCACAATAGTTTGGGGGTCTCTATATGACACCCACAAATGTTTTTTGACCCTTGGTATTTCTCAACTCTACCCATACAGACTCCACATTGTCAGAGCTAATATTGTGTTAATATCCTCTTTAATCAGCAATGCCACTCCACCACCCTTTCCTTTTTGCCTGTCCTTCCTAAATACTGAATACCCTGGGGCATTCATTTCCCATCCCTGGGCACCCTGCAGCCACGTCTCTGTAATCCCATATATATCATACCTGTTTACATCTATCTGCATGATTAGTTCATCCACTTTATTGCAGATGCTCCATGGATTAAGGTATAAAGCTTTCAAGCTTGTCTTTTTAACATTGTCTTGCTGTTATTTTTCTCATTAGCCCTGTTTGAATTTTGTCCTTGGTTTCTCTGCCTATCGCTTTTCTTGTTCCCTTTTCTACCTTCTGTTTTTGTCCTTGCTCCTTCTTTCTCTGACTGCTTGCATAGGTTCCCATCCCCCGGCATATTAGGTTAAAGCCTCCCCAACTGCTCTAGCAAACATACCACCACCCCCCCGCCCCAAACATCAGTCCCAGTCCTGTCCAGGTGTAACCCATCCAATTTGTACAGACCCCACCTCCCTCAGAATCAGTCCCAATGCCCCAGGAATCTAAAACCCTCCTCCTGACACCATTTTTCAGCCAAATATTCATGCCATATATCCTGTCAATTCTACCCTGACTAGCATGCGGCACCAGTAGTAATCCTGAGATAACTACCTTTGAGGTCCGATTTCTTAACTTCCTTCCTAGTTCCCTGTACTCTGCTTTTTAGGAGCTCATCCTTTTCTTTCACCTATGTTGTTTGTACTGATAGGTACCACAACCACTGGCTGTTCACCCTCCCTCTTCCAGAATGTCCTGTACCCGCTCTGAGTCTTCCTTGACCCCAGCACCAGGGAGACAACATAGCATCCCCTTGAGTCCCCTATAACTGCTGCCCTGGCACACTTTTTACTTCTCCCCTCTGCAGCAGAACCAACCATGGTGCAATGAGCTTGCTGCTGCTGCTTTCTCCTGAGAGGTCATTCCCCTCAACAGTATCCAAAACGGTGTTTCGGTTTTGCAGGGGAATGGCCACAGGAGATTCCTGCACTATCCACCTATCTCTCTTGCTCTGTCTGGTGGTCATCCATTCCCTTCGTGCCTGCAGAGTCTGAGTCTGCGGTGTGACTGGTCAGGTGATGCAATCCTCCAAGTCCCAGATAGAAGGCTGTGGTATAATGCCAACCTTGCAGGGACCTGTTTCCAGGAGAAGTGAACAGCATGCACATGTTTAATTTTACAGTTCTGTTTAAGATACCTCATTGACTAAGAAGTATTTCATTTTTAACAATTGTTTGCAATGAAAGCAAAGTCCTTTTTTTAATCTGCTTGTGATATGATAACTTTGAAGCAGGAAGCCTCATTGAGAAATCTCTAGGCACTGTGTTAACTGTGTGCACTTGCAGCAGCTACGCACAGAGGGCAGGACTCACAGAGGGCAGCAATATCCTGGGACGCCACTGCGCTGAATAGAAAGCTGATTAGAAAGCACTTACTCTGGAGAAAACACCCCAGCCTGTGAATCCTATGTGATGCAATTTATTACGTTCTTCTATTCCTTTCCCCACAGTCCTGCACAATATTAGGCTCCTACAATGTACTGGGATGCATGAGGGAATACAGGCACACACTGTTGATGGAGATAAACATTCAAAGGTATCCCAAGGGAAAAGCAAAATTTCTTTGTACTGGGCAAAGATGCTCCACTTCTTTGGCTTCAATCATGTAGGCACCTAGCAGGGAAATGAGAGTACGGCAAACATTAGAACAGTGAAAGCAACTATATGTTTACGTTATTGCACAATATATGCACTGTTTAAACACCCGTGCCACAAGGTGCCCTTTTAACGATTCCTACCTTGTCTGCCTCTCACTACATCAAGGTGTAGGCCCAACATTCACAGCAAGGGAGAAGGATGGCTTATGATGTAGTGACTGTGAAGACATTGGCAAGTATTGTCAGGGGCTTGAGGCTTAGAGAGCCCCGTGCGGGAGAAATCCACTTCTGATGGGCTGATCTGCTACAAGCATAGGGTCACTAGCAGAGGGGAGGTATAGGGCAGAGCACATCTGGAAGTCCTGAGATGAAGTTCCCGGTATGTCTCTGTGCCTCTCCTCCTCCCTGTGGGTGACTGCTGGCACCAGTCTGCCTCTTTGAGATTAAGGGGCACCTTGTCATTGATGTTGAGCACCCATGGCTACAGCAAAGTTAAGTGCAGGTCCGATAGCATACCTGACAACCACTGAGTGTTCTGCTGAACCTGGACTTGTTGGAGGATGCAACAGTGCTGTTGGGCAGCAGCAGTATTCACTTTCATTTTGCTGTCCATTGACTACTCGCGCCTGTACAAGTGAAGAGAAAGAATTGAATGGTGAAGATACATAAACCTTTACATACAGGTTGAATCTATTTTCAGCACCCTGTCATGCAGTACATGCTGAATCCTAACCATGTGGCATGAAGTGCTAGAGTAAGTGGTAGATGCAGGCACAGTTACAACATTTAAAAGATATTCGGACAGGTCCATGACTAGAAAGATTTGGAGGGAGATGGGCCAAAAACAGGCAAATGGGACTAGTTTAATGTGGGAAACTTGGCCCACATGGACGAGTTGGACCAAAGGGTCTGTTTCTGTGCTGTATAACTCTATAACTCTATGAATGGCTGAGACTGGTGCACACCTGAGAACAGCAGACTGCAATGTCTGGTTCCCCCTGTAATGCCAATCACTCCATCTGCTCATAATCAGTCCAAATCCTCAACCAGCAGCAGGATTTCCTTGTCTTCTTAGGTGGTGAAGATGCAGGGACCTGGCACCCTCTGACTGAATGGCCTCTTTCCACCTTGTAGGGATTCTGTGATGATTCTATACCTGTCTTGATGCTTTCCTTCCTGTTGTTGGAAGCTTGTTCTGCATTGACAGAGAGGATTCAATGTGATAGGAATGTATGCAGGAGCATTTAATAAGCATGCATAATCCTGCTGGTGGTGATCTATCCCCAGGAAGTGAGTAGAAAACACTGTGCCCGGGAAGCAGACAGCATGAGGTTGGTATGAATCCTTCAGTACATGGTGACGCTGGCAGGCCAGCTGTATAATGAAAGAGTTAGACTGAGTGAAAGATGGTGAAACTTACCCTTCCAGAGCATAGGAGATCATTCATCCTCTTCCATGCCTCCTTTATGTGTTTGTTAATGGCACTGATCTCCTGCGTGATTTCATTCCAAGTCATCCTGATCTGTTGGGATGACTTTTTTATCACCCATCACTGAGGAGGAAGTCTTCTTTTCTGGCCCAGATGGTGTGGAGCAGAGTGTCTAGTGAGACATCACTTAAGTGCAGAGCCATCTTTTGCTGAGTTGGAGCCATCTCCAGTGGGGAGTTGGGAGCGATGACCACAAGCTAGTTGCTTGCTGTGAGTGATCTTGCTGGGTGGCCCTTGAATGGCATGAGAACTTTTGACCCCAGAAGATCGAGAGTTTCTGCTTGCAGTTGGATATGATTGCACTAGAACATCTGCTATGGCAGAAATGATGTCCGGTAGGCAATCAACACCACACTTGTTACTGTCATATACAATAAAGTCCCGGCCCAAGGCTGAATTTTCCAAGTTCCTGAATAGGGCCTGACTGAGAGGCTGAACCTGCAACTCGCTATGTGAAGTGTTACCTGTGTTATCTTGTTTCTCCATTTAAATTGCAGATGTGCAATGGAAATGATAAATGGATTCCACCACATCTGGAGTGGGTAGAATTTTTTTTCTCTCCAATTGACCATGCTGTACTTTTGTGAGATGTGAGGTCCTTCAAGGGTAATAGCACGAAACAGGCACTCACCGAGTATAGTTAAAGACATTTGTTATCACTTAATTCTAATGTGGATCTCATACATTAATCTTCTGTGTTGGCTAAAAGTCCCGACCTTTAGGATTCTTGACCATATCTTTCAACATTACACATTAGGCCTAATAATAGCTGTTAAACACAAGTCAAAAACACCTTCCAGGTTTCCATAGCCTTCACAAAGTGCAAGAACTGCTTACTTCCCACCTATTGCATGTCCACACCATTATCCTATAGGCAATGGGCCTTTTTGGGCAATGGTGAGTTGAGGAGCTAGCGGGGAAAGAAATTTGCATTATTTCTACCACATGTACGATGTCCAACTGCATATGTCGGTACCCCCTGTCTTCTTGTGAGGAAGGGACACCTGCAGCGAGGTCAAGGACCCTCATACTTCTACTGCTTTGCTAAGCGATGGAGCAGAGATCTGTACATATATCCGGCAGACACTGTGTGCTGGACAGTTTCCATGGCGGCTGCCAACTTGCCTAGGGAGGTAGCCAGATGCTCACATGCTGCAGGCAGTACAGTAGTCAGTAACGGTGGATTCTTCCATACTTTGAATCAGCTTACCTGAGTATCTCTGATAAATCTAACTGCTATTCCTGTGTCAGCTTCTGCATTTGAATGAAGTTATTAATGCCTGTAAGTAGCAAGAGAAAGAATGTGTTATAAAATATGTAGAGGTTGGGGCATATTAAGAGCATATTCACTGTGTTGGTAATGGGAGAGTACCACAACACTAGATAATTAATCTAATTTGCTTGCCTGGACATGTTCGTCTCAGTATGACCATGAGTGGTCTTTATTCTCTCCCACTATAGCAAGCTTTCCCTCCGCTGCATGGCCTAGGTGGCAAATTTAAACCAAGCTGGGTAAAGATCAGGTACCATGGTCTCATCTGGCAATACTCAGGAAAGAAAGCAGCTCTCCTCTTCATTATCCCATCCGCCACGACCTCCAGGTCCCTGTCAGCAAATTGAAATACCAATGTGCCTCTGTTGGCCACCTCCAAGGCAATTCATCCCATAATGCAACTGCGAAAAGCAATTCCTAGCTTGCAGCAGTCGACCTGGCGCAATGCTGGGTTCCAATATGGACCTGGCAGCAGATATCCCAGAAGGATGAAAAAATATCTACTGTACTAAGCACAGTGGAGGGTCTTATAGTACAGAGCTAGTGTTATGTTCCAGCCTCTGGCGTGGCTGACCCACCTGCTCCAGAGGTTGGTTTTAACATGATTGAAGAGGTTGACTAGAAGTATTTTCACAGCACAGCGGTAGTGTTCCTATCTCTGGCACAGAGGTTCAGGCTCAAGTCTGACTATACTGGAGATGTGTCATTAAAGATCCAAACAGATTAATTAAAAATAATTTTCCTGTTAGATTGCCTAATTCAAGATTTTGATGGATATAATTTTGACAACCTCACTTTTTATTTATTTTGGAGTTCTGCTGTTGATGCAAAGCAAAAACCATATGCATTGATGTAAAAGCTGTTGAAAGACTGGACAATTATAAGTCCATAATGAACATATTCAATTATATCTACAATATTTTTGTCAAAATAATGAACCAACCCGGTAAAGTCTGGGTTAGATAGATTTAATTTCTCTTTCAAACTTTGTATCAATGATCAAGTTCTGGAACACTTCACAACCAATTGCTTACTTTTGTAGCCTAGTCACTATAGTCATGCAGACAAACATTGTGGCCAATTTAAAAGACCGTAAGAAT
This sequence comes from Rhincodon typus, assembly GCF_021869965.1. Lineage (NCBI taxonomy): Eukaryota > Metazoa > Chordata > Chondrichthyes > Orectolobiformes > Rhincodontidae > Rhincodon > Rhincodon typus. The sequence continues at coordinate 33,191,846 of NC_063352.1, forward strand.
TGCGGATGCTGGAAATCACAATCCAAACAAAGCAGAAATTGCTGGAAAAGCTCAGCAGGTCTGGCAGCATCTTTGGAAAGAGATCAGAGTTAAAGTTTTGAGTCCAGAGATCCTTCTTCAGAACAGGCTAATTTGTTGCACAATGAGAAAACACAAACAGCAGTGTGATAAATAAATAGGTGATCTTTTGTTGCCATTTGCTTGGGACTCCAGCAATCCTATTCTCCAGGCAATTGAATGATGACACGTGATTTCTTAAGTTCACTTGAACTGGCTAGGCTTCATTTTAAGACATCATTATCTATTGCCTCCTCCTTCCTATGGTGTGTCTGTCTATTGTGTCTCTTCCTCACTGTCATTCTCATCTGAAAGACAGAAACTCTGGCAGAAGTATTCCCTCTGTATCACATTGAATCATTACAGCCTTCTTATTAAAGACTGGTATTAACAGTTAATTGAATAACCCCTTCCAACTTTAAGAGTTGATTTAATAATTAGATCTAAAACTGGCTTTCAAAATTAGGACTAAAACCAAGTGAAGTCACGACAAATTGTATATGACAGTAACAAAAACAGAAGTTGCTGGAAAAGCTCAGCAGGTCTGGTAGCATTTGTGAAGAAAAAATCAGAGTTAATATTTCGGGTCCGGTGACCCTCCCTCAGTACTGATGGTAGGTGGGAAAACGTCGGTTTATATGACAGTACTTGTCACACTTCGACTTCCTTCACTACGACAATTGAAAAGTACTTAATTGGCTGTCAAACTTTATGTGTGCTGAGGTTGTGAAAGATGTTCCACGTTTTAATTTTTATGTGGCACAGGAGACACTTTATCTTCAATCCGAACTAACAGGCAGCATTAAAATAGAACATACCTAGTCATCTGCAGAGGCATTGAGAATATGTCTTTACTTACTGCAGATATTGATTTTCTTGCACTAGGTATGATATTGAACATTGTGATTAAAAAGGTTCCATGAGACAATAGGAGCTGAGATAGTTTTGCACGTCAATATTATTATGAAGAAAACTTGAAGAGTTCATATTTACTTCTAAATATTTTAATCCTTGCTCCCCCAATTGTTGCCAGCAGAATTTGAATATTTATTAATTCTTAAGTTGTGTTGCTGATAAATTCCAATGTTTCCTCAGTGCAAACCTTTAAAGAAACATTCTTATTAATTGCATGTAGTTGTTTGCGGAAAATTTCATCCTATTATTTTAGCTGAACTAAAAAATCAAAATGTTGAGAATCTGAGGTGGTTTCAAAATCAAATATCTTTTGCCATCTAGTGGAAGAAGAAATTGGTGATGAGGGGATTTTTTTTTCAAGTATATTCTATGGAAAAGTAAGTAAACTAATAGCTTAATATGTCATGTTCAGTAAAGAAATCTGAATAGAACAGGACCTATAAGAATAAGTATGAAAATACTGGAAATAAAGATGTTCAGCATGATAATAAAAGTGGCGAGGGAGTATGAGAAAATAGAATAATACCACTGGAAGGACGAGGAAGATATTTTCCCAAGTATACTAATAAAAGTGAATTGCTAAAAGCGAAGTGGGACGTCAGAGGAGAGAGATGCCATTCTGCAGATCATGATCAAAAACGGAAGACGTATTTAAGAACTCTTAAAAAAAATTATATCAGACAGGAGCTAATCCCTGAGGTGGTTGAGCGTGAGACGTGGAATATTGTAAAGGTATATATAAAAGGCAGTTAGAGCTAATTTGGATCAATATAGATCCAGCAAATATGGTACGTAAAATCTGAAGTTTTTAATTAAAGATAAAATGACCACATATCTAAATAAATAGAAAATAATTAGAAGTAGTTACCATGAATTTTCAAGTTCATAACATTTAATATTTTAGTTCATTTTAATGGGATGCTTGCATTACTGGCGAGGCCAGCATTTGTTGCTTTTCCCTAATTGCCTAGAGATGAAGGTGGTGAAATGAGTTCTTGAGCTGCTGATGAACTCAGAACCCAGTCCTCAGGGTGTAGGTACACCCACAATTAGGGACAGAGTTCCAGGAATTTGGCCAACACCAGTGAAGGCATGACAATATTTCTCCAAGTCAGGTTGGTGTGTGGCTTGGCCAAGAACTTGCCAGGGCGTATCTGCTCCACCTGTCCTTCTAAATAGTAGAGGTTTTGTGTTTTACTGGTACTGTTGGAGGACCCTTGGTGAGGTACTGCTGTACATCTTGTAGATGGTACACACTGCTGCCACTATGCATCAGTGGTGAATCACAAATTGTTTGAGGAGATGACAGATATGTTATAGTCAGTTGTAGTCAGAAAGTAACAAAATAAAGAAAATGCTGGAGACTTAACTCTTTTCTCAAAGGAAAGTACTGCTGCACCAGTCAAGTCTGTAGCAGTGTGGAGTCTCTGACCAAGGGGATGCTTTCACACAATAGGGGCACATTTGATCCTATCTTTTAGAATATAGAATCCCATGCCATCTCCTCCTTCAATCACTTTGCTGATATCATTCAGTCAACTACCATGCTGGGATGTTGCACTTTACTATCAATGTCTCTAAATGTAGAGCTGCTCAAAGTCATCCTCCAAGGTTAATAGACCTTGACCCCAACAAAAGCTCTACAGATTTGCACAAGCTCCAGTCACTGAAGAATCAGCTCATTGGAACACCTGGATGAGAAACCACAAGTTTTGCATTAAGGACTTCCATAAGGTGTTTTGGTCAATTTTCAGTCAATGCTGACACTTTTTTCGATAAATTTGTCTTTTTTAAATTTCATTTTACACCTCTAGATGCATCTTACATTTTTTCTCTTGTACCATTACCATCTCATTTTACCTTGCACTATTAGCTCTTTTGTCATTTAACCCCACTTACCTCCAACTCTTTCTCAGTCTCTCCCTTTTATTCATCCCACATCTGCACTTCAATAATCTTTTATATCTTCAGCTTTTCAGCTTTGTTGACTAAGAATATTGACTATTTCTCTCTCCATTGTTGCTTGCTGAATATTTCTGCAGTTTCTGTTTCAGCTTCAGATTTCTCATTGTCTTCAGTATTTTGTTTTAGTAACACGGCAGCTGCTGGGACAATGGTCAACAACAACCATAACCTAAAAGCTGTCAACCTTATTTCAAAGATAGTAGGAACTGCAGATGCTGGAGAATCTGAGATAACAAGGTGAAGACGGGTCTAGGCCCGAAACGTCAGCCTTCCTGCTCCTCTGATGCTGATTGGCCTACTGTGTTCATCCAGCTCTACACCTTGTTAACCTTATTTCAAAATGCTCCGCAGTGTAACTGCTATTTTGTAAATTCTGATTTTAAAGGTAAATTTGAGCTGAAATTAGAAGAAAAAGAATAGAAAATGCACAAGGCTGTCATTAGCCAAAGCTACAACATAGAAAGGTATGGGCCAAGTGCTGGAAAATGGGATTAGAATTGATGGATGATTAGTCTGAACACGACAGGCTAAAGAGCCTTTATCCATGCTGTAAAAACTGTTTTGCTGGGAGCTTACAAGCATTTCCAGTTTTTCTTGCTACCCTTTAATCTTTCCGATCTATCTTTACGGATTTAAACTGTGTTCATTGGTCGATCGTGCATTGCACTATTTGAAAGGTGGAAGCCAGGACACCCTGCCAAGCTACAATTGTTCAGCTGCCCCAGGTGTGGTAGGGGCGATGATGTAACACGCCAACAATGTCACGTAACCCCATTGGACTCCGTGATGATTGAAATTCTGATTAAGGGATCACTGCATCCGAAACTTTTACTCAGACTTCTCTCCACAGATGTTGCCAGACCTGCTGAGGTGTTCCAGCAATTTCTGTCTTAGTTTCTGATTTCCAGCATCCTTTAAAGTTCTTTAAAGTTTTTTTGTGACGCATCCCAACACCCCATCACCGCACCAGGAGGGGGGGCATGGTGATGTCACAGACAGGTAACACAAGGAATCACTTTGGCCTGCCTCCCCACCGGCGTGGTGGCGTCACATACAGGTAACACCAGGATTTACTCCCCGCCACCGGCGCGGTGACATCACATACTCTACCCCCAGGATTTACTCTACCCCCCCCCCCCCCCCCGGTGCAGTGACGTCACATACAGGTTAAAAACCAGAATTTACTACCGCCCCCCGCCGGACCGGTGGCGTCACATACAGGTAACACCACAATTTACTCCCCCCCCCCCACTGTGGTGCCATCATATACAGG
>NC_063352.1:33196155-33217984 GCF_021869965.1 Rhincodon typus
CTCCCCCCCCCCCACCGTGGTGCCATCATATACAGGTAACACCAGGATTTACTCTACCCCCCCTGGCTCAGTGATGTCACATACAGGTAACACCAGGATCTACTTCCTCCCCCCAGCGCGGTCACATTACTTACGAGTAACACCAGGATTTACTCCCCCCACCCCGGCTCAGTGATGTCACATGCAGGTAACACCAGGATTTACTCTACCCCCACCACCCCCCCCAAGCTCAGTGACGTCACATACAGGTAACACCAGGATTTACTCCCCCCACCAAGCGCGGTGACGTCACATACAGGTAACACCAGGATTTACTCCACCCCCACCCCCTGCAGTGATGTCACATACAGGTAAAAAAACACTCGGTATCACACCGCCCCGCCACTGGTGCGGTGACGTCACATTCAGGGAACACAAGGAATCTCTCCGCTCCCCCCTCCCCGTCGCCGTGATGTCACGTATCGGTGACGTCGCGCTGCACACGCATCCCTCCCTCTCTGTCCCCATTCTCGCGCGAAACGTCACACTGAACTCCCCCGCAACGTTGTGACGTGAGGTGGTTCGTGATGTCAGAGGGCGTAGCTGCGTCATTGTGGAAGATGGTCGAACTAAGCCGGTGTCAGTGCGGATGGAGGAAGGTCCTTTGAAACCAAGGAGCCGCTCCGGTCCGACAGCGATGGCATTACTCCCGTCGCGATGTCTGGCCTGCTTCCTGACTCTCCTTCTGCTGGACTGTGGTCGGGCTGGTGCTGCTGGTAAGGACTCGCCCGCCGATCTTTTAGGAAACCGTCGGGCTGTGCGTTGTCGCTCGGTATCTGTCAGACAGCTGGCTGGCAGCATCCCAGCAGTAGGCCACTCCATTATCCAGCGGGCCCCAGAATCCCATCTGATCACTCTTGGAGCCCGGTTAACACCCTGTACTTCCTGCGATCGGAAACACCATAGGTGCAAGCTGACTCCTCGGATCTATAACACTTGTTATGACATTATGCAGCGGAATTTGCCAACTCTCTTAAACGCATTTGATCGTACAGCCTAACCAACTGGTGTCTGATAGAATTTTAGATTGTTGAAAATTCCCGTCTCCTCAGGATAACTACTTTTCTCCTGATACCTTTGATGCTTAAATTGTGGAAAGTCGTCCTAAAATAGAAACGAATGCTTTCGACCTTTCATGGTCTCCTGAAATATTTACTTTTTCTCCAGAGATGATGCCTTGCCGAGTTTTCCAGCATATTTGATTCTATGCTCACAGTGGAGCTACTTAAACTTCAATCATTAGCTTACCTGTTTAACTACCGAATTTTTGAAAAATTGAATGAAAATTTGCTCTTATGCAAGCAGCTTTTAATGTTCTTGCTGTGTTTAAAACAATTGTGATGTTTTTCTAATAAATATATAATTTTGGTAGACATCTGGTATCCTTCAAAAAGTGATTACCAGTAATTAGTTACCTTAGATGAAAAACAGATCTGAATAAGTAAACTTGTTTGCACTTTCCTTTCTTCTCCAGACATTGAAAGTGTTATTTTTCAAACTGTGGTCTAACACTGTTGTAATTTCATCTTTGATTCTTTTCAATTCCATTCTTGTTTGATCAGAGCACTAAAGCTGCAGTTGCCAAATGTATGTCTATATGTTACGCTATCCCTCCGCTATCCCTCCTCCTTGTTATGGAGCAGTCTCCAGCTTTTAACACCAGTGAAGGCACCATCCTCTACCAATACCTCCAGCTAGTATGACCACCTTACCCAATGTTCAACTCTTACCTGTTCAAACATGTGTTCAGGGACAACCTGAAATGTCTTCAGTCAAACATTGGGAAATTCAAAGTCATCGTCTTTAGACTAAGACTTGAAATTTCTGGAAAAAGGCAGCAAGTAAGGCAGAATCAGTGGTGACAAACAGAATTGACATTTCTGGTTCAAAAGCTGAAATTGCAGAATTTCTGCACAGTTTCTGTTTTTCAGATTTCCAGCATCCGAAGTTCTCTTTTGTTTTGACATTTTCAGGTTAATGACTTTTCTTCATAACTGCTTTCAAGGCTTTAATGTATGAGCATTGACCTGAAATGTTATCTTCCATTTGTCTCTCCACGGATCCTAAGGGACCTGCCAGATGTTTCCAGTATTTTTGTTTTCCAATATCTGCAGCAGTTAGCCATTGGCATTTGGCACAAACTTTGTTCCCTAGTTACTTTTTCCATTTAACTCCCTTGCCGCAGTCATAAGTTGAATCTGATTATTTGGAATCTTTGCATCCTGTTTTATTCTAATCTGAGGTTATGAGCACACATGCTCTCCATCATGAAGACTGCCCTGCCTACTTGCACTTCAGTAATATTGCAAGTTGTTGTTATTACCAGCCCAGCTGAAACTCTTACCTTTGCTTTGTGAACTCCACAGTCCAGTGTTCTCTGGCCCGCCTCCCATCTTCCACCTCCTCTCAACTCACGCCAAATTTTTGTTCTCCTCTTCCCCGCCTCGGTGGTCGAGAACGCCCTCAACCGTGTCTCCCACATCTCCCGCACCTCATCCCTCACACCCCGTCCACGCAATAAGAACCAAAAAAGAATCCCCTTCGTCCTCACGTACCACCCCACCAACCTCCGGATCCAACGCATCATCCTCCGACACTTCCGCCATCTGCAATCCGACCCCACCACCAAAGACATCTTTCCCTCCCCACCCTTATCTGCTTTCCGGAGGGATCACTCTCTCTGTGACTCCCTTGTCCGCTCCACACTCCCCTCCAACTCCACCACACCCGGCACTTTTCCCTGCAACCGCAGGAAGTGCTACACCTGCCCCCATACCTCCTCCCTCACCCCCATCCCAGGCCCCAAGAAGACTTTCCACATCAAGCAGATGTTCACCTGCACATCTGCCAATGTGGTATACTGCATCCGCTGTACCCGGTGTGGCTTCCTCTACATCGGGGAAACCAAGTGGAGGCTCGGGGACCGCTTTGCAGAACACCTACGCTCGGTTCGCACTAAACAACTGCACCTCCCAGTCGCGAACCATTTCAACTCCCCCTCCCATTCCTCAGACGACATGTCCATCCTGGGCCTCCTGCAGTGCCACAACGATGCCACCCGAAGGTTGCAGGAACAGCAACTCATATTCCGCTTGGGAACCCTGCAGCCCAATGGTATCAATGTGGATTTCACAAGTTTCAAAATCTCCCCTCCCCTTACCGCATCCCAAAACCAGTCCAGCTCGTCCCTGCCTCCCTAACCTGTTCTTCCTCCCACCTATCCCTTCCTCCCACCTCAAGCCACACTTCCATCTCCTATCGACCAACCTCATCCCGCCCCCTTGACCTGTCCGTCCTCCCTGGACTGACCTATCCCCTTCCTAACTCCCCACCTACACTCACCTTTACTGGCCCCATCCCCGCCTCTTCGACCTGTTTGTTTCCTCTCCTCTATCCATCTTCTGTCCGCCTCCCACTCTCTCCCTATTTATTTCAGAACCCCCTTCCCCTCCCCCTTTTCTGATGAAGGGTCTAGGCCTGAAACGTCAGCCTCTCTGCTCCTATGATGCTGCTTGGCCTGCTGTGTTCATCCAGCCCTGCACCTTGTTGTCTTGGATTCTCCAGCATCTGCAGTTCCTACTATCTCTCATGCCAAATCCTATTCGCCCATCATCCTTGCACTCAATGCCCATGTTGGCTTTCAGTCTACCCAGCGGTTTGATTTTATTGTTTTCATTCTTGAATTCAGTTTCCAGCAACACCCATCTTCTTTCTTTCCTTGAAGCCTTCTCCAACTCCGTAACCTGGCAGGAATGGGCGTTTTTCTAACTCTAGCCTCTTGTGTATCCCACTTACTTAGTTCTTCCATTGGTGCTTCAGCCTTCACCCATCTTGGTCAAATGCTCAAGAAAATCCTCCTCAAACCTCTGCTTGCCACCTCTTTGACCAAATATTTGGTCACATTTTTATTGTTTCAATCTTTGACACTATATTTATGTTTAATTTTGCCTATTGAAGCTCCTTGGAATGTTTTGCTATTTTAAATGACAACTTGTATTTATATAGCATATGATGCAGGCTTTTGGAAGAGGTATCCAACTACTACCCCCCCCGCTTTTCCCTTAACACTTCTTTCTTTTTCAAGTATTTAATTCCCTTTTAGAAATTACCGTTGAATCATCTTCCCTTTCAATGCATTCCAGATCATAACAAACTGATGCATAAAAAGAAATTCATCTGATTGATGGTTTTTGTATCATATGTTAGTTAAGTCTTTCACTCTGCTCTGAGGATAATGCGGCACGAAGCACAGCCGGAAAGCTGACCAATGCATTGTGGAGCAAGATGCTGTCTAAGGGGAAGACCGGCAGAATAGAGAAGTTGAAATTATGTGCAATTCTATAATTGGCATTCTTTTCAGTCAGTGTGGGGAACCCTAAATGATATTCTGCCAAGGTAAGAAGGAGGAAACAATTGGAAAATATTCTGAGGGATAGGATTAATCTCCAGTTGGAGAGGCAAGGATTAATCAAGGATAGTCTGCATGGCTTTGTAAAGGTGAAATCACATCTAACAAATTTTGTTCAATTTTTTGAGTGACGAAGTGTGTTGGCCAGGGAGATGTAGCTGATTTCAGTAAGTGTTTGACGAGGTCTTGCAGGGCAGACTATGAACTAGACATGAACGTAGGAGGTGTGATTGATAAGTTCATTAATGATACAAAAATAGTTTGAGTGGGAAATAGTGAGGAGGAAGGCTTTTGACTACAGAATGATGTAGTTAAACTGGTCAGATGGGCTGAAGAGTGGAAATGGAATTTAATCCTAAAAAGTGTGAGGAGAATTGTTCTGGGAGGACTAACAAGGCAAGGGGTTGCACATTGAGTGGTAGGACCTTGGGAAATAGAGAATCAGAGGGACCTTGGTGTGCATGTTCATAGATCCTTGAAGGCAGCAGCTCAGGTTGTTAATTTAATTAAGAAAGCATATGGATACCTACCTTTATTAGTCAAGGCATTGAATATAAGAGAAAGGATGTTATGATGGAACTGTACATAATTTTAGTTAGGCCACAACTGGACTACTATGTGCAGTTCTAGATTGGAAGTATGTGATTGCATTAGGGATGGTGCAGAAGACCTTCATCAGCATGTTGCTTGGACTGCAGCAGTTCAGCTATGAAGAAAGATTAGATTGTTTTATCCCAACCTAAGGACTGCAGATGCGTCATTAAGCTGGCAGTGGACTAGGACTCTGACTTTTTTTTCTCCTCTTTGTTTTACTTACCTCTTGACCTCAGATGGCACAGCGGCTGGCGTGGACTTGAGTCAGCTTGTCAGGAAGCACGAAGCTTGTGTCAGCTGTGAGTGGGCCCAGTGCAGGCCTCGTGGCAGCGGTGAGGGAGCCCAATGTGGAATCGAGTGGGCTCAGCATGGACCTTTTGGCAGTGGCGAGTCGGCCCAGCGTGGTGTTTGTGGCAGTGGCAAGTGAGCGCAGCATGGACGTGAGTGGGCCCAGCAGGGACCTTGTGGCGGCAGTGAGCAGACCCAGCGCAGACCTCGTGTCAGCGGCATCTGAGCCCCTACTTATTTTTCCAGGCCCTGCATGGAACCTGGCATTGAAATTAGCAGAGGTGTGTCAGTGAGGTAGGCCCAGCGGTGAAAGATGGTGCCTGAGGATCGGTGACTTCGTTGTTGGTTGGGCCTGGCACTGGTGGCAGGGAAGCAGTGGTAGAAGGGCATCATAGCAACTTCAAGGTGGGCCCAGTGGTGAGAGATGTGACTCTGACGTTGGTTGGTGATGAGGTGATGGCTGAAGAGTGGCAACTTCAACATTAGTTTGGTTCGGTGTAGATGGCAGCAAGACGGTGCAGGAGGGATGGCAGAGCAGATGTTGTTGATAATGAGCTGGCTGAGGACTGATGGACTTTCTTTAAGCCATATCTTTCTTTTTTTCATAAAACTCTTCAAAATGCCACCAGAATCATGGTGACATTTGAAAACCTTTCACTGTATTTTGCTGTTTTTCTCATTGTAAAATACATGTGACAATAAAATCATTCATTCATGCTGGTAATCTGAAACTAAATCAGAAATTACCGGAGAAGCTCAGCAGATATGGCAGCATCTATGGAGAGGAAACAGTGACCCTATTTCAGAACTGATAGCATCTAGAAGAGAGTGATATTTACACTGACGGGGTGGCGGGGGTGTGGAATTAGTGGACTGGAGATGGAGCCCAGAGAGACAGAGAGAAAATGTTAAGCTGACAAAGGGATTGTTAACAGTAAACTAGGCATGAAGAAAAGTTAGATAGTAATGGGATCTGTGAGTGCGTGAAAATGGATTAGCTACATTGAAAGCAGCCCATTGTTATGACAGAACCTGGGTTGTGGGGATGGGTAAAATGGAGGTGTCCAGGCGCTAAAATGATTGAACTCAATATTGAGTCCTGAAGGCTGCAAGATCCCCAAGTGGAAGATGAGGTATTGTTCCTCCAGCTTGTGCTGAGCCTTGCTGGAGCACTGAAGCAGACCTGAGACAGAAATGGGCATACAGTGGTGTGTTCAAATGGCAGACAACTGGAAGTTTGCATCATTTTTATGGAATAAGGGTGACTAAAAACAGAAAAAGGAGGGGGAGGATTTGGTTGTTGTGATCCATGTCAGACATGAGAATGAACAGACTAGAAGGCAACTAGATGAGTATTAAGTGTTAGGAGATAAATTGAAGAGCAGAATTTCACAGGTTGTGAGTCGTCTGTATGAATCCATTTCTCAACGTGTAGAGCTGTATAGACATGTTGAACAATGAGTCAACATCTGATGACTTGATTGCTTAACCGCCGGTACTCGTAACATGCGCAACAGGAAGGATGTGTGTAACCTCAGGGGAAGAAAGCGGCTAAAGATTCCATCAGGAAAGCATGATGTTTACACTTAATTACACGAAGAATCTGTACTGTTGTTATCAGCTGTGCCTGAGCTGGGCTACGAATAAGGCCCTTATGGGAAATGTAACTGGGACTATAACTAAAATTTTCAAATCCTCACATGGATGGAGGGAAGAATTAGAAGTTAGTGCTAGAAGTAGGTCATACAACAGAAACCTAACAATCACAGAACTGGGAGCAAGAATAAAGTGCAAATTAAAGGATAACATGAATGGCCAGAGATTGAAAACGGTCATAGAAGATAAAGGTTAAATAATAACAGTATCGGTTTTCAATTCAAAATGCACAGTGACTCAGTTGTAAGCACTGCTGCCTCCCAGGGCCAGGGCCCTGGGTTTGATTCCAGCCTTGAGTAACTGTCTGTGTGGAGTTTGCACTTTTTCCCCTTGTCTGCGTGGTTTTCTGCTGGGTGCTTCAGTTCCCTCCCACAGTTGAAAGATGTGCAGGTTAGGTGGATGGACCATTGTAAATTGCCCCATAGTGTCCAGAGATCTGTAGGTTAGGTGGATTAGCTGTGGTGGTTGTGGGGTAATAAGATGGGGGGGGGTGGTGGTTGCTGGATCTGGGTGGGATACTCTTTGGAAAGTTGGTTCAGACTCAGTGAGTTAAATGGCCTCTTTCTGACTGTAGGAATTCTGTGATTCTATGAAGGATTCTGTATGATTTTAAGAGGTGTAATTAGGATTGCTAATTTATGGTTATGTGGAAGATGTGCTTTGAAATTAAGTATTTCAGGACATGCCACACTTAGAATGTTAGGCGGGAAGTTTAGTACCAATAACATAGGGAAGAAAGAATTTCATTTATGTACAATTATACAAGACCATCATATGCCTCATGTTTTATGGCTGATTATGTACTTATGAAGTGTAGTCACCAGAAAAATGTAGGAAATTCAGAGGCCAATTTGTGCCCAGCAAGCTTGTGCAAGCACCAGTGTAATAATCTGAATCTCTTTGTGATTCTTATTGACTGATAAAATAAGACTGGGATACTGCAGGGAGTTCTACTGCAGGTATACAGCACCTTGCTGAGATCACACCCAGAACACTGACTGCAGTTTTGGTCTCCTTTGTTGGAAAAAGTGCAACTTTTTGGATGAATTCCAGAGAAGTTCAGTTCACTCAACTCCTTCTGGAATGAAGGGCTTATATTATGAAGAAAGGTAGAACAGATTGGGCCTTTACCCATTGGGACGGAAAGGAAAGAGTGGTGATCTAATTTAAAATAAAAGGTCCCGAGGAGATTTCCTCTTATGAGGAAGACTAGAGCTAGGGGACAGAGTTTATGAATAAGAGGTCTCAGTTTTGTTGTGGGTAAATCACCACAAGTTACCTTTAATTTGGCTACTTATTAAGAAATCTCATGGACAATCAAGTATTGAAACAGTGGTTTGAACTTGATTGCATGTAGTAACCAAAACAAGAGTCCTCAAGGAAGCAAGTTAAGCCTCACAACCCAACTTAGTTATTACCCAATTAATGCCAGAACTAGGCCAGATTCCACCAACAGTGTCTGTTTCTGGAAGTGTCCAGGGTTCGATCCTTATCTAGTGTGGTTCTTTGAAGTTCTGCTACTGACTTGTTCTAGTGATGGATTCGTATAAAATTTTCTCTTTCAAGTTTGTAGCGTGACCTTGTTGATGATTCAGTAGATTCTTTCATCCCCAACATTGATCACATTTCTGGCGACCTCAAGCCTGTAGTTTGCCTTCTTATCAGAAGTAGCTTCTTTGTTCCTTGTTACATTTGGCCTTAACTGTCCATTTGAAGACACAGCCTTCCTGCAGGTAACTCCTTAAATTCTTGCAGGGCAATCCTTTTCCTTTGTGGCAATAAAACATCCAGTTTATCAAGCAGGTGTCAAAGCAGTTTTGTTCATGTAGCCTCCATTCTTCCTTTATCCAGGCATGACTAATAGTTTTCAATTCTTGTATAGGTTTGTCCTTGTTCCTTAACAGCTTTTTCCAGACAGAGTTATTGCTGCTTCTGTTTAACAGTTTATGTTTTGTTGATTCGTTCATTCCACAAATAGTTATTAAAGTTCTGAAATCCATAATATCAATTTTAAAACTATTTTTATCTTGAGGATTGTTAGCATGGGGAGTTCTCTTCTGCAGAAAGTATTAGAGACAGGGTCATTTAATCTATTCTAGGCCAGGTTGGGTTTTGGTAGGGAATGGAAGGCTATGGGTTAGCCAGGGAAAGTGGAGTTGGTACCACAACCAGATATGGTACAGTACAGCCACTGTACTCATTTTCCACAGTGGTTTGATAGAAATGACTGGCTCGTGAGGAAAATCAGCATCAGGTGTAGGTAAGGTGAGTGAACCAGTGGCTTTTGATGACAATCAGTTTTACGATTACTAATCAAAACATTGTATTTCAGATTTACTAATTAATTTAAATTTGCCAAGATGTTTTGGTGGATTTGAACTTGTCTCTGGAATATTAATCCAGGCTTTTTATAGTAACATTACCACTATGCTACTGTGCCATTTTGCTGTCAAAGTGAGATTTTTCTTTTGAGATATCGAATTTGAGGTAAACTTGTGCAGGGCCCCAGCCTACTGTTAAACCCAGTGGACAGCGGTTGTCTTTATGCTATAAAAAAGACACTGAAACCTAGAAATAAAGGAACAAATAAAGTATGAGAATGGTACTGGAATTGAGATTACAGCTATCAGGATCATAAGATATAGGAGCAGAATTGGGCTATCGCATCTGCTCCATCTTTTGATCATAGCTGATGTGTTTCTCAACTCCCTCCTGCCTTCACCCCTAACTTTTGATGCCCTTGCTAATCAAGAACATATCTCTGTTTTAAATACACTCAATGACTTGGCCTACACAGCCTTCTGCGGCAATGAGTTCCACAGATTCACCACTCTCTGGCTGAAGAAATTCATCCTCATCTCAGTTCTAAAGGATCCTCACCTATGAGGCTTTGCCCTCGGATCCTCCTCTGGCCTATGATTGGAAACATCGTCTCCATATCCACTCTATACAGGCATCTCAGTAATCTGTAAGTTTTGATCAATGCTTATCTTTCTAAACTCCATTGAGTACAGGTCCAGAGTCCTCAACCACTCCTCATATTTCGAGCCCTTCATCCTCTTGGTCATTTTTGTGAAAAGGAACAGTTGATCTGCATAGAAAAAAAAGACTTGAGTGTGACACGATAGAGTTTTTAAAGTTCTAAATGGATTTGACAGGATTTCCTTTGGTGAGGGATAATCTAAAACCAGCTGCTATAAATGAGTGATAATTAATTCAGCAAGGAATTAGAGTCATGGATTTAGGAACTTGGCCCGCAGTGCTTGAGGCAAACAGTTTGGATGCTTTCAAAGGAAACTGGATGAGTACACGTGAGAAAAAAGGAGTAGAAATGACTTCAGTACGGTCTTCGACAAGTTACCTCATGGTAGACTGGTTAGCAAGGTTAGATCATATGGATTATAGGGAGAACTAGCCATTTGGATACAGAACTAGCTCGAAGGTAGAAGACATAGGGTGGTGGTGGAGGATTGCTTTTCTGACTGGATGCCTGTGACCAGTACTGAGTTCACTGCTTTTCGTCATTTATATAAATGATTTGGATGTGAATATAGGATGTATAGTTAGTAAGTTTGCAGATAACACTAAAATTGGAGGTGTAGTGGACAGCGAAGAAGGTTACCTCAGAGTACAACGAGATCTTGATCAGATGGGCCAATGTGCCGAGGAGTGGCAGATTGAGTTTAATTTAGATAAATGTGAGGTGCCACATTTTGGAAAGGCAAATCAGGGCAGGACTTACACACTTAATGCTAAGGTCCTGGGGAGTGTTGCTGAGCAAAGAGACCTTGGCATGCAGGATCATACTTCCTTGAAAGTGGAGTCACAGGTAGATAGGATAGTGAAGAAGGCGTTTGGTATGCTTGCTTTTGTTGGTCAGTACATTGACTTTAGGAGTTGGGAGCTCATGTTGCAGCTGTACAGGACATTGGTTAGGCTACTGCATTCAATTCTGGTCACGTCTCTCTGCTCCTATGATGCTGCTTGGCCTGCTGTGTTCATCCAGCCTGCACCTTGTTGTCTCGGATTCTCCAGCATCTGCAGTTCCTACTATCTCTGATTCAATTTTAACCCCACTGCGAAGCCTCTTCTAAGGATGCCTAACCTGAAGAAGTTACCCTTCTCCCTCCGGACAAACCTCAAGGGATCTCTCTCCCACTGATCCGCCTCCCACTCTCTCCCTATTTATTTCAAAACCCCCTTCCCCTCCCCCTTTTCTGATGAAGGGTCTAGGCCCGAAACGTCAGCCTCTCTGCTCCTATGATGCTGCTTGGCCTGCTGTGTTCATCCAGCCCTGCACCTTGTTGTCTCGGATTCTCCAGCATCTGCAGTTCCTACTATCTCCAATTCTGGTCTCCCTGCTTTTGGAAGGATGTTGCGAGATGTTTAATTTTTTTCCTGACTCCTTTCAAGGATGTTGCCAGGGTTGGAGGGTTTGAGCTAAAGGGAGAGGATGAATAGCCTGGGGCTATTTTCCCTGGAGTGTTGAAGGCTGTGGATTTTATAGACGTTTATAAAATCATGAGGGGCACAGATAGGGTAAATAGACAAGCTGTTTTCCCAGGGATGAGGGGAGTCCAAAATTAGAGGGCTTAGGTTTAAGGTGAGAGGGGAAAGATTTAAAAAGAGCCTAAGGGGCAAACTTTTCACGCAGAGGGTGGTGCGTGTATGGAATAAGCTGCCAGAATATGTGGTGGAGACTGGTGCAATTAAAAGGCGTGTGGATGGATATATAAATAGGAAGGGTTTTAGAGAGGGATATGGGCCAAATGCTGGCAAATGGGACTAGATCAGTTTAGGATATCTGGTGAGCATGGATAAGTTGGAGTGAAGAATCTGTTTCTGTGCTGTACATCTCTATGACTCTAAGTTTAATGTTGAAAGGCTGAAAGGAGACACATAAAATGGGTGGAGACCCTTGGCGTCTAAGCACCCATGCAGAAACCGTTGGCCAGATGATTTCCCCTGGCACCTTCACAAATCTAGGTATCTAAATCTCCAGGTCTGTTCCACCTTCCCCCTGTCACCCCTTTAACTGAAATCGTTACCTCCCCTCTTCTGAATTGTACCACTGTGTTGTACTCCATTGAATTTCACTTGTCGTGTCTCAGCCCTTTGGTGTCTTTTATATTTTTCACGGCTTTGGTCTACTGAGTTGGTGAGTTATGAAAGTTAAAGAATAATTGAGCACAGTAAATATACAAAGCATAAATGCTTGGGGAAGTAGTTTATGAAAATAATCAGTTGTGCTGACCGCTTAATTCATTAAAGTGCCACAAGTGATGGACAACTTTTTGACAAACTGATAAAAATGGCTGTGCATGTAGCTGTGATGCAGTGCTTCTGCTGAACTGATGGATATGGTGTTTTTATAATGACAGCAATATTGTACAATGTAATGCATTAAATTTGATTTATCTTCAATGTTTTCATGTTAGTACTTTCCTGATAGGTGTAAAAGAATTGCCTTGTATAAAGTTATTTGCTAATTGGGTACGGCTGTGTTTAACTTGGTCTGCCTCTTTAAAGCATCACAGCCTAAGTGAAAAGAGCACAAGCCTTCTGTCTCTTCACCTGTTCTTTGTCAGGCTGTTCTACACATGCAATGCTGAGAGTTGTGCAGTAAGCTTGTCATATTGTACTAGGTTCATACTAGTTTAGTTCTGAACTTGTTTTACACTTCATGAATATATTTGAGGCCAAGAAGTACAGGTGTGAAATATACTTTGTGATACTTATAGATGTGACAGGCAAACTATGTATTTTCCATGTAAGATGTGGACTATTAACTATTGCGACAATGGAATGATTTGCACTGTGAGGACAAGTGTAGCACTTGAAGGATGAAGATAAATTCAGTGGTTTTTGTTTTTAAGGGAGTTAAGTGAAGACTTGATCTGAAGCTTATGCATTCTGCATATTTGGCATAACTGACTTTCAATTGGATGATACTACTCACTGAATAAAATTAGTGTGGTTTACGACATGGGGTGAAATTGCTTAAAAACCTCAAGTGCTTGTGAAAACTCACTGACTTGCCTTTATATAGAATTTCTGCTGCATAGGAAGGTTTCAATATATGCTGCTCAGAAAATGATAAAGTTGATGGACCGTCTGTGAGGAGAAAAATTGAAAATTCATTGGAAGATGAAAGACTTTGAAAGAAATAGGTATTGAGGATTTTAAAAGAACTGAGAGTTGGGGAGCTTGCAGAATATGCAAGGATTGGAAAGGGTTAAAGATAAACGAATATGTGCAGAAATGGTTTCAATACTCGGCTCAGGCACATTCCATGGAGAAAGAAGTTAGTATTTCATGTCTGTGATCTTTCATGGAACAGAAGAGTTTTAAGATTTAGCGGTTTTCAATACAGGGCAAGGAAGTGAGGCATGAAGGTAAAAGGATAAAATCATGGAGAAACTTTTATTTAGTTCATTATTCATGCATCTCAACATTAAATAATTCCCACAAATACAAGTAAATGCTGAGACTAAAACATGAGTCTGAATGTGCTCAAAGATGTTTCAAATTTTATATAAGTTAAGGATTGCATCTTTCTATTTAAAAAAATACATATCCAACCACAATGTGCTGGTGTTGCAAAATACTGAAGATGCTGGACATGTAAAATAAGAACAAAATGCTAGAGAAACTCAACTAGTCTGGCAGCATATATGATGACAGAAACAAAGTCAACATTTTGAGTTCAAAATGACTTCTTAGGAACCAAAAGGGGCAAAATGATTACTTTTATATTCTTGGACAAAGGGGCAGAGGGAGGGTATGCCCAGTGCAAAAGGGAGTGTTAGTGGTAGAGAAGCGACATAGATGAAGAATAGGTATTAATGGTTGGTGTTAATAGCAGAAAATAGGACTGCTATGCTGGGAGCAAACCCATGCAAACAAGACACTGGTGAGGGGCAACATGTATAATCAAAATGGAAAACAGTGTTGATGATCAGAAGTTATCAAATTTGATATGGAGTCTTGAAGGCTATAAGGTGCCTAAACAGAAAGTGAGCTGCAGTCTACATTTGATTCTGTCGATGTAGAGGAGGCCACACATGAGTAGGGAAAACAAGCAGCAGAGTGGATTGAAAGAAGTTCAAGAAAATTACTGCATCACCTGGCAGGTGAATCCTAGGTTTAGTAGATTGGGATGTAGAATTGATTTGAGTGGAGTTGAGGAATAGTAGGGGAAGAAGTCACTAGCGGGAGTGGGTTTGCAGGTCCTCTAGCAGGAACCACAATGTAGAACAGAACATAAAGAAGAATTATTGGGTGCTTGTGATCAAGGGACAGGAAGAGTCATGGGTGACTTCAAGTAAAATTGGCAATAGTAGCCTGGGTAAGGAGCTCATAGAATGTTTTTGAGAGTTTCTTGGATGAACCAGAGAATAGATACTATTAGACTAGGTATTGTGTAATGTGACAGGGTTAATTCAAGACCTCAGCTAAAGAACCCCCAAATAGCAGTGATTATAGTATGGTTCAAGTTTACATCTGGTTTGAAAGGGAGAAGAGATTGGGCACAGGTGTTTTAAACTTTAATAAGATCAACCACGTGGACATGCAAGCTGAATTGAACTGCTAGACTATGGCATAGATCAATAGAGACGCTGGCAGACATTCAAATCGATATATGAGAACACTGAAACAAATATATTCCTACTATAAAGACAAATTCTAAAGGGAATGAACTTTTCGAATTCCTGACAAGATCAGGAAGCAGTGTCAGTGAAGTCATTGATGAATTGCAGAAGGAATTGTGAGAGCTGGTTGGGATGTGTACTTATTTTTGGGGGGAAGCTAGGAGGTATTAGCCATGCTCAGTGATAACATGAGTTAGACAATTTTGGCAAAAGTCCCACTCTGCTGATGCTCTTGTGTAATACTGAGGGAATGCTGCAATGTTGGAGGTGATTTTGTTCCTATCAGATTTTAAATTAAGGCTTTGTCTGCCTTCTTGGGCCAGTATAAAATATTTTATGGAACTGTTTGACGAAGAGTTCTCCCTGGTGTTCTGGCCAATGCTAATCCCTCAAACAATGACACTTAAAGCTTATTATCTGTTTACGTTTAATTACATCATCATTTGTAGGATCTTACTGTATTCAAATTGGTTGCAAAATTTCTTACATTGCAATGTGAATGCATGCCAATTGTACTGTGAAACATTTTGGGACCTTTTGAGATTGTGAAAGGTATTGTATAAGTGTAGTGTTTTGCTTTGGTACTCTGTGCACTTCCTACATTTGTTCATGTAGGTGATGTATGTGTGGGGGTTAGTTTAGCTCAGCTGGTTTAGCTGGTTTAGCTCAGCTGGGCAGCTGGTTTACAATGCAAAGTGACACCAACAGTTCAATTTCTAGACTGGGGTGAGGTTACCATGAAGGATTCTTCTTCTCGATCCTTCCCCTCACCTGAGGTGTGGTGACTCTCAGGTTAAACCACCACCAGTTGTCTTTCTGTAATAAGAGAGCAGCCCCATGGTCTGGTAACATTATGGCAGCTCTACCTTAGACATGTGAATTTGGAAGCCAAATAAATCTTGTGATTTTACTGCAGTTCAGCCTGTCCATTAATCTGACTATGGCCTGGTGCATCAGTGCTAGACAGGGCTTGAACTGGTAAAGGAGATGTTGATCCAGTACACTTTGTCCTTTTCATAAATTGTTTAATTTATTTTTGTGTATAATCTGTTTACTTTGTTTTATCAGGTCCAACTTACGTTTCTGAATATTACTCTCAAACTCCTCAAAAACTTTCCTTGTACAGCTGGTATGGAAATGCACGTCTCTTTGTCTTCCGAGTGCCAGAAAATACACTGTTGATGAAATGGATTTTACAAGCCTCAAAAGGAAAGGGGCTGGAGTGCCAAAATACTAATATTACTGTGTATGTGGACTTTTATAAATTTGGATGAGTTAAAAGTGTTAGATGAACCAAACTGCTCTGTAATCATTAAGTATAAGTATAAAATTCAGAGTAGAGTAAAAAAGCAAATTGTAATATATCTTATTAGTAATTACATGGGTGAATAAATTGAGGCAGCTGTTTGGAAACTTAATCATTCCATTGTCCATGCAGCTTAGAACATGTTAAAAAAGTATTTTGCTTTACAGTCTAAGCCTGTTGGCAAATATCTTGTGTGGCCTTTTTGGTCTAATTTGCTATTTTTCTTTAAACAGCCATTTTCGGGCAGGTGCCCCACCAGTAATCAATCCATTACAAACCAAGTTTGGAATGGACACAGTTGTTCCTCCTTCATTCAACTTCACTATTCCATTGATGTCTGCAGTGCAGAGTAGTACGACTTTGAATATTTCTAATCCTGTTTCGGGTGATTGGTTTGTAGCTGCACACCTACCGAACGATGATGGTAAAATTGAAGTAAAGGTAAAATATAATGTCGATAAGTGATGTTGAACCCTTGTCTGAAAATATGTTGGCCCTTTTTTTGCCACTTTAAAAATGATTTATGCATCACTGCTTATGGGTTTCTCAGTTACAATTCTACTAAAATGATTTCCCTCTGCAATGTATTTTAGCATTAGTGTTCTTTTTCCCTTTGTTCCTATTGCAAAGATCTTTAGCACATGTTCATAATGACTCTTCTGATTTTGAGGATGCTACATGTTGATTTGTCACATTGTGTTTCATCAAAACTGACCTGTTTAATAAGTTATGCTATGTGGCTATCATTCTACAGCTTTTTGCTATTGATTTGTAATGCTAGCATTTTATTTTTGGAATTAAACACTTGGCTAACTTTCTGAACACCCAAAATATATTTGTTGACCATACACGACTACTGTTTATAATTTTATTGGAGTAAAGTTGTAATGCTGAATATAGAAATGATAGTTTTTATGATATTTTATTATATATTATACAAATATATGTATTTTTTTCCTGCGTTTCTGACAAGACCTGCGTTTATTGTCCATCACTAGTTGCTCTGAAAAAGCGGCAGTGGGCTTAAATATTTTAGTGATTACTTCACCACATTGGTGTGAGACTAGAATTGCATACAGATAAGACTAGCAGCTTTTGGTACTAATGGAAATCTGACAGCTTGGAATCAATTTAATCTCACTTTCATTTCTAGTATTTTGAACCTGTATTCTCTAAATTATTAGTCCATGACTCTGGATTACCAGTTCAGTTGCCTATTAGTATGCTACTGTACCCATTAAGATGCATGTGACTATTGACACTTGAGTACATTGGATTTAAAGGTATATGCATTTGATTTTTCTCTCAGGGTTTCTCGACTAAGTGTTCCTACATGTTTCAACCTCAGATGCTTGTTCAACGATTGATTAATGTGCCTGTTCTTGAACCAAACACTTCACTTACACTGATTCTTTCTTCCGTCAATCAGGTTTCACACTTGAAGTAAGTCCCAGTCAGCATCCTTCAAAGAATATTTAAAATGCTTTGGGTTGTATATAAAAATAAAATCTACTTTGGCTCTTCTCAGAATTTTTATCCCCGAGCACACTGTGGAACTGACCATTCATCTTAAAAACTGTGCTATCAACACCCGGACAGTGGAAACTTGTCCTGTCTTCCTGTTAATAGGATCAAATGCATTACCTAACTCCCACTTGAAGATTGTAAATTGCAGTGAAAGTATAGTGTGTAGAGAAACACTGGATTCTCCACCATGGATGAAATGGTTGCAACTCACTGTTGAAAGTAGCAACCCTAACTGGATCGTCACCTTTGAGATTGAAGCTTATTTAACAGGTGTGTTCTGTTTTTGATAAATTCTGTGTTGGAGGGGTACAGACTATTAACAATAAGAAATAGTTGATTTCAATTCCCATCAATTCCAATTAATACATGGCACAATCAGTCTGAATGAAGGCGCTTTTACAGCTACAATATTTACTGCAAAAAATCATCTTGGCCTGACCTGAGAGCATCAATACTTATCGTTAACTGAGATTGCCTAAATTCAATTCACTCAGAACTTTTGCAAGCAGGATTTATTTTAGCTGGATTTGAATTACTTGAAGTATTTAACCCACTGCATCTTCTAGTCCCCACCAACTATATTTTGTATATACAACAACTTGTATTCATATAGCACTTTTTAATGTAGTCATTTCAGTGGGATTTCTTGGGATAAAAACACATTCATAGATGAAGGATGGAATGTTAGGATAACCAGAATCTTTAATGTAAAGGTGGGTTTTATCGGGAAAGAAGGTGTGTTACAGAGTTTGAGTGGGGACAATTTTAGAAGTTCAGGCCTTCATGGCTTAAGGTGCAGACAAAATGATGAAGGAGAAAAGAGGCATGCAGCATACTGGAATTGGTGAAATGAGTAGTTCTGGAATTGGGGGTGGCCTTTGGAGGTCTCATGAAGGTTAGAAGAGATGTGGAAGAAGCACAGCCAGAAATAAGAATTAAGCCTTGAATGGAGGAATTGGGGTAAAAAGACTAAGTGTGAGCTGGATTTTGTGAGAGATAGGACTGGATATTATATGCACCAAAGTATGCAGAGAATAGAGGATGGTAGGCTAGTTTAGGAGAGCATTGAAATATTTCAGACTAAGCATGGTAAAAGAGTGATTTAAGGTTGTGAGGGCAATGATGCTACAGATGTGAAAGTAAGTTTGTTTTTTACAAAGATCATGCTCAATTGCTAATTTAGTATGTCAGCATTAGAAACTGTTTGATTCAATCTGAAGTAATGGTCAAGAAAGTAATAGAATTATTGCCAAAGTTACTAAATTTGTGTTCTGAATGGAGTGGGGGGTGAAGAAAATGTCTTTGCGTCTTATTAACATTTGGTTTTTGTGACTGAGGAGTCTTGTGGGTCTTATTAGCAAATCCTGGAGTAATGCAACTGAGGTGAGGAATTTTCAGGAATTGTAGTAGAATATATTTTCTCATCAAATCTGTGGTAAAATATTTTGGCACCACATGATTCCACTTTGCTAACCTTTATTAAGGTAAAGTTTGATTACATACCAGTAACCTACTTGCATTTGAGAGAAATTGATTGAGAGGAATTGTTTGAATAAGCTAGCTGGTCTACATTTTGCTCTTGCATCACATTACAGTTGACCTAACTGCAAACATTCTAGTGTGGGTTGTACTCTATTGACTTGTAAAATGAATTTTATTTTGCTGGTTCTTTTTTTCAAAACAAAGTATTCGAGAGGGTAAGAATGTGTTGTTTACATTTTACAACTACATTAAATAAAAGATCTGAATGTTTTATCTCTTGCAGTATGTGAACCTGTTGATGCTGGATCCCTTCTTACACTGTTTAATAACTTCACTCTATCAAGCAACGGTACAGTAATCAGAAATCTAGATATGTTGGGAGTATATGTAAAACCAAATAAAACTGAGCCAAGTGGCAATAGCATATCATGTTTTCGTAATCAACCCGTTCTTCGAGAAGATGTGGATGTTATCTCTGTAAGATTTTTTGTTTTGAACGGACCAGAAACACTAGTCACCTCTGAATATCCAATAATTCTTCCGCTGAAGTTGAATACAGGAAGAGACAATGGTGGGACCATCATGTTGAATTTGCAGTTAAATAAGGTATTGTTTTATATTTGAGAGTATCTTCTCCATTTGAATCTTTGGACTATTGTATCAGGCTAATTTAGCTTCAAATTTAATGTTGCACTTAATGATGCACTTGCATCGATGTCTATAATGGATTATTCTACTATATTCTTCAGTTTCCCTGAATAATGGAAACTTTGGTAAAGTTTGTTTTGTTATAGTTTGAATGAGAAAAGGTGTTTTTTTTCTTCGAAGTTAGCTGTTTCTGGACACAGCAACCACACAAAATGGTGTGGAGAGAGAAGGAATGGGCTCATTTCATTGAGCTACAACTTCCTGTCAATATAATATGTAGGTAAATGCTGTCCAAGTTGTGCATTTAGCTTAGCTGCCTCATCATGAAATGCATCCAATTCGACAAGTTGCTGTACTTGCATGGTCGTTCCAAGCTAAACTCTGTACAGAGAATTATGTATTGTTAAATTCAGTCTAAGTAACCTTTAATTTACGTGCTAAATATGATGTTAGCCACTCCTTTGGCATTAATATCAACTATTACAAGTGTGGTGTCTTGTTCTTTCTGAATTCACTTGTTAGAAATTTCAAAATTTAATTTTTTTACACTTTTACTTTGTTGCTCTTTCAATATTTCTTTCCTTCCCACTATTTTGTTCTTGATTTGATATTAAATTCATCCACTTGAATTTACACTTTTTTCACAGCCCTTGTGCTATTCGTTTCACAATTCTTCAATCTAGTTATGGAGATGCACAGTTCCTTATCCTGTTTGCTTGGGTCTCTGATGTCTTTGATATAATGTTGTTACCTCACACTTTCAGCAACTTGTTCCAGTAAACTCTTGCTTTACAATTAAGCAGATTTTGAATAACTTAAATATTTGTTTACGACTTTACACCTGTGTTCCCTTAAACAATATTTGATGAAGCTTTGGAATTTGCCTGGTGTCTTCTGCACCACTTTCAAATTTAAATTGATTGGCACTTAAAGCTTCCTTTTGTACCCTTTCATTGGTGAAGCTTTTCACTTTTTTACGTAATAGAATTCAAACCTTTATATTTTATTGAGATTAAAAAATTATATTTGAATTATTGTCGCAATTTCTGCAACTAAGTGCTGGAAATTGAAAAAGAATTTAAAAATGTTTGGAATATTCATCAGGTCAGTCAGCATCTGTGGAGATGTTAAAATTTTGGATTCCAGCCCTCCTTCAAAACCAGCTTTCTTTGTCCCCTTTTTCAGATTTCCAGCATTTTAAAAATTTTTTGGTGCAGTAACAAAAAATGTGAAATATTGATTTTTGATATTCAACTCAGGGCGAAACCTAAATTGATGACTTATTGAAGTTTATTCAGCAACTAAATGAGCTCTCTGACAAGATTTTATTGTAGTTTGAATGGTCTCAACAACGTTAACTTTACTACCTTGTTACTCCAGGAGGTGATTACAAGTTTGATGTAAAGAAATTTTCTATCTGTTCTGGATTTACTTTCTGCTTGTCCCCATTTATGTCATCTGATCCTATTTTGTTATTAAACTTTGAAGTAACTTCTAAGTTTCCCTCATCAGCCTTTTGAATAGCTCTTATATATGTCAGTGACATTCTTTATTAACTATGTTTCTTCATATAGTGGTTCATACCCATTGTATTGAGAACAGTCTTGTTCTGATGTTAGTATCTGGAAGTACTAGGACACATTTCCAGGCAAACCCTGTATTAGTATTTTGTTCTTTGTAGAAGTAAATGGCTTATCATTGAGGGATGAGTAAGAAAATTGTTTCCAATCTTTTAGACTTCATTATCCAATGAAAATGCAACCGTGTTTGCCTGTTTAAGTGCTGGGTCTCCTGTGATGTCCCTAGATGTCAATTCCCTAAGCTGCGGAGAAGGTACACATTAGTTCACAAATGCAATGAAATTCTAGAAATTATCTGATGCAATTTGTTCTTTTAGATTTGAACTTATAGTAAATTTTCAGTTTTATTGCACATCTGATCTTTATTGCAAATCTATCTTAGAAATGAAACTCGCTGAAAATTATATAAATCTTTGTCGGGTTTATATTGCTTTCAGTTGGTTGCTTCAATGTTGGATACCTTCATAAATCCCACTGAGTTCTTCTCTAATCTTAAAGCTGCTTGTGCAGAACTTAGGTCTGAAAGACATTACTTTGTTTATATTAGTTTATGACATCTTTTAAATTTAATTTTCAATGTAATCCGTTTTCTTTAAAGATACAAAAACAAAGTTGCTGGAAAACCTCAGCAGGTCTGGCAGCATCTGTG
>NC_063352.1:33218384-33405690 GCF_021869965.1 Rhincodon typus
AGCTGAAGTAAGCTTTATGGGATGCATTTTCATCTTTTACTCTGTACAAATTGTGGGAATGTGCTCCTGAATTCATATTATGCATTCCAGCATATGAAGTTCTTGATCAAAAGTAAAATTTATCTGACTTCAGCTATAGAAAACCTTTCGCTCTTTTAACGCCCTTGATGCTATCAGTCTCCGGATATGCATTAGACACTACCAACAACCAAGCTGTGTATCTTTGTTCATTGTGGAATTCGTTGGACATTGTGCATTCCATTCTTTCTTATGGCTTGCCTCAAGCCTCCCTCTGCTTCATTCCAGTACTCTGGCTACTACGTTGGTGACGTTTCCTGCTGTTGACTGAACTGCAAAATATTATCAATTTTTCTTACAATTTCTACCATTGCTTCAACTTCAGTTCCTTGACTACAATTCCTTTTAACCCACTTGTGTAAAAACTTGCTCCATTTGCCAGGTATCTAACCATTGCATTTGTTGTCATAATGCCACCTTTCCTACCAATCCTTTAAAATGCCTGCCTGTCCCCTCAACCCTGTCCATCAATTTGCAGCACTTATTTTGTCACTTCTTCCACTCCAGAATAATTCTAGAGTTCCCTTCTCCATGCCTTTAATCCACCAACCTTTGCTCTTTCCATCATTGTAAAACACATTTTTCTTTTCAAGGGAGCATTATGAAAGAATTATTCCCTATGCAGTACTCTGATTCCATGATTAGTAATACTTTACACCTTCTTCCCTTTCTATACAAGTGCAAGAGATGCAACTCTTGCTCTTATACCCCTTCCTTTCCCATAATCCAGAATTCCAAATGCTCTTTCCAGGTCAAATAATCATTTACTGGTGCTGCTTCCAAATTAGAAAGCTGTAGTTGTTGCTTAATGTCGTGGATTATTGGTGAGATCAAACATAGCTTGGATGAGTGTTTTTCACTTTATTTCTCCACCCACCCCCATTCTGACCTCTTTGCCTTTTGGCCTTCTACATTCTTCTGAAAAAGCTTGAAAATTGAGGCTACTACTTTTTATTAGTGGGCAAAGCTTATCGTTCACTCTTGGTTCAACTTCAGTACCTTGATTGCAGTTCTGTCCACCCAAATCATGTAAGAACTATTCTCCATTCTTTG
The DNA here is from genome assembly GCF_021869965.1 of Rhincodon typus. NCBI lineage: Eukaryota > Metazoa > Chordata > Chondrichthyes > Orectolobiformes > Rhincodontidae > Rhincodon > Rhincodon typus. The sequence continues at coordinate 33,219,516 of NC_063352.1, forward strand.
CTCTTTGCATTTGTTCTCCAGATTTTCTATCTATTTGCTAACCTCCTACATGCCAAGTGGTAAAATGAAGTGTCTCCTAATGGAGGCAGATTGATATGATTTGTTCTGTGGTCTGAAGCTCATGTTTACATTTGCATTTTGCCTTGTTCCTCAGCTTCCATGTGTGGAGTAGATGGCCATAATAGTCTATGCCCAGTGTGAATTCAGTTGAGTACTCGGACGAGACAGGGACCAGTATACAGAGTTCCAGGTCCAAAATTGAATTTCAGTATTATGGATCATAGCCATCCATTTTTTGGACAATTGATGTTAGTAACAATTGTTCTGTTGTCAGTCAAAGCTTCCCTTTTGCTTCTTTACTTGTCTTGTGAAGGTACTCCTTTGCCTTGTGTCATTGTGCATTTCTCTTGTTCTCACCTCCCCACTTCCCTGCCTGTGTACTTGCTTAAAATTTATGATGTTTCTAACCTCTTTCCAGTTCTAATGAGAAGTAATTGGCCCGAAACATTTAACATTATTTCTTTCTTCACAGGTGCTGCCTGATCTGCTGAGTATTTGCAGTACTTTGTTTGTTTTTGGTGTTCCAACATTTTATGTCTCTTGTCGCCAGAGTTTTATCACTGACAGAATTGCTGTGGGCCTGTTTTAGCTTAGCTTTTGCATTCTACAGGTGGAATGTCTCAGAAGTTAAGTTTAGGGGAGTACCCTGCCTGAGATTTCTGTCCAATACAAGAAATGAGACTCTAATGGACATCGGGATATACGTATATCTCTTTTAAGTGTGTATGGTATCTGGTCATCAAGGATCCAGGTTCTGAAGTCTTTTCCAGGCTATAATGATCTTGGGCTACATATATATTTCAGCAAGCTAGGAATAAAGTTTTCATTCACTCTTTCTTTATGAAAAGCTACTAAGTATGTGGGAAAGTTCAAATTAATAGCTTTTTGCCAGGATAGACTTTTAAAAAATCCCCATAAATATGAAACCCATATCTGACTTCTTCACATGCTATCTTTGTGTGTTGTTAATGTGGGAAAAAAAGCACTTATCTTTCTATGGTATTTCTATTGAAAAATTGAACCTAATCTGTTCAAGCATTAGAAGACTTGATATTTTTATAAAATAATATCAAATTGGTATACATAAGTGATGTGTTTTAGTATGGCAATATGCTGAGCTATTCTGAAAATTTACATCTGTAGGGTTCCCATATCCCATATTACTTTTGTACATTGCCAAGATAGAACAGATGTGAAAGAATATTCACTTTTGTTCTGAAAATAGATTTATAATTTCCAAAGACAAAATTCAGCGGATCTATGCCATGATTTTTATATTTCAAACTTGTATATTCAATACGTTTTTTCCTATTTTAGTTTTATAATATGTTTTTCTTTTCAAAGCTTTATCTTGGGGATACTTGCTTAAAATGAATTCTTCAACATTATCAAGATCCCTTCATGTTCCTTACCCAGAAACTAACCGTTGGTATCTCACTTTGCAAATCCTGTGCGATAAAAGGTGAGTTCATTGTTGATGATGAAGTAATGAATTTAAAATCAGTAGTTTTTAATTGATTTAAGTGAACCAATACTCAAAAATACAATTACTGAATGATGTATATGTTTAAATTTGTTCAGTTGAATAAATTTGTCCTGAAAAGCGTAAAGTTCCTGCCACCATAGAGTAAAAGGAAGAAGACTATTACTATTCTGTAGGTTATCTGAAGAGCTGAAGATGTTGGAGAGTGCTTTATAATAACTTTTGAAATGCAAATTCTGTTGTAATATAGGCAAATGAGACAGCCATTTCACATTGGGCAGAACTACAACCATCAGGGAAATAAATTTACCATATAATCTGGTTAGAGCAGTGTTTATTGATAAATGAATATTGACCAGGATAACGCCCCTCCTCTTAAAATCATGCTGATGGCCTGAAAGTTGCTGCCTGCAAGAGTGTTGGAAGCAGAGGTGATTCGTTTTAACGGAAGTAAATTTGCAAGACTTGGGATAGAGCAGAGGAATAACTCTAGTCGATAAACCAAATAAATTCATTTGTGTCATAATGATTCTTAGGTCCATAAGATATATAGTCTTTTATGGTCACTTCAGAAGACAAAACAGTTTAAAGGTTCATCCCAAAAGCTATGCCTCCATCAGTGCAATCATCTGCAGTATTTCATTGAAATGTCAACGTAAATTTTGTGCCTTTGAGTCGGGGTTTGATCACGCACCATCTGACTCTGGCATGAGTTCTAACATTGAGCCAAGGCATGGGAGTAACAAATGGAATTGAATTTGAATAATTATAAAGTACTTTAAGTGTGGAATAGACAGTTTTCCTCTGACAAAGATTCAGGAATGGAATTATTTGGTAAGATGAGTAGGTCAGTAAGTTGTCAAGAGACCATAAAAAGTCTAAAAAGGGATTCAGTTAAGTTCAATCATTTAGCAGGTATTTGGTAGATGGGCTGTGATGTGCAAAAATGTGTACAACTGCACTTTTGTAGGAAGAATGGCTCACGCAGTGAGTTTTGCTGCATCCACTCGGCTTCGTTGTTGTCTTTCCAGCTCCGTGATTTTGATTACACTGGGAACTCCTCCTGCAGGAAGTTGGGACCCCATGTATCTGCATCCTTGCTCCATTTCAGGTGGTAGCAATGAAAGACGAGCCAGAACCCCATCAGTTGACTCAGAGCCAGGACCTATCAGTCGATGTCCAGTGCTGATGGGTGTGCAGGACCTGAACTATATGACCGTTTTCAGCTCAGAGGTGGAGGTGAAAGTGTCGGAAAAAATGTGGCCAGTGACAGTAGTAAAGGAGCATATTGCCAGGACCCTGGAGACGATGTTGGATGGCGGTGACTGGAGGAGCAGAGAGGGTGACGTCTACGGAGAGGAAAAGATGAACTTTTGAAGCTGTTTTAGATTTAGTAATATCACTTAAAATACTAGATAAATTAATATTAATCATTTATACAATTTATTCAGGAATTTATTTTGTAATCCAAGATGGCACTGGAATGTGGCAACATTATCCTCTTTTCCTTGTACGTAGCTACAAGTGACAACATTAAATAAATCTAAGCCTAAATCTAAAATCTAAGAACAGAAAAGTAGGATTATTTAAATGGAGGGAGACTGCACACTGTATGGTACAAATGGATCTAGGTGAAAAAAATCATAAATTGCAATAAGTTACCATGCGGACATAAAGGTAAAGTGGCCATAATCCCAGAGGACCAGAGGGCTGCCACTCATTAGAGAGAGGCAACAAGTGGTGAGTGTAACTTGAAGCTTACTATGCGTAAGGGCAAAGCTGAGAAGGTGAGACCTTCACAGTGAACTCAACCAGTATGGGAGACAACAAGGTGCAGGGCTGGATGAACACAGCAGGCCAAGCAGCATCATAGGAGCAGAGAGGCTGACGTTTTGGGCCTAGACCCTTCATCAGAAAAGCCAGTATGGGAATTGAACTTGCACTTGTGGCATTACTATGCATTGCTTGAAATGCAACTGAACATTAAAAAATACTGAGGTGTGTGAACTGCATTTGGCAGGCCCACCAACACAGAACAGAAGATGCAGTTAATAGTAAGAGAAGTTCAGATAAAACTGATGATTCCGGGACTTGTTGCTCTGATACTTATCTCCAAACCAGGTTAAACTTGTTTGGAAAAGTAGCATGAATCCTACTAACCTTTATGATTACTCTTGTTGAATTTTTTTTCATTTATCATGAAAAGGGAAGAAGTAATTTTTGTAATATCAGCAAGTCTCTGAAAATATAATCACATTTTATTGTCTTTTAGCAATCAGACCTGTGGCAAGATTTCTGCTCTGGTAACTGTATCAGCTATTTTGAATCCCTGTGTTGGGGATTGTGGTGTATATGGAGAGTGCAGACTTCTTCAAACTCATGGATATCTTTATGCTGCATGTGTTTGCAAAGCTGGTAAGTTTGACTCTACAGAAGGAGGGAGTGGATCACTGATCTTGAAATTTAAAAATTGTAGCCATTTTGGACCAGTAATTTCATGGCCTCTCACCAACTGAAAGTCAAAATCCTCCTTTCTTTAGCCTTTCAAACTGATATTGTATGGCCCAGTAGAAAATAATTATTTCAAACTTGTTGTACAATCCATGTTTGGCCTGTGCATTAGAATTCCTGCTTTTGATTATTTTATAACATGGTACCTAAGGGTCTGGATTGTACTTTGTTTTAAGGGGTCATTGATCAAGGAGCTCCCTGTCCAAGATACCTGGTCAAAATGCCTTATTCCAGTAAAACATTAGTCTTGACTTGTGGAGTCCTTCTGTTCATTCTGTATTTTCTAAAACTTTATTAATAATCACAAGGGAATGTAATGGAGAAGCCACCGTTTTTACCAATACAAAATTTGCTGCTTACTCCCTCCTGAAAATTAGTGAAAACTGACTAAATATATGATTAATCCTTTTGGTAAGTGTAATTTGGTAATTATCCATGTTTTTTAAAAAAAGACTTTTGACGGGGGAGCGTTAAACTTAACTTTACTAATGAAATTCAATATTGAATTAAAATTCTAAATCAAATTCTGGTATGAGCTTTTGTTTAAGTTCATTGCTTCTGCTTGCATTATGAAGGTGAGTAAAGTGTTTTTATTACAGTAAGAGGAAGCTACAACAATACACCAGTTTGCCAGAATTACTCACTCGAATGACATTCCCCAAGTAATCTATAAATCATTCTGTAGGTCAGGTTGCCTATCTGTTGTTCTGACTGTATTATGTATCCCGAATCTCATATGCTGCGTAATGCGCCAGCGCCATTGAAATGCATTTTGAATGTAACTGATCAGCAAAGACAGATGGCTATGAGTAGCCATTGATGGTATTTTTAAATCTGCAGCAGTGAATGATGTTTGCAAAAACGTTAAATAATTTTAGCATGTTTGTATGTTATAATTATGAAACTATCAAGCTCTATTTTTGTATTGCTCTAAGATGTATTTTTTTTTATAATACTGTTGCTATACTGTACTGTTTTTGTTCATAAATTGCTTCCTTCATGTAGAATAATGATTTTGTTCTCATTTGTAAATTCCTTAGGCTGGAACGGATGGAGCTGTACAGATGATACCAACGCCCAGTCATACAGACAGCAATTGCTGGCAACACTCTTGTTAACTTTGAGTAATCTCATGTTCATCCCCCCAATTGTGATTGCTGTGCATCGCTGTTATTTTGTAGAAGCTTCCGTGTATTTCTTCACCATGTTTTTCTCAACGGTAAACTGAAGCATTAAATTTCCTCACTCTTCATAAAGCTTAATTTCCAATTGATAGGTGTATTCAAAATAATTTGCTTAAATGTTGCCTTTACTGTGATTACGTTATAGGGAGTCACTCCCACAGCAGGAAGACATTACTCCTGGTAACCAGCATCTAACATTTGCCTTTGGAAAGTAGTGCCCATGAATATGCTACCCCAACTTGTAAATTTGTTAACAGAATGAGAGAATTGCTAGCAAGGCCAGTGTTTAATCCCCATCCCTAACTGTCCTTGAGACTATAATAAACCATCATCAGTCAGGGTTGTGTAAGTACTCTTATGTTCTGTTTAATATCCAGAGGTTTGACTTGATTAGGATAATGGAATGATAATTTACAAGTCAAAACAGCGTATGACTTAGAGGAACTTGAGTTGGTGCTCCCCTGACCTGGCTTTCCTTGTTCTTCAAGTTGACACAGGATGCGTGTTTAGAAAGTACTGTCACAAAATCTTTGTGGGATGTCACAGTGGCTCAGTGGTTAGGACCGCTGCCTCTCAGCGCCAGGAACCCAGCTTCAGTTCTGTTCTCGGACGATTATCTGTTGTGGAGTTTGCACATTCTCCCTCTGTCGGCGTGGCTTTTCTCCGTGTGCTCCAGTTTCCTCTCCCTGTCCAAAGATGAGCAGGTTGAGTGGATTGGCCATGCTAAAATTGCTCCGGAGTGTATAAGGATGTACAGTTTAGGTGGATTAGCTATGGTAATGCAGGGTTACAATGGGGTAAGGGAGGTGGATCTGGATGAGGTGCTGTTTAGAGGGGCGGTGTGGACTTGATGGGTCGAATGGCCTGCTTCCACACTGTAGGGATTCTGTGATTCTTAGTGAGTAACTACAGTTGCCTTCTCATGGTTCACAAAAGGCCTTTTCATATGTGATTGGGAGGAATAAATGATTATGGTAGGGTACATGGTGCCAATCAAGTAGACGGTTATATTCTGCATGATTTTGAGCTATTTGAGTGTTGCAGGAGCTCAATTTTTATATTTGGATATGTCATTTTAGATCATCCTTCTCATCATATCATGTGATATTGGTGAAATATGATGCGACATGAGCTTCCCCTATCTTCAAATAAGCTTCATTGGGCTGTTGTGAAATCTGGGTTTTCTGAACTAAGCAACATGTCTACTTTGTTAAACCAATTTAAAATCAATAAAAAGTTCAGAAGTTTTGAAGTAATACTGGCATAGAAAATGGACTTTCAAGGTGCCATTTTGGGGAAAGTTTCTGCATGCTGAGGAGGGTGTAATTAATAAAATGTCAAAATACTGTGGATGCTGGAGATTTTGTACTTGAACCGAAAACATACAGGCCAGGCAGTGCATGTGGTGGGAGAAAAAGTTAAAATTTGAGATTGGTGACCTTTTGCAGAGGTGGCAAAGGTACAGATTTTGACAGGTTTAAACAAATGGGGGATGGGTGGAAAGTCCAACACTATGTCAAACTAGACTTGGCATGGGAATGTGTGTAATGTGATACACTGGGAATGACAACTAAATGGTATTGCTGATATTTACTTATGGGTCATTTCCTGTCTGTCATTTTGATATGAGAGGTGATAAGTCATAGAGATGTACAGCACAGAAACTGACCCTTCAGACCAATTCAACCACGTTGACCAGATATCCTAAATTAATCAAGTCCCATTTGCCAGCATTGAGGAGACATTTCTTCACCTAAAGAGTGGTGAGCCTGTGGAATTCATTACTACAGGAAGTAGTTGATGCCAAAACATTGAATGTTTTCAAGAAGTGGCTATATATAGCACTTGGGGTGAATGGGATCAAAGGTTAAGCGGGGGAAAGCAGGATTAGACTGTTGAGTTGGATGATCAGCCATGATTGTGATGAATGGGGGAGCAGGCTCGAAGGGCCGAATGGCCGCCTCTTGCTCCTATCTTCTATGTTTCTAGTCATATACCCATCCAGATGCCTTTGAAATGTTGTATTTGTACCCGCTTCCGCCAAGTCCTTTGGCAGCTCGTTCCATACACTCACCACCCTCTGCATGAAAAAGTTGCCCCTTACATCCATTTTAAATCTTTCCCCTCTCACCTTAAACCTATGCCCCTCAATTTTGGACTCCCTTACCCTGAGGAAAAGACCTTGGCTATTCACAGTATCCATGCCCCCCATGATTTTATAAACTTCTGTAAGGTCATCCCTCAGCCTCTGACGCTCCAAGTCAATTGTGCAGTGTGTGATTTTGGTAAAAGTATCTAGCTTTATTCACAAAGAAGATCACTTTTTCTGTAAAAATTCATTTGCTTCCATGGTTATTTCTGTTACTAGTCCATAAACGACTAGGTTTAATTTAGTTCTGTTTCATACACTTATCATGGTGGGATTTGAATTTGAGACCCTGGACTTCTAGACTAGGTCCATGTAAATAAGGCTAATGTATCTGATCTGTGTTTATAAAGAAATAATAAAATGGTGTGAAGAAACTGCTATTTAATATGAATTATTAGTGTGATAAATTTTGAACCACCAATTGAATGACAATTTTAAAAATGATTCCTTACAGTTTTATCATGCATGTGATCAACCTGGAATTGCTGTCATGTGCATTATGGAATATGACACACTGCAATACTGTGATTTCCTTGGTTCAGTAGTATCTGTGTGGGTTACAATTCTGTGTATGGCGAGGTTAAAATCCCTCCTTAAATATGTAAGTATTAACAATTACCTTTCATAGGAGTAGTTCTTGGATTTTTTGACCATATTTTGATGTTTTAAATAATACTAATAAAACGGAATTGTTTTCTCATGGAATATGACGAATAAGCAGTTTTTTTTATTTCTAATTAATGAAGTATTCATACCAATTTATTAGAACGTGACTAGTTCCAGCTTCTCATCAAGGCCGCTGGTAGCACTTCCTTTCTGTTTTTTTTTTAAAACATCCCTGGGCAGGTTGATACGGCACACCCCTGGAACAGATGGGACTTAAACTCAGGCCTTCTGACTCAGAGGTAGGGGCACTACCACTGCACCACAAGAGTCCTCTCTTTTTTGGTCATGAGCAAATAGAGGAATTAGACACAGATGTCAAGCTTTTTGAACGGAGGCTTTGAAAGCTGACAGGCTGGTTCAACCAGACTGAGTTATTTTGTTGAGCTTGAAGCCAGTAAAGCAGTCCACATTTTAAGGGTTGGTGTAGGGGAACATACTTGTTTTCTGTGAAGTTGTGCAGTGATGATTAGTATGGATTGAAATTCATTGTAACGACTGTCTTGTACTTTCACTTTACTTTCTGACTTGAAGTTGGTCACATCTCACCAAGTACATGCTGAGTTTGTCTTCAGAGAGATTGAAGAAGCAAAAGGCATGATCATTCACTTCAGATCCCAAGAGGATATTATTTTCACATGCCTGGGTGACTCTGTCATAGGAGCAGGTGTTAAGACAGTGCTGTAAAATCTAAATTATTTTGTTCTCTTGCTGAAGTAATAAATACCACTTAACTTGAGGGAGTAACTGCAGCAAATTTCAAAGGAATGAAACTCTGATCCTGGAAATTCTTCAAAAGTGTTGTTCAGTTATTTAGGATAGCAATGATATCTTAATATTAGTGTTAAACATTTCATTATTGAATGAGGTACATTTACACTACACTTTTTCTTTTTATTATTGAAGGTACTTTTTATTATTGGTTCCTTATTGATTGCCATGTCAATGCAACTAGACCGCCGTGGTCTTTGGAACTTGTTGGGCCCATGTCTTGTTGCCCTGTGCATCATGGTAACTGCATGGGTGAGTACGAACGTACATAATAAAGTATTAGTGGTTGGTTTAACTGGTATCATGCTCAAGCTCTAGTATAAATTACTACACGTGGACACATGTCAATAGATGATTAAACAAGACCCCACAGTAATTTTCTTCCAAAATGTCTTCCACTTTGCAAGCTTGGCTTATCCCCTGACCCTTTCCTATGATCATGTTCTGGATTGTCATATTGATGTCCTAACTGTACAACCTGCCTCATTAAGGGTGACACCCGAACACTTTTCTAAAAACCTTCTGCCAGTTTCATCCTCCAACTCTAACCAAGCTGCTATTGTGAGGGTGTTGTCATTGTTTCCAACTCACATCTGGGGAGCTTTTCCCATATTCCCTGCATCTTTCTAAAAACATTTCACTTTCTTTTATTTCTCTTGTATCTCCATTTTAAAATTCTTGTCTATCATCCCTCTGCTGGTTTCTGTGCCAGATATCTTTCCTCGCTTCCTATCTTGGGTTACTGATTCTTTATTTTCTAATTAAAATTGGCGTCTCAATCCATCTTGAATTTCTTCTCTTCATATGGTAGCATTTTGTTCTCCCTAAACTGTTCTTCTGCCATAAGTTGTCCTTCTATACAGCCACCTTCTTGATCTTGCTATCTTGCTGCTGTTGTCATCTTGGTAATTACAACACCATTTAGGATCACTACTTTGTGTCCATGTATTCTAGAGTGATAGGGGAATTTGACAAGTGAGGCATATACTCAATCTTGTCAAGTCAGTTCTATGTTGGATGCATTCAAATTTTGGCTTCTGAGGTAGCAAAAGTAGGAGCTATAACGGAAACACCAGAATGGAATATGATTTTCATGAGGACATGCTACAATTTGAGGCGAATAAATGTTTGAAAAATTACGGATGACTTGGACATTGATTAATCTCTTGCCTTGCATCTCATTACATGTTTTGAGCTCTGCTTTGCCTCTTTGTTACCAGGCTACTAGACTCACATCCAATCACAATGAGCCATAATTACTTTCTCCCTCAAAATTTGGGGTGGCTCAGTGGGTAGCACTACTGCCTCACAGCGCTGAGGATCCGGGTTCGATTCCAGCCATGGACGATTGTCTGTGTGGAATTTGCACATTCTCCCCCTGTCTGCGTGGGTTTCCACTGGGTGCTCCGGTTTCCTGTCACAGTCCGAAGATGTGCTGGTTAGGTGGATTGGCCGTGCTAAATTGCTCATAGTGTCCAGGGCTGTGTATGTTAGGTGGATTAGCCATGGGAAATGCAGGGTTACAGGGAGAGGGCAGGTGGATGGGTCTGGGTGGGATGCTCTTTGGATGGGTGGTGTGGACTTGTTGGCCTGAATGGCCTATTTCCACACTGTAAGTATTCTGTGATTTCTATGAATTGGGAAGATTGAAACCTTGTTTTTGGGAGCCCACATGAAAATCTGCTTTCCACACTAACACCACCCCTCTTCCTGATTTGCTGTCTCAGGCAGAAGTAGACTATTACTTTTGAGTTCCTACTCTTTCTTAAATCGCATTTTTGCCCTCTCATCCTCTCCATAAACAGCTGTTACTTTTACCGTTGTAATGTTGTATATTTTTAAAAAAACAATTCTGTTGTTGGACCTGGGCATTGCTGGCTAGGCCAGCATTTATTAGTTTCTAGATGTCCTAGAGAAGGTGGTGGTGAGCTTCTGCCTTGAACCCCTGCAGCTCATGTGTAGGAGGTAAACCCACTAAACTGTTAGGTAGGAAATTCCAGGATTTTAACCCAGCAACACTGAAGGAATGGTGATATAATTCTAAGCCAGGATTGTGAGTGACTTGGAGGGAAACTTCTAGGTGGTAGTGTTTCCATATATATAGGTGGAAATGGTCCTGAGTTTGGAAGGTAGTGTCTGAGGTCCTTTGGAAAATTTCTGTAGTGCATCTTGAAGATAGTAACAGCAGTGTGTACTGAACATCAGTGGTGGAGGGAATGGATTTGGTGCCAATCAAGCAGGCTGCTTTTTCCTCAATGATGTTAAGCTTCTTGAGTGTTGTTGGAGCTGCATCCATCCAGGCAAGTGGGAAGTATTCCATCACAATCCAGACTCATGCCTTGTAGATGGTGGACAGGCTTTGGGACATCAGAAAGTGAGTTACTTGCTGCTGTATTCCTAGCCTTTGATCTGCACTTGCTCTTGTAGTCAAGGTATTTATGTGGATAGTCCAGTTGAGTTTCTGGTTGATGGTAAACCCGAGATTGTTGAGAATGGGGATTCTGTGATGGCAATGCCATTGAATGTCAAGGTGTAGTGGTTAGATTGTGGTCATAGAAGGTCATTGCCTAGTGTTTGAGTGGTGTGAATATTAATTGCCACTTTTCAACCCAAGTCTGGATATTGTCCAAATCTTGTTGAATTTGAACATGGACTGCTTCAGTATGTGAGGAGACACAAATGGTGCTGAACATTGAGCAATCATTTTGCAATGTCTGCTGTTTATTAGCCAAGTCAGCTGCTGCAATCTGCAATTTCCTTTTCATCCACAGACTCAACTATTTCAATGCTTTTGCACAGTTTCCAGTATCCGGTGCTCCACAAACTTCAGCTTCTATAACATTCTGCTACTTCTATCCTATTTTGTACTTTCCCATCACAATTTTCCTTGCTGACTTGTAATGGTTTCCATATTGTTTCCCTTAAAACGCTGTGTAAAAACCCATCTCCTTGCTTTTGACTATTTTCTAATCTTTCCTCTTATGCCTTGACATCTGTTTATTCTTGTTCTTTAAAATTCCTAGGAATATTTTAGTGCACTACTGTCAAGTTGTTTCTTTTTTTTTTTTAAAAAGTCATTTCACATGTTTGCGTCTTTATCTTATGGTATTGAACAGGAGCAGGTGACAGACTTAATTTCCCACTACCCTTAAGGATTCTAAAAATGACACTTAGCATTTGCTTTCAGGCAATATTACTTCTGTCACAAAAATGGAAACTGCAGCAGGTTAGGCAGCATATATGGAGACATTAACTCTGCTTTCTCTTCACAGATGCTGACGGGCCTGAGTTTCTGTAGCAGTTTCTGTTTTTGTTTCAGATTTCCAGCACCTGCGGTTTTTTGTTCTATAATATCAGTTCTGTGCTTCTCTGCTAGATTTTATTTAGAAATGAATCTAGGTACAAATTTTACTATGCAAAACAAGATCTAATTTTATGGTTAGATAGTTGTCAGCAAGTCAGTAATTTTGTTTTATTCTTTCAGGTGTTTCGTGGCGTGAAGCAACGCCATTGCTATCCTCCAACATGGAAACGTTGGGTCTTTTTCTTGTTACCAGGAATAGGTGCAGCATTAATTGCTATTGCAGTGTATGGATTTCTGGAAACAAGAGACAACTATTACTATACACATAGCATCTGGCATATTCTTGTAGCTGGAAGTGTGGTATTTTTGTTGCCACCAGGTAAAAAACACACAAACCTCTGGATTTGGAAGCAGAAATTTACATGCGGATACCAGCTTTGTTCTGACGTAAAAGAAGACTTATACGTTGTTTGTTGAATTAATTAAGCTGGTTTAGATAGATTAACTTAATCTGAGTAAACAGATTATTTTTATATAAAATATCTATCATGGGGGAGTGTCTTCTTGAGTTTCTGCTATTGCGCTTTAAAATCATTGATTTTTGAAAAATACTGCTGAACACTTTTTTTAACATCTATAAATTTACGTGACATTTACTTCAAACTTATTGATTAAGACTTTGTCTTGAGAGATGCGATACAAAATTTTATAACTAAACAAAAGGACGTTAGACATTTTCTTAAAAAAAATTGATGCACTTATTTTGTCTGTAGTTAGTCCTAACAATACAAGCTATCCTACTTGATTTTAATTTTAGTTTCTGTTGCTCTGACTACAGTAATTTAGTTGCAGATTGGTTACAGCACTGAAGGGAGATCATTCACCCAAACTTGGTGGCAATCCAAAGCTTATTATTGTTTGACCAGAATAGCTGTGTGCAAGAACTTTATGATAATGGTAATTTAAAGGACAACTGCATTCAAGTTATGACCAATAATTTATTGTCCTAATTAATGTGCCAGCTATTTGTGCATGATTTTTGGTACACTACTCAGCTTTTTTTAAAATGAAGTGTTGTTCCTTGAATTAGTTGATCAATATAGGAGCAAAATGTCCTGATATAGTTGAAATATATTTGCATGGGTTTATTTGCTAATGACTCTCTGACTAAACTTTCTCCAGTAAGGCATGGTTACAAAGAGGCCAAGAATATCCCAAGTTAGATTGCTGATGTGTATTGAGTAAGCTGAGCTGACAATAGTCTAATACAATTGACTTCCATATTCCTAATGAGGATTGTTTGAGCTAGGCTTAAGTGCCTCTGACCATTTATGTTTTAGTTTGTAAATGTAGTTCCAGAAGTACTCAGGTTAGGCAGCATTTGTAGGGAGAGAAATGACATCTCAGTTGATGTCCTTTTACTTCAACAGTTTTGAAATCACAGTTCTCCTTTTGCATGAAGTCATTTTATGGCATTATTAGGGAATTAAAAATGTCCATGGAACTAAGCTCTTTGTAGTACATGATGGTAGAAAATTGCAGGCTGTGAATGGAGATGAGCGAGTTCCATTGCAATCACTAAATTTTGTTTTTATATTTAATTGAAACAGCTAGGAAATCTAGGAAAACTAAGGATACCATTTTTGAAAAAAAAAATTGGACTTCCTTGAATACGACTGCAAATGTGAGGGATTTTCAGCAGATACTTTAGTTTTTGACAATAAAAGATATCCACCTCGATAAAAACCTCCTTACAGCTGATTTGTGTTTATTCAAATTCTAATTAAGGAGCCACCATCATATTGTCACTTCTTCATCAATGTTAGTGTTCAGCTGAAATATTGTTCACAACTGAGTATTGAGGGCAAACAAGATTGGTTAACGGGCAATTAGATAATTTGGGGAAATTCAGTCATGTTGTCTGAGTATTTAAATGTACACCATTTACATTTAATGTCATACAGTAACACTGACCAAAGGCTTGTCATCAAAATATGCAAATAACTTAATGATATTTAACTCTTGGAAAATGGGCTTGAAGGGCTAGAGTCCAAGATGATTGCCAAAAATCTTTATTTTCTTAAGTGTTTTCAGACGATCTTGTGTGTTAGGATTCTCTTCCTTTTAGCCTCTGGTCTTGATCTGTTTTCTGGAGTATAAAATCAATTATTGACTCTGTAAAAGAATTGTTTTACTCTGTGCCATTCTCTTGTGTAAACTGTTGAACATATGCACCAGTTTGTCTAGGAAAAGGTGCTAAGGCCTTATACTATCTAGCATATTTCCAATGGTTGATTTGTAAAAACCAGAAACATTGTGGGGTAAAACTGGGTCTTGTAGATAAAAACATGCATTTGAGTTGAAGGAAGGATCATTGAGGCAAGTTAGATTTTCTGGTTTGAAATACTTTTGTGCTAAAATTGAATGTAGAAAATCTCAGGAGGATAAAAATGTCCCAGTTCTTCAAAAAAAACCCATCATGTTTGTTCTACAGATACTGAAATGATACTGATATACATTGTCAAAGGATATGTATGTTTCAGTTGTTGGTTTTGTCTTATACTCGGTGGTCAAAAGTTAGTCTTTCTTTGGTTCCATTTTCCTATTAACATGGAAACTGCCTTGAATTCCAAAAAGCATGCAACATTTTTTTAAAAAATGCAGTATTTCTGCAGTAGTTGTCCCCATATGAGCATTGCAGTTTTATTGGAAACATTCCTCATTCCTAACTCATTTGTCTTCATCTAAAAACCTTTTCCATTATTGGTGAGTAACAATATAATACGCTAAAGTAATTGATTTCCTTAAAAATCTTCATCAATAATATTCAAGCCTAAATTAATTCCATTGCTGCAGACAGAATCCTCTTCACCAGCATCTATACTGTAAAACATAGTTCACGATTTCATGTTAGGTCACCTTATCATGTTTTTTAACCAACTTCAGAATAACACGGTGCTTCAGATTGCACAATTGTCTCTCAACTTCACAAAATGGATTTAGAAAATTAAAGATACCTGAAATATTGAATTTTACTGTGGTTTTGATGTTAGTTTAATTATTATGGTAATCGTAATAGTTGATCTACTTTTAGAATTGACGGGTATGTTGTAATAACTATGAACTAGAATATACAATCAGAGTTGCAGAAGTTGCTAATTTCTATACAGCACAGGGAAAACAAAACAGCTTTTAAAAAGAAAATGTTGTAAAGAAACAATGGAGATCATGTCTTTACTGTGTTATGATATATTGTATGTATATTATGGTAAAGATTGTATGTATCATAAATTGTGGGTGGAAAAGGTTTCTTATTAAGCTGTCTTAATTTATTCTGGTATACAACACATTTTGTTACATAAAAATAAATCTAATGCATATAACGCTGTACATAGTTAGGTTGCTTTTAATGGGAATATATATTTTGGAATAATTTATTTCGGTTTAAAATTGTGCATGGATATGATTTAATGGTGGAAGCTTTGTATCATGTAATTTATAAAATGAAATGCCAGCTTGTAATAAATCTTATTTTGAAATTGTAATATGATCAATATTTTAATGGATTTACTAAAATTTTAAATATGCTCTTGTTTTGAGGTGGATTAATAACTAAAACAATTGAGAAGCCAGCTTCCAATCAGAAGGCCATATTCACAGCAGGTAGGAACAAGAAAGGGCAGAAACAGCCCTCTTGGGGGCATCCCATCTTTTAGATGTTAAAGGTGATACTGCCTCCTCAAAGCACTATATTGAAAATTTGAGGACATTGTTTTGTCGGATGAATATACACTTATTTAAAGACTGAATTAATATATGTTTAGATAATATTTGCTTTCCCGTAAATCAGAAGTAAGCCGTTTGTTCCATCTACTCTGTCCTGCCATACAATGAGATCTAGGCTGATCTGATAGTCCTTAATGCCATTTTCCTGCCTTTTCCACACAACTGTTGATTCCCTTATGATTAAAACTCTGTCTCAGCCTTGCATATTCTTAATAACCCACCTTCTTCTATTCTCTGCGGGAAAGAATTCTACAGATTCACTGCTCTCCTCATTCTCCAAATTCCTCCTCATCTCTCTTTTAAATGGGCGATCCCTTATGCTGAGATTCTGGTCCCAGACTCTCAAGTGGGATTAGCGTCTCAGCGTCTATCCTGTCAAGCCCCCTAAGCAATATGGTCGTCTCTCATTCTTCTAAACCAAATGAGTACAGGCCCAACCTACTCAATCTCACTTCCATAAGACAATGCCTCCATACCTAGGATCAACATAGTAAACCTTCTTTGGACTGCTTCCAATGTCAGTATAACTTTTCTTCAATAATGGGACCAAAACTGTTTATGGAATTTTAGATCCGGTCTGACTAGTACCTTGCATACTTTTAGCAAGACTTACCAACTTTCATACTTCATTCTCTTTGAAATAAAGGTCCTTGAGCTTCCTATTATCTTGGGAACTTGTATGGTTTAATTTTGTGATTCATGGACAAGGACTCCCAAATCCCTTTGCGCTGCAGTTTTTTGCAGCTTTTCTCCAAATTTAATAATATTTCACTCCTCTGTTTTTCCTGCTGAAATGTATAACCTCACGTTTTACTATATTGTATAGTAAAACGTGAGATTATACACGTGAGGTTATCCATCAGCCAAGTTTTTGCCCATTCTGATTCCCCTGTATACTTTGTGTTCCTCACCTCTTGTCTTCCCACCAGTTTTTGCCATCTGAAAACTTGGCAGTAGTACATTCACTTCACTATCCCAGGTTACTAATATATATATATGTGGTAAATAATTGTGGCTGAAGCATTGATCCCTGTGGCTCTCCACTAATTACAGATTGCCACCTGAAAATGACCCCATGTTTGAACTCTCTCTTCTGTTGGTTAGCCAATCCTCTTAGTGCTAATATACCACTCCCAACATCATGGACTCTTAAAATAGTCTTGTACGTGGTATCTTGTATAATGCCTTTTGTAAATCCGAGTATTTTACATCCACTGATTTACCTTTATCCTGCTTTTTACCTCTTCAAAGCATGCTAATAAATTTCAGGCATAGTTTCCCATTCATGAAGCCATGCTGACTCTGCATAATTATGTTATGTTTCTGAATGCTGTGCTATTATATCTTTTATAATAGGCTATTAATTTCCCAATGATGAATGATAAGCTAATTGGCCTGTAATTAGTTGTTTCTTTTTTGACTCTTTTCCTTTTTGAATAAGGTCTACATTGGTAGTTTTCTAATACTCTTGGACTTTTCCAGACCTATGGATTCTTGGACGATTACTGCCAGTGCATCCATTACCTCTGTAGCTACTTCTGTTATTATCCTAGGACAGAACACATCAAGTCAGGGGATATTTTGGCTTTTATCCTGAATAGTCTCCCTATTACTTCTTCTATAGTGATGGCTACCTCCTGCCAATTTGATTTTCCCAATCTGAGTAATGATTAATGTCACCCATCAAGAATAGAACAGTACAGCACAGGAGCAGGTCCTTCGGCCCACCAAGTCTGTGTTGACCGTGATGCCATTTTAAACTAATCTCATTTGCCTATATATGCTCTGTATCTCTATATTCCCTGCCTGTTCATGTGTCTGTCTAAATGCCTCTTAAGCTTTGCTATTGTATCCATTTCTACCACCTCTCCTGGCAGCAGGTTCCAGGCAGCTACCACCCTCTATTAAAAAAAAACTTTCATCATACATCTCCTTTAAACTTTCCCCCTCTTGTCTTAAACCTGTGCCTCCCTCCTACTTTACATTTCCACTCTAGGAAAAGGACTCTGACTGTCCACTTTATCCATGCCTCTCATAATTTTATAAACTTCTGTCAGGTTGCCGCTCAGTCTCTGACACTAGTGAAAACAATCCAAGTTTGTCTGACCTCTTCTTACAGGCTAATCCAGGCAAAATCCTGGAAAACCTCTTTTGCACCCTAAGCCTCTACATCCATCCTGTAGTGTGGTGATGGGAACAGCACACAATGCTCCAAATGTGGCCTAACTAAGTCTTATAGAGCTGCAATATGTCTTGCCAACTTTTATACTCAGTGCCCCAACGGATGAGGGCAAGCATGCCGCAGACCTTCTTTACCACCTTATCCCTTGTGTTACCACTTTCAGGGAGTGTGGGGGTAATGGCATAGTGGTAATGTCTCTGGGCTAGTGATCCAGGACCAGTGCTTTGGGAACACGAGGTCAAATCCCACCATGGCAAATAGTGAAGTTCAAATCCAATAGAATCTGAAACATCAACTTGCACTGTGGGATAAAAGGGAGCTTATGAAATGGTATACTGCCATTTTTACATGGCCTTATTCTCCTAGTAATTGTCTTAATGTATAGCCACTGGTTATGGAATACTGCCACATGTGGATTCTGCATCTTCTGATTCAAGATCATTTCTTGCTATCGTTCATATTTTGTCACATATTTTAATAAAACCTACCCACCTGTATGCTTTTATTCCCAGTTTTCATAGTCGGTATAGTTTACTCTGAATATCATTATCCCACTTTTACAATTGGAGTTATGCTCAATATTACTTTATTAAAGCAAAATGCACTATAAGCTACTGCAAAAGAAGTAGCTATATTATATTCACAACCATTAGTTTGCTTGGACCTATCCAAGAATCAGACTGAAACAGGTGGTCATCCTGCTGCTTCCCAACCTCCAGCTGCTGATCACACAACCAGCTGAGCTAGCCAACTCTGCCCTGTGACAAGTCACCTTATACCTTTCCATACACACTGACAATTTCCAGTGTACGGCAAATGAGCAGTTTGATCACTGATGGGCATCGAAAATGTATCAGCTAGTTTGATAAATTGAGCATCAACATTTGCTTGTATCTCCTTGGAAGGAGGCTTATTTCTTGCGCACTTTGACCTCAGGTTAGTTTGTTCAGGATGCTCATATAAACTTACATTTATTCGTTCAGAGCTGGGTGTCACTGGCTAGACCAGCATTTATTACCCATCCCAGTTGCTATCGAGAAGTTGGTGCTGAGCTGCTGCCTTGATCTGTCGTAGGTAGAACCATAATATTGCTAGGGAGGGAATTCCCATATTTTGACCCAGCGACAGTGAAGGAGTGGCCGTATATTTTCAAGTAGAGATGGTGAATGGCTTGAAGGGGTTTTGCAAGTGGTGGTGTTGCCATGTAATGCCCTGCTGCCCTTGTCCTTCTAGATGGAAGTGGCTGTGGGTTTGGAGGGTTGGTGTCTAAGAAGCCTTGGTGAATTTCTGCAGTGAATCTTGTACATAGTACACACTGCTGCTAAGTTTCTGTGGTGGAGGAAAAGGATGCTTGTTTGTGATGTGCCAAACAAGCAGTCTGCTAATTTCTTGAGTGTCATTGGATTTGCACCTATCCAGGCAAGTGAGGAGTATTCCTTAAGACTCCTGACGTGATGCTTGAAGATGTTGGTTAGGCTTTGTGGAGTCAGGAGGTGAGATACTTGCCGCTGTATTTTTAGTCTTTGACCTGCTGTTGTAGCCACTGTATTTATATGGTGAGTCCACTTGAATTTCTGGTCACTGTCAAAACCCCTAAAAATGTTAATAGTGGTGGACTCAGTGGCAGCAACACCACAGAATGTCAAAAAGTGGTGGCTAGATTGGCACCATGTTCAAAGACAGTCAAGCAGACTGCTTTCTCTTGGATGAGTTCAAGCTTCTTAAATGTTGTTGGAGCTACACTCATCCAGGCAAGTGGAGAGTATTCCATTACAAGACTTGTGCCTTATAAATGGTGGACAGGCTTTTGGGAGTCAGGAGGTGAGTTACTCGCTGCAGGATTCCTAGTCTCTGAGCTGCGCTTCTAACCACCGTATTTATATGGATAGTCCAGTTCAGTTTCTGGTCAGTGGTTGCCCCCAGAATCTTGACTTTGAGAGATTGTGATAGTAAAATGAGTCATACAGCATTGAACCAGACCCACTGTGTCTATGTTGACCAACAAGCACCAAACGACACTAATCCCATTTACCTGCACTTGGTCAATTGTCTTCTATGATCTGGCATTTGAAGTGCTTGTCCAGATGTTCCTTAAATGTTGCAAGAGCGCCTACTCTACTACCCTCTGGGGCAGCGTGTTCTGTATTTCTACCATCCTGTGAAAAAAATGTTTACCTCCGATTCCCTCTAAACCACTTACTCCTCATCTTGAACTTATGCTCTCCATGGTCTTAAACATACCTGCCAAGGGGGAAAGATTATGATGGTCTAATCTATCTATGTCCCTCATAATTCAAAGAGGCAATGGCTTAGTGGTATTATTGATAGACTATTGACCCAGAAACTCAGCTAATATTCTAGGGCGAAAGAAATAACACAGTGTGGAGCTGGAGGAACACAGCAGGCCAGGCAGCATCAGAGGAGCAGGAAAGTTGATGTTTGGGGTCGGGACCCTTCTCCAGAAATGGGGAAGGGGAAGGGAGCTCAGACGTAAATCGAGATAGGAGGGGTGGGGCTGGAGAAGGTAGGTGGGATGGTCATAGGTGAGTGCAGGTAGGGAGTGGTGGGGATTGGTCAGTGAGGTGGGAGGAGTGGATAGGTGGGAGAGCAGATGGACAGGTTGTGTCAGGTCAAGGAGGCGGGGTTGAGAGGGAGGGTTGGACATGGGATGAGGCCAGGGGTGGGGAGATTTTAAAACTGGCGAAATCCATGTTTAGGCTATTTGCCAAAGGCTCCTGAGGCAGAATATGAGGTGCTGCTCCTCCACTTTGCAGGTGGCGTCATTGTGACACTGGAGGAGGCCCAGGATGGACATGTCACCCAGGGAGTTGGGTGGGGGGTGGTGGTGGGAGAGAGTTGAAATGGTTCGTGACTGGAAGGTGTTGTCGTTTGTCATGGAGTGCAGATGCTCTACAAAACGGTCTCCAAGCCTCCGCTTGGTCTCACCGATGTAGAGGAGGCCACATCGGGAGCAGCAGATGCAGTAGATCAACTTGACAGATGTGCAGGTGAACCTCTGTCTATTGTGGAAGGTTTGTTTTGTGCCTTGAATGGAGGTGAGGGGGGAGGTGTAGGGGCAGGTGTAGCACTTCCTGCGGTTGCAGGGAAAGGTGCCGGGTGTGGTGGGGTTAGTGGGGAGTGTGGAGCGGACAAGGGAGTTGCAGAGAGAGCGGTCTCTACGAAAGGCAGATAGGGGTGGGGAGGGAAATATATCTTTGGTTGTGGGTCGGATTGTAAGTGGTGGAGAATGATACGTTGGGTGCGGAGGTTGGTAGGGTGATATATGAGGACAAGGGGGATTCTGTCTATATTTTTGGTGGTGGTGGGGGTAGGATGTGAGGGCAGAAGTGCGAGAAATGCAAGAGATGCAGTTGAGGGCATTTTCGATTACCAGAGGAGGGAGGTTACGGCCCTTGAAATAGGAGGACATCTGGGATGTTCGGGAGTGGAACACCCCATCTTGGGAGCAGACACGGCGGAGGCGGAGGAATTGGGAGTAGAGGAACACATTCTTGCGGGAAGGTGGGTGAGAGGAGGTGTAGTCTAGCTTGCTGTGGGAGTCGGTGGGCTTGAAGTAGATATCGGTTTCGATGCAGTCACCGGAGATGGAGACAGAGATGTCCAGGAAGGAAAGGGAGGTACCAAAGATAGTCCAGGTGAACTTGAGGTTGGGGTGAAAGGTATTAGTAAAGTTGATGAACTGTTCAAGCTTCTCGTTGGAGCACAAGGCAGTGCTGACACAGTCATCGATGTAGCCGAGGAAGAGGTGGGGGATAGTGCCAGTGTAGCAATGCAAAAGGGACTGTTCCATGTATCCTGCAAAGAGGCAGGCGTAGCTTGGGTCCATGCAGGTGCCCATGACCACCCCCTTAGTCTGTAGGAAGTGGGAGGAGTTAAAGGAGAAGTTGTTAAGGGTAAGGACGGATGAGGGTGGAGAGAGACTGGTTGGGCCTGTGGGAGAGGAAGAAGCAGAGGGCTTTTAGGTCTTCCGCATGGGGGATACAAGTATACAGGGATTGGATGTCCATAGTGAAGATGAGGTGTGGAGGGCCAGGGAATTGGAAGTCTTTGAGGAGGTGAAGGACGTGGGTGATGTCCCGGATGTAGGTGGGGAGTTCCTGGACCCGGGAGGACAAACAGAGTCAAGGTAAGTGGAGATAAGTTCAGTGGGGCAGGAGCGGGCAGAGACAATGGGTGGGCCAGAGTAGTTAAGTTTGTGAATTTTGGGAAGGAGATAGAAACGGACGGTGTGGGGTTGGGGAACGATGAGATTGGAGGCTGTGGGTGGGAGGTCACCTGAGGTGATGAGGTTATGAATGGTTTGAAATATGATGATTTGGTGAGGTCATGATCAGGGGGGAGATAGGAGTTGGCGTTGGGCTGCAGCTGTGTAAGGGTCAATGCGCCATATTCTGGGGATCTGGGTTCAAATCCTGTAATGGCAGATAGTAGAATTTGAAATGATAAAGAATCTGGAATTAGGGGTCTAATGATGACCACGCAACCATTGTAGACTGTCAGAAAAACCCATCTGTTCACTAATGCCCTTTAGGGAATGAAATCTTTCATCCTTACTTGGTTTGGCCTTACCCAGGGGAAAAGACCCTATACATGCCCCTCATGATTTTATAAACCTCTATTGGGCCACCCCTCATCCTCCTGTGCTCCAGGGAAAATAGCCCCAGCCTATTCAGCCTCTCCCTATAGCTCAAACCCTCCAAACCTGGCAACTTCTTTGTCAATTTTTTCTGAACCCATTCAAGCTTCACAACATCCTTACTGTAGCAGGGAGACCAGAATTGAATGCAATACTCCAAAAGTGGCCTAACCATCGTCCTGCACAGCCACAACATGACTTCCCAACTCCTATACTCAATGCATTGACCAATAAAAGCAAGCATACCAAACACCGCCTTCACTATGCTGCCTGCCTGTGACTCCACTTTCAAAGAGCTATGAATCTGCTCTCCAAGGTCTCTTTGTCCGGCAACACTCCCCAGGACCTTACCATTAAGTGATTGAGACCTGCCCTGCTTTTCCAAATATACCAGGATAGAAAGTTTGCAATGAAGATATAAAACAGTAGATGGGGTGGAGTAGCCTTAGTGATTATAGGTGGAATCATTTGCATGGTAAGGGGGGATATGGTGAGAATAAGCAGATGGTATAAATGTCTACACTTTAGGATAAACAAACATGCCAGAAAGTTGGTGGACTTATTGCAAGTGTCTGGAATAATTTTCTGCAGCAATGCATCCTAGAGGTAGCAAGGAGGCATTTTGAATTTATGGATGAATAAGGGACAGTTTAGCTAACAGCCTAATATTGCATGAACGTTTATGCAGTAGTGTTCATTAGTTCAAGTTCAATGTACTTGAAAGAATGAAGTGTGAAACAGTTGAGATTCAACATTTGGGTAGGGCTGATTTCACTGTGATGAGTAGGGGCTGCTCAAAATAAACTAGATCAAATGAAAGATCAGAGAGCCTTTTTGAGAAGGAACAAAGTTGGATTCAGAGTCAGTGAGTAATACTAAGGGACAATTGCTCAACCCTTATCCTGTATCGCAAAATAAACAAAGATGACTGAAAGATGTGTAAGTTAAAAGACAAAACATAGAAGGGGGGTGGGAGCGCATATTCCAAAATTGGGAAATGAACAAAGAAGAGCAAAGAGGTACAAAAGAGGCCATATGTGACTGTCCACGGGTATCGTGCGGAAGATTGGAGAGTGGCAAACGTCATTCCCTTGTTCAAAAAAGGGAATAGGGATAACCCTGGAAATTACAGGCCAGTTAGTCTTACTTCAATGGTGGGCAAATTATTGGAAAGGGCTCTGAGAGATAGGAATTATGATCACTTGGATAGGCACAGTTTGATTCGTGATAGTCAGCATGGATTTGTGAGGGGTAGATCATGCCTCACAAACCTTATTGAGTTCTTTGAAGAGGTGACCAAACATGCGGATGAAGGTAGACCAGTGGATGTGGTATACATGGATTTAAGTAAGGTGTTTGATAAGGTTCCCCATGGTAGGCTCATGCAGAAAGTAAGGAGATGGGATAGGGGGCAGATTAGATTCAGAATTGGCTGAACCTTAGAAGACAAAGGGTGGCAGTGGACGGAAAATTTTCAACATGGTGCTCAGTTACGAGTGGTGTATCACAAGGATCTGTTCTGAGTCCTCTTCTATTTGTGATTTTTGTAAATTATTTGGATGTAGGAGTGGAAGGGTGGATTAGTAAGTTCGCGGACGATACGAAGGTGAGTCGAGTTGTGGATAGTGCAGAGGGCTGTTCGAGGTTACGAAGGGCCATTGATAGGATGCAGAGCTGGGCTGAGAAGTGGCAGATGGAGTTTAACCCTGAAAAGTGTGAGGTGATTCATTTTGGAAGGACAAATTTGAAAGCAGAATACAGGGTTAACGGAAAGATTCTTGGCAATTTGGAGGAGCAGAGGGATTTCAGGGTTCATGTCCACAGTTCCCTGAAAGCTGCCACCCAGGTGGATAGAGTTGTTAAGAAGGCGTATGGTGTGTTAGCTTTCATTAATAGATGGATTGAGTTCAAGAGCCGTGAAGTTATGCTCCAGCTATACAAAACCCTGTTCGGCCACATCTGGAGTATTGGTCCAGTTCTGGTCGCTTCATTACAGGAAAGATGTGGAAGCGTTGGAAAAGGTGCAGAGGAGATTAACCAGGATGTTGCCTAGAATGGAGGGAAGGTCTTACGAGGAAAGGTTGAGAGAGCTAGGGCTTTTCTCTTTAGAACGACGAAGGATGAGAGGTGACTTGATAAGAGGTGTACAAAATGATCAGAGGTATAGATCGAGTGGACAGCCAGAGACTTTTTCCTAGGGTGGAGGTAGCTATTACGAGGGGGCGTAGTTTTAAAGTGAGTGGAGGTAGATATAGGAGTCAGAGGTAGGTTCTTTACTTAGAGAATGGTAGGGGCGTGGAATGCATTGCCGGAGAGGGTAGTGGAGTCGGCCTCATTAGGGGCATTTAAGCGGCTGTTAGATAGGCATATGGATGATAGTATAAGGTAGGGGTGGAGATTAGATAGACCTTAGGTTTAGGGTAAAAGTTCAGCACAATATCGTGGGCCGAAGGTCCTGTATTGTGCTGTACTATTTTATGTTCTATGTGAAACTTGAAAGAGTGTGAAAAACAGCATAAGCATAACTATATTAGCAAAAAGCTGGAGATCGTGAGCAGTTTGCAACGAAGCAACCACATTTACTGGAACAATACCAAGATTCTAAGGGTTAAATTGTGATGAAATATTAAAGAAATTAGATTAGGTTTTGCCTGGAATTTAGAAGTTTTGAGAGTTGATTTGATTGAAGTTTTCATAATACTAATGATAATGTGTGTGTAGACAGAAACTATTCATGCCATTTATACCAGTATGGGAGTCTAGGAATTTGAACGATAATTATTGCTAGGTCTTTTCGGCATGAAATTAAGCAACCTTTTTCACTTGTAACTGGAGATGCATGGTTGGGACTCCCTTCTGTAAACAGCAATTTATGCCGACAATTTAATAATTTTGAATCTGAAATAGATAGTTTTTGTTAACCAAGGGTGAGAAAGGAAATGGGGTGTAGTTAGCCCTATGAAAGAATCTCGAATTTATTACAAGGGTAAAGTTTGTTCAATAGCAAAGATGATGGCTTCATTTTTTCTATTGTTGAATTGGGAGAAGTGATTGCTTATTCAATATTGGATCTCAGCAAAGCGGACTGTCAGGGAGGTTTGGGGGACACATCTTGGCTCCATTGAAACATATGTGCAAGTTAATTCTGTGGATGTTGTCACTGAGAGTTAGCATGTTCATGAAGAAGTGTGTGTCAAGACAAGAAGATAATGGTTTTAGTGCAATTACTCGCTGAGAGAACATTCTTGGAGATGCTCTGTGTTTGGAAAGGTTACTGTTGAACTGACTGAACGCAGTCCTACTAAGGTGGCAAACAGAGAAACATTTCAGGAGAACCGTATGGTCATGCTGAAGCCTTTAGAGATGTTGAAGATGAGGAAGGAGAACATACTCAGACTATTAGAGTCTGGAATTTGAGATTTGTTTTTGCTTAAAGTGATTTAATATAGTAGAGATGTAGATCTGATTGGACTGATGCAAACACATCAGTTGAGTCAGTGATGATGACAGATGTGGAGACTGACAGCTTGTTCAAGGGTGTTGGAGCATGAAGGGACCTTGAAGGTAGTGATTGTTTGTGCGGATATATTGGTTGATGGTGGATATTTTGAGGTAATGGTGATAACTAGGATTTTGAAGCTTGATGAGTCAGTACTTGAGATAAGAATCATTTATAATACCCATTCTATGAGAGGTCATTTGGGAAATGGAAATGGGTTTGGGGGCCAGGCGATATATTCCCTCTCCAGCTGGGATAAGGCATCAAAGAAATAGGAAAAACAGAGAGGAATGAAAGGTCAAGGCTGGGATGAAATTGCTTAGGTGGTAAGTTATAGGGAAGAAAAGGCAACAGAGGTATCCAAATGTCAGTCACGAAGTCTATAAGCTCCTCAGACTTGTTGAAGAGGTGATGGGGCAGGGGAGAGGGAATCACAGACTTCATTGTTAGTGGAAAAGAGAAGCTAAATCTTGTTTATTTTCCATGTTGATTCTGGAATAGAGTCTGGTTCTGACGGAAGAGAATGAGGTCAGAACTTCTGATATTGTCAATTAAATCTGGTTAGTTTTCCACATGTTTGGATTTAAGGAAGTGAGAAAATACAAATTTCCAGGCAACTGTTAAGTAGATCAATTACTAAAGAATTATGATACTAAAAGGCTAGGCAGTTGAGACTTTGAAAGTTAGAAACTTGATTGAGAGTTTTCTAGGCATGGATGTGAGTGGCGAGCGATGTAAGGAGGGACTTGAAGATGATTTTGATAGTGATGAGATCATCTAGATTGGATGTGTAATGGGTTGTAGCATTTATATGGAGTGAGGCATTCAGAGGGCTGCAGGGCAGCGAATTTTGGGAGACAGGGTGATGGAAACTGAGAAAGAAATTAGTGCTGAGTTATTACTGCAGATAATTTTGTTTTAAGTTCAAGCTTTGATTGTTAAATAGGAATGAAAGAAGAGAAAATATTTCAGGCTGTCTCGGGTCGTAAACAGTAAGTATTGTAAAGGGATTCCAAAAAAACCATGTGATCACAGATGGTGAAGGTGCCATAAGAGTAGTTGAAGTACAGAGGAAGGTGCATTAATATTTTACCTTTAATCTGAGAATCTTACAAGCACATTATAGCCAATCAAAGTAGTAGCTTTGATGTTTATTCATGATTGTAATTGTAGGCCTCCATGCTATCACAATGGCAGTATACACGGATGGAGAGGCTTCAGTGTGAGGCAAAGTATCGCTGCCATCATCCTGAGGGTTGTTGTGGACAGAAATGCAGTGTTTGTTGATTGCTGGCTTGATTGATTGGACAATGACAAGTAGAATGAGTGGAATGAAGGTTAAGGTGATGAGGTTACCTAGCAGATGTACCATAACAGTGTTAATTGATCAGATCCAAAAATGCTAAAA
This sequence comes from Rhincodon typus, assembly GCF_021869965.1. Classification (NCBI taxonomy): domain Eukaryota; kingdom Metazoa; phylum Chordata; class Chondrichthyes; order Orectolobiformes; family Rhincodontidae; genus Rhincodon; species Rhincodon typus. The sequence continues at coordinate 33,247,173 of NC_063352.1, forward strand.
TATTCTTTTGGTCTCAACATACCTGAGTAACTGCAGAATTCAACAGCGTTTAATAAATGTGAAAGGAGCTGTTCATTTGGTAAACCAAAAGTATGGCATTGGCAATTATACATTTCATTGTTAACCTAATTACTAATTACAACAGGAAATAATGTAATGAACATAAAGTGTGTGTATTATATATAAAGGTATAGAGGCCAAAGATATGTTCTTCAATATTAAAGTAATAAAATGCATTTGGTGGTTTTGCTTGGGGAACGCTCCTCACAGTTGCTTTGCAGCTCTGATGATTTCCATTTCTATGTCTTCATAGCAATTGAGCGTAATTACCTGCATAATAGTCTAGCCTCCATAAGTCGTCGTCTGGTTCACACTGTAAGTATTTGAGCCATGTGGAAGAGGAAGGCCCTAGGTTTGATTCATGGACTGTAATGGAAGTCCTGCAGTTGGCATCAGTGTTTCCAGCTTATTAGTCAACTTATTAATAATTATTTAATGATTTCTGCTGGATATGGATACATATGGACATTAGGCAAGGATAGTCTTGGGCTTACCTAGGATGTTTCGAGGATTGAATAGTATGCTAGTAACCACTGAGATCAACATGTAGCATAGCCACTTTGACAACATTTTGGAGGAGAGTGGCTGGCAGTAATGGAAACTTTTCCCAGGAAGCAAGGCCTTATTACTTTTAGAAGGTGGGAAATGTTCAGTGTTTCTAAGATATGATCATTTCTTTGTAGTAGAAAATCAGTTGTATCATTTTTTTGAAAAAAAAAAGAATGCAGCCTGAAAATTGGAAGGCAGATATTCCACAGTGTACATTTAGTCAAATATATGAAGATCTAAAATGGAAAGTTTGGTAGTGTTTTAAAAAATACTTTTTAGATCCTCCCATTCCCCTTATTATGTTGTACATCAATTCCTAGTTGAAAGGATGGCTCAGTCATGCTACTCTTTAAACTCATTCAAGAAAGTTTGGAGCAGCAAATACTGACTCTCTTTTCAGAAGTTTCTTCTTGTGGAGGTTTTTTGAATCACAGAATCATCACACTGTGGAAACAGGCCCTTCAGCCCAACAAGTCCACACCGACCCCGACCCAGACCCAGACCCATCCCCCTATAACCCACACAATCTACACATCCCTGAATACGGTGGGCAATTTAGCACGGCCAATCCACCTAGCCTGCACATCTTTGGACTGTGGGAGGAAACTGGAGCACCGGCAGGAAACCCACGCAGATATGGGGAGAATGTGCAAACTCCACACAGACAGTCGCCCGAGGGTGGAATCGAACCTGGGTCCCTGGTGCTGTGAGGCAGCTAACCACTGAGCCACCGTGCTGCCCTTTGTATCTATTCAAAAGCTCTCCAGGTTAAAATAAAATGTAAAATGGTGAGCACATACTAATATCTTCATATTTTAGTGAAATGTCGATTTAAAAATCTCAAACTACAGCCATAGCTATCAGTTATTACATTGACTTATGTTTAGTTAAGAGTTCTTATCATTATTCAATTTTTGTTATGTCTCTTCAGTTACTTTTTGTTTCATTGTTCAATTCAGATGTTCCCCTTTTTTTACAAGTCCTCTTCAGTATTATATTCCAGGATACCAATTTCTTTTGAGCAATTTATGGTGAAGGATGACAGATTCAAGTAATTTCCCAGCCCTGTGACTGCAAGGAGCCCCAGTTAAAGAGAAACTTCAGTTTGCTCATATGTTTGGGTTGGGGATGTGATTGCAGAAGCAGTCCTCCCATTGTGTGACAAGGGTAGGATCAAAGTAGTCCTTGAGCCCTTCATACCTATTCTTCAAGTAAATCATCTATCATCTGTATCAACGTTGCTTCCAAATCCCTTACTACAGTTTCAGTTCCAAAATTTTTAGTTGATGTAACCTTTGTAAGCTTTGTGATCGAGAGTATTTCAGATTTCCACTGCTTTTTATAACAACTTGTACTGTGCCTTTAATGTAACAAAATGTTCTAAAGCACGTGACATAAGATGTGGCACTAAGCTACATAAGGTGATATTGGCTCAGAGAAGGAAAAGCTTGATTAAAGAGATAGGTATTAGGTATGTTTTAAAGATGAAAGTTAGATACAGGATCCAAGATGTAAGGAGGGTATTCCAGATTTTAGAATCTAGAAACTGAAGGTGCAGCTACTAATTGTAGACTGATTAAACTTGGTGAAGCCTATAAGGCCACAACTTGAAGAACACAGATATCTTGTGTTATGCTTCACTGGATTATACGATACTTCATCAACAATGCAGATAAAACAGTGATATATCTCCAATTCAGGATGGTGAGTAGCTTGGAAGGGAATTTGCAGGTGGTGGTGTTTCCATGTATCTGTTGCCCTTGTCTTTCCATATGATAGTGGCTGTGAGGTTGGAAGATACCTCTTCCAACCCTTGGTGAATTTCTGCAGTGCATCCTGCAGATGGTATAAACTTGCTACAAAGCGTTAGTGGTCAAGGAATGAATTTTTGTTGATGTGGTGTCAATTAAGCTGGCTGCTTTGTACTGGATGGTGTCAAGCTTAAGTGATTTTGGAGCTGCATTGATCCAGACAGGTGGAGAATATTTGATCATACTCTTGACTTGTGTCTTGTAGATGGTGGACAGGCTTTGGAGAGTCAGGAGGTGAGTTACTCACTGCAAGATTCCTAGCCTCTAGTCTGCACTTGTAGCCACAGTACTTATATGGCTTATCCAGTTCAGTTTCTGTCAACAGTTGCATGAATGTTACGTGCCACTTGTCAGTCAGCCTGGATATTGTTCAGGCCTTGCTGCATTTGGATATGGACTGCTTGAGGAATTATGAATGGTGCTGAATATTGTGCAATTATTCACGAACATCCTCCACTCTTGACATTATAGAGTCATAGAGATGTACAGCACGGAAACAGACCCTTCGGTCCAACTCGTCCATGCCGACCAGATATTCTAAATTAGTCTAGTCCCATTTGCCAGCATTTGGCTCGTATCCCTCTAAACCCTTCCTATTCATGTACCCATCCAGATGCCTTTTAAATGTTGTAATTTAAACATTGTAATTGTACCTGCCTCTGGCAGTTCATTCCATATACCCACCAATCTCTGTGTGAAAAAGGTGCCTGTTAGGTCCCTTCTAAATCTTTCTTTCCCTTCTCAACTTAAACCTGTGCCCTCTAGTTTTGTACTCCCCTACCCTTGGCAAAAGACCTTGACTATTCACCCATGCCCCTCATGATTTTATAAACTTCTTTAAGGTCACTCCTCAGCCTCCAGGAGGCAATGTTGCTACTTGTCATAGTCATTAGGATGTAAAAAGTGCTTTATGTTAACACCCCTGAATTACTTAGTTCTACTTTTAACAGGAATAGTTTCTATCTACCATATCACAAAAATAAATCATCGAGTACCACAATTTTTCAAGGCCAAAATATCCTTCCTGACATATTACCCTGACCTGAATGTCTCTAAATGTGATCTAGATTGAGCTTTACAAGATTGTAGCGAATCTTCCAAGTCTCTGTATTTCAGCATGTCTAGATAAAAGTCCTCCACTCTGTTTGCCATTTTAAACTAATGGTCCTTGCCATGTGGCTAGGATTGATAGGTATAGGTCCTTTAATCATTTATGAAACAAAAATAGGAACAGAAATACTTATGTTCAATTTTTTTTTAAAACAGGAAGGTGCAAGTACTGCCAGAAGGTTAAATTGAAAGAAATGGCTCAGATATGGGGAAGGGCAGCACATTTTTTATTATTATATTGTGCAATGTCAAGTTGAACCTCATTGTTACTCTGTGTGTGTTTACTTTGTATGAAATAAAGTAACTTAAGGATTTTTATTGGTTTGCCATTATTTTCTTGGCTCATCTGTGAAAAGTTTGATGAGATGCACATTGAGGCGTGTGTGATAGAAACACATAATTTCAGAGCAGCAGGCTGTTTAACCTTATGTCCAAAACATTTCTCTGCAGCAGTAACTCAGCTAGTTTCACTTTCTTACTTTTTCCTCGTATCGCTGGAAATATTTATCTTCAGATGATTATTCAATTTCTTTTTGAAACCATTATTGAAACTGGTTCCGCCAACCTTTCAAGCAGTGTATTCCAGATCTAAACTGCTGGCGTTATTAAAAAATGCTTTTCCTCATGTTGGCTTTAGTTCTTTTACAATTCATTATTAAATCTGCGTCCTCTGATTCTTGACCCTTCCCTCAGTAGGCATATCTACTCTGTTCAGAATGTGCCTGAACCATTTTGTCATTGAAAGCTGCAATACGGTTATGCTTACTAATCTTTCATTTTACTGGGCCAGATCTGTTGACGCATAACATTAACCTGGACTTTACGGGGCAATAGCATAATCACTAACAACTTGCCAGGCAGCTCAACAACTTCACCAGTTGTATGATGGATGTTCTGGAAGAGGTACGGGTCCAAGAAAGAGTTTCAAAATTAGTCAGCTATGATTCCAATTAATCTTGCTAGCATTTGAACAAGGGCCATTTGCAACCTTCTGCAAACTACACCGGGAGTAACTGTGAAAGTAAATTGAGAGGTGTTAGCTGAAACAATCAGCTTTAAGAGTAAGTTTGTGATTCATAGAACTGCTGGTAAAGGACAAAAATGGAGGGGTGAATGAAATTTTCAGGTCCTTCTTTGAACACAATGAAATAATACAGTACAAATGTCCACCAGAGCTGAAGGCTAAATAAACGTTGACTTGCATATTCGTTATGGAGACAAGATATCAGCATGTCACTCCTTCGAGGTTGCTTATCAGGTTGGCCGTCAAATTTTGACTTCTGCCTCATCTATAGTGGCCCTCTAGTGGGTTGTGGCTGGTAGAGGAAAATGCAATGGGCCAAATGCAATGAGCCAAATCTGGATGAGCAGCAGTTGCAGCTGTTCTGCAATTCCAGAACGACTAATCCTTGGTTATTTCTGTTCCACAGGAGTGAAAATAGGAAAAAGAAAATCCCGTAAAATTTCTTCAGAGACCTCAAGGGTCAAGACCCCTTTAAGGGTCTCTGGTTATGTCAAAGGGTAACAATGGTTGGATTTTTTTGCAAAGCATATTTTCCAGTGGCTTTCCACAGGGTTCAGTTTTGGTTCCTTTACTTTTGTAGTGTATATATATTAATGATTTTAAATTTAAATGTGGAAGGCATGATTGCAAAATTCGTAGGTGATGCAAAGTAGATCAGGTACAGTTGGTGAAAGGTTTGGCTGCTGATTTCAAGAAGATAGCAATGGCCCCGTTGAGGGGATAGAAAAGTGGCAAATGGAATTCAATCTGGAGAAGTATGAGGTTATGGATTTGGGGAGGGCAAACAAAGCAAGAGTGTACACAATAAGTGTGGGTGGATATTGACAGGAGCAGTGGAAGTGCAGTTGGAGTGCATGTCCACAAGTTCTTGAAAGTAACAGGACAAATAGATGAGATAGAAAAGAAGGCATCTGGGATGCTTTTCTTCATTTGGTGAGATGTTGAATATAAGAGCAGGGATGTAATATTGGACTATGTAAGAAACTGGTTAAACTACAGGTGTGGTTTTATGCATAATCTGGTCACCTTAGAAAAAAGGTGGCTAAGGGATGACTTCCTCAGTTGTACAAAATAATGAGGGGTTCAGGCAGGGTGGACAGGGAAGACCTGTTTTCCCTAGTGGAGAGATTAATTTCCAGGGGACACCGATTTAAAGTGATTAGTAGAATGATGAGAGGACATGAAGAAAATGCTTTTACCCAGAGGGTGGAAGTTGTATGGAATTCACTGGCCAGCTGGATAGCTGAGGCAGAATCCCTCAGTAAATGAACCTGGTGAGCTACGGACCATGTTCTGGTCAGTGGGATTAGAATGAGTGGCCATTCAGCTGGCAAAACATGATGAATGGCTTTATGAGCTGTAAATGTTCTATGGTTCTATCAGTACATAGCAAGAACTTATATTTATTTGGAGCCTTTATTGTAGTGACACATTCTAAGCCACTTGCCAGGAGCATCATCAATCGAAATTTGTCACCATGAGACATTTGGACAGGTGACCAAAAGCTTGGTCAAAAAGGTGGGTTTGAAGATATGTCTTAATGGGGTTTAAGGATGGAATCTAGAGTTCTGGGTTTAGTCAAATGAAAGACAGTGGCAAATAAAAAGAAGTCATGGATATTCAAAGGTGAAGGTAAATTGTTCATGTAAATTCTGAACAGCAATTGTCTCAGCAATGTTCCATGTGGAACACCACTTCCTACCTTCGGCCCACTCTGCATAATTACCCTTTGCTCCTAGTCTCTGTTTTCTACCATGAAACCTGCAAAATGCCTAATTTGGCACTGGGTCCCTGACTCCACATTCTCTGGTCTTATTCAGTCTGTCCATTATCTCCTCAAAATATTCAATAGAATTGGTTGAGTAGGACTTTCCATTTTGAAATCCTTCCCCATGACAAATGTCAAACCAAGAAGCCTCTAGATTTCTGTTGTGTCCCTCTCTCCTAACTTGAACAGGGTGCCAGGTGGGTGAGGGGATAGAGTAGTAGGCAGGTGTGGGTAGTAAGGTGTCAGATGGATGAGGAGACAGGGTACAAGGTGGGTTTGGGTGCTAGGTAAATAGGTGCGGGCTTAGGGCAGGTCATTGGCTGTTAGGTTAGGGAACAGTTGGCGATGCAGGGTTGGGGGAGTGTGTAGAAATCAGAATGGGTGTATTTAGTTAGGTCTGTGGGTCTGCGGGCAGTGAGTCTGGTTCAGGGAGAGTTGGCATGGGTCAGGTGCAATCAAGAGTTGTTGGAGGTATCAGGAGAGATTGTTGGCATTAGGTGATGTATGGTCAGTTTTATAGTTAGCCTAGTGTTAGAGTAACTATTCAGGTAACTAAGTCAAAGTCATCAGAAGCCACTGAGTATCTCAGAGTTGGAACATTTTCAGAGGCTTGCAAACACTGGGTAATTGCCCAATTTCAACTTGCTGGATAATTCCTGCAAAGTTAGCTGCATTGGGACTTCTGCCTGACCCTGATCCAAGTCCAATCTATCCTTTAGCAATGACTATGTTCATACTGGTAGATGTGGCCATTAATTAATTCTACTGAAACAAAAATTGTACCTTTTGTTTAAAAAAATAAATGGGGCCAGTTAACCTGCCAAATAATCTTTTACTGCCACCTACTGGATGACTTAGCATGAAACTGAAAGTGAATTGCAAAGGATGAGCTTTACATTTCAGCCTTGGGAGATTTTTTTCTGTTGTTAGGCAAACTCCAAATCATTCTATTGAATTTAATTTTAAATGTACACATTTTTACGTATTAATGAACATTTGAATATTGAATGATTTGAAAAACAATATAGTGGTGATAGTTTATACAACTTTCTTAAAAATGTGGTTGACGTTGGCTGAACCAGCATTCGTTATCCATTCCTAGCTACTCTAGAGAAGGTGGGGCAAGTCACCTTGAACTGCTGCAATCCATATAGTGTTAGAGCACCAGCACAGTGCTGCTAGGAGGGACTTTCAATGATTTTAATCTAGTGCCAGTGAAGTAACAGCAGTAGATCTAAGTTAAAATGGTGAGTGGCTTGGAGGAAAAAATGTAAATGGTGAAGTTCCTGTCTTTCGACTGCCCTTGTCTTTCTAGATGTTAAAGGTTGCAGATTTTGAAGGTGGTGTTGAAGGAGGTTGAACAAATCGTTACAATGCATCTTATATACAGTAGTCATTGCTGTCACTGTCTAATGGTTGTGGATCGAGCGCCGATCAAAGTGGGCTGCTTTGTCCTGGATGGTGTCAAGCTTCTTGAGTGCTTTTGGAACTGCACTTATCCAGGCAAGTGTGGAGTGTTCCATCACACTCCTGCCTTGTAGATGGTGGATAGGCTTTGGGAAGATGAGGCGAGTTACTCGCTGCAGAATTTCCAGCCTCTGGACCTGTTCTTGTAGCTATGGGTGGTCCAGTTCAGTTTCTGGTTAGGCTGTGTCTCCTGACACTTTGAAAGGTTCACATGAGCATGTGCACATTTTGTGAAAAAACTCTGCCATTAAAAGACATGGTGGGCCCACAATGAGTACAAGCTATATGAGGGAATGGAATGATATCACTGGCAGCATTGGCAGGAGTACTACGCATGTGTGTTTTGCAAGTATGAATGAGAACATGTGGCTAATGGTAACCCCAAAGATGTTGATATTAGGGGGTTCAATGATGGTAATACCATTGAAGGCCAAATTGACATAGTTCGATTCTCCTTTGCAGGAGATAGTAATTGCCTGCTACTTGGGTCGTGTGCATGTTACTCATCACTTATTAGTCCCAGCTGAATGTTGTTCAGGTCTTGTTGCATATGGACATGAACTGCCTCTGTAACTAAGGAGGTGGGAGTGGTGTAGTGCATTGTGCTATCTTCAGTAAACATCCCACTTTGGCATATGGGAGGGTCAGTGATAAAACAGCTGAACATGTTTGGATCTAGGATATTACCTTCAGGAACTCCTGCAGTGGAGTCCTGGGACTGAGATGATTGGCCATCAACAAACACAACCATCTTCCTTTTAAGCTATGTATGCCTCATCCCATCTGAACTGTCTGATTCTCATTGAATTCAGTTTTACTAGGACTCCTTAATGCTGTACTCAGTCAATGCTGCGTTGGTATCAAGGGCAGTTCAGTCACCTTACTGTTTGAGTTCAGCTCTTTTGTCCACGTTTGAACCAAGACTGTAATGAGACTAGTGAAATAAAGAACCAAGACTAGTGGCTGAGTGGTCCTATCAGAACCCAAACTGATCCTCCGCAAGTAAGTTATTATTATGTAAGTGTTGCTTCATAGCACAGCAGCAATACCTTACATCATTTTGCTGGTGATCAAGAGTAGACTGATGGAATAGTAATTAGTCAGTTTGGATTTTAGTGCACAGGTGATAGCTGGGCAGCTTTCCATATTGTTGTGCAGGTGCTATGTTGTAGCTGTACTTGAACAGCTCGAATAAGGTGATGGTTAATTCTAGAGCACAAGTCTTCAATACCATTGCCAGAATGTTGTCAGTGTTCAAAGGCTTTCCAGTACTGTCAGCTGTTTCTTGATATTAGACTGATGGAATATTCGGTAGGATGTTGCTCCTTGTTTTAAACGTCTCAACTGATTGAAGACAGATGTGTTTTTAAACAGAGCGTAAAGTGTTTTAACCTCCCTGAGTGCTGTGGATATTAAAAATAGAACAAATGACTGGTTGAATCCTGAAAATAAAGATAAATGATCATCCCATATTTGCTCTTAGAGACACAAATAATTACAAGGATGTAGGTCCTAAAAGACCAAAAAGATCATTGTCACACTTGCTTCTCTTGAAATCTTTAAATGTTTTGTGGGCTTATGATCCCATTTTAGCCTACTGAAGAAATAAACATTTGATTTTTAATGAAGGCAGCTTCGCAGTGTCTTACAGCTTGCAATAGCAAGTTCCTCCAGCTTCATGCCGGTTGGGCTGTGGTCTAATCCTGGCAGCAAAAATCTGGTTTGGTTTCTCAAATAGATAGGCAAGGGCTGGCCTGAATTCTTTGCCTTGTGATGAAGCTTATCACGTACTATTACTAGTTTAGAGCTCTTTTTTGTCAGCAGGCTGCTCTTCAAAACTCATCCCATTACATTTTCTTTATCAGAAATCAGGTTTGTCTCGTGACCATAGTATCTGTTTGTCCATTGTCTTCACAAATAGTCTCTGATGACCTGACATATAATGATGTTCAAGTTTTGTCCATTTATGCCCCGTCTTTTGAATTCCAGTCTGAAACTGAGAATGTTGTAAGTCTATTGTGAAATCATGTGCTGGTAATTCAAAAATGATGGTTACCCAATGCAATTCCTGATAATTGCAGGATGTGCACTGCAAACTTCAGAGACTTAGTCTCTCCACCTTTGACTTTTTCATTGTAAACGTAATGAAAAATACTTTTACAATGCACCAGGTTCTTCACTTCAGATAACATTTGATATAGTAACAGTGAGGCCTGGGGGGTACAGGGTAGGGGAATGATTACGATTTTGAGATTACGATTGCTAGATGATTCCAGTTGGTGGAATATCTCAGAACACAAGTTTTACTGTAGTTTGCCTAATTATTTGGACAATGACGGTCATTTATCCACTGAATTGCTTTGTTGCATATTACTAAATTGTCTGGGGTTGGAGGCTAGTTTCCAGACCTTGATTCGTTCAGTGGAGGTTGGCGGAAAAGGGGAATGCCGTCTGATCTCTTAACTTTATTATATTTCAAAAGCAGCGTGTTCATTCGCCATTTGTTTTCAGAAGTAGTGGCTAGCTGGAACTTCTAAATCCATAAGTAATTGCACGAATGTCACAACGTGATCTGAATCGAGTTAGCTGAAAATAGGGTCCTGTCATGTTGGAGACCTCAGGAGACGATCAAGATGAAATATCCACATGGCACGTCTAACTGAAGGTGGGTGCAAGTGCTTCATCATTATCTTTGACATTGATGTACTGGGCTTCTCCATCATAATGGATGGTGGGGTCTCTTTTTCCTGTTAGTTGTTTAGAAGTCCATCACCATTCATCACTGGATATGTCAGGACTGCTGAAAGTTGTAATCCGATCAAGTTGAAGTTCATTTGAAGTATTATTTTTAGTTTCGCTGTCGCTGTGTTTATGACATTCTAATTAAACTTTCTGAGCCTGATTCACAAACCTTGCTCAGCTGTTGGTTCTGCAGGTATTCTGCCTGCAACAGCCACTAGCTGATTGTTCAAAGCAGACAAATCCTAGTTGTTGTCATGTAGATGTCTGTCACCTCAGTGGGTTGGTTTACCATGCAGCATTATGCCAACAGCCTGGGTTCTATTCCTAGACTGGTCAAGGTCATCATGAAGACCCTGCCTTCTCAGCCTTGCTTCTTGCCTGTGGCGTGGTGAACCTCAGATTAAACTCACTACCGATTTGTGTCTCTTTCCAATGAGAGATCAGCCTATGGTTGTCTGGGACAATGGCAGCTTTCCTGGGGCTTTTGACATATTAAAGGTATTTTTCAATTCAGCTGTGTTTTTTTTTTGTCCACTTTGAAACATGGAGCCAGGTAGTTTGGTAACTCCAAAGTCTTTTTGTGTTGCCCCATCCTTGAAGAAAAAGATGTGTGAATTACTCAGGTGGCTGTGTGTTTCTGTATTTAATGAGGTATCTGCCTCAGACTTGATACTGTCTGTAGACCAAATGCCAAAAGTCACACAACTCACAACAGTCACATTAACAGTTGTGTTTAACTTTTAAATATTGACCGCAAGTTCACAATATGACACATTTGTACCGAGTGGGACCGTAACTTCATTTCTGATACTCTGGATCCCAAGTTAACTGTGTTCAATACTTTGGAACAGTATTTAATAGGTAAGTATTTCTTTTGATATATATGTACCTACACACACACATTTTAATTTAAAACAGTACTTCTAAGCATTGGTTTGGCTATTTTTCAACAATACTGCCCACAGGATAAACAAAAAAGTGAGCTGCAATTAATTTGATATCCATGTGCAACAAAGTCAGTGAAGATGAATCTGAGATGGGAGTAAAGCTACCTGTTGATTTTCTGTTTCCCATTTTATGCTACAAAGACTAGTTCCATGAGCCAGGAGTTTTATTGTTGTTGTGTGAATCATCTTGTATAGTTAAGTCTCTTGTGAAAGTCACACATCTCAGTTATGATTAGTTACTATGAATGAACCAGTAGTATTCAAGACAATAGTACATAATGACTGGATACAAACTAAAATGACAATGCATCATCAGCAACCATGGTCACTATATTGCCTTGATGTAAAAAGGAGGGGTTTATCATAGTAAATGACTATTTACGTACTATCTTAATGAAACTAATAAGTAATTTGAGCAATTAGTTTGGGGCAGATAACCTAATATCATGTGGAGTAGAAAGACTTTGAGTAAAAGCTTACCTACTTCTGTTTGCTTGTACTTACAAAATCAGAATTCAAGTGTTGGTGATACATGTCTAGCAGTATACCAAGTATAGAACTAGGCATCCTTCCGAATTTAACTCCAGTTTATTCTCCTCAAAATGAGTACTGAAGTTTAATCAATGAAGTAAACAGCTTTCTGTTTTTTTTTAAGTGTCAACTTGGCTATGTGGTAGCACTTGCGTCTCGTTCAAAAGGTTATTGAATTCAAGCCTGCTGCCAGATTTGAGTATACAATCTAGACAATTGAGCACAGATTTCATACATTTGCATTGGATGGACCACCATTTGGATGAGCACCATTCTAAGAAGAGCAGGAATCTCTCCCAATGTTCTGGCCAATATTCTATCTGCTAACTATTTATGTTCTTTGCTGTGCACCAACAGCTGTTGGAATTGGCCAGATAACAGTATGAGTAATTGGTTACAAAGAGCTTTCAACTCTCCCAAGAAAATGCTGAGATTTTCAACAAAAGTAAATTTGTTTTCCTTTCTTCTAACAAATCACTAACTAACAATTCTTCCAACAAATAATTTGATATTTAGAATTTATAAAATCTAAATTCCTAATATTTATATGGGAAACTGGTCCCCTGCATATGTGCAGCCAGCTGTAAATTTGATAAAAAGATGCATGTGTGCCATCTAGTCACACAAGAAAATACCTCTTCACCCCCTCAGATCAATTGGTGTCTAACGTAAAGATTAAAAGAATTTGAGATCTATTTGGATGTAACTTCCTTTTGATTATTTGAGAGAAGCAGTCAACTGGACAAAAGTCAAAATAAATAAGGTATATCTTTGTTCTCAAGTTGACAATTTGTTTATAGCAATCTTTCAGAAATTAAAAAATAAATATGCCACTGTGTGACAAGCGTAAATGAAGTTCATTTACATGTAATATTTCAAATATTTGATATAAAATTAGTAAAATGATTTTAAGGGGAATACTGAAGTTGTGAAACATGCGCTAAAACTATAAAGTGCAGATTTTATATAAATAAAGGCACTTCACAATAACAAGGAAAAAAATTATAATCTAGGCATTTTATCTAACATCTTGTTGTCCATCCAAATTCATCGTCTTCAAATTCAGCATCCTTGACATTTGACATTTGTGCACTTTCCAAATTCAGGTAATCTTGATTTTCCAGGGAGACTTCATCTGTAGTAAGAGGGAGACTAGGGAAAGCAGTTAAACAGTATCATTATCTAGTATTCTAATCAATGAAAAAAGTAGAGCTTTGCATTTGATAATTAAAATAGTTTCATGACCTATTGTTAAGAAATTTACATTTTTCACCTTCATTATTTTCAAATTGCATAAAAGTATAGTTTCTAGTGAGTGTTCATTAAGTTACACTCTGGATGTTCATCATCCATGTTGCATGCCAGATGCTGCATCGTGTTATGGTCTGTGCCTTTGGGTAACAATGCTACCTCATATGCTTTTCCAACACTTCTCATACTTTATAGTTTCATTATTTCAAGAACGCATCATGCCTCACAATCTCTACGGTAGCCGAAATATGTCCCCACTGTGCATCTGCCATAAACATGCTTTGGTAAAATTTCACAATTTACTTGCAACATTATTAATCAGAATCAAATACATGCTCCATCTCAGTTATGTCTGACTCATTTGCCATTTTTAACTAAAGAAAAATAAATTCTGTCAGTAACCTACCTTCTACCACAACCTCCGTGGGCAGATCCTTGAACCATTTACCCTGTTGAACAGCAAATGTCATGACCAATACTTGAGCTTTATTTGCTTTATTCCCTGACTGGATTTTCATCTATAACACTGAAGGGATAATAGTCCATGATTTTGAAGCACTGAGCATTGCTAAGTGCACTATTATTCATATGGCAAACTTAATTTTGCAGTCAAAAAGATCAAATCCATGATCTCTTAACAAACGTCCATCCAAGTGCATATGACACCCCTCACCCCATTGTTAAGTTTGGTATGCTGGGGAAGTTTCAGCAGACCATTCAGGTTTTTAGTCTTCTGAGCAATTTGGATATATCCTGTGTAGCTTGACAGCTTGCTTATTAGTCTCTGCCTTCTTTAGGACAGTGCTGTTAACCAGCAAGCCAGTTCTCCTGGTCTGTCTCACTTGAGGCCCTTTTTCATGTGAGCAGGCTCAGGGGACTGGAGAAAAGGCTAGCTGTCCATCCTGACCAGTTACATGCCACAAGGTCAGTGGCGGGGCAGGAGATGCCTGTCCTGCCTGCCTGGATACTGCAGCAGTTATAGGTTGTCCTGTCCTTCCAATACCAGCAGTATCCCAACTGCAAAGGCCATTTTTAATTCTAGATTTCAAGAAGTTGGAGAGACATTGCCTCCATTTGGAAGAACCTTCTCCTTCAACTACATGCCATGGAAGTCCGCTGCTGCTTTCAAGCTGTGAGGTCTCTTGTTGGTCCTCTAACTTTGAAAACTTACCAACAGGAGAGGATATCCACTGTCTGCTCAGTTATTGGCTGCTTTAGGGAGACTCACATTGGTTCACGATGGTATTGGTTTCTGACTTTAAATTGAGCCTAGTAGCAGGGTTCAGAAGACTGAGGGAACTCCCCAGTCCTTAGAGACTGCAGATAAACTTTAAATTCAACTTCCTCTTAACTTAGCAGCATATTAAGCAGTTCTATCAAGCCTGATTCTTGCTACTCTAATTTTGCAATTACCCATCAATGAGAAAAGATTACCGAATGGCTGTAGCTGAATGTCTCTGAACTGCACATCTTCTATGCCTGCACAAAAATCCCAGATTATCTGTTGGTGTTAGTTTTAAAAAAAAAATTTTCATTATTTTATGATTTTTATAGGGAGCTTGTTTGTTTCTTTGGTGCACTGATCAGTAGGACAGGATTTGCAATCTGTACTAGATTACTTGTAATCTTACATCTAGTTATTCCCCTGATATACTGAAAAAGTGGCCAGCAGAAAGGGGATAGGTGAAGCTGCACAGATGATGCACCAATACATATAGCAGCATTCCATAGTTACAACTGGTCAACATCACATTGACCTGTATCTACGAACCCAGTAAAACAGAGTTTACTTAATATTCTGAGTACGTACAAGTGGCCACTGACACTCAACCATCTAACTTCTTTCTTCCACTGTGAAAACACTTAAAAGCACACAGTTTGGAAGTATGCACACACCTTACATTGTGAAAAAGAGGAAATGCTGAGGGGTAGAAATCACTCAGCACACCTACACTACACTTACTTACAATGTGTAAATTGCAACAACATGTATTACACTGTATTCTGTGAACGACTTTGCAATGAGGCAGATTGGTGGTTAGTGAGGAATGAATTCAGAGCATGATAAGCTCAGGGCAGTGGGGTCTAGACTATAAAATTGAACACTTGAAGATTGACTTCTTTTATGAGACATTGATTGTTGTTTTGGCTGAAGACTTGTTTGAACAAACACATTTGGCTCTTGATTGGGATCATCTTCAATAATTAATATTTTTGGACGCCAGTTATATAGCTAGACTTCTTTGTAGTGTGATGTCACAAAATATGTGTGGTAATAATTTTGGGCCTTGTACAGGCTGTACTGCTGCCTGTCCCCACTCTCCACCTGCTCGAGTAGTACCTCCTGTCACTGCAGGTTCTAATTGGTTGGCTGAGACCCTAGCTGCAGCAAGTATCTTATTGATTGTTCCTTCTAGTCCATAGATTCCTTACAGCAGAACACAACTGTGGCTGCGGTCAATAGTTCATAAGTAGTTTTTCATCCAGTTCCTCTGACTCGCCAAAAATGATTGTGCCCCGACTGCTGTCAAATAGCTGATCTATGGCAATTGTCAGAGCAGTTGTAATTAGTGTTTGTAATTCAGCATTGGTAGTAAAAGACTGGACTACAATTCTCTACGTACTCGCTGCTCAGGATGCTAGATTTTCTACACTGATGAAGCCAGACCCAGATTAGGTGACCATTTTGTGGGACATCTACATCCAGACTCTAACCATGAGCTTTCAGTTGCCCTTCATTTTAATTCTCTGTCTCCCTGCTACTCTGACCTTTCTGTTCCTGGCCTCTTATGCAGTTCCAAGCTCAACATAAGCTTGAGAAAAGCACCTAATCTTGCAATTAAGCACCTTCCAGTCTTCTGGAATCAACATTCAACAGTTCAACAATTTCTTGCTTATAACTGAACCTTCAGACAGCAAACTTTGTTTGTTTGTGATTTTGTAAATCCCATTTACATCTCCTCTAGACCCAACTTTTGTTTCTTTACTTGTCCTGTAACATCTCCTTTTGCCTTACTCCATTAACCCTTTACATATGGAATCTTCCCAGCCTTCCAACCAGCAGAGAACATTCCTGTAGTTATTTGCATTTCTCACTTTCCCCACCCCTGTCATTGCTTCACCTGCCTCTGTTCTGAAATAAATGTGAAATTTTGTGCTGAATTTAATGACCATAGCAGTGGCCCCAATCCCCTATCCAGAGAGCTGGTGGAAACCACAGCATTACCAGGGGATCCAGCAATATTAAATTCCAATTAGGTGCTTACCTGCCTGCCACTGGGATACCTGGGGCCTTCAGGATGACAATGTCACATCCAAGAGCTGTCAGAAAAACCAGGGGCAAGTGACTCTTCAGAAACGGTGGCCACTACTGGTCCTGCAGGAGGTATTGGTAGATGAGCAGCCATGAAAGCTCTGAAGGAGAAGGCAGCCTCTCTGGGGCCATATTAGACTATCCCTGATGAGGAGGAAGAGGGTTGGTGTGGAGGACGGGGTGGGGTGCTATGGAGACTGCATCCCAGTGGGGCCCTCTGTTGGTTACAGGGTATCCGATCAGGAGGTACCTGCTCAGCCCAGAGGTAGGCTGCAGAGGTAAACCCGGTGGAACCTACAATAGGTACCCCTCTCACTATACCAAGAGTGGTGGGATGAAACTTGCTGCTTAAGGGCCTCAACTGGCATCCGGAAAGGTCAAACTCTGTGACATGACTTAGTAATGGGGAGTCAGGACAGCAAAGTCTCTTAATGCCCCCTGGCCTTCCAGCCTCTCCACCATTTAATTCTGTTCCTCCTTCCCCAGATGCCACCAGATCCACAGAATATTTTGTGCATCCAGCACTAGTGAAAACCTCTGCATCATTATATGCAAGCTCCATTTGATATAAATTCAAAGGAACCAATCTTGATTCTCATCGGGGTGGCACAGTGGCTCAGTAGTTAGCACTGCTGCCTCATACAGCCAGGGCCCTGGGTTCAATTCCAGTCTCGGGCAACTGTCTGTGTGGAGTTTGCACGTTCTCCCTGTGCCTGCATGGGTTTCTGCTGGATGCTCCAGTTTCCTCCCACAGTCCAAAGCTGTGCAAGTTAGGTGGATTGGTCTTGCTAAATTGCCCATTGTGTCCAGGGATGTGTAAGTTTAGGTGCATTAGACATGGAAAATGCAGGGTTGGGGAATTGGTCTGGGTGGGATGCTCTTCTGAGGGTTGGTGTGAACTTGTTGGGCTGAATGGCCTGTTTCCACCCTGTAGGGATTCTATAATTCTAATTTGTTATTTTAAAGAAAGGGGAGGTTTCATTATTCATATGCAAATTGCACAGCAATGTCCGGTGACCGCATATGCAGCGGGGTAGGTACACACAAAAATCAGGAAGTTGGTATTCACATTGTTCTAGTCGTTTAAATTGGTTGGCAATTTTGAAATAAATGAATTTAATGGCAGCTAAATCTGCACCATGGTTTGCACTACACACGAAAGAATTTAAATAGATTGACTGAATAATATTCCAGATTATTTTGCTGCATTTTGGGTATGAGACAACTGGTAATGAGAAATTCATCTTGACACTTGTTGCAATAACTTATTTTAGAATCCATAATGCTGGCTTCAGTGCTACCTGCTCTTAAAAGAACATGGGAATAGAGTCTGAGTGTAATTTACCAGAGTTGGTCTTATTATTGCGCCTAGCAAGATTTAAACGAATACACCTTAACTTTTGGTTAATTATGGCTTCTCTATAGTTACAATTTATTTTATGTAACAGCATGTTTTAAAACCAATGATGGCATAATCAAATTAGCAGTTTGCAGCAGAGTTGAGATTAAAATAATAGCACATCACATTGGTTCATTTGTTGATGCATGAGAATAATAAGGTTTTCTATCTTTGCCAAAGTACACTCCAGTTTCTAATCCTGACCAAATTGTCATCCAGTGGGAAATTACTGATTAACACAATAAAATCTACATTAGCGGCAAGTTTATTACTTGAAGCCATTACTTTGGTGTATCCTGGCATTACTTTATATGGCAGTTTCAACCTTGCATGATTAGTAGAACTACAATTGTGAAAATAAGTTTGAAAAGTGACACTGACTCACCTTACTTCAACGTTTCACTTCCTGCAAATGTGCATTGGCATAAATTTTGAACTTTGAGATTTTCAGATATACATATTAATACCATTATTATCTTTATAATGTAGTGACAACACCTGCCTTTAAATGATCAGTATATGATGTAAACCTAATTCAGTACCTGTAATTCTGTAGATTTTACAAAAATGTTACTACAATTAAAAGATAAATAACGCACAAAGTACAGATCTAAGCATTATCTGATGAGTGACATAACCAGAGTTTTTGATAATGATGAGATGCCATTTTAAAGCTGTGCATTTCTAAATGTTTTCATGTACTTTGCAGAATATTCCATTTATTCTACATGCTTGATTCATGAGCACACAAAAAGTGAACACTTTTCTCATACTTTTGTTCCACTAGCATTGAATATATTGTTCCCAATTGTTTAAACAATGAAAAAGTCCTGGAACTGAATTTCTATAATACCAATTGAAGCTATTGGTACCCATTATTACTTATGTATGAACCTGACAGGAAATTCAGGCAAGTGCAGTTACACAGTTAAATGCAAAAATCCAGACATTTCTGTCAAGTTGTTTTGCTTCTCCTTATGCTGAATGCAGAAGGCAACTCAGTGTTTGGCTCTCCATTCAAACATATTTTATGGTGTGCTAATCCTTAACTATTTACAAACAACCTCTCTGGCCTTGAAAATTCACTTTTACAGAGTCTCATTTCTTCAGTTTTTAAATGTTATTGGAGAGTTTTTTTTTCAAAGTTACACATTTTATTGTTCTCTCTTTCCCTTTCTCTTCAACCCTATCTTTCTTTCTGGCTTTTTATTTTGCTTTCTGCACTTGTTTGACATTGAATTCATAATACAAAACTGCAGTTCCCAGTTTAGACTCTGTTAGGCATTCACAATATTTCAGTAAAATTAGTTAAAGAGACACACAGCAACATGGCTTGTTCATACAGGTGCATAGGGTACAGCAGTATGATGATTTCCCACTAACAGCAATTTATCGCGGAGAAGCCATACAAAGGCAATCCGAATGAATGGATAGTAATACCTATAGTAAATTCTGGCCTACAATATCTGACGAATTTCTCACTGAAATATCAATTTTGAACTTCAGTAGTTTTTCTATTTTGATTTTTTCTTTTAAGTTTCATTGTTAATGCGTGCTTATAATGGAAATTACAAGACAATCTCCCATGTTCTGGATCTGCCAAAATACATTATTAGGATTAAGTAACAATTTTTATCAACAACACTGTTGATATTGTCTCTGGCATTCTTTTCAGTAAATGCAATTATTACACGGTAACGAAACGTCTGCAGAACAACAAACCAGCTCGGCGAGCCAACCAACCTCAACACCCACAACCCGAGCTACAGATCTACTCCAAAACCTTAGAAATTATTACATCAGGTGGTAACATATAAGTTGTGCATAAATGTCTTTTGAAATTTCTTTGCCAACTATTTCCTAAGCTGGTGAATAACTGAAATTTGTCAAAAGACTTAAAAGTAGATCCTGATAGTTTACTGTTAAGATGAATGGTGACACTTGATCAGTGCTTTGCACACCCCTTGGTGTGTATACAAGAAATGTAATATGCTGTATGTATTCAAAATTAATATACTGATTGTTTTAAAAAAAAGACTTACATATCAGATCTTGATATTATCACGGTTCTACTGTTGCATTAACTAGTGAAGGAGGTTTGAATTTTTAAGAACCAAAACACAACATAATAATATTCTTATCACATGCTGAAAATGAAAGTGAGGAACAAACAGCGAACCTCTGAGGGTCAGTGCAGCTACAGGAAGGGGTGGTTGCAGCAGGAAGGATTCCAGGGCAAAATGAGGGAAGGCTGGAATGGGACCAGGAAGGTGCATCCTCGGAGTTAATTGGGATATTTGGTCCAGTGAACACTCCTAGGTTTGCCAAAGGGTGGGAGAATCGACATAGCTGTAGGGATAAAAGAAGAGGATAAGTATTTTGAGGTCCAGCAATGTAATAAGAAAATATTGTAAATACTAAATTGTACTCACTAATGGATAGAAAAACCTTTTTGCATTTTACATCTTTATGTCAGATTATGGAATAATTAATAAAATGTGCTTTTGCTAAAAACATTCTTTATATAAAAAAAACTTTGTTCTGTAGTGAACATGTCATGCAGGTAGGGAATGTGATTTTATAAATGAGAAAAACACCAAGCTATTATAAAGCATATTTATTGGTGTGAAGATTTTATATGAAGATTAATACTGTAGAAACACAAAATACTTGATATGTAGGGTATAACTAAAACACATGATTTTATTACAATACTGCCTAATGCATTTTGCATTATGAATAGGAAATATTAATATTACGAGATTTTGTAATGGAAAGTAGGGTGAACATCAAAAATTTAGATAATTACCAGCAATGAGGCTTTCTAGTTTGAAGCTGTTAAGACAGGAAAGCCAATTTATTGATCGTTCTAGATAAATTGCTCAACATCACTGGGTTATGCCTGTGTATGTGTAAAACTTCGAATATATAATGGCAGTTCTTTAGTTTTATTCTTTTTCTTATGAGATTCCATTTGTGATGTTCACTCCAACCAAGAAACTTGCCTGGGGCTCATTTTCCATCAGCTCTTAATCCTAAGTATAACAGATGTTAGGAGGACTATGATGGCTGCTGTGGGTGGTCAAACCTATAATTTCTTTCCTTCTTATGTTGGAATACTTGACCTTTTGGAAGACCTTCCCCAATTTTACAGCTGAGACTGGGAACTCAACAGATGAGGAATTAAGATCATAAACCCATATCCTCCTACGCCAACAGCGCATGTTACAACATCCATATACAACATGCACATGTTCAGCTTGTGCTCTTCAAATGGAACTTAAAGGTTAGAACATCAATGGTACATTATTTAGTACTTCAAAAGAATTTCAATGGTATACTGTTAAAGCCAAACGTATCACATAACACAGAGCAGTTGAAAACACTTTTCAGTGGTATAACAATCTATGTGATTCCCTAAATTTTTGGGCTATTCAAAAATGGATACGGGTGAGTTTAAGATTTGGTTGGTTTTCAACAAGGAATTCAGATTTTACTTTCCTGTATAAAAGGTAACATGTAAACCTAAGATGTAAAGTCAGCAATGAAACATATCAATGACTATACATGACTCTGTGGTAAGTGTGGGCGTATTGTAGGAAATGTAGAACTATGACAGGTTAAAGAAAAATCATGCTCTTAATGTGGCGAGTTTAGTTTTGAACCTGTGAAACCGTTGCATCTTTTCCTTTCCCATCGTTGCCCTTTGGGTAGAACATCTGTGCAGAGTTGGTGTTGGAATAACGATGCCACCTCATGAATGGAACCATACTATAAAAACACAGAAGCAAAAATAAATATTTTTTAAAAAACAAGGCTGTGCATTGATAAAATTGACAAGCCCTGGTGAATTTTTCTCTTTGTTAAATGGTAGCACAGAAGATTCTACATCTATTTAGTACAGGTTTGGAAGTGTAAGATTAAAATTTCAGTGATAAAACTTTACAAGTTAAATTTTGCAAGAAGAACTAAACAAGAGGAATATTTGCTGTACAGAGTAATTTAAACTAAACAACACTTTCAATCCCCCCCTCATGAATCTAACGTTTCTTTTACACCTATAAAAGAAGTTAATTTCTGTAGGCTGACATTTACATCTTGGTTGATGTTCTTGAAAAACTGTAAGTATATAACTTACTAAAATATCAGTATACATAATGTTATTCTAAAGGTTGGCTGAAACAAAAACAAAACTGTCACTACCTTTAGCCAGTCAACTTTTTGCCCCAAAAATGTTTTCTGGATACTGCATGTAATAACATACCTTCTCTTGGTTTCCTGAGGAACAATGGATCTTGCTAAAATATTCTTGTACATATCTGACTTTAAGTAACGTGGGTAAGAATCCTGGAGTAACAATATCAACAAGATATCAGTGAGTTTAAAGAGTAGGTTATATGCATAAACACTTTTCCTCCCTGGGAAACTCAAACGATACTGTCCTTATTTAATAAGACCATAAGAAATTGGAACAGGAGTAGTCTGTTCCGCGAATCAGTTGGATCCTGGCTGATTTGACATTCTGCGCATTCACATTCCTTCCCTTTCTCCATAATCCTACTGATCAAGAATCTGTCTCAGGCTTAAATATACACAAGGCCTCTGCCCCACGGTTCTCTTTGGCAAAGAGTTCCAAAGACACTCAACCCTTTGAGAGAAGAAATTCCTCCTTATCTGAAATTGGCACTCCTTCACTCTAAGACGATGCCCTCTTCTCTGAGCCTAGAGTTCCCATGAGATGGAACATCCTCTCAGCATTTACCCTGTCAAGCCCCTTAAGAACCCTACATGTTTCAATGAGATCACTTGTCATTCTTCTAAACTTCAGTGAGTAGGGTCCCAATCGGTTTAACCTTTCCTTACAATACAATCCCTCCATACAGGGGATCATCCTTGTGAACCTTCTCTGAATTGCCTCTAATGAAATAATATCTTTTCTTACATAAGGGGACCAAAACTGCTTAGAGTACTGCAAGTGTGGTCTCACCAGTTGCAGTAAGGCTCCCTTACTCTCATACTCCAACTCCCTGAAATCAGAATCAACATTCCGTTAGCCTTCCTGATTACCTACTGCACGTGTGCATGAGCTTTCTGTGTTTTGTGCACAAGTCCCACCATGTCCCTTCGTGTTGCAGCTTTCTGCATTTTCTCTCCATTTAAATAATATTCTGTTCTTTTAGTCTCCCTTCTAAAAGAACAACTTCACATTTTCCCACATTATACTCCATTTGCCAACATTTTGCCCACTTACTTAATCTAACAGTATATGCCTGTAAACTGTTTGTATTTCTTTCCACCTATATATTTTTGATGTTTTTTTTCAAGATGGTTATGTCCAGATTGAAATACTGGAATTTTTGCTTAATTTTTCTTTAAACCTATTTTGTTAAGGAGAAAATGACCTATAAGGATAGCTCAGTCTTAATCAAAATGGAGGATGCAGGTTTTGTAACTTTTCTGTTAATTTCTCCTTCATCAGGAATTGAAGAGTACTCCAGGTTTAACCAGTACCAGCAACGTGAGTTAGAGGTATTTAATCAAATAATTTGAGTAAACTGGGGTGTCTAGAACCAGGGGTCACAGTCATGAGGATATGGGTTTACACCATTTAGGACTGAGATGAGGAGAAATATCTTCACTCAGAGGGTGGTGAACCTTTGGAATTCTTTGCTACAGAAAATTATTGAGGCCAAAATAGTGACAATTTCAAGAAAGAAATTGATAGGGCTAAAGGGATCTGAGGGTATGGGGCAAAAGGGGGAAATAGGGTACTGAGCTAGATGTTCAGCCATGATCATATTGCATGGTAGAGCAGGCTCAAAGGGCTGAATGTCTTACTCTTGCCCAATTTTCTGTGTTTCTATGTAGTACATGTAGGAAGACTTCGGTATGCAAGGTATGTGCTTAGTGGCTGGACCTTCTGGGGTGGTGGTTGAGGGGTGTTTGCAAAGGTTGCTGAAAAGCAGGCGTTTTTCCAACAGTGACTTTGAATCCAGGAGATAGGTATAAAAACACTAACTTCCTTGATCTGCCATGTCTTTTCCTCAGTGTAGTTGCTAGCTTGCCTAAGGCACTAGAAATACTGTTCATTGAAGCCACAGTTTAAAAACTGAATAACAGTAAGACTCATAAAAGGGTTGGAGACGGGATTGGGTTGGAAATCTGATTTTTAAAACCGTAACAACTTCTCCCTGCAACCTAGCCAGAATCTGCCTTGTGTTTAAGGTTAAAATTCTCTGATAGGGTCAGATTATTGATCAAATACAATGCTTTGTTAGCTCGAAATAACTGTAATATTAATGATTTTATAGCAAATTCTTTTATGTTGTCTATGTAAGATTAAATATAACTGCAAGCTTAATGTTTGAACTTTATCTTCCAGCTGTGTACCTCCAACCTAGTTAACTGGTGATGTTGAAAAGCTCAGCAGGTGGATTATAATGGTTACTATGATGTGGCTTTGACAGAGCTTTGACGTCCAGCATTGTGAGACTGATCTCCACGTCAGAATGAGTTTCACTTTTCATCCTTTTTAAAATAGCACAACTTCAAAGACTGTTGGCTGCTTGGTATTTCAGAGATATTCTGGAAAATTAAAATCTAAATTAAATTCCCTGATATCGTCAGAGTTTTAAAATCAAAGTAAGTTAATTTTTGTTTACGTACAGTCTTATGATCTAAACGTCCTTGACATATTTGTAAAACTGCATTGAAGAAGCTTCTGGGCAGACTTAAACCTGGGTATAAATTTCATCGATTATTAAGTGTTTAAAAAATGTCAAAAACATGTTAGTGGATTTCTGCTAAAAAAAATTTAAATTTACCCAGTTTCAATCTGTCCACAGTTTCTGAGAAGCACACCAGAAAGTAAAGGTATCATTCATTTTATAATCTCATGTATGTTCCTGATTTAATGATTTAAATTAGGAGCTACTGTAAATAAATTAGCTCATTGATGCAAGTTTGGAACACTTATTGTCTGTAGGACCAATATGTTAGCCACTTACAGAAAGTTTATGTAACTAAGTGTCTACTCTATCTTCTACAGCTGGATTTCACAGAACTGTTCTGGTGCATTGGCTCTTTGGGCATTTTAACGTCATGCCAATTTCCCACCTTCCACTGGAAACCTGTACGTTGCTTCTATTTGACTCGGCATCTAATAACCCTCTTAAATATCTCAATTGAACTTGTTTCCACCATATTTCCAGATAGTGCATTCCAGACCTTAACTACTTGCTGAGTGAAAAAGTTTTTCTTCACCTTTCATTTATTTCTTCCATAAAACACTTCAAAACCAAGCTTTCTGGTTCTTGGTTCATTGACAAGTGGGAACAGTTTCTTCATACCCATTCCATTTGGATCCATCATTATTTTGAAAACTACTGTCATATATTCTCTTAGCCTTGTACTCTCCAAGGAAAACACTTCCAACATCTCCAATCTTTCCTCATAACTGAAGTGCGTCATCCCAGGAACCATTCACGTAAACATTATCTGCACACTCTCCAATGCATTCCAATTCTTTCTCTTGTGTGGCTCCCAAAATACACAATACTCCATCTAAAGTCCAATCAATTTCTTATATAAGTTCATCATAACTCTCCTCTTCTCTTACTTTATGCCTCTATTTGTGAATTTGAGAATACTTTATTGATTATTCCTCTGTCTGTCCTGCCACCTTTAATGTGTTAATTCCATATACACCCAGGTCATTCTATTCCTGCACATCCTTTACAATAATAACCTATATTTTAGACTGGATCTCTATGTTCTTTGTACCAAAGTGCACCATTTCAGAGTTCTCTGCATCTGCCACCTAATCCCTTTACACTGTCCACTTCAACGTTTACAATTCTCCCAGTTTTGGATTGTCAGCAAATTTTGAAATTGTCCCCTGTATACCAAGCTTTAGGTCATTTAAATGCATAAGGAAAAGCAAGAGTCCCATTACCCATCTCTGAAGAACTCCACTACAAACCTCCTTGCAGCTGAAAAAAATTCCCATTCACCATGGCATTTGTTTCTTCTCGTGCAGCCAATTTTGTATCCATGTGTCCTTTTATTTCGTGGCCTATAACATACCTTACAGGTTTGCTGTGTGCTACTATACTGAATGCCTTTTAGAAATCTATGGTTTCCCCTCATCAACCCACTCTATTGCCTCTTCAAAGAATTCCAGGAAGTTAAGCTAGACATGATTTTCCCTTACAAATCCATACTGATTCTTCCAAGTTAATCTACATGTTTTTCATCTCACTAGTAATTCCATCCATCCCAAATAATTGTTTCTTAAAGTTTTCCTACCACTGAAGTTAAACTGATTTGGTCTGTAATTTCACAGCTGATCTTTACGTCTTTTTCAAAATGTTTATAACAATTACAATTCTCCCAACCTCTAGCACCAAGCCTGAGTACAGAGAATGTGCAAGCTTGAATAATGGGACAGCTTTAGTTCTTGAACAGAGGGCTGGGGGGAGCAGAGGTTGGGTATGAGCATGTCTGATAAAAAGCCAGGCTTTCTCCGAAACAAAAGCCAAACACGTCAGTGCTTGTGACCCCAAACTCCCATCTTGTAACCTCACTGCCGAGATAGAGTGACTGTGGGCTACTGGAGAGAAGGTGGTGGACCTTACATCGATGGAGTGAAGAAGGACATTGACCTTCTTCCTGCAGATCAGAAGTCACACAACACCAGGCTATAGTCCAACAGGTTTATCTGAAAACACAAGCTTTCAGAGTCTTACTCTTTCTTCAGGTGTCAGTGAGACAGGCAGTATCAGACACAGAATTTATAAGTAAAAGATCAAAGGGTCACACCACTGATGAGGATGTATTAAACAAACCTAAGATGCTGTTAAATCTTTAATCAGTTAGAAGGTTTTAATTGATTAATACATATATGTATATCCCTGAGTTCCTTTCAAGTCACTGTCCTGAGAAAACTAAAGGTTTTATCAGTGTAAAGAAGAGGTGACATTTTAGGTCAGACAATGTATGTTAGGTGTAAGCAAAAAAAAGAAGTTGCTGGAAAAGTTCAGCAGTTCTGGCAGCATCTGTGAAGAAAAAATCAAAGTTAACGTTTCGGGTCTGGTGACCCTTCCTCAGAACTGATGGTAGCTGGGAAAATGTCGGTTTATATGCAGAGAATAGGGAGGGTGATGGGGTAGGGAGTAAATGATAGGATAGGGCCTGAAGAGAAAGAAGAGCTGTTGGATAGAGAAAAGACTTGATAACATTCTGAAGAAGGATCAGTGGACCCAAAACGTTAAGTCTTTTTTTTTCTTCACAGATGCTGCCAGACCTGCTGAGCTTTTGCAGCAACTTAGTTTTTGTTTGTGAGTTGATAATGATCTGGCTGGGAGGGTGAATAGTTGTTAATGGGGACTATTAGTGACTAACAGCAGGTGCTGTGTAATGGCAGGCTATGTGATAACAAGGCCTGGTGTGCAGGGTAGGGGGCTAAGACATGGGAGAGTTTATGCCCTAAAATTATTGAACTCGATATTGAGTCCGGAGGGAGTTCAATAATTTTGGGCTCTATCCTATCGTTTACTCCCTACCCCATACCCCTGTGTGTGTGTGTGTCTGTGTGTGTGTGTGTGTGAGAGAGGGAGAGAGAGTGTGTATGTGCACGCATGCTTGAGAGACAGTGCATGTATGAGAGAGGATCTGGGTGAGAGTGTGTATGTGTGTGTGAAAAAATGCTATGACAACAGTGGTATGATAGGCACGGTGCAAAAATTGCCAAACAGAGACGTTCCGTCCCAGTAGGGGAATACCTCTGCGGTTAAGGACATTTGACCTTGGACCTTCGAGTAAATGTCCTCTAAGGTGGACTTCAGGATACACAACAACGCAGAGTCACCGAGCAGAGGCTGATAGCCACATTTGGTACCCATGAGGATGGCCTCAACTGGGATCTAGGGTTCATGTCACACTACAGGTGACCCCACCACACTATACATACACACACACACACACACACACACAGACACAGATCCTCTCTCATACACACACTGTCCCTCAATGCACACACACAAACACTCACTCTCCTACACACACACTAATCAATGGGGTAAATTTGTATTTGCAGATACATTCTATTTTGTTCAAAAAGCACACAATTTATAGACAGTCAGTCAATGTGGCGGTTTATAAATTCCTGCTTTAGAAATAAAACCAGTCTGACTCCAAACCAAAACGCAAAGATTCTAAACAAGGCCTCACACCTAAAATGCATTGTCTGACCTAAAATGTCACCTCTTCTTTACACTGATAAAAATTTTAGTTTTCTCAGGCCAGTGACTTGAAAGGAATTCAGGGATTTACATATACATATTTTCAATTAAAACCTTCTAACTGATTAAAGATTTAACAGCATCTTAGGTTTGTTTAATACATCCTCACAAGTGATGTGACCCTTTGATCTTTTACTTATAAACTCTGTGTCTGATACTACCTCTCTCACTGACACCTGAAGAAGGAGTAAGACTCTGAAAGCTTGTGTTTTCAAATAAACCTGTTGGACTATAAGCTGCTGTTGTGTGATTTCTGATCTTGTCCACCCCAATCCAACACCGGCACCTTCACGTCATGACTACCATTCTTCCTGCAGAGCTGTGTAGAGCTTTCTCCAGCCAACTGAGACTGGTTTAACAGCAGGCCAGGCCGGGATGGTCCAGTGTGTGGCCTCCACTGGGTGAACGTGGAAGTCCCTCCACAGAACTATCCCATCCATCAGGACCTTTTAAGTCCCTGCCTACACAATTGGGTACCAATTTCCTACTGACTGACTGACATGTCCAGGACAAACATCAAGAAGCTGTTGACTGGCTGTACAACAGGCTTTCAAAAATGACATGGGTGCAAGGAATGCCCATGAGTTCCAGGATTGCCACTGAGTGTTGAGCTGTTGACGAAATGGTGCATGGTGGAATGTAACCAGAATCAGGCATGAACGGCACCATAGCGGTGGGATAGGTAGTTACTGAGGTGAGTTTAATGAGGTAAAATTGAAAGAATATGTTGGGGCTTGGCTGAAAATAATTTTAAGATTCAGCCCCAATTTCAGAAAGGCAGATAAACAAAAAGTGATGAGGACAACATTATTTTAATCTCTTACTACTTGTTGCCCAATCTTTCACTTTTATTTTCAACTAAATTATTTGGTTTGGCTCTAAGTGCTCTATCATTAGTCCTACTTTCCCACTATTGTGGGAGTGCTACCTCAGTCTTTACTCGCACTAAGTTTCATTCTCCAGTTATCTCTATGCAAGCTGACCTACATTGGTTCCACATCCAGTAATGCCTGGATTTTAAAACTTTCATCCTTGTTTTCACATCCCTGCATAGCCTTGTCCTCCTTCCCTCCATAATCTCCTTCAGCAAACAAACTGACATAGCTGCGTTCATCTAATTCCAGCCTCTAGGACATCCCTAATTTAAACTGGTGTCGCTGCCTTCGGTTGACAAGGCCTGAAGCTCTGAATTCCCACTGACTCTTTAACTCTATTTTTTTCCTTTAACACACTCCTTACACCTGTCTTTTTAACCAGCCTTTTGACCACCTTCCCTAATAAAGCCTTGCGTGGTTCTGAATTTTGCTTCATTACATGCCTGTAATGTGCGTTGGGAGATGTATTGTGTGACTGGAGCTACATAAACATAAGCTGTTGTTAATTCTCAGATCAGTCACCTGCACAGCACTTTAAATATTTCCGGCATCCCATCTTACTTTCTGGCTCCTCAGTTAATAATGGTTGACCTTAGCCTAACCCAAATCCCATCATTTCAGATATATTGTCTTCCTTGCAAGGGGCAAATTCCTTTAGCACTGCATTTACCAGTGACTGGCACAAGGTCAATTTTAGGGCTGGCCTCCTCCATGGTTCACTATACTTGTGAGCTGATACCAACTATCTGTTATTCACAAACCAGCACAACTCCATGAAAACTGTAAGGTAGGGCTCAGAAATCTCTGCACCAGCATTGAAACCACTGGCTTAGCAACTGCTGCATGTGGGTTAGAGACCCACAGGTTCATCTGCACCATCAAAAATATCCTGGAATCGGGTCAGACCTACTTCGTTATCCTCCTGCCTGACGTAGGTTTAGGATGGAAAAATCCCAGTCCCATATTTTCACTGCAATCTGGAGTCCCTAGCAGCCACCATCTGTGTTTCTGTTATTATTTTTTTAATCGACATTCAGTGTCAGTGAGAATGAAATCTCATTGGGTTGTGAGTACAGAGCAACCAAAACAGCTGTGTTCTGTATACTCCTGACTGCTGTGAAATCACATTGTTTCATGGGGAGTTCCCAGTGCTGCAGATGATACCTCCGTTCCAGTGCTTTGGGTTTAGGGATGGCACAAAACATGACGTATTACAATGTTCCAATGCAGCACTATTGTTCATTCCCTAATCCAAAATTATACTAATATCAATAGTGTTAATTAATCCTCCACCTATTAAGCAGAGTACTTAAAATCTGTCTCTCATTGTCAGCATTCTGGGTTGGAAAAGTCAGCAATCCCTAATCCAAGCTCAGAATTTTCTGATCGCTTTATGTCAATTATTTATTCTTTTTTGCTGACGGCAATCGCAGAATTTACATTGTCATTCCAACAATTCCCCATGGATGTTTTGAGTTTACAGTCATTAATTCCTGCAGCAATTGTTTATCAAATGCAAATGAGATAATACAAGTGGAATTAACACACAAAATTTACCATTCCTAGTACATTGTTATTTTATAAGAACATAAGAACCAGGGGCAGGAATAGGCCATCTGGCCCTTTGAGCCCACTCTGCCATTCAATAAGATCATGGCCGATCTTTTCCTGGCTTCAGCTCCACTCACCCACCCTCTCACCATGATTCCTTAATTCCTTTACTGTTCAAAAAAACATCTATCTCAGCTTTAAAAACATTCAATGAGGCAGCCTCAACTACTTCACTGGACAGGGAATTCCACAGATTCACAACCCTTTGGGTAAAGAAGTTCTTCCTGAATTCAGTCCTAAATCTGCTCCCCCTTATTTTGAGGCTATGCCCTCTTGTTCTAGTTTCACGCACCAGTGGAAACATCCTCCCTGCTTCTATCTTGTCTATTCCCTTCAGAATGTTATATGTTTCTATAAGAATCCCCCCTCATTCTTCTAAATTCCAATGAATATAATCCCAGTCTACACAGTCTCTCCTCATAAGCCAACCTTCTCAACTCCAGAATCAACCTAGTGGATCTCCTCTGCACCCCCTCCAGTGCCTGTATATCCTTTCTTGAGTAAGGTGATGAAAACTGCATGCAGTACCCATGGTGTGGCTTCACTAGCACCCTATACAGCTGTAACATAACCTCCTTAATTTTAAGCTCCATCCCTTTAACAATGAAGGACAAAATTCCATTTGCCACATGAATTACCTGTTGCACCTGCAAACCAACCTCCTGCGATTCATGCACAAGGACACCCAGGTCCCTCTGCGCAGCAGCATGCTGCAATTTTTTACCATTCAAATAATAGTCCCTTTTTACTGTTATTCCCACCAAAATGGATGAATTCACATTTGTCAACATTGTACTCCATCTGCCAGACCTTTGCCCACTCACTTAAACTGTTTATATCCCTCTGCAAACTTTCAGAGTCCTCTGCACACTTTGCTCTTCCACTCACCTTAGTGTTATCCACAAACTTTGACACACTACAACTCAATCATCTTTGTAAATTGTAAACAATTGTGGTCCCAATGCTGATCCCTGAGGCACACCACTAGTCACTAATCGCCAACCAGAAAAGCACTCATTTATCCACACTCTTTGCTTCCTGTTAGTTAACCAATCCTCTATCCATGCTAATACATTGCCCGTAACGCCACGCACCTTTATCTTATGCAGTAGCCTTTTTTGCGGCACCTTGTCGAATGTCTTTTGGAAATCTAGATATACCACATCTATTGGGTCCCCGTTGTCAACTGTGCTCATAATGTCTTTATAGAATTCCAGTAAATTAGTCAAACGTGATCTGCCCTTCATGAACACGATGCGTCTGCCCAATGGGACAACTTCTATTTAGATGATAGATTCAAGCGTTTTCCCCACCACAGAAGTTAAGCTAACCAGCCTATAATTTCCCATCTTTTGTCTACCTCCTTTTCTAAACAGTGGCGTCACATTTGCTGCTTTCCAATCTGCTGCAACTGTCCCAGAGCCCAGCGAATTTTGGAAGATTACCACAAGCACATTTGCTATTTCTCCTGCCACCTCTTTTATTACCTTCATTTGCATTCCATCAGGGCTAGGAGACTTGTCTACCTTTAGCTCCAATAGTTTGCCAACTTTTGTGATAATGATCGTTTCTAGGTTCTCACCTGCCTTAGTCTCCTTGTCATTAATTACTGGCATGTTATTCGTGTCCTCCACTGTGAAGACTGACACAAAATACCTGTTCAATGCCTTGGTCATTTTCTCACTTCCCATTATTAAATTTCCCTTCTCATCCCCTAAAGGACCAATGTTTATCACTATATTCTCTGAATGCAAGGGCTTGTGAATAATTTATTTGATATTACAAAGTCAGCACAATGGTTTTTCATGTATTTATAAAACATTAATATAATGGTCCCCATCCAAAAATGGAGGCAAAACTTCAATGAAATGCAGTGAGATTGCGAAGACTGAAGGCTGGCAATGGGACAGTGTTATATAGCTTTGTCTTGTAGGAATGTACACCAATAATTGTCATATTCCTCACATAGGCGTCAAAAGAATACGAAATATCTGCCAAGCAGTTTGTGGTTTTAAAAATAATAGAAACACTTGCTTCATGATTTTCTGTTTCAAGCATCTTAACTGGACGGACCACAATGAATACTGTAGCAAACAGGAAGTTAGAGGCTGGGATTCTGGTGGAACTCATTTCTTGATTTATCAAATCCTTTCTACCATCTATCAAGTGGAAGTCAAGAGTGAATACGAACATATTTACATATACAGTTTTTAAACAAAGGCTGCAATATAAATCTACATACCTTTTTCATTAGCATATAAATATGCATTTGTGCATCTTCAAATACATAGCGATGGGGAATTTGTAATCCATCAAGGGTCTTTTCCATTGTTTTACTGTCAATATTTACCCATTTGCTGGCTCCTGCTGCCAAAAACTGTCTGCAAGTAACACAAGCCTTCTATAAATAATAAAAATCAAAAGATCAATATTCTAATAAAATCTGGAGCTAACTTTCAGTGAGTCAGACTGCTTTGAGGAAGTCTGTTCATTTGTATTTTAGAGGGTGGGATAAACACAGATGCCAATAGAATTCACTTGACTGGAGTGTGTGGGGGATAGGAAATGCATTGGATTTTAGTACTGGCAATCTCTAATCACCAGGCAGGCTGTGAAAAGGGGCACAGAGACATATGGCACTAAGAGTCCCATATGCTGTGCAATCAGCAATTTTGAACCAGCAAAATGTGACATTTTTACTTCATTACTTCATTGCTGCATTGAATAATGGAGACATTCCTCTTAGATCAAAATTACTTCTACTGTTATCTGCCTAAATGTCCAGTTGTACTTGACCTTTATCATCTGAAATCAGAGATGTCAGGATGGTGTGTTGCCTCCCTGGTGCCAGGGTAAAGGATGTCTCTGAGCAGGCACAGGTCGTTTTGAAAGGGGAGGGTGAGCAGCCAGAGGTCGTGGTCCATATTGGTACTAATAACATAGGCAGAAAGACAGATGAGGTCCTGCAAAGGGAATTTAGGGAATTAGGTAGAAAGTCAAAAAATAGGATCTCTGGGTTGTAATCTCAGGATTACTCCCTGTGCCACATGTCAGTGACGTCAGAAATAGGAAGATAACAATTGAATATGTGGCTAAAGAGCTGGTGTAGGCGGGAGGGCTTTAGAAATCTAGGTTATTGGGATCTCTTCCAGGGCTGAAGGGACCTGTACAAGGAGGATGGTTGCACCTAAACTGGAGGGACACCAGTTTATCTTTACAGGGAGGTTTGCTCGTGCCTCTCGGGAGGGTTTAAATTAGTGTGGTGCTAGGGGTAGGAATCAGAGCAGTAGGTCAGCATGTGGAGTGGTTGAGGAGAAGTTAGAGGTTAAGTTAAGTAAGTCTAATAGGAAGAACAGCAGGGTCAGGTTAATGAACATGGTAGGACTGGCAGCCTGAAGTATATTTATTTTGATGCAAGGAATATAACGGGTAAGGCAGATGAGCTTAGTGCCTGGATTAGTACATGGAATTATGACATTGTAGCCATTACAGAAACTTGGTTGAGAGAAGGGTAGGACTGGCAGCTCAACATTCTAGGGTTTAGATGTTTCAGGTGAGATAATGAAGGATGTAAAAGGGGGTGGAGGAGTTGCATTACTGACTAAGGAGAATATCACAGCTGAACTAAGAGAAGTCATCTTGGAAGGCTCACCCAGTGAGGCAATCTGGCTAGAACACAGGAATAAGAAAGTTCAATCCTATGATGGGGTTATACTATAGACTTCCCAATAGTCAGCAGGAGTCAGAGGAACAGATATGTAAGCAGATCATGGAAAAATCTAAACCCAACAGTGTTGTTGTAATGGATGATCTTAGCTTTCCCAATGTTAACTCGTACTTCCTTAGTGCCAGGGGCTTAGATGGAGCAGAATTTCTTATGTGCATCCAGGATGGTTTCTTGAAACAATATGTAGATTGTCTAACTAGAGAAAGGGGCCATAGTAGACCTTGTATTGGGGAATGAACCTGGCCAGGTGATCGAATTTTCAGTGGGGGTACCATTTTGGGAAGAGGGATCATGATTCCGTAAGTTTTAAGATAGTTATGGAAAAGGATGAGATTGGCCCTCAGGTAAAGGTGCTAAACTGGGAGAAGGCTAATTATAACAGTATTCATCAGTAACTGGAGAAATTAGATTGGGGTGGCTGTTTGAGTGTAAATCCACATCTGACATGTGAGAGTCCTTTAAAAGCCAGTTGATCAGAGTTCAGGATGTATGTTCCTGTGAGGAAGAAAGATAAGGATGGCAACATTTGGGAACACTGGATGACAAGATATTGAAAGCTTCGTCACAAAGTAAAATGAAGCATATGTAAGACTGAGGAAACTGAAATCAGGCCAGGCCCTTGAAAATAAAGTGTGGCAGAGTGGTAGTGTCTCTACCCCTGGATCGAGAGGTCCAGGTTCAAGTCCCATCTGCTCCAGAGGTGTGTAATAACATCTTTGACCAGGTTGGTTAGGAAAATAGGTTAACTAAAATAAAAACTTAAACAAGGAATTAGTAGTGACCAGGAAATATCCTGGATGTAGGATTAAGGAGAATCCTAAGGCATTTTATACATATATTAGGAGCAACAGGGCAGTTTGAGAACCTAGGTCTACTCAAGGACAAAAGAACAAAATTATGTGTTGAGCTAGAGGAAATGGTGAGGTCCTTAATGAGTACTTTGCATCAGTATTCACCAAAGGAAAGGAAATGAGTGATGGTAAAATTAAGGAGGGTTATGTTGGTCTAGGGGATGTCGCTATTAAGAAGGGGATGGAGTTGGGTTCTTGAAAAACATCAAAGGTAGATAAGTCCCCAGGATCTAAACGCAGGGAGGGAGACGAAGGAGGAGATTGTGGGGGCTTGATACAGATCTTTGTATCCTCTTTAGCCACAGGTGACATCTTAAAAGACTGGAGAATAGCCAATGTTGTTCCTTTTGTTTAAGAAGGGGAATAGGTACAATCCAGTAAATTATAGACCAGAGAGCATTACTTCAGTGGTAGGGAAATTGTTGGCAGAAGATTCTTAGGGACAGGACTTACTCACACTTGGAAAAGAGTGAACTTATTAGGGATAGTCAGCATGGCTTTGTGAGGGAGAGGTCTTGTCTCACAAATTTGATTGAATTGTTTGAGGAAGTGACAAGAGGATTGTTGAGATTAGTGCAGTGGATGTTGTCTGCATGGACTTTACTAAAACATTTGATATGGTTAAATTGCGGTAGGCTGGTCCAGAAGATTAAGTCACATGAGATCCACGGTAAGTTGATAAGCTAGATAAAAAATTGGCTTGGTCATTCAAGACAGGGAGTAGTTGTGGAGGATTGTTTTTCTGACTGGATGTTGTGAGAAGTGGTGTTCCACAAAGATCAGTGCTATGACCTCTGTTATTTATAATATATATGTAAATGATTTGGATGAAAATGTAGGTGGTCTGATTAATAAGTCTGTAGATGATACAAAAATTGGTGAGGGTGTGGATAGTGTGGAAGATTGTCAAAGTATATAGTAGGCTATAGATCAGTTGGAAAGTTGGGCCAAGAGATGGCAGATGGAGTTTAACCCGGCAAGTGTGAGATGATGCATTTTGGGAGGTCAAATGCAGGAGAAAAGTGTACAGTAAATGGCAGAATCCTTAGGAGCATTGATATACAGAGGGATCTTGGGGTGCAATTCTCTGAAAATAGCAACACAAGTGGCTAAGGTGATAAAGAAGGCATACAGTGCATTTGCCTTCATCAACTGGGGCATTAAGTATAAAGATTGGCAAGAATAAAGCTTCAGTTTGGCTACATATATGTTCTGGTTCTCACACTATAGAGATGATGTGGAGGCTTTGGAGAGGATGCAAGGGAGGTTTCCCAGGGTGTTGCCTGGATTGGAGTGTATTTCCGGTCCAGTGTCAGAGGTCGAGGGGTGACCTGATAGAAGAATATAAAACTATGAGAGGAATGTATAGGATGGATAGTCAATCTTTTTCGCAAGGTTGAAGTGTCAAATACTAGGAGGCATAGGTTTAAGGTGAGAGGTGGAAAATTTAAAGGAGATGTGCGAGGCAAGTTTTTTTACTCAGACTGTGGGCAGGTGCCTGGAATGCATTCCCTAGAGAGGTAGTAGAAGCAGACACAATAGCAATGTTTAAGACACATTTAGACAGACAGATCAACAGGCAGGGAATAGAGTAATGTGATCTTGTGCTGGCAGATGGGATTAGTTTAGGACAGCATCATGGTCGGCGCAGACATGGTGGTCTGAAGGGCCTGTTCCAATGCTGCACTTTCTATATTCTATGTTCTATGAAATATTCTGTCTACCATGTTCCATACTAGATCATCAGTAACAATGGCTGCAGCTAAGCATAGTACACTATGAAATATCCAGGACTGCCAATAACAGGTCTTAACTAATGTCTTACAGACCCTGAGATTGTTTGCATTTCCTACTGCTCTTTGTTTCATGTATTGATTAAGGAAATAATGGGCTAAATCTAGAATAGTGGTACATAGGATATGACTCCTTCAGTTGATGTGTGACTTTCTGAAATCGATTTGTCCAGTTGTGTTGTGTTCTGTCCCCAAAGAGCTGTTCCATGGAATGATGGGAAATAGGTTGCTTTCTAAATCTGCTGAGCACAGTTGCATCCTTACCAGCTCTGTGAGAGTACCTTCAACATAGAGAGTAAATCTTTTTAAGCAATGTTTTGATGCAAGTATTTAAAGCATGTGCACCAAATTAATGGGTAAATAAAACCAAATAAACTTAGTAACAGGCAACAAAATAGGCACTGATTTCTCTGAAAGAGTGATATCAGAAATGTATTTGTTCAATAGACATAATCTTCAGGGAAGGCCTCAAGTTGCAATGTTCATGCTTGATCAGATTGTACAATAATTACAATGTTTGTAATGGAAGGTTATAAATTGCAAATTAATAAAGGTGCAGTAATGTCAATGTTGTATCTGGGAACTTGTGAATGTGACGCCCAATAAACTACTTCCTTAAGTAATGAAACAATCTAATAAAGTGATAGCAAAAGAAATTGGTTGAAAAACAGGAAGAGGAAATAGGGTGTACTTGTCATATTAGACAGAAATAGTAAATAAATAATTACAAACTACAGGCAGAAGAGGAGGACATTGTAACCAAGCTGTGTTTGGGGATTTTTGAAGTAGTTCTTCAAATCTTCAGTGAAACCATACACAAAATAGACTGTTGGGCCCTGAAACAGTAGACCAGGATGATCATCGTCTTTGGGAACGTGGTTCGGCTTTGAACGGAACATTAGATTTCTTTGATGACAAAAGACCTAGATCCAATTAGATTTCCCTCTATTATCCTAGTGATGGCATTATTCAATTAACAAGAGTGCAGTTAGCAAGGCCGACACAGAAGTGCTACCAAGACAGTTCAGAGAAACCACTTTAGATCCCAGTCACTATCGCATTAAAAACATTTAATTTCCCGTGGTGAAGAAACGGAAGACTTGAATTTATGTAAGTGCTTTTCCCAATCATCAGACATTTGAAATATAGTCACTGTTGTAACGCTGTTGTGGCACCCAATTTGCCACTTCCACAAACAGCAAATTGACAATCATCAGATAATCTGTTTCAGGAATGTGAATTGAGGGAAGAATATTTTCCAAGAAGCAAGAGTTAATCCCTTGCTCCTCTTCACAATAGTGCTATGGGATCTTATATATCGAGCTGTGCTACAATATTTGCAGCAGTTACTCAGCACCGCACTTGCCAGGCTTGATTTTTAAGCTCAAATCCTTTAGTGAGGTGCCTACCAAAAGAGCAATTGCTCACTTTCTAGTTATCCAAGATTGACTTGTATGCTAGGATTAAATCACATTGTTAAAAGAGGCCTTAAACATTGATTATAAGGTTGCAATGAGACTAATGTGTATTAATATGTAAATCTACTTCAGCAATTTCTCTTGACCAATTTGTTCAATGGGAACATCATAGCAAAAGCAAACCATGAAAAAAATTATGCCAATGAATTTAACACCACTTTTTAAGCATGCCCAGCAATTATGACATTATTAGAAGGTTCTGGTCAGTTGCAAGGTCATACAGAGTGAGGGTTAATTCCCATCCCGGCTGACATTACCATGAAAACTTCTCCTTCTTAACCTTTCCCCTCACCCAGGGTGTTATGACCCTCAGATCAAACCAACAGCTAATGGGAGAGCAGCCCTACAGTCTGGTAATACTATAGTAACTTCGCCTTTGCCTTATTTATAAAATGAATACTAGCTGTAGGATTTATATTAAAAATGATAAACTTACTCAAAGATGGCCTCCACTTTCTCATCAACTTTTGACTGTTCTCCATACTGGACATCTTCACAAGCCTCCCAGAAACTAAGATTTTCAGCTAGTTTTAAAATACATACAATTATTATAGATACACGTGTCTGAATCCTTGTGCAAATGATTACTTTTACAATTGATTCTGAATTCTCTGAATTTCCTTTACCTTTGAGGTAAACATAATATTAGACAGGTTTGGGTTTGGAACCAGATATTGAGGTCAAATGGTAGTCCTGATCTGACTTGGTGCAGAAACAGTAACTGACGGTGGATTTGCTTCACTTTGTCACTGGATGGCAGAGGGCAGGCTCACCATCAAATTAAGGACAACAGCCACATTCTGGAAGGCCATTAGGAGACACAAACTGCTATTAAAAGTAGGGGAGACAGACACCTCCTACTTGAGAGGCCCTCTCAGTAACTTTAACAAATTTGCAATGAAAAATGAAGAATAGCAGTCAGGTCACCACCGTGGAGACCCCTCTGGTGCAGCACGTGACTACGGCATTAGCTGTAGTCAGGTAATTAGGGAAAGCTTCTGAGGTATCCTGGAGTGCTGGGACCCCAGCCTTCTGGAGGCTGTCTTTGGACAACTGTGGTGCACCCAATGGAAGGGGGATCTGCAGGACCACTGAACAGTTCCAGTCAACCTCTAATAATCGGCCTTAATCTTAACAGGCAACTAGCCAGCTGAATTGATATAATTTGCCCACCTGAGCCAAGCATTTGAAAGAGACAGTCCAGACCATGTGGTCAACTGTTCTCTAGAATGTTCAATTCTGGAAAGAAAAATTTAAATGAGGGAACACTGTATTCTAACTTGGAAGAGGGAATCTTTGACTGTGTCTTCTTTGTCTTTGAACTGCAATGCCCACTCACTAGAATAAAGTATCTT
Organism: Rhincodon typus; assembly: GCF_021869965.1. NCBI lineage: Eukaryota > Metazoa > Chordata > Chondrichthyes > Orectolobiformes > Rhincodontidae > Rhincodon > Rhincodon typus. The sequence goes on from NC_063352.1 coordinate 33,287,136, forward strand.
TTGTTCCAAATCTTAATCAAGTGGATCTTGCTTGTTTATTTGTAATAAGAGGATACTGCATTAGACGCATGGAGGAGATAAAAAAAGATGGTGCAAAAGGTAACAAAATAGATTATAAACCCTTTATGAATAGTTCTATAGTCAATGTGTTTTAAACATAAGCAAATCATATTAATTTGAGTTAGTTGTCCTTACCACTGAACTCTCTTTCCAGGAAGTATCGAAATTGTTGCCTGCCAAGGGGATCATGTAGCAATTCACCAAAATTGAATGCCCACCGTTCTACACGTAACCGTGTTGGGATGGTCACTCTGTCAATATACAGAAATCCATGAACTTCATTTGTTTTTGAAACACAGTTTACTAATATAGAAATAATATTTTCTATCCAGATTAGACGAATGGATGTACAATATCTGGTCTTATAATTGGAAAGGTTTAGCAATGTTCTTTGTTATTTCAAATCCAAATATTTGGATCTGCTTAAGTGAGATTATCATGTCAAATAATAGTAGCAGCTTTTACTATGATGAGGAGAGGATGATAGATTTGACAGCTGTACTACCAGCATTTTTGACATGATGTTTGTCCCTTTTGCACCATTGTAGTGTGGTCCAACATGATAAGTTCTCAAGGATCTAAGTAGGTATAAGCCGTCTTCATCTTGGCTGCCTGGTTTAGTTCACCATTTAAATTAATTCAACAGGTGAGGCAGCAGCTTAAGTGGGCTACTGACTTGTTATCTACCCATTATGTCATACTGACCAAAACCAGCTTTCCCCCTCCCCATCTCTAAGCGCATGCACACTTGTGGCAGTGCAGATAGATGCTGCAGTGTAGAATTGTCGGGTAGGTTTTCAATTTCCGCACACTTCTGACCATATGGAATGCTATCCATTTATGAGACTGTTCAAGAAATTGTACTTCAACAGGAACTGTAGGCATTGAAAATTTGCCATGTTGGTTTGAGTGTGATACCAACAGGTAATGATTCTTTACAGCATTTTCTTTACAGCATTGACAATGCTAGATGGACAGCTGTATCATCAAATTCCTGAAGAGGATAGTTTTCGTACCACCAGCACCATATCAAAGTTTGATTTAGGATAACTGTCCTTTACCATAATGTTATCCTCTCAGCAGTAAGTAAAGTCCAGGACGTGGACCTCACTGGAGGGTGAATGTACACAGATCTTTGAAGATGGCAGGGTAAGTTGAGAAGCCTATGTAATAAGCATACAGGATTCTTGACTGCATAAACAGAGGTGTAGAATACATAGCAAAGAAATAGGCTAAATCTTGATGGATTTAAAGGGGCTGGATCAGATTTAGTTGGTTAGGGGTTAGATTTTGTGTCAGAAGTGTTTAAGTTAAATGACAGAACTGAAGGAACACAAATGTTAGAATACAGGGACTAGGGTACCCAAGGGGCCGCACGATCGAAAAGACATTGTGTGAAATGTGGACAAAGACAATATGTACTGTGGGAAAAGAGTGAGCTATATCAGATACATAGTCAATTCAAAATGGGAACAGACTAGATAAGGTATTCAATTCATGAGCTGGTGTGCATAAAAACCTGCAGATTTGTGAAACTTTCCAGAGTTGGTCTTATAACTGATAAGGCTGACTCTCCTTCTGTACATATGAATCCAATGATTGTACCCTGAATCTAAATATCCTATCAGTTTGTCAAGCTGTCCAACAGCAACTCATTGGTTAGATTGTCACTGGAGTTTTGCTTCCACTTGTAGTCATCACACTTTAGGAAGGATGTCAGGGCTTCAGAGGATTTTGAGGAAATTTATTTAATTTGCCAGGGATGTGGGAATCCAGAAATGATGGGACACTGTAGAAGCTGTGCTTGTTCTCCTTGGAGCCTGTAATGCTCAGATTTAATAGAGATGTTCAAAATCATAAAGGATTACTGTACACAGGTAAATAAGGAGAAACTGCACAGGGAAAGTAGGGCTGATAATTATGGGACACAGATTTAGGGCTATTGACAAAAGCCCAGAACTGAAATGAGGAGAAAGGTTTTTATGTAGCATGTTGTTACAATCTGCAGTGTCCGAAGGGGTGGTGGAAGCAGATTCCATAGAATGTTCGAGAAGGAATTACATAAGTAACTGAAGGGAAATTATCTGCAGGGCTATAGGAAGCTTTTTCTCTTCATTTTCTTCTTTTTGTTTTATGGGCTACAGGCATTGTTGGTAAGGCCAACATTTGTCGCATATTCTAATTGCGCTTCAACTGAGTGGCATGTAGACCATTTTGGAAGCCAGGAATCAATTTTATTGCAGTGGGTCTGGAGTCACACATGGTCTTAACTGGGTAAGGGTGGCCGATTTCCTTCCCTAAAGACACAATGATCCAGATGAGGTTCTCCAACAATCAATGATAGTCTCAGTAATGGTGACCGCAAAGCTATTTTATATTCAAAATTTATTAATTGAATTTAATTTCCATCAGCTGCCACATCCCAAGACCATTAGGCAGGAGCTCTCGTTATGGGGTCAGTTAGCTCATTTGGCTGGATGGTTAGTTTGTGCTGCAGAGTGATGCCAACAGCGCAGGTGTAATTTTTCATGGCCGCGGTCACCAATGAAGATCTCACCTTCTCAGCCTTGCCACTGCCTGAGACTGGTGACTCATGGATTAAACTCACCAGCTGTCATTTCTCTCTAATGAGCCAGCAGCCCTACGGCCCTCTGGGACTATGGTGACTTTACCTGCAATGTTACCATGCCACTGTTTCCCAAAAAATGGGACAAACTGGATAGCACTTTCAAAGAATGGCTTCTTTCACTGCTATATCATTCTATAATTGGTCATGAATCATATTGTTTGTTTAAACTGAGTTTCTGTGTGCTGGAAGAACTAATTAATAGGAATGGGTGTACATGGAGATACTGAAATATAGCGCTGAATTTTCCCATTGTCTGGCTGAGTGTCAGTTTTGGGAAGTTTCATGGAACGCTTTCCTCTGTGAAGCCTGGCAACTTTTCTCATGCAGGTTTTTGCTGCTCAACTCACTAAGTGCGCACTCTGCTTCCACACCGTGCTGATCTAGCACAACCTTGCAGTCAGCAGCAGCAGAAGTATTCACCAGCGTTGGGACCTTATGGCTTTCATGCCATATTGTAACCCAGCTGGGCACCATTTTGACTGCTGCTACTCAGGTCTGAAGTAGTGTCCTGGGCCACTGCAGTGTCCACAGTCTGCAGGAACATGCAGCAAAGCTGCAAGAAGGTCAATGACCTTTTCCTCTCCAAGTTAAGTGCCACCATCTTTTCGTTGCTACCTCGTACGTACTCCACCCCTTCTACTGTGATGGATGCTGATGAGTTGGCAGAGCAGGAGCAGTCTTCTGAGGAGGAGGATGAGGACATTAAGCAGGAGGAACATGACCTTCTACAGGGCAGCAACTTTTGGGATTAAAAGGAAGACAGGACTTAATTGTTACCTGGTTCCAGTCAAAGAGAGCTAGGGGCAGTGACCACTGACTGTTGGTGCTTGACATGCAAGCAGTTTGTTTCCATTCCAAGATGCAAATGTACCTTCTGATTGTTTGATTTCTCTTCACATTTTGTGTTGATGAATAAAGGTGAAAGCTTTGAAACGATTTGACGTCTTCATATGTGATAGCCCCACATTGAATAATGATAAGATACTGGGCTGTGATGGGCATAAGGAAACCAGCAGCAGCAGCAACATAAAGTAATGTAAGAGGGAAAATGGCCAAAGTCAGCCTTCCTGCTCCTCTGATGCTGCTTGGCCTGCTGTGTTCATCCAGCCCTGCACATTGTTATCTCAGATTCTCCAGCATCTGCAGTTCCTACTATCTCATGGCCAAAGACAGTTAGGTTGTGTAATTAAACAGTGATTGGGGTAGTAACATGCAGATATACATGGAAGGCAGTGTCAGCTATGCCACTTACGTACCATGAGAAACATTGGGTTGTGGATACTATTGCCACTACATTGATGGTGAAAAACAACCCTGGACTATCAACACTTGACTAGTTGCAAGGCTAGGTTAAAGATGGTGCCAGTCTTCCTGGATATTCTGGCAACGGCAAGTATATCTGTCTTCAACAAGTGGCAGATTCCAATTAGCATTGGATGTGAGGGGCAGCAAAGAGATATGGCACCTACTCAATGAGGTGAGTTTGAGATGGTTGAGTGATAAAACCCCCTAAGCCTCACGGAGAGAAACCTGTCTTTAAACTTGACAAAACTTGCACCTAGCAGTTTTGTGGTAAAATTCCTACCATAGTCTTTATGGGTGCACTGAGTAGTAGATTAAACTGTCTCTTTTAGCAATTGATTAAGGCCTAAATCTGGCTTTTATTCTGTTATTTTTGGGAACTACTTTCACTGTTTTTATAATGTTCAGATCCTTTGATTGGCCCTAGGTAGGGTAGTTGATGTCTTTAGGCTGATGACAGAAACAAAAATCATTGTATGGAATATTCGCCTTTCTACATTTGACTAACGGGGAATTGGAGCCATATGACAAACTGTAGTGGACACAACAAAAATCTGGTAGAAGAGGGGATGGGTGTAATCTGCAATGTTTTCATTGGATATTCCCCTTTCTGAGATCTTGAAAGGTACCCATTGGGAGGGCTAGTGAGGGAAACATGAATCTCATACTTTCTGCTGCTCTAGACATCCCATTTATCCTTGTACTCTGAAATTGATCTATTCAGGTTTGCAATAAAATATTCCAACACTTACAAATCAGCATTCATTGTCCAGTACAAAGTACCACTTGTAATCCAAGGATTACTTGGAAGACAGCTAGATAGGATAGGATCATGTAGAAGATATTGCTCACAATGCTTCACAAACCTGCAAAGAAAATGTATATATCCGTTGATCATAATCACAGATACTTATCAGATACTTTTATACTGAAATATTTCAAAATAAATACCAAAGACATTGCCTAACAGCAGTATCAATTTGAATTTGAATCAGTCTTAGTGGAATGAGTCTGAACACTCACTGTGACATTGCCCTTATCTCATACTAACACAGTTATGACCAGGTGAGGGGGAATTGAACACCTATATTTTTAAACCCCTCTCCTTTGTTCACAATAAATATTTTTGTTTGTTTTCAGCAGGCAGCTATCACACACCAATTAAAAATGTAGTTAAATAGATCAAAATGAAGGAGCCAGTTACAAAGTCGGCTTTAGTGGAAGAAAGAGGAATCTTATGACCTACTGACCCATTAAAAATAATATTATGTAATATGAAACACACCCTCAAATGCAGCTATTACATTCCCCCAAATGCAGCTATTACATTTAAAAAGGAAATTGTGTCCTGTAAGAGAAAAGGTAATGCAGTTTAGAAGCCCTCAGGTTCCTGAAAGTGCTGGATTATTAACCTGGGATGATAGTTGTTCTATGGTTGATTGGCACCTTCAGCAATGCTGAAGGTTGTAGATAGCTTTGAGTTTGAGGTGAATGTTTTTTTCCTAATTTGCTTTTTGACTAAGCGCTGTCTTCTGTAATAGGAGAGAAACAGGCGGGGGGGGGGGGGGGAAGGGGGGAGAGGGAGAGAGAGAATGTCTACCAGTTTTTGCTTATAAATCCATTTTCCTTTACTCTGCAATTCTACCAAGAAGCTACTTGAAATGTAGTACACTATGTTTTCCTGAGTTTGACCCCATTGTTTTTCCATGTTGGCTAACTAGCAAGTGAGTCTTTTATCTCCCAACATGTGATGTTATCATACAAAATAGGATGCAAATGGCCTAACACTGACTCAGTTGCTGGGCTTCAATATTTTTACATAAAATAATTTCAGTGTGGATGATTTTGTTTATTCCTGATGGTGTCCTCAACCTACCTTAATCAGTGATCAGATGATTGTAGTATTTATTTTAGGTTGGTCTTTGTCGTTTTTAAAAAAAAACAATTTAGTCCTGCAAGATCTCAAGTCTAACAATCAGATGATACAAGTTACAATTTGGCGCTTGATGGTTATCAGTATTGTAACAACTCAGGTGCTTTAGAAACTGAATTACAAACTCATTTCAGAAATTGCCTTATACTTAACATAGTGAAAAGCTTTTATATTTAAAGGACTAGAACTTGCTTCCCAAAGGGGTTAGTTGTAGCTCATTATATTATTCAATCCCCAATACCAATATGTTAGTAAGCGTGTAGAATATTTCAAAAATGTGAAATTTCATTTGCAGGAGTCAGTTCACTGATGCATACCACTTGTGCAATAGCCTAACTTGAATTTGTAGCAATAATTCCAATGAACTCCAGTCTTATAGTACACATTCTCCAGTATCTTTGTAATTTATCAATTTTTTTAAATAGTATCTTTAACATTAAACATTACAAGAAGCATCATAAAACAAAGTACAATGCCAAAGGAGATGTGTTAAATAGATGACAAAATATATAATCAAGCAAGGTTTCAAGGACTGTCTTAAAGGAGCAAAGCATGATAGAGGCCAAAAGATTTCATGAAGGATTCCGAAGCTCAGTGCCCTAGAACGCCAATGGAGGAGCAATTACAATTGGAGATGCACCAGAGGTCAGAATCAGAGGAGCACAGATATATCATACAGTCGTAAGGCTGGTAATATTGTAGAGAAAGGGAGGGGATTTTCAAATGAGGATGAGTATTAAAAATGAAGATGGGGCTTAGAAACATAAGAGCTGAAGTAGGCCATTCAGTCCATTAAGCCTGCTCCACTATTCAATAGAATCATGGCTGACTGAACACATCAATGTCTTTTATTCCCATAACCCTTTACACCAATGATAATCAAAAATGTTGAGATCTGTACTTTAAATGCACTCAAAGACTGAGCTTCGGAAGCTGGTGTATAGAATTTCAAAGATTCACTAACCTCTAAGTAAAACATTTTTCCTCACCATGATCCTTACTTTTAAATTGTGTCCCCATCCCTTATTCCCTAAACAGGGGAAACAGTTTACTTGTGCCAAACCTGTCTATCCCTGTAAATATTTTGTAGATTTCAATTAGATTACCTCTCAGTCTTCAAATCTGTCTTGGCAGTCCTGTTATCCTGGGAACCAGTCTGGAAAAACTTGATTAGAAGGGGATGAAAATGTAGATCAGTGAACGTGGGGGTGATAGGGGAATGGGATTTAGCTTGAGTTAGGATAGCGCATCAGATTTTGGATTCTCTTGAGTTAATGTGGTGGAACTAGCCAGGAGTGCACAACAGCAGTCAAGTCTGAAGTTAACAAAATCAAGATTGTGGGTTTCAGCAGCAGATAAGCTGTGAAAGGCAAAATTGGGTGATACTACACAGGTGGTAATGGGTAGTCTTAGTAATGGCACAACAAAAATAATGAAAACACCACTGTTTCCCACAACTTTATGTGGCATTCAAAATAAGTATAATGGAGCATGCTGGACAGACAATGGTAGTAGGGGGAAGTAGAAATTAGGTGGATGGGTATGTTCTGATGGCCTGTCATAAATTTGGTAGAAGATTGGAAACTGTATTTTCTGCTTTTCTGCAGACTTCTCAACCAAAGTTGGAGCAGACATTTGGGAAAGATAGAAAAATTTTCTTTCAACATCTTCTAAATATTGTTTAGCCTCCTAATTTCAGCAAATCCCCACTGTCTATCATCAGTAAAGTGGTGGAAGATATCACCAACAGTCCTATCAAGCAGTACTTATTTAGTAAATAACCTGCTCACTGACACTTTTGAGTTCTGCCAGACACACTCAACTCCTGACCTCATTACTGTATTGGTTCAAACATGGACAAAAATGCTGAATTTCAGAGGTGAGATCAGAGTGACTGTCCTTGACATCAAGGCCACATATGAGTATGGCATTAAGAAGACTTCAGGGGCAAACTCTCCACTGGTTGGAGTCTTACCTACCACAAAGCAAGATGGCTATGTTTGCTGAAAGTCAGTCATCTCTGCTCCATATCACTGCAGGTGTTCCTCAGGATAGTGTCCTAGGCCCAAACATCTCCAGCTGCTTCATCAGTGACCTTCCCTCCATCATAAGGTCAGAAGTGGGGATGTTCGCTGATGGCTGCACAATGTTTAGCACGATTTGTGCTAAATGGAGCACTCCATGTCCAAATGCAGCAAGTCCTGGACAATGTCAAGGCTTGGCCTGACAAATGACCATCTCCAACATAAAAGAATCTAGCTATCACCCCTTTACATTCAATGTGGCTACAGGGATGGTGCAGGAGGGAGAGATTCAGATACCTGGATAATTGGGGCTCATTCTGCGGTAGGTGGGACCTCTACAAACAGGATGGTCTACACCTGAACCAGAGGGGTACCAATATCCTGGGGGGGAAATTTGCTAATGCTCTTCGGGAGGGTTTAAACTAATTCAACAGGGGGATGGGAACCTGAATTGCAGCTCCAGTGTACAGGAGGTTGAGAGTAGTGAGGTCATAAATAAGGTTTCAAGGTCGCAGGCAGGAAGGTGGTTTGAAGTGTGTCTACTTCAATGCCAGGAGCATCCGGATGAAGGTGGGTGAACTTGCAGCATGGGTTGGTACCTGGGACTTCGATGTTGTGGCCATTTTGGAGACATGGATAGAGCAGGAACAGGAATGGTTGTTGCAGGTTCCGGGGTTTAGATGTTTCAGTAAGATCAGGGAAGGTGGTAAAAGAGGGGGAGGTGTGGCATTGTTACTCAAGGACAGTATTATGGTGGCAGAAAGGACGTTTGATGACAACTTGTCTACTGAGGTAGTATGGGCTGAGGTTAGAACCAGGAAAGGAGAGGTCACCCTGTTGGGAGTTTTCTATAGGCCTCCGAAAAGTTCCAGAGATGTAGAGGAAAAGATTGCAAAGATGATTCTGGATAGGAGCGAAAGTAACAGGGTAGTTGTTATGGGGGACTTTAACTTTCCAAATATTGACTGGAAACGCTATAGTTCGAGTACTTCAGATGGGTCAGATTTTGTCCAATGTGTGCAGGAGGGTTTCCTGACACAGTATGTAGATAGACCAACAAGAGGCGAGGCCACATTGGATTTGGTACTGGGTAATGAACCAGGCCAGGTGTTAGATTTGGAGGTAGGTGAGCACTTTGGTGATAGTGACCACAGTTCGGTTACGTTTACTTTAGCGATGGAAAGGGATCGGTATATACCGCAGGGCAAGAGTTATAGCTGGGGGAAAGGCAATTATGAGGCGATGAGGCAAGATTTAGGATGCATAGGATGGAGAAGGAAACTGCAGGGGCTGGGCACAATTGAAATGTGGAGCTTGTTCAAGGAACAGCTACTGCGTGTCCTTGAGAAGTATGTACCTGTCAGGCAGGGAGGAAGTGGTCGAGCGAGGGAACCATGGTTTACTAAAGAAGTTGAATCTCTTGTCAAGAGGAAGAAGGAGGCTTATGTACAGATGAGGCGTGAAGGCTCAGTGAAGGCGCTTGAGAGTTACAAGTTAGCCAGGAAGGACCTAAAGAGAGAGCTAAGAAGAGCCAGGAGGGGACATGAGAAGTCTTTAGCAGGTAGGATCAAGGAAAACCCTAAAGCTTTCTATAGGTATGTCAGGAATAAAAGAATGACTAGAGTAAGATTGGGGCCGGTCAAGGACAGTAGTGGGAAGTTGTGCGTGGAGTCCGAAGTGATAGGAGAGGTGCTAAATGAATATTTTTCGTCAGTATTCACACAGGAAAAAGACAATGTAGTCGAGGAGAATACTGAGATACAGTCTATTAGACTAGACAGGATTGAGGTTCATAAGGAGGAGGTGTTAGCAATTCTGGAAGGTGTGAAAATAGATAAGTCCCCTGGGCCGGATGGGATTTATCCTAGGATTCTCTGGGAAGCTAGAGAGGAGATTGCAGAGCCTTTGGCTTTGATCTTTATGTCGTCATTGTCTTCAGGAATAGTGCCAGAAGACTGGAGACTAGCAAATGTTGTCCCCTTGTTCAAGAAGGGGAGTAGAGACAACCCTGGTAATTATAGACCAGTGAGCCTTACTTTGGTTGTGGGTAAAGTGTTGGAAAGGATTATAAGAGATAGGATTTATAATCATCTAGAAAGGAATAATTTGATTAGGGATAGTCAACACAGTTTTGTGAAGGGTAGGTCGTGCCTCACAAACCTTATTGAGTTCTTTGAGAAGGTGACCAAACAGGTGGATGAGGGTAAAGCGGTTGATGTGGTGTATATGGATTTCAGTAAAGCGTTTGATAAGGTTCCCCATGGTAGACTATTGCAGAAAATACGGAGGCACGGGTTTGAGGGTGATTTAGCGGTTTGGATCAGAAATTGGCTAGCTGTAAGAAGACAGAGGGTGGTGGTTGATGGGAAATGTTCATCCTGGAGTTCAGTTACTAGTGGTGTACCTCAAGGATCTGTTTTGGGGCCACTGCTGTTTGTCATTTTTATAAATGACCTGGATGAGGGCGTAGAAGGTTGGGTTAGTAAATTTGCGGATGACACCAAAGTTGGTGGAGTTGTGGATAGTGCGGAAGGATGTTGCAGGTTACAGAGGGACATAGATAAGCTGCAGAGCTGGGCTGAGAGGTGGCAAATGGAGTTTAATGCGGAAAAGTGTGAGGTGATTCACTTTGGAAGGAGTAACAGGAATACAGAGTACTGGGCTAATGGTAAGATTCTTGGTAGTGTGGATGAGCAGAAAGATCTCGGTGTCCATGTGCATAGATCACTGAAAGTTGCCACCCAGGTTGATAGTGTTGTTAAGAAGGCGTACAGTATGTTAGGTTTTATTGGTAGAGGGATTGAGTTTCGGAGCCATGAGGTCATGTTGCAGCTGTACAAAACTCTGGTGCGGCCGCACTTGGAGTATTGCGTACAGTTCTGGTCACCGCATTATAGGAAGGATGTGGAAGCATTGGAAAGGGTGCAGAGGAGATTTATCAGGATGTTGCCTGGTATGGAGGGAAGGTCTTATGAGGAAAGGCTGAGGGTCTTGAGGCTGTTTTCGTTGGAGAGAAGAAGGTTAAGAGGTGACTTGATAGAGACATACAAGATGATCAGAGGATTAGATAGGGTGGACAGTGGGAGCCTTTTTCCTCGGATGGTGATGGCTAGCACGAGGGGACATAGCTTTAAATTGAGGGGTGATAGATATAGGACAGATGTCGGAGGTAGGTTCTTTACTCAGAGAGTAGTAAGGGCGTGGAATGCCCTGCCTGCAAAAATAGTAGACTCGCCAACTTTAAGGGCATTTAAATGGTCATTGGATAAACATATGGATGATAATGGAATAGTTTAGGTTAGATGGGCTTCAGATTGGTTTCACAGGTCGGCGCAACATCGAGGGCCGAAGGGCCTGTACTGCGCTGTAATGTTCTATGTTCTATGTTCTATGTAATAGCATCAAGATCACTGAATCCCCCACTATCAATATCCTGGGGTGGGGATGGGGGGTGCTTACCACTGACCAGAATCTAAACTGGACCAACTGTAATAATACTGCAGCTATAAGAGCAAGTTGGAGGCTGAAATCCTGCAGTAAGTCACTTGCTGACTCTCAAAGCTGTCCACAAGGCACAAGCTAAGAGTGTAATGGAATACACACCAGTTGCCTGGATGAGTGCAGCTCCAACAACGAGAAGCTTGGCACCATCCAGATGAAAGCAGCCTGCTTGATTTGCATCACATCTGCAAATTTCCACTCCCGTCACCACTAACACATAAAAGTGGCAATGTAGTACTATCTACAAGATGTGCAACAGAAATTCACCAAGCCTTTAGAGAACACCTTCCAAACCATGACCATTAATATGTAGAAGGATGAGGGCAGCAAATTCATGGGAACACCATCACCTACAGGTTTCCCTCCATGCCACTCATCATTCAGATTTGTAAATATATTGCTGTTCCTCAAGTATCAAAATCCTGGAAATCCACCCGCTCCCCTTATTCCCCTTCCTCCATGGCATTGTGGGTCTATCTACACCCCCTAATGGACTTGTGCAATTGAAGAACATGAACATGCACGTTCACTCACTCATTCACTCACTCACTCACATCCCGTGAATGAAAGAAAAGACCAGTGGCTGGCCTCCACATCATTCTACTCCCTCTAAACTGGAGATTATCCAAAATTTAGGTATGATTACTAAGTAAGCCACCATGATCTAAGATTTCACATATCTCAAGTACCTGATTTTTAAGGAAGGTAACATTTGCTAAATGTATTGTGTTCTACATAGCTCTAGATGTTCTTGTAACAAAGTGCTCATTGCTGACAATGAGGTAATTAGCTTGTTGACTCAAACTAATAGGCACAAAGCAAAGGCATTTTTAACTTAATGGATCAATTAGTTTGTTTGCGGCTTGGCTGAGTCATAAAGCCGAGGATGTCTCAAATTCTGTGCTGTGTTGTGCTACTGGTACAGTACAGTTGGGAGCACCACATCTCACCCTAGCAGAAATTCCAAGTCAATTAGCCTCAGAGCCCCCATGTGACAGATGAGAAAAAAATATCATCCACAGATCCCACTCTTAACTGCCATTCATTGGTTCTTGCTGGAAGTGTATGTGTAAAATTTCAGGTTTGAACTGTTCAGCTCTGACAACTGATGAATAACCCACACAAATTCTCTGTGAAGGCTGATACATGAATAATGGCAATGTAAGGTAGTAACAAAGTAACAGACATTTCTGAAAAGCATGATCAAAGTAAGGGATTGATAGTGGGAAAACATTGCCAAAGATGAAAAGAACTGCACTGAAGAAAAATATCCCTGAATATGTCTATATATAACCATGTTAGAGTAATGTAATTGAATAGAGAAAAAAACATACCCCTCTAAGGACACAGATGATTTAACTCTTGATCTTGTCAATGCTTTTTTGTAATACTCAATCTAGTTGTCCAACGAGACAGTTGGCACAATTGCAGTGAGAAAGAGGAAGAAAAGTGAGTCACTCAATGCATTTTTAATGGTATTTCAACAGCTTAGCTTAGACACATTTGCTTCTGTATGTTTTACTTTTATTTTGTAGCAAGGTGCATGCTGTGGTAGATCTTCTGCTGCAAGATTGTATCAATAAATGTTAGATAATTTCTTATTACAGAAATAATTCTTAATTTCCCACATTGTTTACTTGCAATTTTCCACATAGTTTATCTATTTTCACAAGACAACATTTCAAAGGTTTTCCTCTTGCCATGTGAAAATCTCCCAATAAAAATACAGTTTTAATGCTGAATGTAAAGATACATTGCTATAAATAATTGCTATGTCATGTGCCAATTGGCATTGGACCAGACTATTTTCTCTTAGCAATTCTTAAAACTCTGACATTATTAAAAATACACAGAAAATATTGGAAATGCTTTGCAGGATTCTCTTATGTTGTATTATTTGTTCACAGTGTGGCATTGTCACTGGCTCTACCAGCATTTATTGCCCATTCCTCATTATCCTTACATAGGTGGTACTGTCTATGTGTGTCTGTCTGTCTCTTTATAATCCCAAGATTCTGATCCAGCAATAGTGAAGGAAAGGTGTTATAGTTCCAAGTCAGGATGGTATATAGCTTGGAGAGGAACCTGAAGGTGGTGATGTTTCATGCCCATGGTGCCCTCATCATCCTAGGTAGGACACATCATGGGTTTGGAAGGTGCTGTTTAAGAAGCCGTGGTGAATTACTGCAGTGCATCTCATAAATGGTACACAGTGTTGCCATTGAGAGTTCGTGGTGGAGGGAATGAAAGTTGAAGATGTTGGATGGGATGACATTCAAGCTTCGAATTTCTTGTGTTGTTGGAGATGCACTCATCCAGGCAAGTGGAAAGTACTCCTTTACACTCTCAATTCTGCTCAGAATTTGGGGAATCAGGAGGTAAATTTTGTGTTGCAGAACTCTTAACCTCTGACCTGCTCCTACAGTCCTAGGATTTATATGGTTGTTCCAGTTCAGTTTCTTCTCACTGGCAAACCTCAGGTTGTTGATAGAAGGACCTCACTGATGGTAATGTCATTGCATGTCAAGAGGCTATGGTTACAATCTCTCGTGTTGGGAATGGCCATTCTCTAGTACTTTTGTAGTGTGAATTTTACTTGTCACTTATCAGCTCAAATCTGGATGTTGTCCAGGTCTTTCTGTTTATAGGCAAGGATTGCTTCAGTGTCAAAGGAGGGCAAATTGGGCTGAACATTATTTGCTAATAATTGCATATTGACACTTCTGACCTTATGATGAAGGTCACTGATGAAGCAACTGAAGATGGTTGGGCCGAGAACAGTACCCTGAGGAACTCCTGCAGAGGTGTCCTGGGACTGAGATGATTAATCTCCAACAACCACAATGATCTTCCTTTGTGCTGAGTATGATTCCAACTTGCAGAGTCCCCTGATTCCCCCTACTTCCCATTGATTCCAGTTTTGTCAGGGCTCCTTTATACCATACTTGATCAAATGTTGCCTTGATGTCAAGTTCTGTCATTCTCACCTGACCTCTGGCATTCAGTTCTTTTGTCTATATTTGAGTCAAGGCTCGAATGAGGTTAAGAGTTGATCAGCCCTGGCATAATGCAAATTGAGTGTCAGTAAGCAGCATACTGCTGAGCAAGTGCTGCTTTTAATAGTACATTTTAGAGATGTCTAGTGCTGGTTCTGACATGCCCTCCAGCAATCTTCAGTGAACGAGGACTGATGTCCTGATTTGATGGGAATAGTTAGAATGGGGATATGTTAGATTATGGGTGCATACAATTCTGATGCTGTTGATAGCTACTGTGCCTCATGGATGCTCAGTTTCAAGTTACTAGATCTGCTTGAAATCTATTCCATTTAGCACAGTGGTCGTGCCATATAATGGACAGCATCCTCCATATGAAGACAGGATCTCATCTCCACATGACTGCATCATGATAACCACCAGGAATATTGTTACAGGCAGACGCATCTGTGACAGATAGAATTGTGAGGAAAGGTCAAGTAGGTTTTCCCTCTTTTGGTTTCCTCACTACCTGTCTCAGACTCAATTTGGCAGCTACGTTCTCTAAGACACAAACAGTTCGATCATTGGTGAAATTACCGAGCCACACTTAGTGATGGACATTGAAATCCCCCATCCAGAGTATATTCTGTGCCCTTTCTCTCTCCAGTGCTTCCTTCAATTAGTGTTCAACATGGAAGAGTACTGATTTGTCAGATGAGAAAGTGGCCTGGGTGGTAATCGGTAGGCAATTTCCTTGCCCATGTTTGACTTGACTCCATGGGATCTGGAGTCAACATTGAAGACTCCCATGACAACTCCCTCCCAACTGTATACCACTATGCTGCAGCCTAAGGAATGATGGTTCTGCTGTTTGTGGTATAATTCTGTGAGTATGACAATTATCACTGTCCCAATTTTAGCACAATGCCTCAGTAAGGAGGACTTTGCAACATCAACAGAGTTGGCTTTGCCATTGTTGTTTCTCGTTACAAGGTCAATGCCTGTTTGCAATCCTTTCTTCAGACTTCATAGCAATTTGATCCAACTGAATGGTTTGCTAGGCCATTTTGGAGAGCTGTTAAGATTTAACAACATTGTTAGGGTTCTGTGTCACAGTTGGGTAGACCAGGCCATCCCTAAAGGGCATCAGTGAGTCAGATGGGCATTTAACAATAAATGACAATAGTTTCATAGTCACCATTCTACTAGTTTTTAATTCTGGTGATAGGATTTGAAACTATGTTCTCAAAGCATCAGCCTGGGCCTTTGGATCACTAGTCCAGTGACATTCCCCAATGTTAATAAAGATGATCAGCTTCCATTTATACAAGGTCCTTAACATAAAAAAAACTGAGGTATTTACTGAAACTATTATTACCATTGAAACACAACTAAGCACACAAATAAGTTTAAAAGTAAACCTGATTCCATTCCATTCCAAGTCAAAAGGAGAAGTCCAATCACTATGCAAACAGTATTTGCAAAGCTGGAATGAAATTACTCCCAAAAGAAGTCAACAGGGGGATCTTCACATGCCCTGAACAACATGAGTGTCATTGATAAAGTCGGGAAAATCTTGTGAACAGCAGGAAAGAACTTCAAGACAGAAAAGTCCCATTTCTCAAGCCAAATGCTGAACAAAGAGACGGGATACTCACTAGTGACAGGTGGGGGGCCTACTTGCAACATCCTCACTATTTTGGCATGCTGCTTCATTGATATGCAGTTTCCCATTCTCCCATTCCAATGCAGGGAAAGTAGATGGCAATAATTCCTGATGTGAAAGTCAGAATGGTTACCTGGGAACTCCAGCTCCTCACCTGCTCCTCTGGACCTCCATATGCCACCAGGGCAAGTTTGTTGCACAACGACTGCATGCAACTCCCATCCAGCTAGATCATGAGGTCCCTGTCAGTAAAGCAGGTTTCTCTGTCCGACATGTCTGGGGCAAATAGTATGAACCTCACAAGGCACCTGCAGATTGCCAGCACTGGACCAGGATGCCCAACTCAGCTTTAAAGACGGAGTGGGTGCCAGACACCCTGGGAGGTCCTGGCAGTGGCCAATCCTTCCACTTTGTGGTGAGTGTGGTGCCATAGGGGTGTGGTTTCTAGGCAATGAGACGAGTTTGGGAAGATAACATGAGAAAATTCTCTAGGACTCGTGGAAATGTGCCAAAAATGACAGCCAATTTCTTGTACATTCAGCCCAACACCATTATCAGCTACTTAGGTATAATAAAATATGACAATATCATCAGCAAACTTTGTCCAAATTTAGTAAGTATATAAGTCTTTCTTAAAGCACACAATGAAGTTCCACACTTACTTCCTATCACTGTCACACTTTGGCTAATGTTTTGACTCACTTTGAATTAAGCTGTGAGAGATCTGCCTGCATTACATTGCAACTCTTACATTTACTTCCTCTTCATATTAATCTTGCTTTCAGTATCATGATTTTAGAATCACACTTAAATTAGCTTAGTGCAGGAACTGGGCAGGGAGGGGTCAAAACAACTGCCAACCACAGTGAGCTCAGTAGCTTGAGACCCAGGAGATGCAAAGACCTCAGCTCGAACTATAGGTCTTTAGACAGTTGCCTGTCCAAAACTGGTAGGAAGACTTACCTCACAGTCAGGGCTAAGACTATCCCTTTTCTGTCATTTGGATGCTATGGGAAAGCAGTGCATAAATGCACCACATTTTAGAATGAGAAAAACTTGTATCAAAATTGCCCAGCACATTATAACCATTGGTCACCTGTCATTAATCTTAGTACTGTGTCAGACACTTACATCTATTGCTATTTTGTTCTTTCATTCACATTTACTTAGATTTTACCTATTTTCTTGTCCATTGTATTTGTATCTTTGAGATGTTCTCTTGGTTTTTAGGATACCCGATTCACCCCTTTCACACTTGCAAGTGCCCAATTCAAAGTTTAGAGCCAAGACATGTTTTGTTGTCATCTCCCAACCACCACCATACACTTTATTTCCCTTCTTTCTCGGTGACTGGCCTAAATGTAGGGCCTACTACTTGCTGTGTAATGCTTCTACCTTAGCTGCTAAATGCTCATCAGTAAGGTCATGTAACAAAACCTATCAAGTGGTGTTTAAAGCAACTGTACTATACAGATACAGAAATGCAAAGCATCAAAGCCCTCACACACAAATCATTGCCTTGCATATACCTTTAATGGATGTCTTACCAGGAGGCTAGTATTTTTAATGTTACAATATTGCATTCTAAGAGTGAATGTACAACACATGTCAAATGACACTTGTCTAACTAAACCAATGACAATGAATTACTGCACTTGTAGCAGTGCTGTCTGCATTAAAAATTACAAGAGATACTTTGTAAAAATAACAGATTTATGCACTTACCTCTCTTTTGTAAAATGCACTATTCTTTCTGTAAAGAAAATGTAAATGGTTTATTTGCTACCATCAAGTTCAAACATGCAGCTATATCGTTTGTTGATTTGACGGAATTAAATTTGTGACTGTTTATTTAAGTATGCGGAACTAACTTGTAACATCTCCATATTCTTAATAAAAATACCTGATGCTTCCTTCTTCTATGATCACCAATCTATAACTTTTCACTCACTAAATTAAATGATAGGAAAATCACAGAGAAGGACACAGAACAGAAACACTTAGCCTTGCTTTGTCATCTTGATTTTAAAATAGTGTACTTCTACTAACACAAACATAAGTCAAATTCTTTCAAGTTGCTCACAAATCTAATGGGTGATTTGGGTTCACCAGTGAGTTAGTACCGTCATTTTGGTGAGATTATCAAATCAAGGACCCACCTCTCTGTTCAGGTGGGCATAAAAGAACCCATGCGACTATTTTGAAGAACAGCAGGACAATAGTCTACAGGGTCCTGGTAAATATATATCCCTCAAACAGCTTCAGAAAATTAGATTATCTGGTCATTATCACATTGCTAACACATGCAAATTAAAAATAAGTTGAAGGTATATGAAAAGTAGTCTGTGATACTAACACGACCAAAGCAGAAACAGAACCATTTTTGGAAGTATGGGGTGCAAGTGAATTCTAGATGCTTCTATCATGGGAGTCTCTAAACATAAACTATCCTAAAAGGAAGGAAAAGCCAAGGCTCTTGGTTATAACTAGTGTTCTGCTGCAGAAATGCATCAATAGACATTTGGGAGCTCATCCTTTAAAGCTAGAATTTAGTATTAGGGAGATTTAGGTGCGTCACACGTAAAATTCTTACATTGAATTTAAAAAACATTCTTATTATTT
Organism: Rhincodon typus; assembly: GCF_021869965.1. NCBI lineage: Eukaryota > Metazoa > Chordata > Chondrichthyes > Orectolobiformes > Rhincodontidae > Rhincodon > Rhincodon typus. Next base: position 33,305,851 of record NC_063352.1, read on the forward strand.
AGTCATTAATTTCCATCAATGAGAAAATAAGTGACTGCTGTCTCATGCTTTATTTCTTATTCTAGATTGCAGGTGGTACCTTGTAGTTCAATGATTTTTCAACAAAGGTTATTTATAGAATATTTTGACAAGTATTTAGCAATTGACTGGTAATCTTCAGGAAAGAAAATGCACTGACATAGGTCTCCTAAAGTAATCCAATTTGGTACCAATGTGGAAACTCTAGCTACATGCAACTGTCAATTTCTTCCAAATGCAGGCATAAAATCAACAAAACATAAAAATCTAGCCATCCCTCTTTGACTAGCTTTCTATTATAAAGTAGATTTTCCAGTACTATGATTTTTGTTTGAGATTTGGCATTTCTATGCTTTAACAAGAGATATGCATTAATACTTACTTGGACAGGAATGGGTGCAAAAAAAATAAAAAATACAGATTAGTTACAATCAATATAGTTCATAGTAATCTTAAACATTCTTACGGATGATACCTACGGTTTATTCCCAACAAGGGGTTTGAAATTAAAAAAAAACAGAAATTGCTGGAAAAACTCAGCAAGTCTGGCAGCAATTGTGGAGAGAAAGCAGAGTCAATACTTCGAACCCAGTCACCCTTCATCCGAATGGACTGTAGCTAGGAAAAGATGGTATATATCCTGAAGACTGAGGGTGGGTGATAAAAGGAGTAAGTGGATAAACGGAGACAGAACCCAGAGTGAGAGAAAGACATGTAGGCAGGACAAAGGATGGTTGAATATCAGCCAAGGAAGGGGAAAAGCTGATAATGGGAACTATAAGTAGGTGAAAATGGATTGGCTGTGCTGAAAGTAAAACATGCTGACAGGGTCTGGGGTGTTGGGCTGGGTAAAGGGCATGGAATAAAATATTCAAATTCTAAATGGGTGGCACAGTGGCTCAGTGGTTAGCACTGCTGCCTCACAGCACCAGGGACCTGGGTTTGATTCCACCTTCGGGCGACTGTCTGTGTGGAGTTTGCACATTCTCCCCGTGTCTGCGTGGGTTTCCTCCGGGTGCTCTAGTTTCCTCCCATAGTCTGAAGATGTGCAGGTTAGGTGGATTGGCCATGCTAAATTGCCCATGGCGTTCAGGGATGTGTAGATTAGGGGGATAGGTCTGGGTGGGATGCTCTTTGTGTTGGTGTGGACTTGTTGGGCCAAAGGGCCTGTATCCACACTGTAGGAATTCCATGAAATAAAATAATTGAACTCTATATTACGTCCTTCAGCAAATCCACTTTCACCTACTTAAGGTCTCCAATACCAAGCAAAAATCCTATACATTTGTAACAAGCATTCATCATTCCCAGGTGTTGTGTTGTACTCTGTAGTTCATTTTAAAAATAAGATTAGTTCAACATTTAAGGCACTGTTCATTTTCTTTCTGTGCTCATTCAGGTTTACAATAAGCTTTTCTGTCTATGGCTAAAATTGATGTGGCACCAGTGGGTTTGCCAATTCAACCTTATCCAAGTGTTTGAACAAAGGAGAATGTAACAGTGATTCCTGGCAGGTCCTGCTGCTTCTTCAGTAGTGCCCATCTGTTAATGTCTATACAAATCATATCAGAGAACAAGGATGGGAACACCTCACTTTGACAGATAATTAGTGTGTGCAGTTGCTCCAGTTCTGAAACAAAATTGGGACAGCCATACTGTTGACATCACTAAGATATGTGAAGGCTCAATTGTGTTTACATTTCTCAGAAATATTCCAGTTCATTATTGCACAATTTCAGTGACACTAGAAAATGATACAGCTGCCAAGATGCCACAACATTTGCAAATGTTATCATGGTGAAGTGATTAATGATTATGTGGAACTATGTCTGTAGAATTGGGCCAGCAAAAAATCAAATGGAAAGTATCTATTGACAGCAAAATTAGGGCTGACACAACCAGTGACGTTACTGGTGAACTCAGACTCAAAGCTATCTGTGTTTCTTTCTAGTGTCACAGATGGGAGTGTTGGTGGGGGGGAGGGGGGGGTGGTGGTGGAGGTAGATGATAAGAATGGCTTTCTTTTCCACTTTTGGACTAGCTGATGACAGCTTTTTAAAAAAAAAAGTTTTAAAAGATAGTTATTTGTTTATTGGTCAATACTGATTATACATAACCATCTACCATCTCAGTCATACTGCTTTACACACACACTCAACAAAAAGATTTGCGCATTGCTGCAAAAATACACGTTTTGTCTAAGCTTTTCATCTTGCACTCATCAAGGCAGCTTACAAGAACAGCAATTCTAGGGGAAAACCCAACATTTCTTCCTGTCATGCAGTACAAATGTTTGTTTTCCCCTAGATTTGGTATTCTTGTGAGATGTCCTGAATTGCAGCCATTTACCACAGCAAGGGTCATTTAAATTTTAATGACTTTTAAAGATAGGTCCTGAGGGGTAACTTCTATTTAAATGACTTTGTCAATACTTGTCCAAATGTGAAGATCACTAGGAGAAAGAAAATGCCACTCGAATCTATACTCTCCAGTAGCAAAGTGTTCATTTTGAGTTTCTACTTCATAAATTCGTGCTTACTGTTCTCATGTTCATACTGCATGACATTACATTAAGTATGCTACAATTTGGACACAAGCAAATGGCACAATAAAATGCAACACAGAACAATCTACACACAGCCACCTCATTATTTCAACCATTTATGCCACATTGGTAGTCATCAAAGAGGTATCTGAACATTTTATTCCATGCCCTTTACCCAGTCCAACACCCTAGACCCTGTCATCATGTTTTACTGTCAGCACAGTCACTAACCTGCATACTTATGCCTGAGTATTGTGTCTCCTTTTCCTCAAGTTTTGAGAGGAATTTCTTAGCTGTTTTACCCTTTAACTTTGCTATGTTTTGCCAATGAATTGAAATGACCTTTGAGTTTTGCAAAGACAGTGTATGTCTCTGTCTGGCTAATTTCTATTCCTTTAATTGTTCACTTCCTTTTAAATTTCAATTACATGTGATTTACTGTCCCCACCTACCATCTTGAATTAATAAAAATGTTATGTATTGGTAACGAAACTATTATATTTTACTCAGAAGTGCACCTTTGTTAAAACCAGTTTTAAACAATAACCTGTTCAATGAGCATTGGCCTGCTCAGGGACCCTCAGGGAAGAAATATTGAAAAATCTTGTAAAATAATAACGATCAATAACCATTGACTTAATTAAACAATACACAATTATATGGACAAATATGATGTATGTTCTGTGGGAACTTATGCAACACAACTCTTGATGCCAAGCTGTTCACAGCAGTTCTAAACAGGATGTACTGCCGGAAGGATTGTACTGCAGGTTGAAAAGAATGAAATGCGAAGAAGCTAGACTTCCTTTCAGCACAGCTGAACATATGGTGTATTTGGCAAAGGCTTTGGTTGTAATTTAAACAGCATACTTTTTTTCAAAGTAGAACTAGACCTTTCTTAATGTTAACTGTATATATGGAACCTTCCATCAATATTTTACTTCTAGTAGCCATTCATTTTATTTGTATGTTATTTTGTTTGTATGTCATTCACACCACAAAGTTTCAACGTGGAAGATTTCCATTTATTGTTCAAAATCAAATTGCTAGAAACAGTTTGTTACGTTTAAGGCCTGCTTCTTTAAGTTACATTATTAGTAGTTCAGTCATCAGAACTTTAAAAAACTTAGAGATTAAAAAATGTGGTATTTTGACCTTGCCAACAATGTTCTGTAAGTGCCAATAACTTAAACCTAGTTGTTAAAAAGTAATACACTCCTCATATTAACTGTCATTTTAAATATGTTGTAAAGATTTTTTAATGCAACTTTAATTTTTGATTGAACTAACTTCATTTGCTAATGTTATGATCAATCCCCAAGTGAGGTTCTCTACTTCATTACAGTTTCAGATGGAATACCTTACATTGTCATGTTCCCAGATTGTGTGTGGGGGGGAAGGGAGGGGGGAAATGAGCTGACTCTGTTTCTTTATATTCCCACTCCCTCAATTTGTCACAAGAAGATTTTAAAAAAGATCCACATCTCTATGGATACCATTCTCCCAGACCAAATGGATCTATGATTAAAATGAGTCAATTTAATCAGGCTTTTAGATTTAGAGAAAAGAGTTTATTAGTTACTAAACACGAGACGAAATAATAATGCAACACACATACGCAGATTGGAAATGAGAAGTGAGTCCAAAAAAAAGGTAAAGGTTAAAAAAACAGATTAGGCTCTAAAGAGTAGTTAACGAAATATTGCAGCTACCACATTGGGTGTTGCTGGTAATGTTGAAGTTGGTAGTTGAGCAGTTGATTTGAGATTCTTGACTTTGTAGGCTAGCTGAAATTCTTGTGACCCACTTCTTTTTTGATGGTGACTGGCTTCTAATGCTCAGAACAAGAGACTATCTTGTCTTTTTACCTGGTGTGGAGATGTTTAATGGCTGTGACATTCAGAACACATTAGTCCACACTATCAACCCATTAGGACACACTGACCAGGAATTACTTTTGGTTTTTAACCCCTTTTTTGTTTCTTCCCTGAAGGGTAAAGAAAAAACTTTGCCTTTTGACTGAAGTCCACAGTCTGGAAAATAACTGCCAGGAAATATTTTCCTGCTGAGAGGTGGTAATTAAATTGCCTTGTATCTCTGCCTTTTGAAGTCCCTTTCTCTCTTTGAAGCTTCCTTGGACACGACAACCCACATTCTAGTGGTTCTCACAGGGATACTTCCTACAGTGAGTGAATTATATTCTTAGAGGTTACATCATTAGCCATGCTTGGTTTACAGTTTCATTTTAAAAAGAAACACATCTTATCTACAAGTTGGATATGTCTGTTAGTAACTCAGGGTTCTGATCTATCATCTTGCCAGCTAAACATCAGAAATTACTGATTAGAAGTGAAGTGAACCTGGGGCCTCTTCCCTCTTCATAGATGAGTAATTTCTTGCTCAAATGTTAGAAATCTGAAAAAATTTCATATTATTCTTAGAGAGCAGTATATTCCAGATACTCTTCTAAGAACAGCAGCCAGACTTGAGCTAATCTGCTAGTTGCATTTTCATGCCTCTTTTCCAATGTCCCAGATGATGAATAAGCACCAGGGTACAAAATCACAATTGATCTAATGCAGGACAAAAGTGAGGAGGACAATAATTTGAAATCTGCCATCCTCGCCTGATTTGGCCTACATGTGACTCCAGACCCACAACAATGGTGGTTGGCTTTCAAATGTTCCCTGAAATGGCCTCGCAAGCCATTCAGTTCAAAGACAACTAGGAATAGGCAATAAATGCTGGCCAGCCAGCGACGCCCATGTCCCATAAATGAATAAAGAAACCTATGATCCATGCTGAAGCAGTGTAATACATACTATCAAATCATTAAGGGTTGAACAACAAAACAGGAATCTTGCATTGCATTGCTGTGCTTCCATGCAACACACTGGAGAAGGGATTACAATTCCTGACACAATTTACAGACAGAAGGCAATGAGAAAGACCTTGCCCAGCAAACAATTTTCTAACCATTCTGAATCACAGGACATTCTTCTTCCAAGAAGGAGATACATGGATGAGCGACTTGACACAGAACTACCAAAACTGCACAGTGGTCAGAGAGTGAGAGTTGGAAATACATTTACAAATATTTGGATACCAGCAAAGGTTTCCAGACCATGTAACAGCACAGAAGATGAGTGATCATGATACTACATTGCAGAGGATCAGAAACTAGCTGAGACCAAAGTATGATACACCGATTCTGCAGAAAGAGACTCAGGTGGAACCCTCTGACAATGGTGATCGTACAGTGATACTGGGTGACAGTAGCCAGCAGGAAGACATGAAAGGTGTCAAACAAGTGCAACAGAGAAGTGGGGTGAGGTGAGTACATGATCAACAGATCAGTACGAGTTGTCAAACCTCTAAAACATTAGACTAAAATTGAAATTTTAGGCTTGTAAGCATGGTTTTACCTGTTGACATAATTATTGTACTGACAACATGTGTCTATGTACAATCATGTATGTCTGTTTGGGATAAGTTTGCAGCTTTGGGAAAAGGGTGATGTTATTGTAGTGATTGTAATGAGGTCAGCCAGGGGAACCTCATAGAATATGAGTTCCCTGATTGGGCCTGTTAATCGGATCCAATCACGAAGTCCTGATTGACAAATAAGAACAGGAGTGTCAGACATCCTGTTCACTCTGAAAGCTGGCTCTGAGGGAACTGAATCAGTGTCAAGAATTCTCCACACGTAAATAAAGAGTGACTGCATACCGGCCTCAGTGGAGATATTTCAGTTATGTTATATCTCATGTTCAATACATCAGTACATCATGAAGAGACATGATGTCATCACTGCATCAGAGCACATGATGTAAAGGTACAAATATTTCATACTTCATCTTAACTTGGATCATTTAAAGCATGAAACTGTACTGGAAACATGCTCCTCTGTTGCAATCTGATAGCTTAATATTTGACCAGACACGCATGTGCCTGAGGAATGTAAGGTATGAAACTAATTGTTAGTTTTAGTAAATATCTGTCAGGTTCTTTAATACCATGCCATCTGGTTTCTTACATTACAGGAGAAAGCCTAAACATTGCCACAATAGGTAAAATTCCTTCTGGAGGCAAACTCATACCAACTGATCTTCATTCAATAGTAGTGAAACTTCAGTAATTTCAATAATGGACACTGCTCTGCAATTATCAGGGTGGCAAGTTGGAAATATCACCCCGATGAAATATGAGGGACAGAATGAGAGGAGAACAAAAGAAGTGCAGCAACTTGAATGAGAGAGAAAGGTTTCTACAGACATAATCAGGCTGAAAGCATGATGAGATTAGATCAGAGTTTCTTCCACTTCCTTTGGCGAGTTTTGATTCTTTTTATGTAAGAAACTGAGTTTTGATTCTCCGTTGTGATTTGAAAGCTTATTATTTGATGCTCTATGATTATTGTTTTAAGATTTAGTACTTTTGCATGCACCTCTTGCAGGTACTGCACAATACGTGCCAAGCACTTATGTCAGAGCTTGGTGAGATGGATCACAAATCATGGCTCGACCATTGTTGCTCTTCACACATGTGTAGTATAATCCATTATTATCCATCAGCAAAGTAAATAAGGAAGTACAAAGCCTACCAAATGTAAGGTAAGGAAAATAAAGAAAACCCTTCTGACTTCATTTTATTTTCTGAAAAATCTTGCCTTTATCAGTTGTGGCATAGATTATAAAAACAGGGATGTCATGTCGGAGCTGTACAGAACTTTAGTTAGGCCACAGCTGGAATTTTGTATGTAGTTCTGGTTGCCTCACTGTAGGAAGGATGTGAATGCATTGGAGGGGGTGCAGAGGAGATTCACCAGGGTGTTGCTGGGATGGAACATTTCAGCTATGAAGATAATCTCAGGTTGTTTTCTTTGGAACAGAGAAGGTTAAGGGAGGACCTAATAGTGTATATGATTATGAGAGCCATGGACGGGGCATGTTCTTCTTAGTTGTACAGTCAACAACAAGGGGCATAATTTTAAGGTGAAGGCAGGAGAGAACTTGAGGAAAATCTGTTTCATCCACAGGATGGTGGGCTTCTGAAATGTGCAGCCGGGGAGGGTAGTTAAAGCAGGAAGCATCACAACCTTTAAAAAGTGCTTGGATGAGAATCTGAACTGTGAGAAACAGAGATGAGTGTTGGTGGTAGTCTATCTTTGGCAGTACAGACTTGATTGGCTGAAGGGCCTCTTTGGTACGGTATGATTCAAGAAAAATTGTAATGTCACCATGTAGAATCATAGAATCCCTCCAGTGGGGAAAGAGGCCATTCAGCACATCGAGTCTGCACCGACCCTCAGACCAGCATCCCACTTTTTGTTTGTCTTTCACGCACATGTGAGCAGCAGTAAGATAGAAACTGTCCTGAAATGGCTAAGCAATCTTTGGAAATTGGAGTTAATGGTTTAATTGCCTTTCACCTGAAGTTGCTGGACCATTTATTCAAATGACATGGAGTGCCATTAGCTGACTCACGATTTTGCAGCAAAATCTGGCCAAATTAAATTCTAAGATATAATTCAATAATTTATTTTTTATATATGTACAATTTTTGGAATGATATAGGATGAGCAGATGACCCAAGCAACATTGCCACTGAAAAGATTTCTTTTATCAATATCTCATCATATGAATGAGGTTTTAGTTTTGAGAGGTAATAAAAGAGGTATTTATGTGACATTTAATTGGCGCCTTTTAAGTGAATATTAAATTTGAAATAATCAACATGTTGCCTCATGGACTATGAGCACAGCAATCAAATACCAGCAGGACAGGACTTTTAATTACAAGATCTCCTTTAGTGTTCCTCACTGTTAAAATATGAATGGTTTAACAGTGAGAGGTGAAGCGTACTTTCATGTTTCTCTTATGAAGACGTACCAAAGGCTTAGTGTGTTTGAGTCCTCCACAAATTTCTGAAGCTATTTGACATCTGTAGGCAGATTTGAGGTCTGATTACTTAGGAAAAAAATTCAATTATATTATTAAGTAAGAAATGAATCTTGTCCAGAGATATATCTACACACTTTGAATATCATGGGACTGAGTTTTTAGAGAGCTCTCCTAATCTCTTGCGGTCATGAATCAGTGAAAACGCTAGAGGTGAATCCTTAAGATAGCGCTCAAAGAGCTGCTTATCCTTTTTCAGGAAAACATCTACTCAAGTTAGCGTGGGAAATGAAGAGAATGTGTCCAAAACTTTCAGTGTATATGTGCTGGCAGGGCACGACCAAATACAGAGGAAGTTGAATGTGCAAAGGATCGAGCAAAAGTTTGCTTTGAAAGGCAGTAGGTGCAGTGCATTTAAGCAGGTAGTTTGCGAGGAAGAGCTTTAGCAATTCTATTTGTCATGGAGTCAACTAGCACTCTCTGGGAGGACAGAAGGTTTTGGAGAATTTATGGAAATAACATAAGTGTGTGAAGGCTTTATTTTAACATATTTTTGGTGTGCACTTGGCAGATCTGTCTGGGACTGGGGCATCCATCACCTACGGTCAGGAATATTTACAACATGTGTGTATGAAGAAACACTGAAATTAATTCTTTTTAAAAAAGGATTAGCAGAGCGTGAAGAGGAGATTTATTGAAGTGGTACCATGATTGAGGGGCTTCAGGTCTGTACAGAGATTACCTGTGATTGTTCTCTCCAGAATAGAAAATGTGAAAGGCAGAATTAATGGAGGTATTCAAATTATAACAGAGTAAATAGAGAGAAACTATCAGAACCAAAGGACATAGATTGACTAAAGGAACAGTGGTGACAATTTTATTTTTACATGGTACGTTATGGTTGGCATTCATAACCTGTAAAGACAGTGAATGCAAATTCAATTCTAACTCCCAACTGGAAGTGGATCCAACTTGACCATTTTACAATGCCATGCACAATGTTAATTTAGAATATTGAAGATCACATACTTACTAACTTGACCTTCGTTGTATGGATGTTACTTCCTTTTGGGGTCGATTCCATGATATTTATTGCTCCAGGCTGGGAATAGACAAAGAAGTGTCCTTAGAAATGCATTTTAAATACAGTGCTAACTTGCACATTTGTTCTTACAATATCTAACCTGGGAAGAAGAGGCACCAGTAAAAGAGTTCACAGATTTTTGCAAATCACAAAAGTAAACCGCCGACATTGAAAGTCACAACCTGAACTTGATTTTGGAATCTGTGAATGGAAAAATTTCTAAAGCAATAATGTACTATTTTAGGATATAAAAACCCATTGAAGATCATTCCTTTGTTAGACCTGCAGTTCCAGCATCAGCTAAATCTTATGTTGATCAAGTTGAGTTTTCCAACTTCGCAGTCTATCGCAATCTATGACCAAATGTTGATCAGTCACAACATATCTTGGACCAAATTTTGGCCAAATATGGGGGTGGGAAATGAGGTAGGTGGGTACAATAGTTCATAATGCTGGCCAGCAACTGATTTATTGGTACCATCCTGCTCCCAGGCCATTTTCCAAGAGCCAGGAGTGGGAGTAGAAGGGACGCTACTTTGGAAGCGGTGGCTAGCCAATTACGGTAAAACATAGACTGATCAAGACCAATTGTCAGAAGCTGACTGGGATTGCCTATGAGAACCTGGAGGTAGAACAGCTGGGAACAGGCCAGCTGCCAGGAGGACAGTGGTTGGCACGGCTCTTCCTGCACTGGAGACATTCCAATGAGCACTGCAGCGTTGAGAACATGCCCATTGTCCTTATTTGGATGGTGAGTGTGCCCTCTAGCCACTAATTGGCCAATTCAGGTAAATTCATTGCCTGTGACTGCTCCCAATATAGTGCAGAGTTCGAGCCCCGTTTGATCCTGATACTCAAAATATAAAATCCTAGCCCTAGTATTATCATTGAATGTTAAAAGCTACTTGGTTGGCTAGCCAAGTTTCTTCTTCAGAAAAATCTCCAAACTAGAAATTAGTCTGATTTTACATTTGAAAATGAGGTAAACCTATTGCTAATATATAGTGGCATATAGAAACCGACTGTTGAAATGCGAGCAAATTAATCTTGAAATCTATGCAGTGGCCACATACAGGACTTGTCCATTTTCAACAGACAACATCAATCACGTTTACATTTTAAATGGGGCTCTCATTGGTGTATTCAGTATTAAATGAGATTCAATGTCAAATCAGGTGATTGGTAAAGAATTAGAGGGGACAGGTTAGTGGGTGTCTGGAATTTGCTTCCTGATTTGGTGATGGAGGCAGAAACAAACCCTGAACTCATTTAAAAGGTATTTCGATCTGCAGCTGAAATGCTGTAACTGCAGAGCTATAGATCAGGAGTTGGGAGGCAGGATTAGAATGGGAGGCTGGTTTTGCTTGGGTGCTGACATGATGGACTATGTACTCACTTTCTGTGTCATAACTTTTCTATGTGTGCTTTGAAAGGAAGTGGCAAATGAATTACACTCAAAAAATGAATAACTTCAAAAACACAGATAGCTTCCTGAAATTCTCATTAGTAAAAAAGTTGTTATTGGTTTAATGAGTATGAGTAGCCCAGTGGGACAGATAAGGGTTTCTTTATAGAAAGTGTTAAGTATTACCATTAAATTGTTTCCTATGTTACCTAAGCAATGTCCTTGTTGTATTTTGATTTGAAGTACAAGTGAGAAGATTGTGGTCTATTATATGATCCATAATCTCCAGTCATCTGTTGTAGTTTCCCCCTCATTTTGGAGGAAATGTTGATGTTTATTGAGAAAGATCCTCAAGTTGATCACTGGAAAATTCCATTCCTAATAAATATAACATGACTATTTCACGAGAACAATTAATTCAATGTTTTGAGAATGATTCAGACAGGTGGTGGGTTTGAAACGGTATTGGTTAAAGAGACAGCCAATGGTAGATGTCTGATGAATATGAAACCAGGAGCAGCATTAGCAATATTTTAAGTTGATTTGAACATTAATACGGTTATTGCCAAAACACTGCACCAACAGAAAGACTTTTTTTTACTCAAAATATCCATTAAAGGAATCTAAATTATATTGCTGTTCTACTTTTGTTGCCCTCTCTGACAGATGCTGCAAACCTGAAGCAATAATTCACTCAGTTCTTTGACTTTTCACAAGATGTGATTCGTAACAGAGAAATTACTCTTTATTCTAATTAGATTGTTTCTTCAATTGGTTGTACAGATTTTCTGAGCTGCAGTAACACACTGACAAACCCCACCAACTCATTGGCAGCTCTTTGCAGTGGACATTATAGCAGTTTCTGTTTAGGTGATGTCAATATGTTTACCGGGAATCCAAATACACACATCCGAAAGGTGAATGGTGGACAGCAAGCAGAAGAAAAGGCTTTGGCTATATCTACCTTTATCTTCCTCGTAATATGCCCTATTGCTAGTGTAATGAAACTGAGACCAAACACAATGTTCTAACTATAATATTCTTGGTTTCATTGTGCTGATAAAGAATATTTACAGAGGCAGTTGAGGTGAGAAAAAAATTAACTTTATTTAAAAAACATGTCACTGTGACTTCATCTTGCCATGAATTTGCAAGAGAGGGCAAAATCATGTGACATTGCCTCATTTCTTGTGATGAGAGAGTTATTAACATGTCACAGTCAGTCTTAGCTCCTAATACTACATACCCTTCCAAGATTTTGATTCTACCCATTATATTACATCTCCTCCAAGTGTCTGACTTCCATTTCTGTTTTAGAGGAATAACCACTCTGGTGGTTTTACTAGTCTACATGTATATGTTCTCAGCTCATTTGGTGGAGAATTGGGTGTCTGAGACCTTTATATGGTCTCCTGGAGAATTAACAGATGATTCTGGTTAAGGAATAAGTCATCATTTGGATTTCTGGTCTGTTTGTGTTGATGACTGCTGTGTAGAAACTACTGCATGTTTGTTTTTATCACACTGTATCACTTTCAATGAGTTAGGTCTGTGGATATAATCTCTGTTCCAACATGTCCATAATGAACATGGTCTCTAATCCAAACTGGTTTTCCTGACTGGAGCTCCAGTTGATTGCAAACTTTGTGATGTTCGTCATAGTTCCACATCTGATAGGAAGAGTACTCATCTTCTTTCTCCCTCACCTTTTCCAAATCCTTGGCAAGAGTGTGTGTGGGAGTAGGGAGTGAGTTCTTAGTCTTCTTTCCATGAGATGTTCACACTGAGCTAGAGCATTTTGGAATGGAGTTGCAGGATAGCTCAGGAGTGGGCAATAACGCTTTCAGTGTACACACCTCTTTCAGCTCCATTGCTGCTTTGAGGATATCTTACTTAGCTGGTGGTATGGTCAAATCCAAATGAGGCTGTGAACTCTTTGAAATACTCATGAGCAAACTGCGGTCTGAGGTTACAAGGTGTTGGATTCCATGTGTTGCAGAGACCACCTTCAATGATGTAATCACTTCTTCAGGCAAGTGACCCTGCAGTTGCTTGAGTTCTATCGATCTAGCGTGGCACTTGGCTTCTGGTGTCAAGACATTTTACCTCTGTGTTTGATGAAATCCATCCCAAGATGTTAGGGGCAGCATGGTGGCTCAGTGGTTAGCACTGCTGCCTCACAGCACCGGAGGCCTGGGTTCGATTCCAGCCTCGGGCGACTGTCTGTGTGGAGTTTGCACATTCTCCCCGTGTCTGCGTGGGTTTCCTCCATGTGCTCTGGTTTCCTCCCACAGTCCAAAGATGTGCAGGCTAGGTGGATTGGCCATGAAAAATTGCCCATAGTGTTCAGGGATGTGTAGATCAGGTGGGTTATAGGAGGATGGGTCTGGGTGGGATGCTCTGAGGGTCAGTGTTGACTTGTTGGGCTGAAGGGCCTGTTTCCACACTGTAGGGATTCTAAGATCATATAACTGGGATTCTAAGGTCATGCTCACATGGCCTTAATAGAAAGAAAGATGAAATCAACAGTTCCCTTACTTCTCAACAATGACTAGCACGTGTAATACAGCTTGATACCATCTCTTTCAATTTTGAGAGACCAAACTGTCGAACAGAATAACTTGTCCTGGCTTGAATTCTTGTAATACTCAGAAGTCCTTGGCATAACCTTTGCAGTAAATTGAGTCCCAGGTTCCTGGAATAACCAATCTTTTGTCATAATTAAGTAAATAATTCACTATACTGAGGTATTGTCTCTCTTCATAATAGTTTTTGAGAATGGGATCATGTGGTATGTATTGGTGGCCATCCTTTGATGTAGTTCTCCCTGACCTGAATATAATTTCCATCAGATTTCTATGCATTATTGATTCACCCAGTTACTAAGTTGTTGCCAATGGAGTAGTGGTTGTTATCAATGTAAAGGTAGCTACCACTTCAATGAAAACTATATCTCCTTGTTCAGGTCTTGCCACACAGATATGGAAAAAGGCATCTGCTATAGTCTGAGATAGTAGGAACTGCAGATGCTGGAGAATCCGAGACAACAAGGTGCAGAGCTGGATGAACACAGCAGGCCAAGCAGCATCATAGGAGCAGAAAGGGCCGAGCTATAGTCTGTTGCTTTTCAGGCACATGGTCTAGCTTTTCATCAAATTTCACCATCCTCAGTCTGATCTGTTGTATTATTGGAGGCACCTTTTCTGAATCCTTATAATTTAAGAAAGCCACTAAAGTTAAGTGGAGACCAAGAACACAGTCTGTAAACATTTCACAAGCCCACTTGCAGCTAATGTTTTTTTCCTCTTCCACTGCATCATCTCTGTTTACTCATTCTGAGTGAGCCCAATGCATAGTAAACTAATCTCCACCTTCTATTCACTGATATCTGAAAGAGTACTGCTCCCAGTCGTATCCTATTTCCATCTGTGACAATGACAGTAGATAGCTGTAGGTCATAATAATTAGATAGTATCAACAGCTCTTTGATTTTTACAGAAATCTCTGTACCGCTTTCTCCCACCAGTCTTGTCATAATAACTCATGTGGTGGCTCATTGACAATAACTATTCTGGGCAAGAACTTCCTATTTAGTTTATCATACCTATAAATCTCCAGAGCTCAGTCACATTCTGAACAGCTGGAAATTCCTTGATTGCTCTTGCCTTTTGTTAGTAAAGTCTGACACCAGCTACAAGCACAATACACCCAAGGAATTTGAAAGGCAGCTATAAGAATTTGCATTCATTGTTGAGTGTAAGTCCTGTTTTTTCTTTCTTAATTCTGTTAAGATCTCATCCACAGATGACAAAGATGAACTTCATGTTCAATTGCTTTGTTCAGCTATGTAAATTCTATGCAGATTCATACAGGTCCTGGGAGTCTGGTCCTGGGATCATCCAAATACCAGCTCTATGATTCTGTCCAAGGTGAAATGACCCTTTCCTCAACATAGACTTAATGTCCTTCATTGCCATTGGAAAGAATGGAGAAGGAATTTCTCTGGATGTAAACAGACACTGAGCTTTGTTTCTCTATCGTGCTGGCTCTTTGCTCAGTCTAACGTTCTCTGTAACATTCCTGATGTAGCATCACAATCTGTGGTCTACATTTCTGAATAGCAATGGTTATACAGCACACAGAGAAGCACCTCTTCAGGGAATTTGAAGTATTTCCATGATGCCTTTTTGGGAATGAGTGAAGAACTAGAAAGCTGGACAAAAGTGTGAGCAGGAATGATCGAATTGTCCAGTAAATGACTATAAATTCACTTTCCTCTACAATAGGAAAATTTGCCAGTCATCGATAAGGCTGACTAGCCACCAGTGAGCCTGTAATTAATTAATACAGCCTTCCTAAAATCTCTGTGAAGAACTGCCAAGACAGGATTTTGATTCAGGAGATAAAATGGTGAGGGATGCTGTCTTCAACTTTCCTAGTCCTGTGAATGGCTGTGGAATATCAGCTTTGATGTTTTTAGGCTGATTTTGGCATCCCAGTTCCTCCAGTCTGCGAATCAGATGCAAGTCTGTATAGACTTTCCTTTTAGAGCAGGAACAATTCTGGATTTAGGATCACATATAAAGTGTCTGCAATTTTTCTTTCTGTATATTGAAGGATTGTATTCAGTTGTTCTATGACCTTGAATTCTATAACTCCTGGGACATATAGTTTTTTGCAGGATGATTGAAGAGAATTTTCCTTCAACCATGGTTTAGCATCCACAAGAATTGAAACTGCTTCACCCCTGTTAAATTCCCTCTCCTGGGATATCAGCATCCCAGTAGTTTTTGCCAGGTTCCTTGATCAAGCCAAAGAAGGGCACCTCAATATCATTAATGTCTTCTATTTCATGAATTATGCTACCTTTCAAAGGCTTCTCCTTTTGCTTATTTTGTACAGGATATTTTCTGCAACATTCAGCTTGGAAATTATTCTTGTTGCAAAAGTGATATTTGGCATTTCCTGCCACACTGATAACAGTTAGTTGGTGCAGTGTTGTAAGCTGTTCCTGGTTCTCTGTGATTTTGTGGCCAGATCTCTGCTTTTAACCTGAACACACTCCACTGAGTCGGTCATTTCTGGGATATGGTTCTCCCTGGCACCCCGAATCTCCGATGGATTTTGCTTCCTGACCTCAGTGTGTCTGCTCAGTTGAAATGCCTTTGTTAATGTTAAGTTATCCCTTGACTGCAAGTGATTAGACAAAGCTTCATCTCTGACACTGACAACAGTTCTGTCCCTGATTAGTTCTTCTTTCAAGCCGCCATATTCACAGTTCTCTGTATGTCTGCACAGATCATTGGTAAAAGTATCAATATATCCCCATGTTGCTGGGTACTCTTATTAAATTTAGCCCACTTGATGATGGTAATTTTTCACAGATTGAAGTAGGCATCAAGTGTTTTATTAGTTTCTTGTATGTAACTTTTTCTTCGTTGATCCCTGGCTTGACTAGGATATCATCTGCACAGCCACCATTGCATACAAGGGCATACTGACCTGCTCACTGACTGGCTTCGCAGGGGGACCAGATGCAGTGCGATACCTTGTAAATATTCGGCACCAGTTCCGCCATGCTTCGGCTTGATTGGGACCTGCAGCCTGCTCGCAGCTTTTCGGTAATGGTAGAGCCTTTTCCATATTGTTCCTTCACTTGCTGCCACCATATAATATCCTTGGTCCTGTTGTGCTGCTAAACAGTATACACAGAGTCTGCTGAGGTAAGGAAAACATGAACTTTATGTAAGAAAAATCTTGCTGTTGCTTAATTGTGCCATGAGTCTGCAAGAGAGAGCAAGATCATGTGACATTGCATCACGTCCTTTGAAGATGTATACTGTGCCACATTTGCATATCACACATTCAAACTTAAACCCTCACAGTATATTAGATGCTGCCCTGCTGGGGTTCCATGGAAATGGGATCTGGAGCTTTGGCTGGAAGATTAGGCTCTGAATGGGATGTAGAGATGTTGTAGAGTAGTTTGGACTGACTAACTGAGTGAGCAAATGCATGGCAAAAACAGTAAGATGTGGATTAAAGTGAGTTTATCCACTTTGGTATCAAATATAGGAAGGCAGATTATTAGCTGGCTGTAAAATGAGAGAGGGGAATGTTCGATGAGACTTGAGTGTCCTCATGCACCAGTGGCTGAAAGTAAGCACACAGGTGCAATAGGCAGTAAAGAAGGCAACGGTATATTGGTGATCACAGCGAGAGGATTTTAGCACAGGAACAAGGATGTCTTGCTGCAATTATGTAGAGAATTACTGAGGCCACACCGCAAATACTGTGTCCAGTTTTGGATTCTCCTTATCTGAGGAAGGATGTTCTTACTATAGAGGCAATGCAGCAAAGGTTCACCAAACTGATTCCTCAGATGGCAGGACTGATGTATGAGGAGAGATTGAGTCAGTTAGGACTGTATTCAAAAGAGTTTAAGAAAAATGAGGGGAGACCTCATAGAAACCTATAGAATTCCAACAGGAGGAGACAGGTTAGATGCAGGAAGGATGTTCTGGAAGGCTGGGGAGTCCAGAACCTGGGGTCATAGTTTAAGGATAAACGGTAAACCTTTTAAGACTGAGATGAGGAGAAATGTATTCACCCAGAGAGTGGTGGGCCTGTGGAATTCACCACCAACGAAAGTGGTTGAGGCCAAAACATTATCTGGTTTCATGAAGGAGGTAGGTATAGCTGTTGTGGCTAAAGGGATCAAGGGATATGGGGAAGGGCAGGTTTAAGGTATTGAGCTTGATGGTCAGCCATGATTATGTTGAATAGCAGAGCAAGCTCGAGGGGTCGAATGGCCTCCTCCTGTGAGGCAATCCATGTCAACGGACCCCAGAGTTTAAAAACCAGACAGGAAAACACGCCGATGCTTCATCGGAGGCTGCACTGAGGATGTTACCAAGCATGGTAACGAAACGTCTGCAAAACAACAAACCAGCTCGGCGAGCCAACCTACCTCAACACCCACAACCCGAGCTACAGATCTACTCCAAAACCTTAGAGGCCTCCTCCTGTTCCTATTTTCTATGTGGACAGTGGGTATCTTTATCCAATAACCAATATCTGATGGCCATCTTCCACCTTTCATATTCCTTAAATTTGAAATCTTTCATAACGCTCCAGTTTGCACTAAATCCTATTTATCTATAAATGTTTCCTCAATTTTAGAGCTCTTTTTGTATTCAAATCCCTCCGTGGCCTAACCTCTCCGAATCTGTGTAGCCTCCTCTGGCCCAACAAACATCTGAAATCTCTGTGCTACTCCTCTACTTCTGGTCTTTTTTTTCTCTAACTTTAATCATTTCACCATTGGACTGACAGCCATGTTTTCGGCTGTCCAGGCCTTAAGCTCCAGAATTCCTTCCCTGAACCTCACAGCCTTTTTATTCCTGTCTCCTTCTTCAAGGTGTTCCTTAAAGCCGACAACCGTTCAAAGCTTTTGGTCAACACTTCTAATATCTCATGACTCAGTGTCAAATTTTTATTCAACAACATTCTTATGAAGTACCTTGTAATGTTTGACTATGTTGAAGAGCAGCATAAATACGTGCTCTGTTTTCTAATCATGTTGATGAATAGAAACAACCTGTGATCTTTTTATGAACTTTAGTCATGTCAATCAAGCCACTTTCTCAGCTCCAGTCAAATATCAGTGGCAATTGTGCAGACATGCAAACAAAATTGCTAAAAAAATTGTACATTTCTATTGGATGCCATGAAATTGCACTACAGATCAAAATACGCTTTAGAGCTTCAATGCCCTTGACACAATTTGATGACAACGAGGAGAGCAAAGAACAATACAGCAGAGGAACAGGCCCTTTGCCCCTCCAAGCCTGCGCTGACTAAGTTTGTCCTTCCTTACTAAAACTGTCTTCCTTTCTAGGATCCATATCCCTCTATTCCCTTCCTATTCATGTATTCATCCAGGTATTCTTGAATGTTACTACTGTATCTGCTTCCACCACGTCTTCTGGCAATGCGTTCCAGGCACTCACCACCCTTTGTATGAAAAACTTGCCACGTACATCTCTTTTAAACTTCACCCCTTTGCACCTTGGACCTGTGTCCCCTAGTAAATGCCCCCTGCACCCTGGGAAAAAGCCTCATACTTTCCACTCTATCCCTGTGCCATTCACAATCTTATAAACTTCTATCAGGTCGCCCCTCGACCTTCTGTGTTCCAGTGAAAACAAACCCAGTCTATCCAACCTTTCTTCACAGCTAAAATCCCCCATACCAGGCAACATCCTGGTAAAACTTTTCTGTATCCTCTCCAAAGCATCTACATCCTTCTAGTAATCTGGAGACCAGAACTGTACGCAATATTCCAAGTGCAGTCTAACTGAAGTTTTATAAAGCTGCAGTGTAACTTGTCTATCTTCATACTCAATGCCCCTTCCAATGAAGGCAAGCATGCCAGAGGCTTTTTTTATTACCTTATCTACCTCTGTTGCAACCTTTAGTGATCTGTGTACATGCACACCCAGATCCCTCTGCACATCAATACGCCGAAGGGTTCTGCCATTCACTGTATAATTTCAACCTGCATTTGACCTTCCAAAATGCATCACCTCACATTTGTCCGGATTAAACTCCATCTGCCATTTTTCTGCCCGTACCTCCAACTGATCTATATCCTGCCGTATCCTCTGACAATCCTTCTCACTATTTGCAACTCCATCAATCTTTGTATCGTCCGCAAACTTACTAATTAGATCAGCTACGTTTTCCTCCAAATCATTTGTGTAGATCACGAACAGCAGAGATCCCAGCACTGATCACTGTGGAACACGAGTAGTCGGAACCCTCCATTCCAAAAAGCATCCTTCCACCATTCCCCTCTGTCTCCTTTGACTAAGCCAGATCTGTATTCATATCGGGCAACCACCTCGAAACCGATATTCATTTCAAGCCCACCGACTCCCACAGCTACCTAGAATACTCCTCCTCCCACCCACCTTCCTGCAAAAATGCTATCCCCTATTCCCAATTCCTTCGCCTCCGCCGCATCTGCTCCCAGGATGAGGCATTCCACTCCCGTACATCTCAGTTGTCCTCGTTTTTCAAGGACCGTAACTTCCCCTCCTCGGTGGTCGAGAACGCCCTCAACCGTGTCTCCCACATCTCCCGCACCTCATCCCTCACACCCCGTCCACGCAATAAAAACCAAAAAAGAATCCCCCTCGTCCTCACGTACCACCCCACCAACCTCCGGATCCAACGCATCATCCTCCGACACTTCCGCCATCTGCAATCCGACCCCACCACCAAAGACATCTTTCCCTCCCCACCTTTATCTGCTTTCCGGAGGGACAACTCTCTCCGTGACTCCCTTGTCCGCTCCACACTCCCCTCCAGCTCCACCACACCCGGCACTTTTCCCTGCAACCGCAGGAAGTGCTACACCTGCCCCCATACCTCCTCCCTCACCCCCATCCCAGGCCCCAAGAAGACTTTCCACATCAAGCAGATGTTCACCTGCACATCTGCCAATGTGGTATACTGCATCCGCTGTACCCGGTGTGGCTTCCTCTACATCGGGGAAACCAAGCGGAGACTCGGGGACCGCTTTGCAGAACACTTACGCTCGGTTCGCAACAAACAACTGCACCTCCCAGTCGCGAACCATTTCAACTCCCCCTCCCATTCCTCAGACGACATGTCCATCCTGGGCCTCCTGCAGTGCCACAACGATGCCACCCGAAGGTTGCAGGAACAGCAACTCATATTCCGCTTGGGAACCCTGCAGCCCAATGGTATCAATGTGGATTTCACAAGTTTCAAAATCTCCCCTCCCCCCACCGCATCCCAAAACCAGTCTAACTCGTCCCTGCCTCCCTAACCTGTTCTTCCTCCCACCTATCCCCTCCTCCCACCTCAAGCCGCACCTCCATCTCCTACCGACCAACCTCATCCCGCCCCCTTGACCTGTCCGTCCTCCCTGGACTGACCTATCCCCTTCCTAACTCCCTACCTACACTCACCTTTCCTGGCCCCATCCCCGCCTCTTCGACCTGTTTGTTTCCTCTCCACCTATCCTCTCCTCTATCCCTCTTCTATCCGCCTCCCACTCTCTCCCTATTTATTTCAAAACCCCCTTCCCCTCCCCCTTTTCTGATGAAGGGTCTAGGCCCGAAACGTCAGCCTCTCTGCTCCTATGATGCTGCTTGGCCTGCTGTGTTCATCCAGCCCTGCACCTTGTTGTCTCGGATTCTCCAGCATCTGCAGTTCCTACTATCTCTGTATTCATCTTGCCAGCTCTCCCCAATACCATGTGATTTCACCTTTTTTACCAGTCTGCCACTAGAGACCTTGTCAAATGCTTCACTGAAGTCCATGTAGACAACATCAGCTGCTTTTCTCTCGTCAATTATCTTTGTCACCTCCTCAAAACACTTGATCAAGTTAATGAGTCACTCCTCCCCTGCACAAAACCCTGCTGTCTATTACTACTAAGTCCATTTGCTTTTAAATGCCAATAGATCTTGTTCCTGAGAATCTTTTCCAATAGTTTTCCTTTCAACAATGTGAGGCTGAGGATTATCCCCGTTACCCTTCTTAAACGATGGGACAACATTGGCCATTCTCCAGTCTTCTGGGTCCTCACCTGTGGCCAAACAGGATACATAAGTGTCTGTCAATGCTATCAACAAATTTTAACATTATTTCCTAATTCTTAAGTCCAGGCCATTATTTCACAGTTAAGTAACAGAAGCACAAACCTGTGTAAATTAGCGTTCACCAGATCTTACTGGTTGTTGAAAATTTACCCTTCCGACCATTTCTTTATTAATATGGCCAGCATAACAGCCTGACAGATGTTTCTATCTAAATCCATTTAAGTCATATCCTAAGTCGACTCTCTATAACCTTCTATTTGGAAATCTATGTTGGCTATTCTTTTTTCACTCCAAATTCTCCAATTGCTTCATAATTTCTCACCATAGTATGAACTGTAACATTTAAAAATAGCTGCTGTCTTGTTCTTTATTGTGTATAGCTCTTTATTTTTATGAAAAAAATGATACAATTACAAGATACTCTTTGGATCTCTGTATAATTTTCCTATCTGCAAAATTTTGGAAAATTAAAGTCAAACTTTTATTTCTTTCTCATTTCATTAATGATCTTTTGATACAATAAATCATATTCCTGTAATTTATGTACCTTCAATTTAAATAACTTCCATAGTGCTTGAATAAAGGCAAAATACTGCAAATCTGGAACAAAGGAAGAATGCTGGAGAAACTCAGCAGTTCTTGAAGCCTCTGTGGAGAGAAATAGTTAACTTTGTGAGTCAGGTATGACTCTTTCTTGCTCTCAGTGTTTCAGCTATAGTGTTTTTTTCCCCTTTTCATTACCTCCTCTCATAAAGCCATCTTTGTTGATTCAAAAACTCACTATTTTACACTTCCTCTGACAAATCTAATGAAAGTAATTATTTAATTCTCTTCATCTCGACAGCAAACTTGCCAGCTTGATCATGCGCTCTTACTAGCATGCCTAGAGAAAGTACTTTTTTTGCATTTTTGCTAATATTCTCAACTCTTGATTTTTAACATGCTTTAGAGTAATGTTGCTTATTCAGTATTTTCCCACATTTTCTTTGCCCTGTAAGTTTGAAATGTAATCTAAACCTAAATGCTGCCCTTCAATATTCCCAATCTCTCTTACTGAAAATATGGCAGTATTCTGGCTGAACAAGTATTGAATGTCTCCTTGTTGCAGTGGCAAGATATCAATTTAAAAAAAACCCCGACTATATTACCAAACGAAACTCATCACGTTTAGCCTGCATATTTCTGTGTAAGAATTTTCTAGTACAACTATTGTTGAAGCAGCTCATTTCAAAGGCAATTAATGCAAAAAGAAATTAAAGATGATGGCTGCAAGAAGGGAAGGTAGCATAAACTCCAATTATCTCGTTGAAGGTGAAAATTACCATGAACTTGGGACACTTCTGCTTATTTGTTCTATGAGGATTTCAAAAAGGACATATCTCAAAAGTGCATATCAATGATCTGGATTTATAGATTGACACATTTTATCAAAATATATACAGTGAATTCATTGATTAGGTAGAGAGTGAACTAAAGAATGGTAAATGGAAGTCAATGTCAACAAGTGTGAGATGAGATCCTTTGTGAAAAACGTGAGAAGCATAGCAATGAACAGATGTTGTCAAAGAGGTGCGAGACTTCAGGTGCAGGTCCACCAACCATGAATGACAGGATATTAGATTGATAAGCCTCTGATATAGCTAAAAGAATTCTAGATTTTGTTATAAGAGGTGTCCAACATGACAAACAGAGAACAAAGATTAGCCTGTATAAAACCCTCAGTCATGGAAATGTGTGTGCTATCGGTATCCATGCTACAGAAAAGATACTGAGTTTTAAAAGTACAGCAGAAATTCACTCACATGTTACCTGGTGCAAAGGACAAATATTTACAGTTGAAAAATGCTGTATCTTGATTAGAAAAAAATTATAAACAAAAGGGTGAGACATTGAAAGTGGTAAACTTATACAAGGACAGGATAGATAGAAGCAGACAGTCACAAAGGCTCTAGAACTAGGGACCAAATATGCAGGAATAACTGTAAGTGATTTGGGATGGAGATCAAGAGAAATGTATTTGCACAAAGAACTGTGAGGTTGTGAATTCCATTTCCTGGGTCTGCTGTCAAGACAGAAACTATGCCAGTATTCAAGATGAGATGGGTGGATTAAAAAAATGATGAAAGGTGTGGGAACAGTATGGTTAAACATAATTAGAACTATTTGATGCAAGAAGGGTAAATGCTAACATAGAGTACTTCGGTTCAATGCTTCCATGTTCTGACTTCCATGTACTTGCAGAGAAAAAAAAACATTTGCAGGAATTCAATGAGTTGAATGGTCTATTTTTACATTCTGTGACATTCTATCATCCACAGTAGCAATTATGAAACACTTATTCTTTGTTACCGCATGGTACATTTTCTCTGTAGTTTCTCCTTACAAAGCCCTTATGGTCACAATGCAATCGAAATCAAAGTATTTTTTTATGTGTGGTTTTATCAGGCATGAGATCTCGTATTGTAATTCATTGTGCAATGTAGCTAACATGTTTCAAAGAAATTAAACAGAAAAAGGTCATTTACTAATGCACAATGCAATATGAATTTTATTTTGTCCATCTGTCTTTTCTCAATAAACATAAAACTACAGTGTTTTGGGTGCTGTTCTAAATTACAGATTTATCTATAACAGAGCCCAAGTTGCAGATTTATCTGGATATATCACCAACATTTTTTGTCAATCGATAAAAGCTTTAGCTTTCAGCGTGAAAGCAGCTTACATTGTTCCTCCAGGGACAGCTCTATGTCTTTATGCCAGAGCATTCAGGCCATTAATCTGGTGGCTCTTGATCCATTACCACCCATTGGGCAATGTAACCTATTTAGCTCTGGATAAAAGCTGTTTTAATGCTTTCAGTTTTTTGGCCTGAAACTAGGAAGCACTGTATTAAGAACGTGACCCTCAGAACCTTTATTCAGTTCTGTGAATAACCACAGAGGAAAGCATATTGATCTGAGGGCCTGTTGACATCCATATTTTCAATTCTTTTGTATAATTGTTGTTCCTAAGATGTGAAATGTTAGATTAACGGATTCTCAGATACAAGGAAATATCTATGATACCAGATACTTGGGCAGTACATAGCAGTATTTGAGAGATTCAAGGTGGAGATATTTTAAAAATCAAATACAGATTAATATATCATTATTTAATTAATGTAATAGGGCTGATTTTTGCTTTCAGGTCTAAATTGGTTCTAATTTAATTTGCTATGTATCTCCAATCCAAATAGTATTCAATTCTATGATTGTATACTTATTCTCATCTCCAGATGCAAGCTTAGAAGGATCTAGCAATGACATAAGTAAAAATTATGTCCCGAATTTTTGACTGGAGAGGCAGGTAGCATGAGTCAGGAAACTAGTGGCCTGCAATTCCCAGAAGTAGACTCTAAGCAGTCATGGGGGTGGACAAGTGAACAAGTTGCCTGGTTAGAAGATCCACTTGGATTTCGGGGACTTCATCTCAATTGTTTTCGGCACTGTTAGACCTTCAGGCTCTTGCCCCTCATGCCTCTTCTTATCATCAATTTGCCACCATGCCAACTCATGCTCAAACTCAAAGGAAATTCAGATCATGACACTTAAACAGATCTTATCCACCCTTCAATAGCATTTACATCTGCTGCATAAATGTACTACTCCCACACTGCTGCTAAAGGCCCTTGCTACATCCAAACTGAAGTCTGTTTGAACTCAGCCTTTTAAAACTCCAAGAAACTTTTGCGAGAAATCTGTGCAACTTTTGAAAGGTACTCTTGCCTGGGATCTGTGCAGGCACCAGATGTCCATTAATGTACTTTTTTATAGAATTGCTGCAGCGTGGAAACAGACCATTCAGCCCAACAAGTCCACAGCAACCCACTGAAGAGCACCCCACCCAGACCCATTCCCCCTACCCTGTCCCTGAAACCCTGCATTTCCCACTGCTAACACACCTAACCTACATATCCCTGAACACTATGGGTTATTTAGCATGGCCAATCCACCTAATTTGAGATAACAAGGTGTAGAACTGGATGAACACAGCAGGCCAAGCAGCATCAGAGGAGCAGGAAGGCTGACGTTTCGGGCCTAGACCCTTCTTCAGAAACATCTTTGGACTGTGGGAGGAAACCAGGGCACCCAGTGGAAACCCATGCTGACAGGGGGCGAATGTGCAAATTCCATACAGTCAGTCGTCCGAGGCTGGAATTGAACTGGGTCCCTGGCACTGTGAGGCAGTAGTGTTCTACTGCTCCTATTTTAACATTCGTAAAGTAGTAGAAACAAATTACTCCATTGTCAATATCCAAACCAATTTTATTCTCCTGTACTCTTTGTATATTTCTATTAACAGAGCAATTAAACTTCTTAAAAGAAGCAAATCTCAAGTAAAGTTGCTTTTTTGTTAAAAAAACCAAAAAATTTATAATGATCAAATTTGCAAAAATTAGACAAAGGGCTTGTAATTCCACAAGACATTCCTAGTCTCTGATTGTAACATTTCCAGGAACTTTCAGGATTCACTTTTCGACTGAAACCCCTAGAGAAATTGCGTAAGAGGCTGTTTCTCTGGGTGTTCTGCCAGCCTGACACCTGCTGAAATTACATGGGCTGAATAGGGAAGACCATATGAACTTAATATCTTTTCAGTAATATTTTCTCTTTTTGCTATTGGCTCACCCACTGCCAGCTACCATTCCTAGTCAAGAGGATGTCTTATAACTTTATTTACTAAGTGTGAAACAATCCTCATGATGGGCCCCTGCTTCTGATTTGGCTACAGTAGCAAGACTAAACTATTGATTGTTGTTCCAAATCTGTGCCTGTCACTAGGACAACATGCTCCAACACATACACACACAAAAAAATCTCACTCAGACACTCAGTTAAGTCTTGGGGTAGACATAGGTGTGAGGCTCGCTTACTTTTAACCAATGGGACTCATTATAATCAGTGGGTTGTCCATAGAAAGCACATTGGTGATGGATAAGTTGCCCACTTTCAGGGCTGCAGTTCCAGTGGGCAACCTGCAGAGTCCTGCATTATGCAGGCATTAAGTAAAGATAGTTGTTAAAGGTGTTCCTCATATCAGGGAGCAGATTAGGTCATGTTCACTCAGTAATTTTGAACAATGTATTGCAGGATAGTGAAAGAATATTAAATATAAACACATTTACATTTCTGCATGTCAGCACCCACCTGCAAAATAGAACAAAATTTAATTGGCACTGAAGATAACCCAGGTTATACGAAACAAATTATTGGCTAAGTGATGAGCATGGTATTCCAAATTTTGAGCAGACTTTTGTGGTTTGTGGTACACAGTTTTTAAGACTTGAGTGGCAGTTACAGAGGACATTCTTCCAGAGTTTAGTGCATTTTGTCAGTACGAGATACCACTTCTGTCAGATACAGAAACACTCAGCCAGGTAAAGTGAAGTGAAGTAACTTGATAAGGTTGATAACCTACATTACATTTTCTGTCTTCATTGTCTCAGCAACACTGGATTTTAAGAGCATCACCTACAATTTTTCACAGCCCCACCCTACTGACAAACTCCCAAATGAATGTAGGAATGCCTGCTTTTATTGTCACCCAATCCACAACTGCTCAGTCAATGAGGTGAAGGGATTCCCCTCGACTAGACAGACTCAAAGTTGTGACTTTACAGAAGAGGAAAATCTCAGCATCTTGCCATCACAACTCAATGGCCTTCAGAATAACTTAATTGCTGGGAAGTAAAATGACTTACTGGAGGTCTGTTGATGAGCCAGTAAGCCTGCTCCTGACAATCCAGTACAACACGATCGGACTTTCTCCGTTGCTTGGCTGCCCTGTTGATTAACACAGAAAAGGAGAAATGAATCCATTTACCAGCTTAGCTGTATCTGAGCACGTACGTTACTCAGAATTTACAGCACAGGAAAGGCCATTTGGCTCAAGCGGTCTGTACCAGTGTTTATGCTCAAGCTAAGCCTCCTCCTATCCCTTTTTTTTTCTACTTCTCATAATTAATGAACTTCTGCTGAAATTTACCTCTGCTATTCAGTAGGATATTAAGCAAGAACCATGCCACCCAACATAACCATAAAGAAAAGCAACCAGGAAGCACATCTGAAACATGCATTAGACCCTTTCGATATGAAGATAAAGGTGTTGGTTTAGCTCAGTTGGCTGGACAGCTCGTTTGTAAAGCAGAGTGATACCAATGGTATGGATTCAATTCCTACACCAACTGAGGTTACCATGAAGGACTTTCCCTCTCAGCCTCTTCTGCACATCTGAGGTGTCGTGACCCTCAGTTTAAACCACTACTAGTTGTCTCTCTCAAGAGAATGATGTGGGACTACAGTACCTTTACCTATATTAAGATTATTGTCCTAATGGCTGTCTGAGGCTCCCACTCCAAGAACATTTTGCTCTGAAAGAGTCTGTGCTGCTCTGGTTGCACTCAATAAAACCAAACCTTGAGATTGTCTGCTACTTCCAAAATCAACTTTACACATTTGCACACCCAAATATCAAGCTTAGAAGAGTGGGAATGCCTCTTCTGACTGCTTTCCCTACCTCCCTACCACTGACCATTACAAACCCTGGATTCCTTTCCAAACTGATCTTCTTCCCCTCCACTCCATTCCCCCTCACCAAACCCAACCCAGCCTCGAATGCTTCCCTCCCATCCTCTGATTCTTCGCCCCTGCCTTCCATTTGAGATTTGGAATCTAAACAATGTTGCATAATGGGTAGCTATTGATCACTGTTCCACCTGTACACTTCCTCTACTTATTCTGCTCTGCTGTAGATGCCTGGCAATGGGTTGGTCCAATCACTGTCAATGCTGTTTTTTTGTAATCTTCTTACTGCCTCCAATAAAGACATATTTGAACAGTGAGGGAAGTTTTCTTCCTCACTGCAAATAACCAAGAGAAAAGGCATCATAGAAAATCAAACATTAAAATTATACAGCATCTTATATGTACTTTGCAAGTAATTAGATAAGCATTAGGAATGGTATACGCCAATGATTCCCAAATCCTTTCGATTGTTCGCAATTCTGAATAGGGGCATACATTCTGTGAAAGCTTTACAGCGAGTTCCTTTTTATAACTGCTCCAGTTATAACCAGGCATTTTACAGGTCATTAGAAAATTCACATTACAGGTGACATATATCCTATAACAATTCTTTACTCACCATTAATGTGATGGATGAACTTGTTTTTGGGCACTTGCAGTTGGGAGAAATAAATTTAAAATAACCTCTCTGCCCAAAACAATTATTTGCTCAGCATCACTCTTCCCAAATCCTCTCCTGGCTCAGTCGCTCAGCAACCCCTTTCTCAAGCCCTCTCCTGAATTGTTCACTCACACAGCAACCCCTCTTCTCAACCCTCCTCCCAACTCAGTTGCTCATCAATCCCCTCTTCCCAACCATGCTCCCTACTCACTCACTCAGTGAGTCACCTTCTCAACCCTTCCTGCTGACGCGTTCAGCAGCTGCATTGCTCACCTCAAACCTACTCAGTCAGAAGTGGCTCTCACCAAACGGCCCCTTCCCCACTCACTCACTTACGCACCCCTCTTTCCTACAATAATGTGGCCCACTCTCGTCACTCATTCATACCTTACTGAGATAGCACCACGAAGGCCTGCCAGGCTGAGGCCAAGACCGTCTCCACCCACATGTTGCCTGACCCAGGGATGAGGCAGGTGCATCTCCCTCTTGGGGGCAGTGTTGCAGCCAGCAGCCAGCTGCTGCTCTCACACCACATGGTGTTGGTGCCTTGCCAACTAGACACAACGGCATCTCAGCAGCAGCAGGCATGGCAGAGCAAATACCTGAGGGTTGAGGAGCAGCAAGCTGTGAGAAAGATGAGTGGCATGGTATTAGCCTAAGAACTAGAGACACTGTTGTGGCAGGATTAAAAACAATATCTTCAAAGCAGACCATTAAGGACATGACAACGAGCAATTGAAATAAAGTGGAAAGTACGTGGAAAACAGGCCCAATGCAAAAACAGCCTGTTTTGACTGAGAGGTGACCACATGTCACTAAACAGTCTGTGAGAACAGTCCTGTTGGGCCGTCACATGGAACCACCTGGAGATGTCTTTCTGTACAATGGAATTTGTCTGGAAAAGTACTGAAAGTGCCTTGGAATGGTGATACAGCATGGAATCTTAGATCCAGGGTAGTACTAATAACAGGGATTTTACCCCATTCATTGGGCTTCACTTCGGGCTAGGATTTGCAATTGTAAGCTGGCAGTGAGACTTGTTGTGTTACAGCTGTCAGACTTTACCTCAGGATGAATTCGTGAATGGTGCCAGGAACCCCGAGTTCTCCAGACCGGACATCGTAAAGTGGGATCCCCAACAGGGTGAAGGGTGTGACACTTGTTGGCAATATGTATTTACTGCTATATATATTATGTATATATTTACTGCTTAATATACATTTACCACTTAATATATAAATTTACTGAATATATTTACTGATTAATATCTGCTATTTAAATATAATGCCTAATAAATGTGTTAATTTGCATCACTTAATCCATAGAGGTTTTTTTGTTACATCCTGCTGAATCCACTCTCGAACCTTAACAGACACCCGCAGTCGGGACCCCAGGAACCATGGTGAGGGAGAAGCAGAGCTCAGAAAAAGGGTCTCACCCCCTAAAATTCTGCAGTGCACAATTAAGAGGGAAGTGCTCTGGGAGACATATGGCATATTCTCGGGTATATGTGTACTTGTGCCCCACTTTAGGACTGCAAGGTAGGCAGTTTTATAAAAGGGAATTACCAAACAATTCCTGAGAGAAATTACAAAGCGAGACAATTGACTCTTTTGGAATATATTTCCAATTGTGTCCTCCACCTTGACATTAAACATTTTGTGACACGCTGTCACTAGAAAATAAATTTATAAGACTTCTCTAGGCCCTGAATAGTACATAAGATCATCAAGAACTTACAATACATTGTAGCCCCATTAGGTCAAAAAGCTAAGCACACTAAGGCCAAAAACAATGTTGTTATCAGGACAGTCTTCCACCCAATGAAGGCCTGACCAATTTTTGGGTATGTCCGACAATGACATAAAACATTTCCTCTCATTTCTATTATTATATTAGATTTTATTACATTAATTCTGTTTGCATTTCTGTGACCTATCTACGTACAGAATTATTCCTGCAAAAACATACTCCCAGCCCACCAAGCTTGCAAGTCATGATGCTCGTAACTTTTCATCAGCTATTTGAAAATTTTCAATTTCCCTTAACTTGACTTCAGAGTTTGGTATCATGTGCAGATATACCAATACCAAAGGGTGCTCTTGTGACCCAGTGGTTATTGTCTGTACCTCTAGGCTAGAGGTCTGTGTTCAGATCCCACCTGCAACAAAGGTGTGTCTTTACAGGTTGATTACAAACTCAAGGTTACCAGAAGTATTTATCTCCATGCTATTCAATTACGGTGCAATTGCGGTAAGATCCGGATGAGGCACCTAGTGGAATTCCTGTGGTATTTGCCCCTAATAGTGCTTTTCCCATGTATCATCACCTTTAGATTTTTACCAATATTTCTACGTGTATCTGGCCTATGTAAAAGCTCCAGATGTGAACTTATGTCAAATTCCGGGCGAACCTTTGTTTTCCAGATATTCCTCACGCACAAATTTAGTTAACCAATGCATTGCCACAAAAACATTCAGTCAACATGAGGTGGTTAACAAGGCTTATCAGGTCATTGGTTGCATGTTATCAGTATTTTGTTACAAATCTAAGCCGAACACCTTCCAAGGTGGCAGTAATTGTTGAGGCAAAGGGAGGTTACAATGTTTGTTTGAGGCCAATCATCACAGCCTGGATGATATCATATCAGGAACTCCCCATGCAACATCCTCCATCTACATCATTGGTCACCTTTCCTCTATCTTAATGTCAGATGTGGAGCAGGATGCTGACAATTCTATAGCTTTCAGTTCCATTTTCAACTCCTTTCATTGTAAAGCAATGAATGCAAGCATAGTGCAGGATCTAATCAATATCTAAGATTGGGATGAGAAATGGTAAGTAAAAACACATGATGTAGCCAGGTCTGAATGGATTTTGGATAAAGACTCAAATAGGGGCTTACTTTCTATCCTATTTGAATATATAAAACAAAGTAATGCCTGAAATGGGCAGAAAATATGCACCTGCACACCATCCATATAAATCTCCATTTTATGTCTACAAAAAAACATGGAGCCTACAAATATCAAGGCCTATGTATTCAATTTAGCTCTTCTAACTATTGGGTCCAGCCATTGCTAATCCATTAGTTTGACATAGGAGACATCTAATGTTCCCCCAAAATATTAACAGTAAATGATGTAATATAAAAAGATATTCAAATACGTATCATTGCAAAGGTGACTTCATGGCTGATGTCTATGCACATGAAATTAGTCTCCCTACTTTTACTGAGTGAAGTCCTTGTGAGTACATGCAACACCGCGCTCTGCTAAAAGAACTGGTATTTGTATTGTGCCTTTTTCAGGATATCCCAAAGAACATCACATCCAAGGAGGCACATTTGTAACACAGGTGGGTAAAATGGCATCCATTTGTGCACATCAAGCTTCCAAATTCAACACTGTGGTTAAGGACTGGGTCAGGATTTTTTGTTGATATTGAATTAGAATTTGTTGAATTAGAAGTCGAATTAGCTTTATTGTCACATGCATATGTGAAAAGTTTATAAGTTGCCACTTATAGCGCCATCTTAGGTACAAAGGTACCTAGGTACAACCTCTTCAGTTACAAGATTAGTTACAGTATAACTAGAGAGGGATAAATATTCACAGGAACAGGCTTGGGAAACTTTCCTGCTCTTCAAGTAAGGCCATGGGACCTTTCAATTTCACTTAAAAAAAGATAAAAGCTTCACTGAAAGATGGAGTCTCTGAAAGAACTGTAATAGAATGTCAGTCAACATCAATTCTATAAATTCTAACTTGAGTATCATCTCTAAATTGTGCAATTGATCGCTACTGTCTTTCAACATAACGGCACTCTGGATTTTGGGATAGTATCACTGAACTGTGATTTCAATAAAATTGTTGTCTACTGTTATGGGTCTTCCACCCACACAATTTCAGCTATTTCAGTTATGAAAGAACTGTTGTCACCCAGGATCACACAAGGCAATTCTACAAGTTTACCAATCAAGAGACAGAGCTGCCGTGATTTATTTCAGGGCTGGTACATCAATCTAAAGATGTGGCTTTCTCTCCAAACTCATGGTATACCCAGATACAAATCCCATCCTGAGACTAGGCAGCAAGGTTCCATTGCTGGTGAGGAGGAGGGAGGAATCAGTTCACTCCCGCTGCAATGTAAGTGGCGAGGGTATCAGAAAAACTATTGATTGGAGCTCAAGGACAAAAGATGGGGAAACATGGGCCAGGAAGCACAAAACATCTTCTCAGGAATTACTAAAAAAAAATTTGAACTTACCAGAATTCTGCTGGACTTCAGATCTAACTAATGAAGTTGAAACTGCAATGTAAGTGGCAAGGGTATCAGAAAAATTATTGATTGGAGCTCAGGGACAAAAGGTGGGGAAACATGGGCAAGGAAGCACAAAACATCCTCTCAGGAATTACTAAAAAAAAAGAATTTGAACTTACGAGAATTCTGCTGGACTTCAGATCTAACTAATGAAGTTGAAACAGCGTGGAATGAAATTATGAGATGCCTGAAAAGCTCAGCAGGTCAGGAAGATCAACATCTGAGGAGAGAAACAGATTTAACATTCACCGAAATGTCGAATGTTTCCACAGATGCTTCCAGATCTGCTGAGCATTTTTCTATTCATTTTGTGGGATGTGGGCATCGCTGACTGGCCAGCATTTACTGTCCATCCCTAGCTGCCCTTGAGAAGGTGGTGGTGAGCTGCTTTCCTCCTGCTGTGGGTTGACCCACAATGCCATTAGGGAGGGAATTCCAGGATTTTGACCCAGTGACAGTGAATGAACGGCGATATATTTCCAAGACAGGATGATGAGTGGCTTGGAGGGGAACTTGAAGGTGATGGTGTTCCCATATATCTGCTGCCGTTGCCCTTCTAGATGAAGTGGTCATGAGTTTGGGAGATGCTGTTTGAGGATCTTTGGTGAATTTCTGCAGTGCATCTTGTAGATAGAACACACTACTGCTACTGAATGTCAGTGGTGGAGGGAGTGAATGCTTGTGGTTGCAGTGCCAATCAAGTGGGCTGCTTTGTTCTGGATGGTGTCAAGCTTCTTGAGTGTTGTTGGGGCTGCAGTCATCCAGGCAAGCGTATTCCATCGCACTCCTGACTTGTGCCTTGTAGATGATGGACTGGCTTTGAGGAGTCAGGAGGTGAGTTACTTGCTGCAGTATTCCTAGCCTATGACCTACTCTTGTAGCCACTGTGTTTATGTGGTGAGTCCAGTTGAGTTTCCGGTTGATGACAACCCCCAGGATGTTGATAGTGGGAGATTCAGCGATGTTAACACTGTTGAATGGTGGTTAGATTGTCTCTCATTGGTGATTGTTATAGCCTGGCATTTGTGTGGTGTGAATGTTACATGCCACTTGTCAACCCAAGCCTGGATATTGTCCAGATCTTATTGCATTTGAACATGGACTGCTTTGGTATCTGAGGAGTTGCGAATGGTGCTGAACAGCAAACTATTTCAGATTTCCAGCATGTTTGTATTTTGTCTTTGAGATTGTGTGGGCATCAGTTGAGTCTGAAAGGGAAGGCACACTCCAGTGATGTGACTGCCAGCTTGGATATTCCCTGATGTGGAATGGGTTGCTGGACATTCCATGTCTGAGTTCAGTGAAGTTTCAGTTGTGGGGACTTAAGACTTGACTGGATGGAGTTTGCCCAGCTCCTGAACGACACGGACAAGGGTAAACTGTAACCAGATCAGGAAAATTAGGTTCTTGATGTTGAGAAAAGGACAGTCTAATTTTCCTGCCAAAGCCTTAAAGGCAAGACTCACTACTAAGCTGCAAGAGGCATCTCATTATTATGCATTCTCACATCATTTATATCCATTCTGCTTTTCTTCGACAAAGTGGAGAGAAACTAGATTGTCACCGATAATTCAATCCAGGCAATTAAGATCTGAGTGGTGGTACCTGGTGGCTTAACACACCATTTTCTCCTTCAAGCCTTCATCTTGCACAGCATTTTCCACATCTCAGGGTAATCCCAAAATCTTCTATAAACATATCAATTGCAAATGGGTGCTAAAACAAGCAGTAGAACCAATTACGGATCAGAAAGGGGACCTAAACATAGAGGCATGAGGCATGGCTGAGGTGTTAAATGAATAGTTTGCATCTGTTTTTACCTTTGAGGCAGATCCTATCTAGGCCATGATGACAAGAGGAAACCCAGTCACCAGAAAATCTAAAATTGGTCAGGAGGAGGCACTGGATACACTGTCAGTGTGTACATTTGATAAGGCAATGGGACTGGATGAGATGTGCACAAGGATAGTGAATGAATTGAAAGTGGAAATTGCAGAGGCACAGCGAATTATCTTTCAATCTTAGATAGTAGGAACTGCAGATGCTGGAGAATCTGAGATAACAAGGTGTAGAGCTGGATGAACACAGCAGGCCAAGCAGCATCATAGGAGCAGGAAGGCTGACGTTTCGGGCCTAGACCCTTCTTCAGAAATGGGGGAGGGGAAGGGGGTTCTGAAATAAATAGGGAGAGAGGGGGAGGCGGATGGAAGATGGATAGAGGAGAAGATAGGTGGAGAGGAGACAGACAGGTCAAAGAGGCAGGGATGGAGCCAGTAAAGGTGAGTGTAGGTGGGGAGGTAGGGAGGAGATAGGTCAGTCCAGGGAGGACGGACAGGTCAAGGGGGTGGGATGAGGTTAGTAGGTAGGAGATGGGAGTGGGGCTTGAGGTGGGAGGAGGGGATAGGTGGGAGGAAGGACAGGTTAGGGAGGCGGGGACAAGCTGGGCTGGTGTACCACCCCACCAACCTCCGGATCCAACGCATCATCCTCCGACACTTCCGCCATCTGCAATCCGACCCCACCACCAAAGACATTTTTCCCTCCCCACCCTTATCTGCTTTCCGGAGGGACCACTCTTTCCGTGACTCCCTTGTCCGCTCCACGCTCCCCTCCAGCCCCACCACACCCGGCACTTTTCCCTGCAACCGCAGGAAGTGCTACACCTGCCCCTACACCTCCCCCATCACCCCCATCCCAGGCCCCAAGATGACTTTCCACATCAAGCAGATGTTCACCTGCACTTCTGCTAATGTGGTACACTGCATCCGCTGTTCCCGTTGTGGCCTCCTCTACATCGGGGAAACCAAGCGGAGGCTCGGGGACCGCTTTGCAGAACACCTACGCTCGGTTCGCACTAAACAACTGCACTTCCCAGTCGCGAACCATTTCAACTCCCCCTCCCGTTCCTCTGACGACATGTCCATCCTGGGCCTCCTGCAGTGCCATAACGATGCCACCCGAAGGTTGCAGGAACAGCAACTCATATTCCGCTTGGGAACCCTGCAGCCCAATGGTATCAATGTGGATTTCACAAGCTTCAAAATCTCCCCTCCCCCTACTGCATCCCAGCTTGTCCCCGCCTCCCTAACCTGTCCTTCCTCCCACCTATCCCCTCCTCCCACCTCAAGCCCCACCCCCATCTCCTACCTACTAACCTCATCCCGCCCCCTTGACCTGTCTATCCTCCCTGGACTGACCTATCCCCTCCCTACCTCCCCACCTACACTCACCTTTACTGGCTCCATCCCTGCCTCTTTGACCTGTCTGTCTCCTCTCCACCTATCTTCTCCTCTATCCATCTTCCATCCGCCTCCCCCTCTCTCCCTATTTATTTCAGAACCCCCTTCCCCTCCCCCATTTCTGAAGAAGGGTCTAGGCCCGAAACGTCAGCCTTCCTGCTCCTCTGATGCTGCTTGGCCTGCTGTGTTCATCCAGCTCTACACCTTGTAATCTTTCAATCTTCCCTGGTTTTGGAAGTGTTGCTGGAGTTGCACTTCTGTTCAAAAAAAGTTGTAAAGATTTCCCTCGCAATTACTGATCAATCAGTTAACTTTGGTGGTGGGGAACCCTATAAAGACAATTATTTGGGATGGGTAGCGTTAATAGTCACATGGGAAAATGTGAATTGATTCCAAAGAGTCAGCATGCATTTGTTAAGGGAAAATCATGTCTGACTGAATGTGCTGGAGTTTTTTGAAGAGGTAACAGGGAAGGTTGATGAGAGGAATGTTATTGATGTGGAATATACAGACTTCGAAAGGGCATTTGATGCAGTTCCACACAACAAACTTGTGAGGAATGTTGAAAGAAAAATACAAATAGTTGGAGAACCTTAGCAGGTCTGGCTGCATCTGTGGAGAGAAAGCAGAGTCAATGTTTCAGGTCCAGTGACCCTTCTTTATTTTCAGATTTCCAGCATTTACATTCTTTGTTTTATGTTTGTGAAGAAAGTTATAAACCATGGAATAAAAGGGACAGTTGCAAAGTGAAAACAAAATTGTCTGTAGGGATAGGAAACAGAGGGTAAATGTTAATAGGTTTTCTTAAAAAATCAGGCTGGACAAAGGTCTGCAAAGGAGTTCCCGAGGAATTGGTATTTGGACGTTTGTATTTCCATATACATATATATAAATGATCTAGATTTTTTGGTGTGCAGGAGACAATTACAATGTTTGTTGACAACACAAAACTTGGGAGATTTTACACTCTGAGGAGGACAGCGTAGAACATCAAATGCACTTTGACATGTTGGTGCAACGGTCGATTAGGTGATAGATGAAGTTAAATGCGGAGAAATGTGAAGTGATAACGATGATCTGGATGGCAAATTCTGACCAGGCTGGCAAGGTCTGATGCTGTGGACTCCTCTGGTGGTCCTGGAGAAAGAGGATGGCCCTCCTCTCCACCACCTGCCAAATTGGACATCCAGCTCCCGTTGGTGAATCAGCTTACCAGCTTCCCTTATTCAACCACGTCCTTTAGAATTGTGCAACAACACACCAGGAGTGGCAATTCCTGCCTGGTGCACAACCAGAACTTAAATATGGCACCAGTGGCATAAATCCCTAAAGGTCCAGGCCTGGTAAGCACTTACGCTGCTCCTAAAGGTGAGATAGCACGAGAGTGAACCATGGGGACACGGTGCAGACATAATGAGCAGAGCAGTGGAGACTTACAGGTGATAACTCATTACAGCTCAAGACAGAACCCTCCAGGAAACTCCTCAAGATTGACAGCCAGCCAATTTTGGATAAAACTCAGCCTATTGTAAAACATCGTCCAAAGAAACTTTTGGGAGAGCTAGTTGGAGCTAAGCAAAAAAAAAAACTTGTTTTGCCTTTTATCTGGATAAAGATAAAATGTAGATCTGTGAGACCATCAAGAAATTTGTTCCTGCATTCCCAGTATAAAGTTCTGAATTCATGGTGTGGGCTCGTTTTAAATGAGCATTTCATTGTTCCCCATTTAAGGGGATAGGACAGGTTGGTGGCAAGGAGGCTGTTGTACTACTTGAGAAAGATCTGGATCAGTGATAGTAAGCAGGCCCTCGAAAGATTTACAGGCTCTACAGACGGTATGAAGATCTCCAGGAAGAGGCTTGTGCGAGAGCCAAGAGTTTAGAGATGCCAAGATGATGTCCTGCAGTCAAGAATATTTTTTCACACAGCTCTGCCTGTGGCTGTGAAAGTTACCATCACTCAATCTGTTTGCCATTGGCTGATTTATAGTAGCCATGAGGATTTTTATATTGGCTACATAAGCTGTAAGTGCCACTATGACATGGCACGAACAGCATGCGTGCGCATGTAGAGGTGCACTATGTCATTCTTGAGTGACCAGGAGCGGTTGCCAGATTCATAGATGGCAGTGCTGGAAGTTCTAAGAAAATAGTTTCAGTAGAAGTGGCCTGTTGTGATCCTCATGATAATCACTGTGCTGTTTCAGCAGCTTCACACCACAAATTAAAACTGCTGGCATGTATATTACAATGCAAGAGATTTGGTGGGCAGCATGGTGGCTCAGTGGTCAGAACTGCTGCCTCACAGTGCCAGAAACCCAGGTTCAATTCCAGCCTCAGGCGACTGTGCGGAGTTTGTGCATTCTCCTTATGTCTGTGTGGGTTTTGTCCACGTGCTCTGGTTTCTGCCCACAATCCAAACATGTCCAGGTTAGGTGGTTTTGCCATGCTAAACTGTCCGTGGTGTCCAGGGATGTGCAGGTTACGTGGATTAGCCATGGAAAATGCAGAGTCACGGAGATAGGGTGGGGTGTCTGGGTCTGGTTGGGATGCTGTTCAGAGGGTCGGTGCAGACTCAATGGGCTGAATGGCCTATTTATGCACCTTAGGGATTCTATGATTATATGACTCCTCTTCTAGCAGAAAACAGTCCCCTTGTTTTACTTTTCTATATGGAAACTGAGGTGTCATGAAGTTCCCCTCCCTGGTGGTTGGGCCTTGCACTATTCCTTTACCACACTTGCCCTGCAATCCAAGGTGGGATCCTTTTCTGTAACTGGGACTCCATGCTTGGGGACTGTAGTTGCTTCAGACTCACCTCTCACCACCTGCTGCTCCCCATCACCACTCCTCACCCAAATACCAGGCACATAGCAGCAGCAGCTGTCCCTAGCATGGCCTCCAGGCTCTGGGAAGGCCCCTTTCACAGACAGACTCCATCTTTGCCTTGTCCCAACCTCCCGCCGTACCTCAATTGGGGTCATGCATTGCTAATGTTGTCACTGTGTGCGGAACGCAGTGAGGTCAGTGGCACATGCTCAGATGCTTTTGCAGGATGTCGCCGTCCGTGTCTGCATACAGGTAGGGGCCATATGACAATCACTTTATTTGACACCCATCTAGTGTGTTTGTGCATGTACTTGTCGAGTGACTGACATCTTTCTTCCAACAGCTAAGGAGCTTATCTTGTTCGGGCACAGTCTCATTATTGTATTCCGTTTCTGGCTTCTCCAAATACAGATGCTTTATGTAGGGCATAGAGACATCACGGCCAGTTGTTACCGTAAACCCCCTCAAGTTTTTTTTAATTGAAGGGGCTTCCACTTCCTGAATTTCAAATCGTATCTGACTATAAACCAAGAACCATTTGCACTTGAGTGATTTGCCATGATTCCTACTATCTCTTCTTCTTTCAACAGCTTCCCCCCAACCCGCCGCTAACCTTCAAGTCTGCCTTCCCATACTCCAGTGTCACAACGATGCCACCCAGAAACTGGAGGAACAGCATCTCATATTCCACCTTGGAAGTCTACAACTCAATGATCTCAACGTGGACTTTACTAGCTTCAAAATCTCCCCACCCCCGACCTCATCCCAAGACCAGCCCCCCTCTCATCCCTGCCTCATTGACCTGTCCGTCTTCTCTCCCACCCTATCCACTCCACTATCTACTTGCTATCACCGCCACCCCCTCTCTATTTATTTCAGAGCCCCATTCCCCTCCCCCATTTCTGAAGAAGGCAGCTTTCCTGCTGCTCTGTTGCTGCCTGGCCTGCTGTGTTCCTCCAGCTCCACAATGTGTTATCTCAGACTCCAGCATTGGCAGTTCTTACTATCTCTGCTCCATTTTTCATCGTGTTCAACGTCAGATTCACTCCTTGTGTGACTTCCGGGACCTGCTCTAGCAATAATGTATCTCCGCTTGCTACAGGTCCTATAAACAACGTCAAGGAGCACAGAGAACTCCAGCAGCAATACATCACAGGCTTTGCACCTATCCCTTCCAACGCAGAATCATAGAATCCCTTCAGTGTGGAAAGAGGCCATTCAACCTTCAAGTTCACACTGACCCACTCTGAACAGCATCCAACCTAGACCCACCCCCTTTACCATTCTCCAGTAACCCTGCATTTATCATGCCTAACCCACCTAGCCTGCACACTACAAACAATTTAGCATAGCCAATACAACTAACCTGCACATCTTTGGACTGGGGGTGGAAACTGGAGTACCCAGTGGAAACCCATGTAGACACAGGGAGAATGTGCAAACGCCACACAGGCAGTTACCCATGGTTGGAATTGAACCCAGGTTCCAGGCACTGTGAGGCAGCAGTGCTAATACTGAGCCACCGGGGTGGCAAGTCTGATTGCACACTTGTGCACTCAACAATGACAGTATAAGTTGTCTGATAGCACTGCTTGAGATGTAGGCAAGCTTTAACCGATGCTACCAAGTGATGAGTTTGAATTGCCTGATGACACATGCATCCAGTGGGCAACAAAGTTAGCACTGGATGCCCACACAGAAATAATTTAAAACAGCAGGAAATAAGAAGTTGCTGTGCTTCTCATATTGCATCAAGCAGGTAATTGTGCAACATAATTCCTGCCCATTTGTTAGGGACTGTTCAATTTATTCCCTCACGTATACTTGATACGGACCATCGTTTTGCCTCGTCTTTTCACTTGCTGTAAAGTTTGTAGTAATCCTTCTATTTTTGTTTTGCTTTCAGTGTAGCATTAAGCAAATCTGCACCTTTTTAGACTGAACATGACACACACACACACACACTTCCAGTTTTTGCTTACAGTGACAACCTTCATTCAATTCCTCCCCAAAGCAATTATAAACGGGGAATACAGTAATTTGGAATTTTGTGTCTTGATGCCTTATTACTATGATGTCATAAGTTGCTGCTTCCTTGTTTTTAAACCAAAAAAACACACAAAATTAAAGAAAACATTCTATCCATCAACAATAAAGGTAACGAGGCTAGTATACTCCCTGCATCAACAAATAAAATAAATGTTGAATTCATTTCTACTCTGACCACGTGATACCCAAGCTGGATCAGCCATCTGTCGCTTTTTGCCCTCATGTCCCATTGGCAAGAGGAAAACTAGGCTGAAAGCAGCAAACAGCAATACAATTGTTGGGGGGGTGGGGTGGGGGGGGGGGGGGGGGTACAGGGTGGCAGCGGGGTGAAGAATAGCTAATTGTCTATAATACAGAACTTGGAGGTATTTATTATATTTACACTGGTATCAATAAATACCAATAGCAATATCATTACAGGATATTTGTGTTCCAATCCTCAGCTATGTAACAGAATCTATTCCCCTTGATGTGACAAAAATCACATTAATTTAACTGTGATTTGAGCCAAACTTTGCAATGCACAGAAGTCTGCAAATAGCAATATTTACATTTAAAACTACTTGGACTGAGGAAGTACAGCAAACATCTTAATTTATGTGTCAGTGATCCTATTGCTTCTTGCTTCAGCAAGCAGCAATCACACAATAGTTTCATCATTTAAAATCCCAGATCCAGCAAAAAAGATAGGAGTGGCTAGTAAATAATTTTCTTACTCTGCTGTAGGGGTACAAAAAGAAAGTCTGAATTCTGATCTGCACCATATTAATATGAAACAACTCACTATTTAAGCATTAGCAGGCAAATCTACTGCCTTTCTTCCTCAGGTACAATTTTCATAATTCTGAAAAATAATCCCCTTAAAAACAGGATTTTCTGCCTAAATGTATTCTCACTTGCTTGGATCAGATTCTGCAATCACATGGTTGTGCAATGCCCAGTTTCTCTAATACAATCCTGCAGAGCAATTTTTAAATTTCTTCTAATGTGCAACCACACATCCCCCACCCCACCCCCTGCTGCCAGTTCTTTTTCCCTTTCACTCTCCTCAGCAGATACGAGAAATCGTGAAAACTATTTGCCAATTTTGACATAACATTATTGCACAGAGCACAGCAAAGTGAACATGTATCACATCTGAATGTATTCTTCACCTTATACAACCACACACA
This sequence comes from Rhincodon typus, assembly GCF_021869965.1. Lineage (NCBI taxonomy): Eukaryota > Metazoa > Chordata > Chondrichthyes > Orectolobiformes > Rhincodontidae > Rhincodon > Rhincodon typus. Next base: position 33,348,275 of record NC_063352.1, read on the forward strand.
TCTAAAAACTTTAGTCTTGAACCAAGACCAATCTATTCTGAATTAGAATAAAAAGTGACAAAATTAAGATTTTCCGTTATTCATAGTTTTAGAGATACATATAGTTAGTGCAACACTAAAAAATTTTTAAAAAATCACTCAGCACAATGATAATTTAAACATGTATATTAGGACTTTACATTTTTGACTTTTTTTTAAACTAATGTAAAGCATACAAAACGTGGTTTATACAAACATATAATATTTTGTTATTGAGTTACGCCCATATAGTTCTGCATCTATTTATAGTGCTACGGATTACCATATGTTCCTTAATTATTCATAGCAATGACATGTTAAACCTGCATGCTAAACACATCTATATAAGCACAACAATAAATCTGTAACTATTTCAGTTTAATGTATTTTGTACAGATTAAACCAGTGGACCTTTACCCTCGTAAAATATAATTACTAAGCTTTTCTACTAGTATTTTTCACAAAATCTGATCTAATAACATAAAAGTAGATAGAACTAATAAAAATATCATTATTTAGAACTATATGTACAGTATAAGCAGGAACAGTATAAAGCATAAGCAGTGGACTAACCTGAGCTGTTCTCTGGCTTGCATTACCACAAAATCCCAAGTATGATTGATCCTCTTGTGCAGTAGATTGTAACTGTCCTGTAGGAATTAAACATTTTGAAAGGGATTTAAAACATTATTTTCTAAATCAAAGCCTGTTTGGATAGAAATGATGCATATGCAGCTGTGTACTGCTTTTGATTTAAATGAAATAGTCCTGGTATTGCTAACAGTGTGATCCTTTGTGAACATGTGCCCAATTACACTGTACAACTAGAATGCAAAGGGAGGTTACTCAACATTATGAACACGTCCTTCTCTAGAGAGCTTAGGATAGGCTTGCAGCTTGTTTCCAGAAGATAAGGTACAGTTAAAAAAGAGACAGGAATTCCCTAGAGCGATAAAACAGTTGGCAAAAGTTGAAGTGACCTATTTTGTTTTATATGTAAATGTATTCTCATTACCATAATAACATAACAAATGAATAGCCAGAGAAATAAATTAAATTGTTATTTACATTACTAGTAGAAATTCCAGGACTCTACACTTTGCTCACACTTTAGTTTAATATTCAATTCAGTTTTTGAATAAATATACTCAGAGGTAATTTTATACTATTGTGTGGCTGGCACTGAACCTCCCCTCTGGGAGCTCAGATCGGAAATTCAAGCACATACTATACACAATTTCTTTTGTACCACGTGCCCAAATCTCTGAGATACACAACAGACAAGCAATGTTCATCGGAAAATTACTTCTATTAATTCAGGTTTACAGTAATCAGCAACGGCTCTATACTCTGTTCAGGTAATAAATAAGATGTAGGCATTTCCGGTCATTTTAGTCACACTCTAGCTCTCTGCTACACAATAACTGTACACTCTGATGGCTATTACCTATTAGATCGACACTTATGGCCAGAACAAAACCCAAAACTGCCAAATTCTAACATTCAATTAGCAACGAAAATGCAACGATACTTTGAAAGTTAGTTGAACTGCGAGGTAGTTTCAGGCAAACCTTTATTGAATATGCTGCCATATTCACTCCTTGGCACCTCTTGTTAGAGATGTGGATGTAAGGTGCAAGGCAAAGGAGTTTGAGCAGGTAGATGGTAATAGAGAAGATACGCTTTCCATGATAATACTGATGTTGTGAGCATTTCTGGTAGAGCTGAGTGAGGCACATGTCGGGCCTGATGATGCAACGGTGAGCCAGTTATTCACCAGGTACATTCCTTTTGATAACTTTCAGACTTCAGCAAGTGAAGTTGGGGACCATTCCAATGAGACAGGGATGGAGAATAATATAAATATTGTTTGGAGATGAGGGTATTGAAAGTAATATCAATGCAAAGAAATACATTGTTATGAGGCAGAAGGAGGTTGTTTGGCCCATCATGTCTGTATCAGCTCTCTGAATGATCATAATGATTCAATGACATTCTCCTGCCTTTTCCTCTAAAGCCTTATATTCATTTCCATGTAAATAGTGATCTAATATCCTCCTGAATGCCCCAACTGAACCTTCCTCCACCATATGTCCAGACAGTGTGTTGTAGATTTTAATTACTCGCAGTGTTTTCTCACATCAATTTATTTCTTTTGAAATGACCTAATATCCGAGCTCTCTTGTTCTCGATCCTTTTATCAAAGTGGTTAGATTCTCCCTGTCTACTCTATCCAACCTCATTTTGATTTTGCAAACTTCTATCAAATCTCCTCTCGGCCTTCTTCCACGGAAAACACTCCGATTTTCTCCAATCTTTCTTCATAACTAAGCTTTTCATTCCTGGAATCATTTTCTTAAATCTCCAAAGCATCCACAGATGTGTCCCTTCAACTGCACACAATACTCCAGATAAGGTTCACCCAGTATTTTATACAGGCTCAGCATATCTTCCTTTCTCCTGTACTCTGTGACCCATGAATAAAGTCTAGGGTACTGTATACTTTGTTAATTGCTCCTTCCACTTTTAGTGACTTATACATTCAGGCCTCTCTACTCCTTTACACCTTCTACAGTAGCATTTTATATTATATTTTCATGTTCCTTCTCTTAAAGTAAATCACCTCAAGTTCTCCACATTGAACTTCATCTGCCACCTCTCTACACACTCCACCAACATGTCAACATCCTTTACACCATCCTTCTGACAGTTTACAATGCTTCTGAGTTTTGTAGCATCTGCAAATTTAGAAATTGTCTCCTGCAAACAAGGATTTATATCATTAACATATATCTGGAAAAGGAAAGAGCAATATACTGACCCTTGGGGAACTCCATTACAAACCTTGGCCTAGCAAAACAATCTCTCTTTATTCCATGAGCTCTAAGTTTGCCACACAACAGACTTGTGCGAAATGTATCAAGCACCTTTTGGAAGTCCACATATACCACATCAACAGCCCTGATCAACTCCAGCAAATTAATTGAACACATTTTTTCCTCAAGAAATTCTTGCTGGCTCTTGCTTATTAACTAACATTTTTCAATGTGACTATTCATTTTATTCTGAATAATTGTTTCAAGAGGCTTCCACATCATAAAGTTATACTGACCAGTCTGTAACTGCTGGGCTAATTCTTACAACCTTTTTTGAACAAGGCTGTTACATTTGCAATTTTCCAATCCTCTGGCACTCTTCTCTGATGCTATATACCACAAAAACAAAATATAAGATCTATGATGTGTCAGAGTGTCTGCCCAATAGATCTAATTTTCCATACAACCTACTGCAAAGTGTGGCTTTCCAATACTTTCAAAGTTGTGAACATCACATCACAGAAGGAATTATCTTTAGAAAGATTTAACATAATTCTCATATAATGTTGGTTTTCCCTTTGAATTAGAATTCTTGTGAACTGTCCTCATGAAACAAAATGTGTCTTTTCTCAGCAATATTTCTTAAATGTTAAAATACCAGAGGCTAAAGAAGACTGGGAGTTTATTATCAGTGCCTCTGCAATTTCCACACTCATCTCTCCTTCAATATTTTTGGTTGCATCTCATTCATTCAATGTCTTATCAATTTTAAGCACTGACAGCCTATCCAATACCTCCTCCCTACCAATTTTAAACAGTCCTAATGACTGAGCTTCCCTCTCTGTCACCATGGTCTGGTCAGTATCTCCTTCCTTAGTAAAGATCAATGCAAAGTATTCATATTACACCTTAGCCATGTCTCTTGCCTCCATGTGTAAATCCCATTTTTGATCCCTAATCAGCCCTACAATTCACCTACCACCTGTTGCTGTGTATGTACCGATAGAAGATTTTGGGATATTCATTTATGTTAGTGGCTAGTCTTTTGTCATAACACTGAACACTATAGTGCTCTTCTTAACCAATACTGCCACCCTTCCTCGTTTTTCCCTTTCCTATTTTTTTCTCTATACCTTGTAACCACAAATATTTAACACACAGTCCAGTCCTTCATTGAGTATGTCTCTGTCATATCCCTGGATAACTCACCAGTTGTACTGACTGTAGTGTACACATACAGTGTAATCTGATTTAGTTAGACTCAATTTCTTTCTTACCTTCTGCAGTTCTACCTTTTGACTTATTATTCTCTATTCTAATGTCATCTGCCTCTTCCAGTGTTTTGTGCATCCTAATATTACTCTCTGATATAATTTCCTGGTTCCCATACCCTTGCTGAACTTGTTTAGAGTCCCTCAACAAATAAACTAAAACTTAATCAAGGTAAAGGAAGATCCAATTAAACATATTATTAAAAGATTTCAGTTCCATGATTTAACTCACAACGGGGCAGTCATGTTGCAAATAAATGTGATTGGAAGAAATGGCTAGGCTAATTAACATTAGATTGTTTTATCACTAACAGACCTCTGAGGTACATAATAAATACACAATTTAGGAGCTTAGAGGTGTGATACTCTTGCAGTACTTTAAAAATAGTCTTAAAAATATAAAAAAGAGCTAATGTCTAGTGAGCTCAAAGGAAGCTGTTTCTCCCTCCTACAGGCTTGGAAAGCTTTTTCCTTTAATGTATATGTGCCTGACTGATCATAGAGAATAGCTTTTAGATAAAGACAGCAGAGTGTAACACAATAGTTATACATTATGATTTTAGTGACCTAATTTCAGGACAACATCTGTTAACTGTACTCATTTCCATGTAAAATTGCCATTTAGAGCACAGCAGGTTAACTGTGTTTCTGCTTCAACTCAACAAAAACTTATCTATAAGCAATATTTTGAATGATATTCATTTTTGATTTATTTTTCAACATGTATCTAATTTTCCTGATTTATAACAGCTTCAATTATTCCACACCATTGGGATTTTTTGAATAGTTAACAAAATTGTGACAACAGCTACAGATATAGAAAAAACACAAATATTTGTGACAGATAAAACGCTGCTGTTCAAATTCAAGTTAAGGAAAATGTTTTCTTACCTTCTCGTAGTCAACTAAGTCTCCCTGCCCCCTTATGTTCTTCTTAGTCAAATAAATAGCTAAAGAGCAAAAGATTCACAAGATATAATGCTGTAGCTTAGAGAATTGAAAGTGTTACTCTTCGCTAATGTTATATACCACAAAAACAAAACATAAGATCTATTATGTGTCAGAGTGTCTGCCCAATAGATTTAATTTTCCATACAACCTACTGCAAAGTGTGGCTTTACAAAACTTTCAAAGTTGTGAACATCACATCACAGAACATAGAACATAGAACATAGAACTGCACAGCACAGTACAGGCCCTTCGGCCCACAATGTTGTGCCAAACTTTTACCCTAAACCTAAGGTCTAACTAACCTCTACCCCTACCTTATACTATTATCCATATGCCTATCTAATAGCCGCTTAAATGCCCCTAATGAGGCCGACTTCACTACCCTCTCTAGCAATGCATTCCACGCCCCTACCACTCTCTGAGTAAAGAACCTACCTCTGACGTCTCCCCTATATCTACCTCCACTCACTTTAAAACTATGCCCCCTCGTAATAGCTACCTCCACCTAGGAAAAAGTCTCTGGCTGTCCACTCTATCTATACCTCTGATCATTTTGTACACCTCTATCAAGTCACCTCTCATTCTTTGTCATTCTAGGAATTATCTTTAGAAAGATTTAACATAATTCTCATATAATGTTGGTTTTCCCTTTGAATTAGAATTCTTGTGAACTGTCCTCATGAAACAAAATGTGTCTTTTCTCAGCAATATTTCTTAAATGTTAAAATACCTTATTTTAATTGAGAAATACTTGACGATCAGAATATACCTTTTAGAAACTGAATGGACCTTGATTTTTCCTGTTCAATTTTATGTTGTATCCTACTCAATAAAGGATATATATATCTATACATCTATCTTTGAAAAATGCTGCATGCTTAGATTTGAATCCTAAAATTTCTTTCCCCAAATCTCTTTTATTGTTCAATGTCACCTTCTGTCCATAGAAAGCATTTCCTTTACTTAAATGAAGCATACTACATAAATGCAAGCTATTGTTGAAAGCGTACTTCAAAACTGTAACAAATAAACATTAGCTGAAAAGGTAAGCTTTAAACTTCTGTTACAAATACATCTGTTACATTTAGTTACAAATTGAATGCACACTTACCATAATCAAGTTCTGTTGCCGGCCATTTATACGAAGTCCAGAAGTAAGGGGTCTAGAAAGATGGGACAGGAAATAGATTACTTATAATTTTTAAAATTTATTCATTCATGGTATGAGGATGTTGCTGGCTAAGCAGCATTTATTGCCCATCCCTAATTGTCCAGATGGCAGTTAAGAGTCAACCACATTGCTGTGGGCTTGGAGGCACATTTAGACCAGACCAGGTAGGGACAGCAGATTCCTTCCCTAAAGGACATGAATGAAACAGCTGGGTTTTTCCCCAACAATCAGCAATGGGTTCATGGTTTTCATTAGACTCTTAATTCCAGATATTTATTGAATTCAAATTCCAACATCTGTCATGGCAGGATTTGAACCCAGGTCCCAAGAATGTTATCTGGGTCTCTGGATTAACAATCCAGAGATAATACCACTAGGCCATCACCTCCCCCTAAATGAAACCTATAGTAATCTCATAAGATTTTAGTACAGTTGGGTGTTTTCATATTTAGCCATTCTTTGTTTCCTTCCAAATGACAATTTTGCTCGATAATGCCTGTGCCAGTATCCAATAGCTTGTGGTGCCTTATCACATGTTTAGTGACGCCATACCTGAAAACCTGTGTTTGCCCTTAACATAGATTGAAAAATAAATCAATTTATATAAAGTTGGGTGTTCCATTGGGTTTATCTGATATCCACAGTGACAGTGGTCAGGATACAAACTAATGTGCATCAGTTTTCTATTACACTACTATCACTCAATCGGCACATAAATGTTAAGATACAAAAACATTTCTATATTGTATAATAAATCAACCTGATCAAATTACATAACTGTCCCACCCCTCTGGAGTCAGCACCACAGTGCTATTGTCCTGCTTCAAATCATGATCATATTTCAGGTCAACCATGAAGGAGGTATTAAAATATTTAGTGGCTTTCTTACACAATTGACTATATTTCCAACTAATGGCAAGATCACCCACTATTCCATTTTATTTTCACAGAAGCAAGGAATATATCCAATGTAATTGTAAGAATATAAACAACAAGGAAGTTTTAGTGCATTATTATAGCACAATGTGAATGGTTGTGCATATGAAAAGGTGACAGGATTAAACATCACAGACTGCAATTTAATACACTATTACAATTGAAAGTAGCATAGCATGGAAGGCACAGATCATTTAGTTTTTTTTACTAACAGGGACACTAACTAACAATCTCTATACGTATATTTTGGCAGCAGTTGGTTACCTTAAACACCATAACAGTTAAATTTATAGCTTCAAATAGACCATTACATCTAGTGAGTGGAACTGCGTTATAGTATGCTTCTTGGTAAACAGTCACATGTATATATGGGGGTTTTCTTCAATTTATCATAGACAAATGAGTTCTAGCGAACATTAACATTATTTGGTCATACCCCAGAGAAATACTTTTTTTACTAACTCCTGGTTCCATCGGATTACTGGCACAATGCCATGCAACACTTTCTTAACTAGTAAAACACAAAATGGTTGCTTTAATTGTATAACTGTATTTTGGAATAATACTCTCCTTTGGGAGCACCACCAGTCACAAACTACAGAAGGAACTAGTGCTAATTTTGCGCTGTTGGTATTCCTCCGAGAAGTGGATTTTCGTGCAAAGGCAGACTGATCTATTCCAAAATAACACAAATAAACAAGCTTCCGTGATGGCTGAGTGAATAAACACAATAGCCAACGTGGTACTGAACCATACAGACAGAGGATACTCTACTGAAACCGCTATGTGGTTGTGGGACTGAGGGGTGGGGGGAGCATGAGAAAAGCAACATGGATTCATTATCTAAGCATCAAAACAATTCACTGATTTATTGTGTTTTGAATCATATTCAACACTTACAATACTTTTGGAATTTTGATCTGTCATTTATTTTCAATGCTAGTCTGCACTGTCTACATATTACTGAAGTTGAGGACTCAGTTCGGTGTTCTTATTTCAGAATCAAGACAGCAGTCTAAAACAAATATGACAAAACATGTAAAATTGTGTGAGGTAAGTTACTGGAGCTCACAGACAGACACCTTCCATAAAACTCCCCAAAATTGGCATTTAGCAGATCTTTGGTAAAATGCAGCTCTGTGAGTCAATGTTTCTCCTCAATTAAAACCTGACATTAACTAGCAAGGTTCTCTGGTCCCACTACCTTTACAAAGTTTGTCTGAAGAACCTCACATTTTTCTTTTGATCCATCACCCCAACACGGCAACTTTGCAAAGGTATTAAGAGCAATGTCACAGAACCTTGCAGCATGCAGTCTCCCTGTCGTGCCATCATTCACGTATCTTCCTTTTGCAGACATTCTTGTGCAAATGTTTCCAATTTCTGATCCAGGCAGAATGCAACTTGTGTTTAAATGTTACATGTTAGGGCATGACCTTATGTTCCTATTGAGGCATCTAAATATTCAACAAAATATTTAGTGCTGGACTACACAACTACCATGAAAAGAAAGTGGTATAGTCGACTGGTAATCCAGAGGCTCAGGCTCATAATTGGACGACACGGGTTCAAGTCTCACCAGCGCAGCTGGTGGAATTTAAGTTCAATTAATATTCCTGGAATTCAAATCTAGTTCTGGTAGTGGTCACCATGATACTATCATTAATTGTTGTAAAACCCTATCTACTCATGAGTAACATGCAGGGAAGGAAATCTACTGTTTTAAGTGTGTCTCCATAGCCACAGGCATGTGGTTGACTCTTAACTGTCCTCTAAAATAGCCCATCAAGCCACTCAGCTCAAGAATAATTAGGCATGAGCAACTAATGCTGGCCTTGCCAAGGATGCCCACATACCATGAAAAAATTAAAAGAAAATTTAGCAGACAACTTGAAGTTGGCACACTGGCTGCATCAGAAACAATGAGCATGTTTTAATCCAGCGTTGTGATTCTGAATGTCCATTTTGGAGACATATCCAGTTAGTTGAAGATGCCAATTTTGAGCAGCTGATGGTGAACATGCTGGAGAACCTGCAGGAGATGCAGGAAACTTTGTTTCTCATTCAGAAGAAGTTCAATTTAGCTGCTCTGAAACTTCGCTTCAATATGCCAAATGTGTAGGGAGATAACAGGTGTAAGAATAATAGGCTTGTAATAGTAGGGGATTTTAACTTGCCAAACATAGACTGGGACTGCCAAAATGTTAAGAGCTTGGATAGGGAGGAATTTGTTAAATGTGTTCAGGGAAACTTTCTCAATCACTATATAGATGGCTCTACTACAGAAAGGGTAAAACCCGTCCTCCTCTTGGGAAATAAGGCAGGGCAAATGACTGAGGTGTTCGTGGGGAAGCACTTTGGGACCAGGGACCATAGTTCTATTTGTTTTAAAATAGCTATGGAAAAGAATTAGCCTAGTCCAGAAGTTAAAGTTCCAAACTGGGCAAGGCCAATTTTGATGGCATCAGCCAGGAACTTCCAAAAGTTGATTGGGGAAGGCTGTTCACAGGTAAAGGGACATCTGGCAAGTGGGAGGCTTTCAAAAGCGAGTTAACGAGTTCAGGACCAGCATGTTCATGTTAGTGTGAACGGCAAGGCTGGCAGGAGGAGGGAACACTGGATGACAAGAGAAATTGAGGCTATGGTCAAGGAAAAGAAGGAAGCATATGCAAGGTATAGACAGCTGGGATCACTTGAATCTCTTGAGGAGTGTAGGGAGCGTAGAAATACACGTAAGAGGGAAATCAGGAGGGAAAAAAGAAGACCTGAGATAGCTTTGGTTGAGAGGGTTAAGGAGAATCCAAAGAAACTATACAAGTATACTAAGGGCAAATGTATAGCTAGGGAGAGAATAGGGTCCCTTAAAGATCAATGAAGCCATTTTTGTGTGGAACCACAGGAGATGGGTGAGATCCAAAACGAGTATTTCTCGTCAGTATTTACTGTGGTGAAAGACATGGAAGCTAGGGAATTTGGGGAAATAAATAGTGATGTCTTGAAAACAATCCACATTATAGAAGAGGAAGTGCTGCAGGTCTTAAAATGCATAAAGGTAGGTAAATCCCTAGGACCTGATCAAGTGTATTCCAGGATATTGCGGGAAGCTAGGGAAGAAATTGCAAGACCCTTAGCAGAGATATTTGTATCACTGGCAGCCACAGGCAAGATGCCAGAAGCCTGGAGGGTGGTTAATGTTATGCCATTATTTACAGAAGGCTGCAAGGTAAAGCCAGGGAACTATAGACTAGTGAGCAGGAGTTGTTAAACGGGATTCTGAGGGACAGGATTTATATGCATTTGGAAAGGCAAGGATGAATTAGGGATTGTCAGCATGGCTGTGTGTGTGGGAAGTCATGTCTCATAAATTTGGCTGAGGCATTTGAAGAGGTGACTAAGACAATAGATGAAGGCAGACTCACAGATGTTGTCTACATAGACTTTAGCAAGGCCTTTGACAAGGTTCCACTTGGTAGACTGGTTAGTAAGATCACATGGGATCCAGGGAGAGGTATCCATATGGATTCAAAATTGGCTTTACAGTAGGAGACAAAGGGTATGGTAGAGGGCTGTTGTTTAGATTGAGGCCTGCGACCATTGGTGTACCACAAGAATAAGTGCTGGGTCTACCATTGTTCATCATTTATATAAACGATTTGAATGAAAATATAGGAGGTATGGTTAACAAGTTTGTGGATGACACCAAAATTGATGGTATAGTGGACAATGAAGATGGTTATCTAACAGTATGGTAGGATCTTATTCAGCTTCCAGAATGAGCTTCCAGAGGAAATAGTGGATTTGAGTACAGTCACAAATTTTAAAAGACACTTGGATAAGTACATAAATAAGAAATGTTTGGAGGAATGTGGGCCAAGTGCATGCAGGTGGGCTAGTTTAGTTTGGATTATAGTTGACACGGACTGGTTGGACCGAATGGTCTGTTTTTGTGTTGTATGACTCTATGACTCTATAATTGGGCCATCGGGCTGAGGAATGCAGATGGAGCTTAATTTAAGTAAATGTGAAGTGTTGCATTTTGGTAAGGCAAACCAGGGCAGGACTTACACAGTTTACGATAGGGCCCTGGGAGTATTGTCAAACAGGGAGACCTAGGGGTGCAGGTACATAGTTCCTTGAAAGTGGCACCACAACTGAGAAATGGGTGGTGAAGAAGGCGTTTGGCATGCTTGCCTTCAATGGTCAGAGCATTGTGTATAGGAGATGGAATGCCATGTTGCAGCTCTACAAGATTTGGTAAGGTCACAGTTGGGGAGTACTGGATACAATTCTAGTTGCCCTGCCATAGGAAGGATGTTATTAAATTGGAAAGGGTGCAAAAAAGAATTACAAGGATGTTACCCAGATTGGAAACTTCGAGTTATAAAGAGAGGCTGCATAGCCTGGGACTTCTTTCCCGGCAGGTAGGAGGCTGAGGGGTGACCTTATAGAGGTTTATGAAATCACAAGGGGCATGGATAGGGTGAATAGCTATGGTCTTTTGCCCAAGGTAGGGGAGTCCAAAACTAGAGGGCACAGGTTTAAGGTGAGAGGGGAAAGATTTAAAAGGGACCAGAGTGGCAACATTTTCATGCAGAGTGTGGTGTGTATATGTAATGGGCTGCTGGAGGAAACAGTCAAGACTGGTACAGTTACAAAATTTAAAAGACATTTGGATAGGTACATGGTTAGGAAAGGTTTAAAGGGATATGGGCCAAATGCAGGCAAATGAGACTATTTCAGTTTAGGAAACCTGGTCTGCATGGTTGAGTTGGGCCAAAGAGCTGGTCTCCATACTGTATGACTCCATGACTCTATTGTCAAAGATATAATGCTTAAACCAGCAATTATTTGCATATTGCAGCATGTCCTCATCTAAGCTAGTGGCGAAGAACACCCTATCCAGGATCCAGAAAGTGCATTTAGGGAAATGAACCTGTGGGATAGATATGGCCTTCTGCAAATTGCTCACTTTACGCACAGTGCTCTTCACATGCACTGTGTTTGATCAGCTTGGTTGATTATTCACTTCTTCTGGCTGTTTCTCCAGTAAGGCAAGAATTCAAAATTGGCTGACATGGTAGGCAGTCAGAATAAGAGCAAAATACACCAAAAGTAAAGTGAAGTAAAAGGCAGTCTGAAAGCTCACAACAGTCTTGGAAATCCATTAATCAAAATAGCACATGAAACTAATGATAGTGTGCCAGCAGCTATATGCCCTTTTAAATTCAGCTTTTAGTCATATCAGTCAGTTTATGAACCCAATCCCACAAGGCTTTATTCAGCAGGACTTTTATCCATCAATTTGTTAGTACTGTTTTGGACTCAGGCCAAATATGCAATCAAGTGCTTGCAGGCTTTTGCAGCATTGAAAGTTTACGTGGTTTTAAACATCAATTTTAAACATCATCCAGAATGACCAGAGTACAAGTGATGTATTTCAGTTATTTACATTTAGTTGTGATATGCCCAGCATGAAAATTCAAAGCAACATCACCAAACAGGCAGATTGAAATTACTTAAATTTCCTCCCCAGGTTATATGCAAAGAATTGGACAAATGATCAACTCAAATGTGATCAAATGTTGATTTCTTTGTGTCTTTTACTTAAATATATTAGAATGATATGCAACTGAGAAGTAAATTCTGAATCTTAGAAATGACTGCAGTTTCATACAAACGTTACATTCACAGGCAAGTACTAATCCTCACTACTGTTAAGCTGTTCAGTTACAAAGAGTGACACAGTTCCTCAGCACGTCATGCTTCAAGTGACCCAAGTAAAGATGAAGTCTGAGACCTTTTTACCCTCAAGTCACGTGCCATGATAAAATAAGAATATCACAAGCATGTTCCTGAAAGGCATACTGCCATAGGAATGATAGACATAACATTTTCTGTATTTGACTGAACATTAATTTTGTTCAATAAATATTTATACATGATGAAATTCTGTTTTTTATATTATAGCAGATTAAAGCTGTGCTTTCTTTTTATCTAGAAGTCCATCGTTGTACCGTGAATTATTTTATGTAAAAATCAGAAAGCATTCTGACATATATTGATATATAGAGATAACAAGGTGTAGAGCTGGAGGGGAGAAAAGGGGAGGGGTCTGGGCCCGAAACGTCAGCCTTCCTGCTCCTCTGATGCTGCTTGGCCTGCTGTGTTCATCCAGCTCTACACCTTGTTATCTCAGATTCTCCAGCATCTGCAGTTCCTACTAAGTCTGAAACAATATATTGATATATGTTCATTACCTGACAGGTAAAGGCAATGGCACAATTTTTCTTTTTGTAAAGTTATTAAGTTCACAAGGTGTTACCTGAAATCGATAAGGAGAATCATCTGCCTGGAGAACCAAATTCTTTGGATCCTTTAGTGGGTAAATGTAGCCATACTTTACTATTAGGTCACCAAGGTGAAGGGATTCTGCAGTACAGAAATAAAACGTCCCAATAAATGGCAACTCATTGGTGATACAAATGGTCAGCCAAGAAATGCTCAAGACAATATAAATATACAGCCACTGTGCTTTGGCATCAAACTGTAGACCTATCATTTAAGCAGAGGCAGAGACACATTTATTTTAAATGAATCAATGTATTTGTTAAAGTAGTACAAAAATGAATTTATGTGAATGGGTGAAATTTGTATGATAACATTGTGTACAATAAATTTCCAGATTTTAGCCATAATTTCAGATTTGCCACATCATTTCAATATTTTTCTTAACAATTAACGAAAATACCGCACTTATTTTGTGAATACTTCATAAATGACAACTAATTACAACCAATTTTTATTTCAGCTTTTATTGATAGACTTCTTATTTATTAAGAAAAAGCATACATTTTTATTTTCCAAAAATAAAGACTGGAAAATTGTTCTGAGTATAACAGAATGCAGAAACACAAAGCAATATTCGACGAAAACAATTTTCTATTAAATCAAGGTGAAAGTGTGAGCCTGAAGTATAAACTATGAACAGATATCATTCAAGGTAAAATAATATTGAAGTGAAGTCTAATTTTCCCTGGACTTTCAATAGGCAAGCTGGTGAAATGCATGGACAGGAGGGTTAAAATCAGACATAAAGCTCTGAATTATTTATCCTCATTGTGAAAATTGGAAATAGTGGAATTAGAGAACAGGAGAAGACATATCACACAGAACAATCTCCTGCTGATATCAGCTTACGATTATGAGTCTGATGGACAGCATTCCTACCTCACTATTCAATGGCTCAACATCAAATTAGTGAATACAGAGAGGAGCATGGGAAGATTGGAACAGGAATAGGATATTCAGCCCCTCGAGCCTGTTCCACCATTCACTGAGATCATGGTTGATCTGTGACATAATTCAATATACCTACCTTTGGCCCATATCCTTTAATATCTTTGCTTAACAAAAATTTATTCACCTCAGATTTGAAACCAGCTTTATTGTTAAAGTGGAGATGGTTCTAGCTGCAGACAGGAAAGAAAGCATTTAAAATGGAAATGGTTGTAAGGCCTTCAGGTCACGCTCCTAGGTGCTCTGAAGTCTCATTGGTGGCCCTGGTCCAAGCAGTGGCCAGGAAAAGGGAACATAGCAACAGGATGAGGTCTTTCAGGCCTTGAGTTCAAATAGATATCGGTAATTAGGTTTTCCTTTGGGTAAGAAAATTATTTACATTCAAGTAACAGCACTGTGTCAGTAGGTGGGGGCTGTTAGGATCAATACAAGGAGCTTAGCTTCAAAAACATGCAAAATTTGATGAGGTAAGACTCTCAAATATCATTTAATATAGTCCCTGCTCATACCGTCTCTTACCTCACTACTCAATACTCTCCTCTTCGACTTCTCTTCAAACGTCTATAGCCATTGACTACACCACACTTCACTTTTCTTCAACCTACTCCATTACTCTGTACTTTCCAATCTCAATGCTATTAGAAAATTTGCATCCTATAATATCCATAATGTGGAGGTGCTGGCGTTGGACTGGGGTGGACAAAGTCAGAAATCACACGACACCAGGTTATAGTCCAGCAGGTTTATTTGGAATTACACAAGCTTTCAGAGTGCAGCCGCTTCATCAGGTACAGTCCTGACGAAGGGAATGCACTCCGAAAGCTTGTGTAATTCCAAATAAACCTGTTGGACTACAACCTGGCGTCGTGTGATTTCTGACTTTATACACTCCATAAGACGTCTTCTCACACAATGAACACAATCAGTTCTTTGATACAGTTCCACCATTCTGTTAGATCAAGAATAATCTGTATCTTATCTCTATCTAGCTGCTTTGATGCCGTAACCACAATATTTCTGGAAGTTATTGGCAATGTTGAAAAAGTTTGAGAATAATACTTAGGTAATGCAAACAAGCACCAGAATCATACTCTACAGAAGAGGCCCCTTGGCCCACCGAGTCTGGATTTACAAAAACTAAATCTACCCTCCTGCCATTTTCCAGCACTTGGCCAATAGCATTACTTCAAAATTTTCTTTCATGGGATGTGGGTGCTGCTAGCAAGGCCAACATTTGTTGCCCATCCCTGACTGCACTTAAGGTGGTGGTGATGAGCCCCATTCTTGAGCCACTGGCAGTTCATGTGGTGTAGGTAGAAGTCACAGTGTTGTTAGGGTGCGAGTTCTGTGATTTTGATACAGCAATAATAAAGTAACAGCAAGATAGACCAAGTTAGGATGGTGTGAGACTTGGAGGAAATCTTGCAGGTGATGGTGCACCCAGGCATCTGCTACCTTTGTCTTTCTAGGTGATGGAGGATGCATGGTGGGAGATATTATCAAAAGGAGGCTGGATGAATTATTGCATCTTGCAGGTAGTACACGCTGTTGCCACTTTGTATTAATCATGGAGGGAGGAAGTGTTTAAGCTGGTGGAAGGAGTGCCAATCAAGTGGGCTGCTTTGCCCTGCACGGTGTCAAGTTTCTTTGGTGTTGTTGGAAATGCACTTGGGCAAGTGGAGAATTTTCAATCACACTCCTGACTTGTGCTTTGTAGATGGTGGACAGGGTATTGGGAGTCAGGGGGTGAGATGCTGGCTGTAGAATTCCCTGCCTTTGACCTGATCTTGTAGCTATAACATTTATGTGGTTGGTCCAGTTCAGTTTCTAGTAAATGATAATCTCAAAGACATTGTTAATGGGAGATTCAGCAAAGGTAATGCCATTGAATGTCAAAGACAGACAATTAGATTCTTTCTTGTTGAAGATTATCATTTTCTGGCACTTTACTGGCACGCAAGTTCAACTTATATCTCTTAGACCAAGAAGCTTCCCAGTTCAGTGACACATGAGGCAGATAAGCAGATGCCGACGTCTATAATTGCAGCTGTGGTTTTGTGGAACAAGTCTTTTGGCAGTGGTTACAAATTGAGGAGTACCACTGAGTATCAAACATGGCTGACTCACTGTTTGCCTGAAGCATATTGAAAGGATTTATGGGTTGAAAATCAAAAGTTTAGTACTCCTTCCATAGCCATCAAGTCCTGGAATGGGAACCCAGAGCTTGTGGCTGAAAAGGTAAGGGAGACAGCCACTATACCACAAAACTTGCCCACTTATTACCCAAGCCTAAATGATCTTCAGGTCTTGCTCCATGTGGACACGATCTACATTAGGGTCTGAAGAGTTGCAAATGGAGTTAAATAATGAGCAATCAGCAAACACCCCAGAAATGACCTCATTTTGGAGGGAAGGTCCTTGATGAAGTAGCTGAAGATGACTGAATCCCTGAGGAACTCCTGCATCAATGTCTTCAGGCTGAGATGACTGACCTCCAATCACAAACGTGTTCCTTTGTGCTAGGTATGATCCTAACCAGTGGAACATTTCCTAATGACTTAAATTTTGCCAGGGCTCCTGGATGCCACATTCATTGAAATGCTGTCTTTATATCACCTCTCTTCTGATAAGCTTATTTGTTCATATTTGGACTAATGGTTGCATTAAGATCAACAGGTAGGTGGAGCTGGCAGAACCCAAGCACAGTATCAATGAAGCGGTTCTTGCTGACTAAGAGCTGTTTGATAGCACTGTCATCAACCTCTTTCATCACTTTAGAATAGAATAGAATCCCTACAGTGTAGAAACAGGCCCTTCGGCCCAACAAGTCCACACCAACCCTTGGAGCATCCCACCCAGACCAATCCCCCTGTAACCCACCTAAGCTACATATCCCTGAACACTATGGACAATTTAGCATGGCAAATCCACCTAGCCTGCACATTTTGGACTGTGGGAGGAAACCGGAGCACCTGGTGGAAACCCACGCAGACACGGGGAGAATGTGCAAACTCTACACAGACAGTTGCCTGAGGGTGGAATCGAACCCGGGTCCCTGGCGCTGTGAGGCAGCAGTGCTAACCTATGATCAAGAACAGACTGACGAGTGGTAATTGGTTTGGTTGGATTCTCAGGCTTTCCTTAGATAGGACGCACCTGGGCAATTGTCCAGAATACTGGGTACATGCCAGTATTAAGCTATATGGATCAGCTTGACCACTGAGCTAGTTCTGGAGCGTGTCTTCAATAACATTGCTGAAATATTGCCAGGGCCCACAGACTTTGCAGTAACCAATGCTTTCTGCTGTTCATTAACATCATGTGGAATTCGTCAAAATGGTTGCAGTCTGGCATCAGTGATGCTGGAGATCTCAGGAGGAGATTGAGATGGATCATCCACTCAGCACCCCATGGGAATGAGTCCCCCATTCTCCCCCCTACTCCCCGAGAAAGCCAGTCCCCCATTCTCCCCCCCATCCTCCAACCCTCTCAGCCACAAAAAATGGTGCCAGGCCGAGCGAGAACGTCACCGCAGGCTCTCCTTCCTCGAAGCCTTTTGTGGTCTGCCCCCTCCCTGACCTCGTATACATTGCATAAGCCCAGCAGCTGGTTCAGTTCGATGAATGTGGTTTTCCTGTTGGCTAAACACTTGGCAACCGAATGACTGTTCTTGACAGGCCCACCCGGGGCTGCAAGGGATGATGGGATTTGGGGTGGGATGGGGACATGTGTGTGGTGAAGGCGGTGTTTGGTATGCTTGCCTTTATTGGTCAGTGCATTGAGTATAGGAGTTGGGAGGTCATGTTGCGGCTGTACAGGACATTGGTTAGGCCACTTTTGGAATACTGTGTACAATTCTGGTCTCCCTGCTACAGGAAGGATGTTGTGAAACTTGAAAGGGTTCATATAGTCATTCAGCACGGAAACAGACCATTCGGTCCCACCAGTCCATGCTGATTTCAGCAAAGATTTACAAGGATGCTGCCAGGGTTGGAGGGATTAGGGAGAGACTGAATAGGCTGGGTCTATTTTCCCTGGAGCGTCAGAGGCTGAGGGGTGACCTTATAGACGTTTAAAAAATCATGAGGGGCATTGATAAGATGAATAGCCAAGGTCTTTCTCCCCCAGGGTGGGGAAGTTCAAAACTAAAGGGGAGGGATTTAAAAGGGATCTGAGGGGCAACTTTTTCACGCTGAGGGTGCTGCATGTATGGAACGAGCTGCCAGAGGAAATGGTGGAGGGTGGGGTGTACAAATACGACATTTAAAATGCATCTGGATGGGTACATGAATAGGAAGGGTTCAGAAGGATAGCAGCCAAATGCTGGCAAATGGGACTAGATTAATTTAGGATATCTGGTCAGCATGGACAAGTTGGACCGAAGGGTCTGTTTCCATGGAATACAGCTCTATGACTATGACTATGGCTTCTTTGGAAGATGGGTGTAAATGTTTCAGCTATGAATTTTGCACTGATGTGTTGGCTTCCCCATCCTTGAGGATGGAGGTGTTTGTGAGCCACCACTCTTACTGTCTAATATTCAATTATCCCTCCATCATTTATGACTGGATGTGGCAGGATTGCAGAGCTTAGATCTGATCTTTTCATGACTACACTTTAACAACGATCTTTAATTTACACATGTCAGAACAATATTTTTCAGAGCTCAAAAAAGATTTAAAAATTTGCAAAGTAAAGACATTGTGTCAACGTATTCTTAAATCTGCATCTTGTGCCTGTCGTTACGCCAGTAAACTGGAATTTCTCAAGTTCATCAAGATTATAACACTTGTAAGAAATGCAGAAGCATTTTCCTTGAGCCAGATTAAAGTTTTCAAGATGTTTGCAATGGAAAATTAATCACTTCTGTAGGTCCATAAAGGTTGCATCAAATATTTTCCAATTAATGTAGAAATCTCAAATGCGTGTAATGTCAAAATAAACATCAATCCTAGCTAAGTAATTTCTAGTCCCTTTAGGGTAGAAATTTAAAATTTGATAGGTTAAATATTTGTTTCCACCACACTCTGGCACATTGGAACATTTTAATCACTTTCCATCAGGTCCTGTATGAAATATTGCATCAAACATTTCTGCACGTAATAGAGTGTAGTGCTGCCAGGGTCTGTACCTGGGTCACAATGGATTGACAGCAGTCATTCATCCAATCGAACACCCATTCGAGGTGGGCAGCCATTTACTTGTACTTCTTTCAATCTACTCAACTGTGTTCACTCCTCCACAGTGGGGAGACCAAATACAGGCTAGATGACCACTTTACACAATACCAAAACTCACTTCATTACCAAAACACAACCTTCTGTTTGCTAATCTTTTTAATACATCATCTGTGCTCACATTTCTGTCCTAGGTCTGTTGCAATATTTCAGTGAAGCCCAACGCAAGCTGGAGGAACAAGCTCTCATTTTCTGCTTAAGGCACTTGACAGCCTTCATTGAGTTTGACAAATTCAAGCTATAAACTCTGCCCTCCGTTTTCTTCCCCTCCCAGTGTCTAGTTTTCTTAGTTCAGTAAAGCCTACCTATGTTCTGCTATTAATATCTACTCTAACCCTATCCTATTTCTCTATAATGATGACAACTCCCTTTTTCCTTTCGTTCTGTGACACCTGTGATCTCTGACCTTGCTCACTCTCTAACCTTTAAGGTTATAAAACCCATCAGCTTTCTGCATCTCTCTCTTCAGTTCTTAAGAAGAATCTTTTAGCTTGATGCATTATCCCTGTTTCGCTCTCCAAAGATTCTGCCAGACCTGCCGCGTCTCTCCAGCAGTTTCTCTTTTTATTTCAGATTTCTAGCATCTGCAGCATTTTGCTTTTGTTTAAATGATACATTTACAATGTTTCCAGGTTTTACATTGATGTATTCCTTGCTCACAATTGCTTGATGTACACTGTGCAGCCAAGTTCATAAAATTAAAATTGCAGTTTCTACTTTATTACTATTTAAATGACGATGCAAAAATAATTTGTAGATTCTTCATATTGCATGATCTGTATCTTGTGAAATCATTACAAAGAACTGTTGTGGAGAACTTTTAAATGAATGTGGAAAGCTTTACGTTAATACCAAACCCAAATTAGATTAAGCATCTTCAGCAACTGAGCTAGAGAAGTCACCTGAGCTCTAGCAATGATGTTCTTTCAAGAGGTACCAAGCCTGCCTGTCTGATGATCGTTTCCGAGCAGAAACAGAGCTATTAATTAAAATGGTGTTCAACGCTCATTATTGGAACTCAGGGGATGACTGTTTCTCCAAAACATGATGGCTCACAAGGATCATCAGACACAAGAAGGAATCTCAAAGAAATGACTCACCTTTTCCTCCCCTAATCAGTAAGGAAATTAGGTAGTTGGTAGAAACATTTCCTATTCAGTCTGAGGATAGATACTTTTCTCCTCTGCCTCAGACAAAGCTGCAGCATTTAGGTATTATCTGTCTTGAGGAAAAGATTAGAATTGCTTAGGAAGGCCTTTGAACTGTGGGTTCAGAACACTACCATCAGAAAACATTTGCAGTGTAAATGTCCACGATTGTTGCCAATTAACAAGTCGCCTCAGTGTATCTAATTAAGGATAGTGAGTGGACTAAATGGGTGGTAGGGCCAATGGGGACACAGGGAGTTTTGGTGATCGGTAATCACATTTGGAAAGGTGGGCTCTGTAGATGTACGCAGCGGAATTGCAAAGACACCTCAACATGGAGGTATCCTCTGAAGATTTCTAAAGTAGTCTGAAAGTAAGTGTGGCCATCATTTTGAAGGGGCAACCCCTCCAACAGGATGGCCAGTGGTCGGAATGTTGCCCTCATGATTTTTGCAAGTTTGGACAACGGGGTTAAGAGGACCACCAGTGGTCCATTGCTTTTCTGCAAGAAGGCTTCCTGCCCTCTACCCCAGACACTAGGCAGTTCAGCCAACATGTCCCCAATTTGGACTCAAGTGGGCACTTAACTAGACACCTGCTACTGCTAACTGGGTGCCTGGTGCCCCTCAGAACCCATCTCTGGTAAGATTGCTGAAAGGCAGGGATCCCATCAGGGAACTGTCCCAGTGCAAGATTCTTTATTTATACTCCATTTGCATCCTCCAAACTGGACAGTACAGTCCTTTATTCCTGACTTGCTGAACTTTCATTTTATTATTTTTATTGCTTCAGCATTATTAAAATTGCTGTCAGTCGTTAACCTTTAGAAAAACAACAAAAATGCAGATGTTCTTTTGAAAAGCACTCAGTCAACAGAATTAGAGGGCAGGATTTTACAGACACTGCGGTCTCTGCACGTCCTGTTAAAAAGGTTGGGGGTGTGGGAGTGCCTGGGACTGGGAGTGGCACCAATTGCTTTAAAGTGAGACTTCTGCCCTCACTACAGATAAAGCCCTGCCTTCGAGAGCTGACGGTCCATCAGATGGTTAACAGCTCTGATCCATCAGCACCAATCAGAAGTGGTGGCCATTGCCAAACTGCATGCAATTCCATCACTCTAAAGAGCTCAGGACCTGGGGTCCCAGTGAAAGGGAGGTGGGAAGCTGGATTCAAGAGGGCAGGGGGGCAGGATTAAGCAACTGGTTGATCTTCAAGAGGGTGAAGGATTGCCTCTGATGGGGTCAGGGGTCCAATAAAAAAGGTTCCCACCTACTTGCCCAATATCAGCCCGTCAATAAAGCTGCCAGGCCTCCCTCATACTGAAGGCTTCCTCACTGTGGGTCAAATATCAGTGGTGGTTAGATGAGGTCCTTAAGTGTGAATTGGACTCTGTAGGCCCAACAGCAGGTGGGCTAGCTGAAATCTCCCACCTCCCCCCGCCATAAATTTTGAGAAAGGTCGGGTGGAGAGACAGGCCATTCACTTTACTTGCCACCTTGTCTTCAAACTCGCTAGGAGCATAAAACACAGACCATAGAACCACAAAAACATGCAGCACCAAAGGAAGCCATTCAGCTCATTGTGACTGGGCCAGTTTGTAGAAAGAGGTATCTAGTTGACCAACACCTCTGTTCTTTCCCCATTTCTCTTCCAAATGTTTTCTGTAGTATGATCAGCTCTGGGTTGCTGATACAAGGTCAGAATGAACATCTCTGACTCCTTACCTGAAAATCTTTCAGCATTTTTGTGGATGAGACAAGCCACGCCTCAGCAAACTCCACTGAACCTACTGATAGCTGCTATACTTGTTCGAGAATCAAGAGCCTGCAGATATTGCTGTCTTGTTCTTCCAGCAGTGCATCAATATTACATCATTTGGCTTTGTCCAAAAGAGCTTTTCTGAAGGGTTTGATGGGTGCTGAGGCAATGACCCATTCCATAAGCCTTTCAGCTAACTCATTTGGTTAACTTACATACAGTTTTACTGGCACCTGCCTATAAATTTGTCACTCATTTCACATGGTTGTTGGCAATATGACATGAACTGGTTGTGAACAGGCTTTGAAGCCTGAAATTGATTCATACTTTAATTGGTTCTAAAATCTGAAAAATGTCAAGGATCTTTGCAGTCATAATAAAAATAAATGGGAGGGCTTAATTATTTCTTAATCCTTTAGTGCCCAAAGCAAAAGGAATCTCGACTGACTGCCTTTCTTTCTCAGTTATCTGCTGATACAGGAAATAAAGACTGTGTATTTCTTTAAATAACTGAAATTCTGACGGTATTTCATTGAATTGT
The DNA here is from genome assembly GCF_021869965.1 of Rhincodon typus. Taxonomy (NCBI): domain Eukaryota; kingdom Metazoa; phylum Chordata; class Chondrichthyes; order Orectolobiformes; family Rhincodontidae; genus Rhincodon; species Rhincodon typus. Next base: position 33,371,418 of record NC_063352.1, read on the forward strand.
CAGTCCACAGTTAGATGTTTGCTTTCCACCATTGTCTACGGTCGTTAAAATTGCAAGCAAAAATGTACTTTGCAGTGTGGCGCTTTTGATGTTGTCGTTGGCTTCTCTCTTCTTTCTAATATTACAAATTTACAAGTTGTTTTTCTTCTCTTTTATTGTTGCTGTAACATTAAAATTGGCAGTTGACTTCTTACTTTTGTTGTCTTGGCTTCAAAAGGTGTTTTTTTTAAAATTCTTGATGAACCTTTAAAAGCCACAGGCTTGTAAGAGCCAGTTTTTACCTGTAGGTGGTGCTCCCACCAAAAAAGGAGTAATGATGTCAGAGTCAATACAGTGTGGAATTGGAGGAACACAGCAGGTCAGGCAGTATCAGAGGAGCAGGAAAGTGAACATTTCAGGTCGGGACCCTTCATCAGGACAAAATAAATTTAAATTTAGCTTGATTCATTTGTACAATCAGCAGGGCAGGAGTGCCCCTCCATAGACTGGTGATGTGAATCCTAATGCTCATTATGTAATGTTCCTTAGGATGAGCAATGTCTGTTGCTTCTTGAAGCAACAGATATCAGTTGATTCCTATTTTATCCTATATCAAATCCAAGCAAATTATAAAACCTACCAACAATTACTTTTGGCTCCAGAAATGGATTCTGATAAATATTGATATTTAGTAAATGTTAGAGAACTCTTATCTCTACTTTCAAATCAAAAGTCTACTCAGGTCATAAATGATGATGGACTATTGGAAATACTCAACACAAATGGGGTGCAGCACTCTAGGATCCATTCAATTCTCAGTATGCTTGTAGGATTAACCCACTGTGGCAATTCCATCAATTATTCAAACTTTGTCAGCTTGATTTATTAGAATAATTGCTCATGTAGAGAAGCAAATCAATATTTAGATTGACAACAGTATGCATGTGGCTTTGTAATTGAAGAATGTTTTTACAAAACTGAAGAATGCTTTTACAAGTAAGAGACACAGCCAAGATTTCAAAAAATCATACAAGTCCAAAGGTAACAATGATATATCTCTGTTGAATGTCAAGTTCAGGTGTTAGGATGATAGACTTTATGACTGTCAATTGCATGGCATCTTATTGTCTTTGCAAAAGTGAAGGCTGGTGACAGGAACCCTACAGGCAGAACACAGATACACAAATACTAGATATTCTGAATCTAAAGCACAGGCCATTCCAATTCCAGAAGCTTTTAGCCATTCAATATACTTTTTACAATTCACTGAAGACTGGCTCACAGATTTTCAGAGGTGCTATGCAATTTATGAGGGGTCAACACAGTAGTGCCACAGCAAAATCCAAATGATAGCACTCTATTATACAAATATATATAAGATCTGATGCCCTTGAGCAATTCTTTTCAGAAGCTATGTGTGAATCTTTATAACGTCATCATACTGCAACTCTTGTGATATTGCCTAGGAAATCCCAATTGGTTTATTTGCATTGTGAAAGTTTTGCTACACTATAGAGGTCACTGATGAAACTGCACCTAGAGACCATACAGTTTAAGTCTCTTCTTTTATAAAACGATATACTTGTAATGAAGGCAGGTCAGAAAAATTTCTAATTAAACTAAAGAACAAAATCTGAAACATTAACTCTGATTTTTCTCTAGGTTGCTGAGCTTTTCGAGCAATTTCTAAGAGATAGTAAGATCTGCAGATGCTGGAGTCAGAGACAACACAGTGTGGAGTTGGAGGAGCACAGCAGGCCAGCCAGCATCAGAGGAGCAGGAAAGTTGACGTTTCAGGTCGGGATCCTTCTTCAGAAATGGGGGAGGGGGAAGGTACCTCTGAAATAAATAGAGAGAAGGGGTGGAGTTGGGGAAGGTAGGTAGGATGGTGATAGGTGAGTGCAGGTAGGCAGTGGTGGGGATTGGTCAGTGGGATGAGCGGGGCAGATAGGTGGGAGAGAAGATGGACAGGTTGTGTCAGGTCAAGGAGGTGGGGATGAGACGGACGGTTGGTCATGCGATGAGGCTGCGGTGGGGAGATTTTAAAACTGGTGAAATCCACGTTTAGGCCATTGGGCTGTAGGCTCCCGAGGTGGAATAGGAGGTGCTGCTCCTCTAGTTTGAGGGCGGTGTCATTCTGACACTGGAGGAGGCCCAGGATGGACATGTCACCCAGGGAGTGGGAGCGGGAGTTGAAATGGTTCGTGACCAGAAGGTGTTGTTGCTTGTCGTGAACAAAGTGCAGATGCTCTACGAAACGGTTTCTGAGCCTCCGCTTGGTTTCAACAATGTAGAAGGAACACATATTTTTGTTTCAGAAAAAACATTCACTAGATAAAATCTGGGATAAGAATTTTGATTTATTAGGTTGCTTCTCGTTTGGAAGAATGAAAGCTGATCTTATTGAAGCCTATGTTACAATCTCTGCAAAGACTTATGACCTGAGATTCGAACTTCTAGTTATTAGCCAAAAATAATAACAATTTTCCACATTCTAACGGTAACAAATGACTGTAATAAACTATTGGCTCAACATTATTTTCTTTTCCTTGGGTAGATTATTTAAGCTGTAGGAATCAGAAAGAAAGCAGCATTCCCCTTCCAGTGCATTCCCATATTGCTGTCTACTGAGTAGTAATTTTGAGTGACAATCTCAAGGTGCTTTCCTAAATTTACCCAGAGTTCTTAATTCATTCAGCAGCATAAAAATTCATCTTCCACTGTCCTTCCAGAATGAATTTCTTAGTATCCTTAGAACGCTGCATGATGCCTTCCTTTGTCTAATGACCACTTCCCTCCCACATCTGAGTATAGTAGATCGCAACTTCTCTCCACTGACTAGTAAAATGCATTAACTTCACATTCTGGTAGAACTGTTAATTAATTATTTTTTGACCCAGTTTTATATCAATCTTAGATGAAAAAGACAATTTACAGCATCCGTACTTACAACATGGTACCACCACTGTGAGAGGCTCCAAGTCTTCTCATTATAAACCCAGAGGCTGGGTAGACATTGTCTCTAAGTGTAACTATCATGCATCATTTTCTTGGTTAAAAAATATTGAAGCCCTTCTTTGATCTCTACCATTTAAATCACCCAGGCTTACTGTCACGCAGACTGCAGAACATGTCATATGAACTTCTTCACTTACCTTACATTTAAAGATATAATTTCCAACTAATAATCGTATAAATCTCATAATTTGAAACGACATCGGATTGCGAAGGACCTCAGCAGGCTAGATGCTGAGAATCTAGAAGTGGGGGCATGGTTTCAGAATAAAGGTTTCCCTTTAAGACAGGCATGAGGAGAAATCTTTTCCATTCAAGGGTCATTAAACTTTGAAATACTCCATTCCCAGTTTGCTGGGTTATTGAATAGATTCAAGGCAGAGTTACAGATTTTCATCTGTAAGACAGTCAAGAGTTATGGTGGAGGTGGGGGTGGATGTATATTGGTATAAGGGTCTGAGAAGGATAAAACTGGGGACGGCCTTAGGGCCTTAAGCATCACCTATTATGAAGACATGAAATGGATATTTGGGGGAATAGCTTAGGATCTTGAAGGAGTCAGACCTAATGTTCCAAACCTCTTCATAGTCTCTGTCACAATGGGCTGAATTTTATTAGAAACTGGTTAAGTGTCAATTCTGTCAAATTTCATGGAGGGTTTCTCCTCGAGACCTGGCAAGATTTCACGCACTATTTTCTGAAACTTGCCTCATTTCCTATCGCACCCCACTCATTGTTTTCACCTTTTCACCACAGGCAGAGATACTCATTACTGCAGAGCCTCCTGGGATTCCTAGCGTTGGCACCATCTTTAAAAACCAGCCTTGTACCCAGTCAAGTGCTGCCCACCAGGTGCCATCCTTCCATATGCACGTTCCCAGTGGCAGGGGAATCAAAAACAAACGCTACACAGGGCACACAGGTGGCACTACACTGCACGTACAGGTCCACATTCATAAATGTATTGCTATTTGAAAGCTAAGGTACACCGTTTGTCCGTCCTTAGCATTATCCCATCTTAGAACATTGTCAAAAGGAAGTGCCACCCTCGCCAGCGCCCAGTGTAGCTCAAAATCTTCTCATGGTTCAATGTGGGATCATCTCGAACTGGAAAGCCTTTAAACATTTGAAAACATTCACTTTTATTTAGACAAACAGAACAATAAACAAACGAACAAAAGCAAAGTACTCAGGATTCTGGAATTCTGAAATAAAATAGAAAGCATCTGTGGAAAGAGAAACAGAGATTACATTTCGAGTTCTGCACGGCTCTTTTTAGAACTGAAAGGAACCAGAAAATATGTTTTATGATGTAGACAGAGGGGGAGGAGGAGCAAGTGGGACAGACAATGTGAATTCCCAGAGTAAATGATAAAGGAAGTGACAATGGTTATAAAGGAGTGACAGAAGTGTAAAGTAAGTGCAAGTGTCAGCTATGGAAAGAAGAAAATGGGTCCCCTGCGTTGAGGGGGCCTGGGGATGATGGTGATGTAAGAAAAGAAGGACTCAATGTTGAGTCCTAGAGGCTGTAACAAAAACAGAAATTGCTGGAAAAAACTCAGCAGGTCTGGCAGCAACTGTGAAGGGAAAGCAGAGTCAACATTTCAGATCCGGTGATTCTTCTTTTATCAGGAGCTCTCTATTCTTTGTCCTAGAGGCAGTAAAGTACATAAACAGAACATGAGGCATTGTTTCTCCAGGTTGTGTTGGAACACTGTAGCAGGTCAAGGATGGAAATATTAGTGCACCCGTAACCCTGACCACTCCAAGTGGCTGACTAACCATGTCCAAGTGCATGATGCTCTTGGCTTCCTGTGCCTGGACCCTCTGACCGAAGACTGGACCAAGGGCTATTACCTTGACTTTGAGACATGGTCATTTTTCTGAAGCACATGCAGTGTGTGTTTGCCATGTATGCTGCAGGCACATAGTGCAGGTGAGAGGCTGACATAGCACAGTCTGCTACAGCAACATGTACATTCCCTTGACAGATGAGTGGAGACACCAATGATAAGATGCTTGCCTTTTTGTCTGTGCTAATGAGGGAAATCGAAACAGAAGTGCTGCGAGCCTTTAAACTCTGGCTAAGGGGGCAAAGTGCAAAAAGACAAAGTGAGGATGGTCAGAGATACTATGAGCATCCAAGTAGGCACTGAAAGAGCAAGTGACAAGGCCTGAGAGGCACCCTGGTCCAATCCCTATGCGCCATGAGTCCTGGCAGCAGTCCTTCAATGAAAGGTACAAGTGCACTCCAAAGGCCACCGCTGAAGTGCAGGTCTATACTGTAAGTGGATGTGCCATGAAGATACAGTGAAGCTGGTACGTTGCTGGTGCCGGTGTCTATGGGTGGGAGTTATGGATAGTCACTTCCCATGGTGCATGCCCTGAGATGGACTGCTGTCCAAGATTAAGGTATGCAAGAGCAAGCAACGAGGTGGAGTTGCTAGGTAACTGATCTGACTTTCATGTTGAGAAATGTGCTATCTAGTTTCTATCTGGAGGGTGAGAGAATGGGAAACTGCATATTAATTAGGTGATGTTAACTAATAATGAGAAGTCAATGCATGAAAATTGATGAAAATAGACTTCTCACCATTCACCAGCAAGATTCGCCCGTAGTGGCCTCTCAGTTTGGCATGGCGATCTCCTGGCTTGGAGTAACAGCCTCCCAAGACAGCCTCCCGGCATGGCATTCATTCAGCCTGGCATGGCAGTCTGAAGCGATCTCCCAGCCTCACGATCCTCAAGGTGAAGCCCAGTGCAGTCTCGAGCCAGGGCCCGGAGCGGACTGGAAGCTAGGTGTCAGTGTGGTCTAGGTTGGAAGACTGTTGTTCTGAGCATTTATTTCTGCAATGTTGGACATTTTATTCCCCTATTTTCTAAGATCTTGTAACTAGGAAGCTGTGCCTAGGTACCTTTATGCCTAAGATGGCGCTGTAAGTGGCATGTATAAACTTTTCACCATACTCATTGAGTATATGTGACAATAAAGTTAATATTAATGCTAATTGTCATCTAACCATTCAATGCTTGGTTGAAGAATCATACTTTCTGATCTCAAATGTCCAGAATCTCACGACTGACAATCTCACCCTTTTTCTCCAACTTGCTTGTCAATACTCATGTCATTTAGGAGCTTGGGATTTTCCGCTCAATGTCTGTCAAAGTGGAGGTCTGAAAATTTTCAGCATCTTCAGGCTTCACTTCATGTCATCTGCTCTTGCATTCAGTGATTAGCAGGGTAAGAGCTGAACATTTAACATTCATACAGCCAAAAGAAACCCTTGTAGCAAATTCAACATGAAAAAATCTCCAGTCAATGTAAAGAATAGGGACCCTGTTCCAAATAAATCCATCTGAGGCTCAAATGTGTTGGCAATTAAACCAAAAAATAATCTTATAAAGACAGTTAACTCAAACAGTCTCTCTTATGTTTTGTCAAGTACCCAAACTCTACCAAGATTCTCCACCATAATAGAATAAATAGGTATGAAAGATAAAGAATGATTTTGTACAGGAGTTCCACTTGTCTCTGCTGACATAAGATGTTATACTTTAGAGTTTCTGTGAATGCTAAACTAAGGTTAGAGTAAAAAAGTAGAACATCTTGGAAATTCACCTCGACCTCAGTGCATTTGGTTGAAAATAGTTAAATTCTTATCATTATTCCACCCATTAACACAAGGTAGGAACAGGTAATATTGAAATGGCAGTTTTCTACAATGAGAGGTCAGTGGCAAGCATCTCAAAGAAACAACTTATGGACTGAAACTCTTTGTCAGGCCACTGCAATCCAGGTGCACAGGACTGCCCCTAACTCATTCCATTGTTAGCAGCAAATCTCCAGAAATGGTTTCTCTTCCTGTCCTTGCACTGCTATCTCTGGACTCCCCTAAGGATCTACACTTGCTCTTTCTGATCTATTTCCCAGCTACATGCTGCCCCTTGGTGACATCAGTGGACGGCAGGACATCAGGTTTCATACGTACACTGATATCATCAAACTTTGTCTCTTTAAAATCTCTCCACTGCCTCAGTGTTGACAGACTGTTTGTTTGACATCCACTCCATGACAAACCACAATTTTCTTCAATTAAATGTTGAGAAAACTTCTTTCACCTCTGTTACTGACTCCAATTCCTTCTCCTGACTCAGACTGATCCCAAATTTAGCATTATATTTTGCCCTGAAATTGTGCATCTATTTCCTTTTCATCACAGAAACCAACAACTTTCACTACTTTCATGTTACCCATCTCTGCCAATTTGCTGCTGAAATTCTCATCAGAACTTTTGTTACTTCCAACTTGGCTTTTCCAATGCTTTCCTTATTCCTACTATCCATCCTTATCAAAAACTATTCCGCCTCGAATCCCATTTCATGATCATTTCTGTGCTTGCCAAACTGCTAAACTTGTTTTGGTACAATTCCTGCAGCAACAATACATATAGTAACCTGGACCATTTGCACTTTCTTTTAAATGCCATTTTTTGCACATTTACCATTTGATTAAAATTAATTACCAGACTAAAATATAACCTCAAGCCCAGAGTAAAATTATTGAATGTGCCCACTTGTGCAAGCAATTAGAAAATTTATAAATATTAGGTCAAATTTAGAAAAATAATGACATGTTAATGCCACCCGATGATATTAATGTATAAATCAAACAGAAAGCTATGGCCCACTATAAATCCCAACATCTCTTAGATGTGAGTAATCACAGACATACACAAGAGATTTGCAGAATTCTGAAACACTAATTCTTTAAAATAATGTGCTCATTCTGCTATTCTTCAAATTATTGATTGTTCCAGTTAATATGACCATATGCAAAGCGTGAAAAATTAACATTGAAATAGAATTAAAACACACCACAGCAGTGCAGCAACACCCAGCTTTCTGCAGGAGGCATAACACATTCTGATTACCAGCGTGCTTTAAGTTTCTTCAATTTTAGCAACATTATAAATGGCTCTATTACCTACAGAGGCAAGCTGCAAAGTGACTAGATAACAAATTATAATTATTAATCCTGATTCACAGTGAATTTAGCAATGTATCAATTCTGAATTCCTGGACCTTCTGCTGCTATGTCACTGTGTGAAGTGCTTCTGACAAAGTCACAGCGACGCAGAGCTGAAAGTCTGAGGAAACTCAGGGCCATCATCTAACAATTGACAATGTTAGAATGTCATTAGTTATAACAGGAAGGTGGAGGATAAAGAAAATGAGAATTGATTTATCTGAGTATTCACTGCATGAAAGATACAAATCAATACTTAAAACTTTAAAGAAAATTGATTTAGTTTAATGCTTCTCAGAAAGACAACATTTTATAAAATAAAACATACATCCACCTACCTGGCTTTTGTTTCATTAAAGTTTTGAACACTACAATTCATGCACCAATCTCTACTGTAAGATCTATGAAAAGCAGCTTATAGTGATTGGTTTCATGTTTCCTTTCCTCTTTGCTTTCTTTGAACAAGTATCTCATCTACAGTCAATTCCTTCCTTCAATGATCCAACTGAGTTCAGAAAATTCATTACAATTGGAACTACAACTGCAGACTTTCATTTTACAATTGCCTTGGGCAGCTTCATTAAAGTTTCATTTTGTGACCTGTAATATTTAGCAACATACAAGTTATAGAGTCATTGTGTCATACAGCACAGTAACAGACCCTTCAGTCCGACTTGTCCACACTGACCAGACATCTCAACTTGATGGAGCAACATTTGCCAGCATTTGGCCCATATCCCTCTAATCCCTTCCTATTCATATACCCAAACATGAAATCATAGACAAGACTTTTCAATAATAATTTATATTCAACCTGAAGAATCAATTTCTTGTCCGATCTTACAAAACAAAATGATGGATCGAATTCAGAAAAGCAATTTCACTTACCTTCTTCAGATATAGAAAAGGTCTGAATAAGCCATTTGACAATATCATTGCCTGGAAAATAAAAGCTAAAATGAAACATTTTCACAGCAAATATAGGCACCAAAGACTGACTGGTTTTCAAGATTAAAATATTAGTTTTACAAACATAAAATATGATTTATACATTCAATTAAATTTGATACAATTGCTTTGAACAGAGTTTACTGTTTACTGTGCATTTTAAAAGTCTTAGCGTTACAAAGATAAAAATTTACATTCCTGTAGCATTGTCTAATTATTATTAGTATTATTTATAGGTCACATTCCCAAAGATACTGTCAGAGATTGGCTTTGAGATCTATGTTATTAGCAATAATCCAAAACACACCCAAGACTTGACTTCTGACTCCAAGGGGACCACAAAATTATGCAGCCAATTTGTTGAATGCCTATCTAAACAAGTGATAGGAGGATAAGCCATTCACTCCATAACCCCACAGATTAGAGGCAGGATACCTAACTTCTGACATTTCATGCCCAATTTTAATTCTAAATCAATCTTTCTTTCTCTATCCTCCATGTACTTGCAATAGTAAAAGACCAGGAGAAAACAGCTTGCAAATTTATTCCCTATTCCTGTACTTGTGAGCCATTTCAGGGGACAGTTCAGAGCTAACTACATTGCTGTAGATCTGAAGTGGACAAAGGCTAAACAGGGTTAGAACAGCCGACTTACTTCCCGAAGGTAGGTTAGTGTACCAGATGGCCTTTTACCACAATCTTGTAATTGCATGGTCAGCTTTAATAACAACAGCTTTTGTGGTGATTATTTAAAATATTTTTTAAAAAAGATTAACAGTTATGCAATGCAAGCACAGATACTGGAACCATCTTACGCATTTGTTGGTAAAATGGGAAGGCAAAAAGCAAATTCTGTGAGGATTTTTGATTCTTGTGTGCTTTGTTTCATTGTGGTGACTGCTTATTGGTTATCTAACACATTGGGTAACATTGGTGAAAGCACCAAATGTCAGCACATAGAGTCACCAACACTGTATGGAAAGGCAGAAAGAAAGCAAATCAAGAAATAACAAGCATCTTGAATGAAACTTGTACTTAAAAGTGGGCAAATTACAAACAACTGTTTTCTGGATGGAATGCCTAACACATGCCACGTGAATGAACACTCTCGCCAACACTCTGATGAAATCAAACTATTGCTGACAACTGATGGAAGAAGCTACACAAGGGCATGCTGGGCGGGATTTTCCACTGCCAGTGTGGTCTGTACCAGATTCAGGGGTGATTTTAAAATTGTGTTCCCAAAAGCAGTTTCTGGATCCCAAGGCTTTTGGGTCAGTCTGCAATTTTCAAAGTTGGAGTGAGGGCTTGGAGAAGGAATGGAAAACCCATGTGCCTCCAATTAACAGCTCCTTTAGGAGCCTGGCGACTACCTGGGGAGGTCAAAATTTTACATTTTAATAGGGATTTTAACAAATTTGAAAGGTCTGGTTCACAACAATGAACAGTTCCTTACAGTGTGAAAGGACAGTTTCTTTTTACTGTTTAAATGGTTGGATCCGTTGGTATCCTGTGCCTGATCAAATGCAGTTTTGCTTATTTGCACTCCATCCATCATATGTGTTTATGCAATTGGCCTCATAGGAGATGCCTGCTCTCTAAGCAAAGCAATATAGCCCTTGCTTTGTCTTCCACTTGCCTTTGCCACTGACACCAGTTAAGCACTAGGTCCTGAAGATACTTGGCACCATTGACTGGACCTGACTAATTAAGGTATTCACAATTAAAAGTGTTCCATGAGCAGGGCTTTAACCCTAACCCTGACCCAGAATTCATCTGGCTGTTGGGGCTCTGCCCAAATACGAAAATCCAGCCTGCTGTGTCCAATCAATTCATTGAAACATAAAAGCTAGGAGCTGGAGCAGGACCGTCATGCCTTCGCTCCATCATTCAATATGATCATGGCTGATCCTTTATCTCAATACCATATCCCCGCTTTCTCTCTATACTCCTTGATGCATTTCAGATCTAAATATGTATTTATCTCTTTCTTGAATACACTCAATCATCCAGCGTTCACAGCTTCCTGTGGTAGCAAATTCCATAAATTGATCACCCTCTGGGTGAAGAAGTGCTTCCTCAACTCAGCCCTAAATGGCTTACCCTGTATCCTGAGACTGTGACCCTTGGTTCTAGATTCCTCAATAAGGGGAAACATCCTCCCTATATCTAGTCTGTCTAGGCCTGTTAAAACCTTATATATCTCAATCAGATTCCCTCTCATCTTCTAAACTTTACTGAATTATAGGCCTAGACGAACCAATTTCTTCTCATATGACAGTCCTTCCATTCCTAGTATCAGTCTAGTGAATCTTTGCTGCACTCTCTCTGGGGCAACTGAATCCCCTTTTAGGTAAGGAGATGAAACTGCTCACAGTACTCCAGGTGCGGTCTCACTGAGACCTTGCATAACTGCAGTAAAATATCCAGACTTCTGAAATCAAGCCCTCTGGCAGTACCATTTGCCTTCTCAATTACTTGCTGCAGCTGCCTGTTTACTTTCACTGGTGTACAAGAACACTCAGATCCCTTCATACATCTGCATTTCCTAACATTGCACAATAACTAATATTTGGCCTGTTTTTCAGACTGAAATGTACAATTTCATATTTATTCGTGTTATACTGTATCTGCCATATACTTGCCCAAATGCTCAATTTGAATGGATCTCCCCGTAGCCACTTGCATCCTCCTCAGAACTTGCAATCCCACCTTGTTTTCTGTCATCAATAAACATGGAAATATTGCCCCTTGCAGTTTACACATGCATTTGCACTTTTCATGAATAGGTGGGGCTCAAGTACTGTTCCCTGTGGTACAGCGTTAGCCACGACCTCCCACCAGAAAAAGACCCATTAATTCCCACTCCCAATCTTTCAGATTTGTTGAAAATCTGTCCACACATTTTCACTCCATGCCAGTATATTAACCCCACTCATGTGCAATTTAATTTTGCCCTCTAGTTTCTTATGTGGCACTTTACAGAGACTTTGCAAAATCCAAATGCACCACATACTCTCGTTCTCCCTTGTCAACTCTACTAGTTGCATTCTCGAAAAACTTCAGTAGATTAGGTTTTTTTCTCTTTATTCATTCACGGGATGACGGCATCTCTGGCTAGGCCAGCATTTATTGGCCAACCCTAATTGCCCAGAGGGTAGTTAAGAGTCAACCACATTGCTGCGGGTCTGGAGTCACATGTAGGCCAGACCAGGTAAGGATGGCAGTTTCCTTCCCTAAAGGGCATTAGTGAACCAGATGGGTTTTTCCAACAATCGGCAATGGATTCGTGGCCATCATTAGGCTCTTAATTCAAGATATTTATTGAATTCAAATTCCACCATCTGCCATGGCAGATTCGAACCCCGGTGCCCAGAACATTATCTGGTCTCTGGATTAGCAGTTGGTGAGAAAGCCAGACAGCAGTGAGACATGCCAGATAGGTCCAAGGGAACCTGACAGCAGCTAGATTTAAGAGGGAAAGGCCTTGCATTAACAGATGTGAATATTCAGGATTAGAAATCAGTCATTGCACAGAAGCATTTCTGCCCTCAAGGGAATATTTGGATTATAACTTTAAAACATTTGTAACTTAATTTGTTCCCTTTACATCAAAAACCTCCTGTTAGCTTACAGGTCAGTGATGGGCAAGTTGTTGGAGGGGACAAAAACAAAGTTGCTGGAAAAGCTCAGCAGGTCTGGCAGCATCTGTGAAGGAGAAAACAGAGTTAACGTTTTGGGAACGGTCCTGAGGAAGGGTCGCTGGACCCAAAATGTTAACTCTGTTTTTTCCTTCACAGGTGCTGCCAGACCTGCTGAGCTTTTCCAGAAACTTTGTTTTTGTTCCTGATTTACAGCATCCGCAGTTCTTTTGGTTTTTATTTAAGTTGCTGGAGGGGATTCTGAGTGATAGGATTTACATGCATTTGGAGGGATAAGGACTGATTAGGGATAGTCAGCATGACTCTGTGTGAGGGAAATCATGCCTCACAAACTTGATTGAGTTTTTTGAGGATGTAACAAAAAAAATTTGATGAGGACAAAGCAGTAGATGTTGTCGACATGGACTTTAGTAAAGCCTTCAACAGGGTTCCACATGGTAGACTAATTAGTAAAGTTAGATCACATGGGATTCAGGGAGAGCTTGCCAATTGGATTCAAAATTGCTTTGTGGTAGGAGACAGAGAGTGGTGGTGGTGGGTTGGTTTTCAGACTGGAGGCCTGTGACCAGCGGTGTTCCACAGGGTTTGGTGCTTGGTCCACTTTTGTTTGTAATTTATATAAACGATTTGGATGAGAATTTAGGAGGCATGGTTAGTAAGTTTGAGGGTGACATCAAAATTGGTGGTGCTGTCAACAGTGATTGATTGATCAGGCCAGTGAGCCGAGGAGTGGCAGATGGAGTTTAATTTGGATAATTGTGACGTATTGTATTTTGGTAAAACAAACAAGGGCAGGACTTATACAATTAATAGTAGAACCCTGGGTAATGTTGCCAAACAAAGAGTCCTGTGGATTTAGGTACGTAGTTCTTTGAAAGTTGCAACACAGGTAGACAGGGTGGTTAAGAAGGCGTTTAGCATACTTACCTTCATTGCTCAGACCATTGATAGTGGGAGTTGGGACATCATGTTGAGTTTGTACAGGACATTGGTGAGGCCACTTTTGGAGTACTGTTATTGTTCTGGTCACCCTGCTATAAAAGGATATTATTAAATTGGAGAGGATTCACATAAGATTTACCGGGATGTTGCCGGGTCTGGAGGGTTTGAGTTATAAGGATAGGGTGGATAGACTATTGCTCGACTGTTAATCCAGAGACCCAGACAAAGTTCTGGGGACCCGGGTTTGAATCCCGCCATGGCAGATGGTGGAATTTGAATTCAATAAATATCTGGAATTAAGAATCTAATGATGACCGTGAATCCATTGGTGATTATTGGAAAAACCCACCTGGTTCACTAATGTCTTTTAGGGAAGGAAACTGCCATCCTTACCTGATCTGGCCTACATGTGACTCCAGGCCCACAGCAAAGTGGTTGACTCTGAACTGCCCTCTGGGCAATTAGGGATGGGCAACAAATGCTGCCTAGTCAGAGATGCTTTCTTCCCATGAATGAATAAAGGAGACTGGGATCTTTTTCACTGGAGCGGAGGAGGTTGAGGGGGTGACCTTATTGAGATTTATAAAATCATAAAGGGCATAGATAAGGTGAATAGCAAAGGTCTCTTCCCTAGGGTAGGGGAGTTCAAAACTAGGAGGCATATTTTCTATGGTGAAAGGAGAAAGATTTAAACGGGACCTGAAGGGCAATTTATTCAACAGGTTGCTTGTGTGTGGAATGAACTGCCAGAGGAAGTGTTGGATGCAGGTACAGTTACAACATTTAAAAGACATTTGGATAGATACATGAATAGGAAAGGTTGAGACAGAGATGGGCCAAATGCAGGCAAGTAGGACTAGTTTAGTTTGGGAAACCTGATCGGATGGACGAGTTGGACCTATGGGTCTATTTCTATGCTATATAGCACAATTAGGTTGCAGTTATGCAAAATTACATGGGGGCTACGGCTGAATGGTTGCTAGAGGGGTTAAACTCTGCTGTTTGACTCCCAGAAACAACCATGTTGCTTAAATTCCTGCTTCCCTGAGGTTATGTACCTTCCACAGGACAGCATGAATAAGAACCTTAATGCTCTTTGTCTAGAAGCATTTTGTATGATCATTGCCCTCAACACAGTCTTTAAGGCAAACATAACCAGTCAGAAGCCTTAAAAAATTGAAAGAGTCCAGAAACTGTTGTCCAAAGTGCTATACTTTTGTTGAAAGTAATGTTATACATAAAGTTGACGCCCAAAGTCATTTCAATGTTCTTTAATCTTGCTTTTCATCCTGCTACATTTTGGTGCCACCTTGGCTCCAGAGCTGAGCTTGAGGAAGCTTGCAAACTGCTCGACTGCCTGGTCAGAGATGACTTTGGTGGATTTTCTCCTGTGATCCAAGGCCTGGAGGAGTCCTCCAGATTGCAGGGAGTATCCTATATGGGTAAAATTCCTATCTCTTTGGTCTGACTTGATGGGAGCCATTTGGATCCCTATAGTGGTGGGGGAGATGGTCAGGCAGGAGTGCCCTGAGATGACAATACCTGAGTCCCTATCGCTCCTCCACCCTGTTGGTGTGCAATGATATCTCCCTCTCCCTTTCTGAGGATGAAGCACCTGGAAGAATGTCAAGGCCCCTAACTAGTGAATGAATGTACGTCTGGCTTGGATGATGGAGTGGCGTTCCCCGCTCATGTCGAGGAGGTATAGATGTTTCTGCTGGACCTGGCTCTCCACCACCCAGTCTATGGAAGTAGACGTGCACTCACATGCCAGGGCCAATCACATCGGACAGAGCTTGGGCACACACCCCCTGCCCCTCACTTCAGTCTGCTTGACATTCCTCAGCTTGTCTCTGCATTTTCTTCAACTTTTTAATGATCGAGTTTAGAAACTCATCACCTGCACCGGGCTCTGCAGAGGCCTGTTCTCCAGCTGTCCTCAGTGTCAGTTGCTTCTCGTTCCTCTGCCTACTGGCCTGTGTTTATGTTGTGCTCACCAGAACATGACCATAAGCTTCCTCTAGATACATGACCCACCCAGGTCTCTGTGTTGAAGAGTGGGGAGGAAGGTCTTGACAATGCATCCTCCCAGGGTCACAAGTGTTCATCCTGTGATGATAGTATGGCTTTAAGAGGACTATTGTGTCCTGTTTTTATTTAAAGAAAGGTCTTAAGATAGAGGTGCAGAGATGTCTATTGAAAACTCACAGTAAACAGCTTGTGAAGCTTTAGAGTTTTTTTTTATAAGTTGGAACAATAGAAGCAGCCTGAATAGGTGTGATCAAGCTTCCAAAGAACCAGGAATTTTCGTTTCTTGGTTTTCAGCAGCTGCTGAAGTCTTGAAGAAGTAGAAGTCATATTTTTCTCTCTCTCGGTTACAGCTAAAAGCTGGGGGTTCTCTTCCTGCTGCTGGAGTTTCATATGAGACCATCTTGTTTTCTGAATTTTATTTTTGTCAAGGGTGTATTTATGGGATGTTGCTGTACAGGAACAGTTCATTAGTAATAATTACTGTATCTTTTGCTAAGCATTTGGTAGAGTTACAGCTAACCCAATTCTTTTCTTGTCTTTTTTTCTTTTGTTGTATTTTAATAATAGTTTCTGAATAAATTGTGTTTCTGGTTTTTACAAAAATTTGTAGCTCGGGTTGTGGGTGAGGTTATTGACTTGCTCGCTGAGCTGGCTTGTTTTCGTTCAGACGTTTTGTCACCATGCACGGTGACATCATCAGTGAGGCCTCAGATGAAGTGATATTGTTCCACTCCATTTGGAATTTATACTGTCCAGTGTGTTGTGGTGAGAACTGTCATTTCCGGTTTTGTTCTGTATGGGTTTGTATATGGGGTCCAATTCTATACGTTTGTTGATTGTATTATGGGTTGAACATAGAACATAGAACATAGAACACAGAACAGTACAGCACAGTACAGGCTCTTCAGCCCACGATGCCGTGCCGAACTTTTACCCTAAATCTAAGTTCTATCTAACCTCCACCCCTACCTTATACTATCATCCATATGCCTATCTAATAGCCGCTTAAATGCCCCTAATGAGGCCGACTCCACTACCCTCTCCGGCAATGCATTCCACGCCCCTACCACTCTCTGAGAAAAGAACCTACCTCTGACATCTCCCCTATATCTACCTCCACTCACTTTAAAACTATGCCCCCTCGTAATAGCTACCTCTACCCTAGGAAAAAGTCTCTGGCTGTCCACTCTATCTATACTTCTGATCATTTTGTACACCTCTATCAAGTCACCACTCATCCTTTGTCGTTCTAAAGAGAAAAGCCCTAGCTCTCTCAACCTTTCCTCGTAAGACCTTCCCTCCATTCCAGGCAACATCCTGGTAAATCTCCTCTGCACCTTTTCCAACACTTCCACATCTTTCCTGAGAACCATGCCTCTAGGAATTCCCATGGATGTCTATGTTTGGCTTGGGCTATGATGGTTACGTTGTTTCAGTTAAACTGATGGCCTTCATTGTATATGGACCCCATATGCAAACCTATAAAGAACAGAACTGGAAATGACATTACTCATGATAACCAGACAGTACGAATGCCAAGCAGAGCAGAATAACATCACTTCATCGGAGGCTCCACTGATGATGTCACCTAGCATGGTGACGAAACGTCTAAATGAGAACAAACCAGCTTGGCGAGCAAGTCAACAACCTCAAATTCTGTTTCCCTTAAGTTAAGTAGTTTGACCAATCGAATTACATCTGGAACACAACGCCTTACATTTACCTTTAAAATGAGAAGAAGTTAGAGTCTAGGCTACCTTCTTAATATAGTTTGAGGAGGTTTGGTCTGGTCCATAACAATCCTCAGAGGTGTGCCAGGAGGAATTGATGGAGATTAGCCTTGAGCTGGGCTCCTCTTTTTTTGCACCATGCCTTGGGAGAGGAATCCAGGAGTTTCCGGAGAAAAACAGAGTTTCATTGGTGATGGACCAGTGCTGTGGTTTTATTAAGACACTGCTGCTTGATGTGTAGCTGGTAACAGCTGCTTGGAGGCTTTCTCACTAGATGGCTGTAGATATTCAATCTCCCTTCAGTGTAGGCACAGTTACAAAATCAGATGGGATACTTGGCTTTGTGAGTAGGGAATGGAGGATAAAAACAAAGGAAAAAAGCCCTGCTAGAACTTTACAAATCACTAATGAAACTTAGTATTGTTTTCCATTCTTGGCATCACATTTTAGAAAGGCCATCAATGACTTGGTAAAGGTACAGAGCAGGTTTAACAGGCTGATCCATAGGATGAGAGACTGCAGTTTTGTGCAAAGATGCAAGGAACTGGGATTGTTCTCCTTTGAGTAGAAATGACACAATACCAGGTTATAGTCCAACAGGTTTATTTAAAATCACAATCTTTCAGGAGTGAAGTGTCACCTGATGAAGCTTGCTATTTTAAATAAACCTGTTGGGCTATAACCTGGCGTCGTGTGACTTCTGATTTTATCCAGCCCAGTCCAATACTGGCATCTCCACCTTTTGAGCAGAAATGGTCAAGGGTGATCTAACAGAGGTATTCAAAATTTGGAGAAGTCTTAATTGAGCAAGTGGGAAGAATTTACTTCCCCTTGCAGTTAGGTCAGTATTCAATGGTCATAAATTTAAAACAACTGGCAAAGGAATGGAGCAGTAATGAGTAAAGATTATTTCACATGGGAGGGTGGGTGACGTGATCTACAAAAGTAGTGCCTGAAGGGGTGGAGGTTGAAAATTCCTTACAAACTTTTAAAAGGTCATTGGAACATGTAATTTGAAGATAACTACCATGCAGAACTACAAGGAAAAATCTGGGATATAGAGCTAACTTGGACAATTCTCATCGAACACTACGGGCCAAATGGCCTCCTTGAATCCTGTAGGATTTGATGATGAAGGAAGTTATTAATTAAAGTTTAATCCTGTAAAACTGGCAAGTAGATTATATACTGCCATCAGTTTGCTACCCAATCATATCAGCAAAGGATAGTAACTCATGGTATCAGCTCTGTGTGGGAACCAGTGCTCTTCATGGACATTACAGAGAGAGAGAGAGAGAGAGGGAGAAAGATAAAGTCTGAAAGGAAAACAGTGTCAGACAACAGCTGGGAAATATGGTTGTGAGAAGTGAGAGGGATAGCTGTCTGAAAATTTAGAATCAGAGTACAAGTTGAAGAAAGTTGATGCCAGGGCAGTCTTCTCAGGTTCTGGAGCTTAAGCAGCAGGTAGCAGCACTGCTGTACATCATGAGACTGGGAGTTTCACAGGTAGCACATTTCTAGAGGTGGTCACTTGGCAATTTAAAGGTGCGCAGGCAGAGATGGATTATTTGTCTGCCAGACAAGACCATAGGATCTAGCAGGGAGCATGGAACCTCGGGAACCATTTCATTCTGAATACTGGTGAAAGTGATGGTTCTGGGAGAGTGCAGCCAAAGTCTATTTCACTGAATCATGGCTGACTTAGCTGTAAAAGGGTGGAGTGGAGTGAGGAGCAGGAAGAAGAAAATTAGAAAGACAACAGTGAGCCCAGATTCTATAGTTAGAGGAACAGATAGGCACTAATGCAGCCATAGACGTGATTACAGCTTGGCATGTTGCCTCTGTTATACCAAAGTTAAACATTTCATTGAGGAGTTACAGGGCACTCTGAGGGGCAAGTGAACAGCCAGAGGTCACTATCTATTATTGGTACCAATAACAGGGACGGTAAGAAGGATGAGCTCCTGTAGGCAGATTTTAGGAAGCTAGAAGAGAAGGACAGTGGCAAGCAGGGCATCAAAAGGTAATGATCAATTTCTCCCTGTGTCATATGCTAATGAGCATTAGAAAGAGAGGATAAAGCAGGGGTGGTGCAAGAGGGAAAGCTTGAGACTCCCAAGTCAGTGAAACCAGTCCTATGGGAACCAGAAGCAATACACAGCAGATGGGTCATCATTCCACAGAACTGTGACCAATATCCTTGCAGTTCATTAGTGTTTCTGGTGAGGGTTTAAACAAAATGGCAAATGGATGGGAAACAGAATGTAGAACCTGAAAGGAGAAATAAGGTGCACAAAACACTGGAAAAGGCAGACACCAGACTAGAGTAATAAACATTAATGCGTTAAGAATTAAGAACACAACAAAGCCTAAGTTAGATTTACCGTGCATGGATGTAAACACACGGAGCATGGTAAACAAAATGGCTGAGTTGCAGGTGCTGATAACCTAATGGGAATATGATATCATGTTGATAACAAAGATCTGGCTTAAACAAAAAGGCAGGACTGGGTACTAAATATTCCTGGATAAATGATTTTCAGGAAAAGTAGGGAAGTAACGAAATGTGGGCAAGTTACAGTATTGATCAGAGAGATTAATTACAATGCTGGAGACAGAGAGGACATCGTGTGGAGACAGAGATTGGGCAAGAGGTGTCAATGACCAAATATATTTGACTGTATTTTGAAATAATAGAAATACTGCCAGCTGTATTCTATGGGCTATTAACTGGTGGAAAACATTTAGTGGAACAAAATTGCAAGGGCATTACAGAAGAATAAAAAATGTTGAGTAATGATAAAAGGAGGGCTTTATTTATTTTAACATAGGACAAGATAATACTATTGTAAAGACAGAGAGTGAGAGTGTTTATGAAATGTATACAGGAGGATTTTATTGATCCAGTTGTTTCCAGTCCAGGGAGGAAGAAGGTATTGCTGGAAGTGCTACTGGGGAATGGAGTGGCCATAAGATCATATATGAGTGGGAGAACATCTATGGAACAGTGACCACAGCAGCACAGGATTTTGATCAGCCATGGAAAATAACATGGTAAACATAATTTTTTGTAATTTCAGCAGGGCAAGAATGGATCCAGCCCATGTAAACTGGAAGTAAAGTTTCCAGGTCAAACTCTAAAGAACAAAAGATTGGCTTCATGTGGGAGGTAATTTATGCACATTGAAGTACCTGCCATGAGTGGGCTGGGGGGAGGTAGGACAGCCTTCTGGTTGTACAATGAGCAGCAAAAGGGTGTATCTCACAGATGGCTAGTTGATAATACAAAAGAGAATCAGGATGAAAATAAGTAGTTCAGAGGGAAGCGAAACAGGAAATAAGAAAAACAATGAAAGAGTCTAAGAAACCACTGGCAACTAACAAAAAAAATCTTATAAAGTGAAAGGATAGTAAGAGGACCAAATTTGGAATCAAATCGGAAATCTATGCATGGAGACACAGGGTGTGGATGAGGTATTTAATTAATACATTGCCCCTGTACTTTCCAAGGGAAAAGGATTTTGTTGAAGTGGCTAATGCTATTGTTTATTTCGTATACAGAAAAAAAGTGCTCCAGATTGTAACAGTCACATGTTGCGGGAGGGACTGATAAAGCTGGAATAAATAAATATTCAGTATTTTAAAAAAAACAGATGTGAGAGTGTGGTTTAAAAGAAAGAAATGATGAACATTTGGTACATAAGATCAAGGCCACATTTGACCAAGAGTGGTATAAAGGACACTTAACAAAACTGGAATCAACGGGAATCAGGGAAACCTTTCCATTGTTGGAATCATACATGTCACAAAGGAAGATGGTTGTGATTGTTGGAGATCAATCAGCTTCAGGACATCTCTGCAGGAGTTCCTCAGGGTGGTCTCATTCAGGTCTTAGGACAAGCCATCTTCAGCTGTTTCATCAATGGCCTTCCCTCCGTCGGAAGTCAGGATATTGCTGATGGTTATACAATGTCCAGACCATTTGCAACTCCTTAGATACTGAAGCAGTCCATGTCCAACTACAGCAAGACCTGGACAATATGCTGGATTGTTCATATGGAAAAGTTCACACTAACGGAATGGAATTTGTTTTGGATTCATCAAGCACAGTGATAATTATATGCTGAAAAATTTTCAAAAGTTTTGCCATATCTGTGGGGGATTGTTATTTGGAATTCACAGGGGTAATGTAAGGACACTTGGCTCACATCCATATTAACCAATAACAAACAGTCAACAGTATTCTGAGGACAGAACAGTTGAGTCTTGCAAACACTTTGAATATTGATGTTTTTTACATGATTGACAGTGTGAAACATGTTTCTAATACTGTGGTCTCACCATGTCTTGGTTTGTCAATCACTTTTATGTATATGTCTTTGGTGGAATATCAGATGGTCTTTATTATAGATGAGGACTGTCCTTGTACATAGTTGTTTTGGCTTAGTGCGTGGTCCTTTGCAGCTGCATCTCACTGCTCTAGTGCACTGCCTCTGCCAATGACTTTTACTGCCACATGCCATGTAAAATTCATTGAAAGTTAGGCAATTCCTTGATGCAATCTTCATAGCTTCTACTTGTCTTGCTATATTTGGGCATTACAGTTATTGTGTAAACCATCAAGTTTGTACTTAGCACCTGTAAGCTTCATCAGCCTATAAGGATAGTGTCTTCCTTACATCCATCCTTTGATACCACTTTGACACTATGAATCCTCGGTTTATCCAGCATATCTTTCTGGAAAGCTTCCATGTGAATCACTGCAATCATCAACTCAATAATTTTGTTCACAAGCTCTCCATCTGAAAATTTACATAATGAACCCTCTTCTCTGTGTGAGACTTCTGACATTGTCCACCCCAGTCCAACACTGTCATGTGCACATCATGTTTGTTTTGGGCTCTGTCTACATTTTAGGTGTGGATTGGAGGAGAGTACTAAGAACAACTGTGAAAACCTCATCCTCTTCTCTTCCCTATCATATATACTTTGACATTAGGGGAGGTGATAGCCTAGTGGCATTATCACTGGACTGTTAATCCAGACGTACAGATAACATTCTGGGGACTTGGTTCAAATCGTGGCACAACAGATGGTGGAATTTGAAATCAATAAATATCAGGAATTAAGAATCTAATGATGACCATAAATCCATTGTCAATTGTTGGGGAAAATCCCATCTGGTTCACTAATGTCTTTTAGGGAAGGAATCTGCCATTCTTACCCAGTCTGGCCTACATGTGACTCCAGACCCACAGCAATGTGGTTGACTCTGAACTGCCCTCTGGGCAATTAGGGGTGGGTAATAAATGCTGCCCGGCCAGTGATGCCCTCATCCCATGAATGCATAAAGAAGAAAAAAAAATTCAGTGCAGATACACGCATAAAAAAACCCTCAGTTACTTGGATGGGCTGCTGCACTGCCACATTACAGATACCACTGTAAATAAAAGGCAGAGGGAAAGCTGAAAGACAATAACTTCCCAAATAAAGAAAAGGAGCAAATTCATCGATTAGGGTAGATTTTGTGTTTTTGAAATACAGGTTAGATCTTTATAAATCAGAATATTTAATTATACGTCACTGCACACAGCATTAAGTAGAATGCAGAAGTAACAACTGACAATTGGCAATAATTTCTATCACTAGTTCTTTGTTGTAGAAAATACCATCACAGAAATAATATTAAATTTTTTAGTTGAACTACTGGTCAAATAAATTTCTTCAGTTTCCTGCAACCCCCACACACAAAGTTATTTTCACACACTGTACAACACTAATCTGCAGTAATGTCAACAGACTCTCCTTTAGTTACACCTGTGTGTAATCTAAATAAGTCAGGTATAACAGTTCTTTTTGATTCACATAAAATCATACGTTAAATCTTCCAAGGACCTCTGGTATTTTATATAAAATAATTTAAAATTAAACAGATGTTTGGTCGAGATACTGACACAAAGCTTTCAAGGCTAGTGGTAGAGCTCGAAATCAGTCCAATAAACATCTCCTCTGACTGGTAGATGCAAACATCCCTTGTAAAAGGAGTTTGCACAGTTTTAGTAAGTGTGGTACATGGTTTAAGATGACCAAATCACATGCATAGGAGCCACCGACCAATCACACCTATACAATATTTTTGAGCAGAAACATTTAGTTGGGATATACAGGGAGTGAAAATGACCTTTGTGATGTTGTAGATGTAACAGAATATCCCAAACTACCAAACACAGCACATGCAACCCATAGGCTCACTTCTGACAGGAGGTGGCTGGCTGCTGTATTTGTAAAAAAAATTGGTGCAGCAACTATAGGGAGGCAGTGGAGTTGTGATGGGTGACTTACTAAACAAATATTCTGTGTCAGTATTTACTGTGGAGAAGGACATGGAAGCTAGAGAAATTGGGGAAATAGACAGTGCTGACTTGAAAAGTGTCCATATTACAGAAAAGGAGGTGCTGGAGGTCTTGAAATGCAGAGAGGTAGGTAAATCCTCAGGACCTGGTCAGGCGTATCCCAGAACTTTGTGGGAAGCTAGGGAAGAAATTGCTGGGCCCCTTGCTGAGATATTTATATCATTAACAGCCACGGGTGGGGTGCCAGAAGTTTGGAGGGTAGCTAATGCGGTGCCATTATTTAAGAAAGGTGGTAAGGAAAAGCCAGGAAACTGTAGACCAGTGAGCCTAACGTCAGTGGTGGGTAAGTTGTTGGAGGGGATTCTGAGGGACAGGATTTGCATGCATTTGGAAAGGCAAGGACTGATTACAGGGAGTCAACATGGCTTTGTGCATGAGAAATAGTGTCTTACTAACTTGATTGAGTTTTCTGAAGATTGACAAACAAGATCGATGAAGGTAGAGAGGTAGACATTGTTTATATGGACTTCAGCAAAATGTTTGACAAAGTTTGCATGGTAGAATGATCAACAAGA
This sequence comes from Rhincodon typus, assembly GCF_021869965.1. Lineage (NCBI taxonomy): Eukaryota > Metazoa > Chordata > Chondrichthyes > Orectolobiformes > Rhincodontidae > Rhincodon > Rhincodon typus. The sequence continues at coordinate 33,395,679 of NC_063352.1, forward strand.
TTCGATCACATGGAATCCAGGGGGAGCTAGCCAATTGGATACAAATTGGCTTGAAGGTAGAAGACAGAGGGTGATAGTAGAGGATTGTATTTTGGACTGGAGGCCTGTGACCAGCGGTGTGCTGCAAGGATAGGTGCTGGGTCCTCTGCCTTTCGTCATTTATATAAATGATTTGGATGTGAACATAGGAGGTATGGTTAGTAAATTTGCAGATGACACCAAAATTGGTGGTGCAGTGGACAGCGAAGAAGGATCAGATGGGATGATGGGCTGAGGAGTGGCAGTGATGGAGATTAATTCAGATAAATATGAGGTGTTGCATTTTGGTAAGGCAAACCAGGACAGGATTTATACAGTTAATGGTACAGCCCTGGGAGTGTTGCAGTACAAAGAGACCTAGGGGTGCAGGTGCATAGTTCCTTGAAAGTGGAGTTGCAGGTAGACAGGTTGGTAAGGCCGGCATTTGGTATGCTTGCCTCATTGGTCAGTACATTGAAAATAGGAGTTGGGATGTCATGTTTCAACTGTACAGGACATTGGTGAGGCCAATTTTAGAATATGGCATTCAATTCTGGTCTCTCTGTAAAACTTGAAAGAATTCAGAAAAGATTTGCAAGGATGTTGGCTGGATTGGAGGCTTTGAACTATAGAGAGAGGCTGAATAGGGTGGGGCTTTTCTCCCTGGAGCATTGGAGGCTGAGTGGTGGCCTTATACAGGTTTATAAAGTCATGAGAGGCAATAGATAGGGAGAAGAGCCAAGGTTTTTTTTACCAGTGTAGGGGAGTGCAAAACTGGAGGGCATGGGTTTAAGGTAAGAGGGGAAGATTTAAAGGGACTTGAGAGGTAACTTTTTCAGGCAGAGGATGGTGTGTGTAAAAATAATGGAAGAACAGTGCGGGGTGTGGTGTCCTGGTCAATATTTATTCCTTAAAGATCACAAAATATATGATGGTGGTGATGAGATTGCTGGTTGTGTAATTAGCTGAGCGTTTCCTACATGCTGACAACAAGGACAATTCAGAAGTAGTTCATAGGCTGTCCAGTAAAACGCGTTGAGATGTCGCAATACAGAGTGCTACATAAATGCAAGCCTGCATCTTTTTACCAAAGTGAGGAAGGTGAGATTCCACCCTCAACAGCCGTGATAGATTTTGGAACAGTTCCAAATACTTAGAAGTCACAGTTATGTTTACTGTTCTTTCAAGAAGGTATTATAACCATTCTTTTAATAAAAGTTCCTCATTAATGAACCAATGTAGTTAATGCCGGATTTACAGAGGCTCTTACCAGTCACTGCGTGAGGGATAGCAGTAATGACAAGTTTTTGGTATTTCATCTTAATGCCTACGTCAGGGTCTTGCATTGCTACGATCACTTTCTCCATCTACAAGGTAATAGCAAACAAACAGAGAGACAAGTACAAGGCAAAGTCTAATACATCACTCCGCTGCTGCAAATATTGCAGTTTAACAAATGGTTTTCTTAGCGCAAGTAGTTCTCTGCTCCAAGTTAACAACAGCTTCATAGAGTCAATTCTACAGGCACTGCCGTTCGCGTCCAACTCGTTTATAGATGGATTTAGTTGTGAGTGCGCATCTAACCTCCAATTTTAAACTGTCATTTCTGTTTCATCCAGTGCATCGCTTAAACTATGTCTGACTGCTGCATTAGACCAACTCTTTCTACTTACTGTAGTTTCATAAAAATAAGAATGCTGCTCACGTTCTGGCGTCTTTTAATTCTCCAACTGAATCTAGAATTTCTCAACATATCAACAGATTACAGACTACACTCTCTTTGCACTGCTCAGAACGTACCTGTAATGTTATTTAAGCCCATAATAGCCTGTAGAGCAAGCCCTTACCTTAGCCAGATATGCCATCTGCACTTTGGTTGTGTGAGTTCGACTGGTGTGTATTGTCATTTGTGGGAGCGGGATGGGCTCAGCAGTGTTCCGCTTCCCTAGCCTGCTCCACAGCGGCTCCCTCAGATTCTCCTGGGATATTCTGGCGCCTCCTACCGAAGTGTTCGGCAGCTGGCAGCCCCGCCTCTGCCCCTGCGCCAGAAATACCAGGGTTACTCATGTCTAACTGACAGTTAGTGCAGCCCTTATCAAGTCTTCCCGAATACTGCACGGTGCTTCTTGTTTCGCTTATTTATTTATGAAAGCAAATATTTTCAGAAAAGTCTTTGCTTCAGTATTTTTTTCGAGGATCACACCTGCAAATAGTAAAGTGGACGATAGGGGGCCTGTATAGTTTTTGAATCTTGGCTCACCACTAGAAATGAAGTGAGCTATGAAAAGCCCTTCCACTTCATAAAGGAAATTACACACAAAATGACCCAAACCTTCACCTTTGGCCTGTGTGTAGAACTGGTGGAAGCTAGTGAACTATATGCTATGTACCTTGCTCAACTTGATTTTTTTTCATTGAGCAGTGCAGAGTTAGAGTAGTTGACTGGACCCTCCAGTACCTCAAACTTCCTTTCAGAATTCTCTGTCACGTGTGTGGATCCCCTCACTTTGCCCCACAATGGACAGTCAATGACTGAGTACCACAACCTCGAATTTCCTCATTTTTATATATCGACCACCTACTGCCTGTTTACAACACCACCTCATAACCAAGCTTTGGGATAATTTACCTCATTTTTCCTTTGGTTAGGCATCTTTTCTCTCTCCTACACCCTGTTCTTGGGATGATTTTGTACATGTGTGTTGAAGAAACATTGCAGTTATTGACAGAAGAATGAACAAGGGCACATGCCACCACAGTAGTTATAAATTATTGAAAATGACCAGGTGGGTTGAGAAAGCAGCTAATAAAGCATACGGAATCTTGGGGCATTATAAATTAGGGCATAGAGCACAAACATGAGAAATTTACAATAAACCAGCTTAAAACACTGGTTCAGCCTCAACTAGAGAATTGTGGGCACTGTACTTGAGGTATTAGAGAAGGTGCATGAAAGACTCAGAAGAATGGCTCTAGAGATGAGAGATTTTAGTTCCACGGATAGATTGAAGAAACTGAGGCTATTTTCTCTGGAGATCAAAACATTAAGAGGAAATCTAATAGAGATGTTCAAAATCATGAAGAGTCTGGACAGAGTAGTTGGGAGAACCTGTTTCAGTTTTCAGAATCATCAAGAATGAGGAGATACCAATCTAAGCTTTTATTGGCAAAAGAGGGAACCGCAACAGGAAGAAAATCATTTTATGTAGCGAGTGGTTAGAATTTGAAATGCACTGCCTTGGACAATGGTGGAGGCAGATTTAATCAAGGTTTTCTAAAGGGAATTGGGTAGTTATTTGAAGAGAAAAGATATGCAGGACTCGGGGAAAAAGGCAGGATAAGTGAGATGCATTTGCAGAGGGCTTGCAAAGATACAACCAGCCAGATGGACTCTTTCCAAGTTGTAAACATTCTATGAATAAGATCAATAACATAAAAACAAAGAATGGAATGAGTGAATGGATGGGGCTAGAGGTGAGATAACTATCACCTATATAATAATTCAGGGTGCAAGAGAGTTTCTAGAGGAGCGGATTTTATGGAAAGTTACTAGCTATTGAGAACATAAGAAATAGGAGCAGAGGTAGGTTATTCAGCCCTTCAAGCCTGTCCCACTGACCTATATGATCATGATTGATCTGCCGAGGCTTTAATTCCTTTTTCGTACCTGCTCCTCATGGTCCTCAATTGTCCAATATCTCAAAATCTATCTATGTCCTCTTTGAATACTTTCAATGATCTAGCCTCCACAGCTCTCTGGGGTAGTGAATTTCAGACATCAACTACCCCCTGAAGGGGGATCCTTTGCATCTCAGTTTTATATTAGTGCTGCCTAAGTCTGTAACTGTGTCTCCTAGTTTGAGATTCCCACACCAGTACAAACATCTTCTCAATAATCTCACCTGTCAGGAGGCTCAGAATCTTGCATGTTTCCAAAAGATATTCTCTCACTATCTAAATTATAATGAATAAAGGCCTAAGCTGTTTAGCCATTTTTGATAAGTCATTCCTTTGTCCCAGGAATCAGCCTAGTGAATTTCTTTTATCATTCCTTAAATCTGGAAACCAAAACTGTACACAATACGCAAGGTGCATCTTCACCAACACCCTGTACAATTATAAAAAGTCTTCCCAGTTTTTAATCACCAATCCCTTAGCAATAAAAGTCAAAATTCCATTAACCTTCTTAATTATTTGCTGCACCTGTATGCTAACTTTTTTGTTAGTGTAGAAGAGCACCCAAGTACCTCTGGGCTGCACTTTTTTTGGAGTTTCTTTCCATTTAAATAATGATTTGCTTCTTTATTCTCCTTATCCAAATGCATGACTTCACGCTTTCCTACATTAGACCCCATCTGTCATGTTTTTGTCCACTCACTCTATTCCAGATTCCTATGTGGTCATTGCACATGCCCTCACCCCTACTTTTGTATCATCAGTAAATTTGGATACATTGCATTCTGCCTCTTCATCCAAGTCATTGAGCCTTTTCTAAATGTTCTATTACTTCTTCCTTAATAATGGGCCCCAACATTTCCCAACAACTGATGTTTGACAAATTGGCCTATAGCTTCTTATTTTCTGTGTCCCTCCCCTCTCGAACTGGGTTGCTACTTTAGCGATTTTCAAATCTGCTGGAACCATCTGGAATATTTTGGAATATTTTGACTAATGCATCTACCATCACTGCAGCCACTTCCTTTAAAAGCCTTGGATGCCAGCGTTCAGGTCCTAGTGATTTGTCTGCCTTCAGTCCCATTAGCTAGTTACTTACTTTGTCCCTCATCATAGAGACTTGTTACAAGGTCTTACTTTCTATTAGCACCTTGCTTATCTCAGAAACATAGAAAATAGGAGCAATAGTAGACCATTTGACCCTTTGAGCCTGCTCTCCTATTCAGTAGGATCATGATGATCATCCAACTAAATAGCCTGTACCTGCTGTTCCCCATATCCTTTGATTCCTTTAGCCCTAAGGACTGAAGAATAATATGGACAGAGTATTCTCTAAACGGAGAAGGACCATACAATTGGGAGGAATAAAGGGATCCAGATAGTCTCAATGCCACAACAAGCAATTAAGAAGGCAAACGGAATGGTAACATATACAAAGGATTGAATGTAAATGTAAGAATGTTATATTTACGTTATATAGGGCTTTGTTGAGACTGTGTCTTGTATACTGTGAGCAGTTTTGGTCTCCTTATTTAAGGAGCGATGTAAATGTATTGGAGGTGGTTTGAAGGAAGTTTACTGGACTGAGAGGATTGTCCAATGAAGAAAGGTTGGAAAGTGGTGGGGGGATTGGGCGGGGGGCTTATTTTCACTGGAGCTTAGAAGAATGAGTGATGAGTTGATTAAGTTTTAAAGATCCTGAATGGTTTTGACAAGGAGATGTGGAAAGGAACTTCCCCTTATGAGTGAGTCCAGAACTAGAGGGCACTGTTTTAAAATTAGGTGTCACCCTTTCTGACAGTGATGAGGGGAAATATTTTCTCCAAGAGGGAGAATTCATATCTTAATACAAATTAATTAATTTGTAACATGATAAAATTAAGATTTATCTGATGACAATCAGAGATCGATTATAATTACTAGGTTTATTAAATAGAGATTTAGTGATATCTTGTGAAACAGACTTTTCCAGTTATATTTGTTGTCAATTCTGATGTCATCATTATGTCTGAAAAGTCATAGAGCCATACAGTCATACAGCATTGAAACAGACCCTTTGGTCCAACCAGTCTATGGCGAACATAATCCCAAACCAAACTAGCCTACTTCTGGCCTATATCCCTCCAAACCTTCCCTATTCATGTACTTATCCAAGTGCCTAAGTTGTAACTGTGCTCACATCCACCACTTCCTCAGGAAGTTCATTCCACACGTGAACCACCCTGTGTGTTAAAAAATTGTCCCTCATGTCTTTTTTAAATCTCTCTCCTCTCACCTTAAAAATATACACTCTAGTCTCGAAATCCCCCATCCGAGGGAAAAGACACCTACCATTAACCTCTATATATACCCCTCATGATTTTATAAACCTCTATAAACTCACCTCTTAACCTCGTATGCTCCAGTGAAAAATTTCCAGCCTTTCTTTATAACGCAAACCTTCCATACCCGGCAACATCCTGACAAATCTCTTCTGTACCCTCTCTAGCTTTATAATATCTTCCCTATACAGTGTTTCACAAAGGTGAACTAATCATGTGCTGTGTGTTTGAAAGTTTTGAAAGTGAAAGTCCCCATAGCCCGAGAGGCTGCTCTCCTGTTAGAGACAGAGAACTGATGGTGAATTTAGTCTGAGGGTCACCATGCCTCACTTAAGGAGCAAGGTTGAGAAGGCAGTGCCTCCATCAGCTAGTACAGCAATTGAATCCCCACTTTAGGCACTACTCTGTGTCACAAACTACCACTCGGACTACCAACACATGAACCCACCGAGAATGTCAGTGAGGTAAATCTATATTCAGTGGATGTCAAGAACTGATGAGACATGTTTACCAATATTATGCATGGCTAGAGGATTTTACTTTAAAAAAAAGCCAATAAGTTACATTACTTCAAAACAAATAAGCCGAACAGAGGACAGTACTTACTTTTTGATTGCACTTTCATTTGCTTTAATACATGAGGAATTTGTAAAACCAGCACTAAAGGTAGCAGATATTTATGAATAAATTGTACGCAGTACTAAACAAGTGTCTTTGATCTTTTACAGGACAAATGTTGTGCTGGGTACTGACCACTCTACTGGCTGCACTGCCACAGTAAATTCATCAATTATTTGAAAGAAAACACTGCAGATGCTGTAAATCTGAAACAAAAGTACAGAGAATGCTGGAGAAAGTCAGCAGATCTGGCAATATATGTGGAGAGAAATAGAGTTAAGGTTTCAAGTCTGTCATGGCTGTTCTTCAAAACATGCCAGACTCAAAATATTAACTCCATTTCTTTCAACAAATGCTGAATTTCTCTCGCAATCTCTGTGTTCATTTAATCAATTAATTACATTTGTAATTTCCTCTAATTGTACATGCTTCCAGAGCTTCATGGAGGCTCAAAAAATGACATTGGGAATTTTGAGTGGCAGGACACTAATAATTGCATTATAAAATTTGCGAATTTTTTTGAAAGCTTTAAATAGCTGACTAATGCAATTGAACTAGAAAATAATTTGTGTGTCTTTGAAAAGTCATGTTAACTGATTTAAAAGTGGTTTACTGACTCAAGCAGGATTAACACTGATGAAAGAAGCTTTTGGACACCTTGTTGTCTGTATTCTTTGCATCTGCAGTAAATTAAAATAGATTGCTCTTTGTACCAACTTACTGTAAGGAAAAGGCTTGAATTCTTCCTGATATACCTGTCAGAACTCAGTACTAGTTGGTTAACATATTGTCCCTGTTGCCCTGAATCTTGTTTGCTAATTCTGGAACTGATATGCAATTATATATATAGATATATATATATAGATAGATAGATAGATATAATATATATATATGCATACACATACATACATATAAATCAATAACTGATCACTTGACCTTCAAGCAAGTGCGGTATTATCCCTGAGGAGTGGATGATTCTTTGGCAGACTTTCTGTGTTTATCTCTAACTGTTATGCAGTTTTAGAGCATTACAACATTCAGACCTAAAGCAAGCCAGCATGCCTGCCTCTTGCATAAGTGGCAGCTGTGTATTTTATAAACATTCCCATCAGTGTAAAGTCAACTGTTGAATTTATTTCAAAATTATTTCATATAGAGTTCTATTAAATCATGAGGGGCATGGATAGGGTGAATAGCCAAGGTCTTTTCCCTGGAGTGGGGAGAGTTCAAAACTAGAGGGCATAGATTTAAGGTGAGAGAAGAAAGATTTAAAAGAGACCTAAGGGGCAACTTTTTCACACAGAGGGTAGGGTGTGTGTGGAATGAGCTCCCAGTGGAAATGGTAGAGGCAAGTACAATTACAACATTTAAAAAGCATCTGGATGGATATATGAATAGGAAGGGTTAAGAGGGATATGGGCCAAATCCTGGCAAATAGGACTAGATTAGTTTAGGATATCTGGTCAGCATGGACGAGTTGATCCGATGGGTCTGTTTCCATGCTGTACAACTGTATGACTCTATGATCCTAAGTATGACAGAAAGGAAGCTCATGGGTTGATGGACGGGGTTGGTGGTAGCCGCATTTCTGGGATGCCATAAAAGGCTTTAAAGAAGGATTCAATTACTGTGTCTCCTATTGTTGGGAGATACAGGCACAGGAAGTAGTTAGGAAAACAATTAAGATATCATTGTTCATTGTGAGAGAAATTTTAATATAAATGTATGGAGGTTATGCTTCAGTCATTGAGTGCATTGGCGAGACCATATCAGGAGTACTGTGTACAGTATTGGTGTCATTAAGAAACACTTAATATTTCTGATAAACCAATGTTCGACTGTGTTAATCAAGTTTTACCAGGTAATTATAAATTATTTGATCAATGGGTTTTTAGGCAAACTGTATTGTTTATTTAAAAATACATTTTAAAACAGTGAAGAATTGCACAGATTGATGGCAAATTTAGGAAATGAAGAAATTTGTGGGAGAAAATCTTTATAAAAAGAATGGTGCAAATTTATTTGAAATTGTCAGTTATGACCAAAGCACAAACTTTATCACTGGAGAGTCTTTAAAGGCACAACCAAAGAGTATATTAAAAAGAAACAGCATTTTTATCCAGTACACTTGAAAAAAGTTATATAAATGTGATTGTTATTGAAATCCTTACTACTCTGATGCTGTAGCAGTAATTTACCAGTATTTTGGTTGATTATAATGACTGCACCTTGTGGCATTGAGGTGATGTTCCAACAAGTTCCCTCTACTCTAGGGAATATTCTCAGCTGAGCTGGGATTTGTTTCTGAAGATCTAGGTACTGTTGTAAAACATTGGGAGACAGGCAAAATTGCAAGATGGGTAAACAAAGGAGCAGGTGGGAGTGGCAGAGATTACAGGATCTCTGGAGGCAGGTCCCAAGATAGATGAAACTGAAACTATACCTGTTGAGGAAAACAACATCCTTCAGCATATATTGTAAGTATTTGCATTTCCAGTTGAACTGGCAAAGTAGGTAAGGGATAGGTCAACAGAGATGCAAGGACAGACATTTAAAGGGATATTTCAGAATAGACAGAGGATATTTCAGAATACACAGAATACATTCCAACAAGAAAGAAAAATACCAAGGAGAGAACCCACTGCCCATGGTTAACTATAAAACTTTAAATATAATACCAAAGTTAAATAAAAAGCACATAATCGCATAGAGTTGGTGACAAATCAGAAGATTGAACATAATATATTTAAAAAGTCAAAACTGATAAAAAGTTGAATAAGGAGAGAAAATTTAGAGTAAAAGAGAAAGCTGGTGAGAAACAAATAGTAAGAGTTTGCACAGATAATTTTTAAAAGAGATTTACAGTGAGTGTTGGTCCTATGGAAAGTGAGTCTGGGGAATTAAAGGAAAATAAGGAGATGACAAATGAATTGAGCTGGCATCATTCTTCACTATGGAAGATACAAATAAAAGAAATCATGAAAATTGCAATTACTAGGAAAGTGTAACTGAGCAAGTTGTTGGAGCTGAAGCTGATAAGTGGTTGTGCCTAATGGACTTCATCCTAGGGCTTAAAAGAAGTGGCTAATCAAATAGCTGATGAGTTGTTTTTAATTTTCCAAAAATCCCTATACTCGGACAAAGTTACATTACATGGAAAATAGTGATATAACTCCTTTAATCAAAAAGGGAGGGAGACAAAGCAGAAAACTACACACCATTAGTTTACTGTTGATCATATGAAAAATGATAAAAGCTATTATTAAAGATGCTATAAAAGGTCCCTTAGAAAAGTTTAAGTCAATCAGGCAGAGTCAGAATGGAGACAACAAGGTGCAGGGCTGGATGAACACAGCAGGCCAAGCAGCATCATAGGAGCA